>NC_082700.1:61198778-62398778 GCF_949987515.2 Delphinus delphis | reverse complement strand
CATAATAAAGAGACCTCAGGAGATATGTATGTACTATGGAATCTAGGAAAGAAAAATAAGTTGTTTTGAAAATATTGTAAATGTTTACATTAGAAGCCTCTAGTTCCACATTATCCAGACCTTAACACTGATAAAATATTTTCCCAAGTTTCTTGCCTTCTGCCATTATATTAGTATAAAAGTAATAATTACTAAATTGATTCATTCAATACGTTATTTCCTTCAATATCAGGCAAGTATTATTCTCAACGCTGGAGTTATAAGTGCAAAAACAGAGCTAGGTATCTGCCTCCATGGACTTACATTTGGGTGGGAGAAAAGAGATAGACATGTAGCCAATGTCAGGAAACGTAAGAAGCAAGTAAAAAAATGAGAAAATGTCCGAGTGTGATAAACGCTATGAAGGATGATAACATGGAGGGTAAGTGGGGGACACTTTGGGAAGGGAAGGTTAAATAGAATATTTATGCCAGAATTCCTTCTAGATAAAGAACTTAGAGAGTTACTGTATCTGTGTCTCTCCTGGACAGTGGTCACAGTCCTGGTGTGTGTCACCTTTGAGACTCTCCTTTCTGCAGAAAATAAATTAGACCCATAAAGCCCCGGCATCCACATTCTTTCAGCCTCATACCATGGTTTTCTGTGCATGTGTACTGCCATAGTTTATCCAATAAATATTTTTCACAATATAAACTAGCATGGCTTTTACCCATATAGACGCACCTTCCATTTTCACTGTAGGAATGAATCCTCTTTGAGTGAGGGGGAAGCAGAAAGAGAGAATAATTAGTGGTTCAACATTTCAAGTCCTAGGAAAACATCTTTGTTTAGCGAGATAGCTACAAATCTTTTCAAGACTTCATAATAGATGTCCCGTGTTTTTGAATATTAATCTACAGTTAAAGATATGTGGATTAAGATATATTGTTTCTCATAAATATTTCTGCTTCCCCTCTTTCTTGCCACATGGGAAGAATTTCATTTCTTTGCCTCTTCGAATTAAGGGGAGAAATATGACTTATTTCAGAGTAAAATTGGAGCAGTAGTGACATTTCCCAATAAACACTTTTTTTTGCTGGTTCTGGACCTTCGAACACTCTCCTCCCTTGACCTAGAGATCAGGGGAGCACGTGCAACACGGAGGCTCAATACTGAGCTATCACATGATGGTGGAATACACACAGGAATTTCCACTGTACATTGAGAAAGAAATAAACCTTGTTGTTTCAATCTCCTGGAATTTTGGAGTCATTTATCATCACTGAGTAGCCTATACTATCTGTTACAGGTAGAATCATGTCCCCTCCAAAATTCATATGTTGAAGTCATAACCCACAGTATCCCAGAATGTGACCTTATTCGGATAGGTCATTGCAGATATAGTAAGTTAAGATGAGGTCATACTGGAGTAGGGTGGGTCCCTAATCCAATATTACCAGTGTCTTTATAAAAAGGGGAAATCTGGACACAGACAGACACACAGGAGAACACCATGTGAAGATGAAAGCAGAGATTGAGGTGATGTAGCAGAAGCCACAGAACACCAAAACTCCAAGCAAAACACCAGAAGCTGAGAGAGAGGCCTGGAAGACATTCTTCTTCATTGCTCTCAGAAGGAACCAACACCACTGACACCTTGATCCCTGACTTTTAACCTTCAGAACGGTGAGAAGATATACTCCTGTTAAGCCCCCTGGCTTGTGGTACCTTGTTACAGCAGGCTTAATAAACAAATACACTATCCCAATACATACATTAGGGATTGTCTATCCCTAATTTATAATAGTTCGACTTACAATTTTTCAGCTTTACGATGGTGCAAAAGTGATATGCATTCATATGCATTGGAAACCCTACTTCCAATTTTGAATTTTGATCTTTTCCAGGGCTAGAGACCTCTCTGGAGATGCTGGGCAATGGCAGTGAGCCATGGTTCCCAGTCAGACACTCAGTCATTATGGTAAACAACTGATACACTTAAAACCACTTTGTACCCAGCCAGCCATTCTGTTTTTCCCTTTCAGTAGAGTATTCAATAAATTACATGAGATACTGAACACTTTATTAAAAATAGGCTTTGTGTTAGATGATTTTGCCCAACTGTAGGCTAATGTAAGTTTTCTGAGCACATTTAAGGTATGCTAGGCTAAGCTATGATGTTTGGTATATTAGGCGTATTAAATGCATTTTCGACTTAATGATATTGTCAATTTACATAGGTTTATCCAGATGTAACCACATCATAAGTCAAGGAAGAGCCGTAAAACTATATATTGTTTCAAGCAGAAGATGATATACATGTGGAAATAGGAGAGCACAACTAATAGTGTAGCAAGTAATATCTTTATAAGGGAATCTGATCTATTTACATGAGATTATCTAGTAGTAGTTTAAAATTTCTTTTATTCTCATCTTAGAAGTGGCAATAGTTTTATGTTTGACTTTTTGTAACTGAGAAAATACACTTCTATTCAAAATTAAAGTACCCACAACTTGATAAAGAAATAAATATAAATATAGATAAAGAAAATGTTCATTACATTTTCTGGGAGGCCATTTCCAAATTTACATGGTCCTATTCTGCTGTCTCTTAACTATGAGTGTTAAAGCTTTTAGCTTCAGAGGATCCTATGTTTGCTATGAATGATTAAGAGCTCATAAAGTTTTCACTAGCACTTTAATCTCCAGGTGCAGAGAAAGTCAAGAGAGTTGTTAAAATTCTCTAGTCCTCACGCAAGGTTGCCTCAGGAAACATGGTAAATAGTACAGTACTGGCTCCTCAAGATAGCACCTAAACACATCAACTTCAAAGAAAGGCTGTCTAGACAAAAATACGGATTCTACTTTCAGTGAGTTGGCCTAGAAAATAAAGAGAACTTTATGCTACAGGGCTCTTTCTTTCTGAAATGCAACACTCCATGAATAACAAGTTCATGACGCAGAATTTAGAGACACAGGAGATGCTTGATATTTGAGATTGTGTCCCTAGTCCCTTGCAGAGAGTACCAGGTCGTCCAGGGAGACGACTTGCACACTAGGAGGATAAGTGAAGAAAAAAGACACAATGAAATGTGCCTGTTAGGCCAGTGACTAACTCCTTTCACAAGCTTCACCTCACATCCCCAATTCAACCACCCCGACAATTCTTTTCTCTTAGAAGTCCCCCATCCCATGGCTTTTCAGGTAACTACTACCATTTTTCTTGCTATACTTTTGTCTCCTTTAGTTGCCTTTCCTGGCTCCAGTGTTTGAGTCTACCTTGTAAGGAGAGATTTCTCCAAGGCTTATTCCTTATCTCTCTGTGCTTCTCTGTATATACTTTCTCCCTTGGGGAGACAGACAGGTGGCATGGGAAAAAAATCACAGGCTTTTTATAGCCAGACATACCCAAACAGAAGTCAGCACTCCAGATTGGCTAAGTAGTCAACCAAATCAACCCCCCTGAATTTCCTCTCCCTCATTTGGAAATGATCATACTCTGAAGGCGGTTATGAGATGTAAGTGAGCTTTAACTATAACACGTGTAAATTGCACAGTACCTAGTAGGCACTCTACAAAGTCTAATGCCTAACTCTTGAAGTTCTCACTAAATATCTTGACTTCAACTGTCTGTCACACCATAAATCTGGGAAGGCCATGGAACGAAAGCTTGGAATGGAAAGCAATGGTCAAAGACAACGGCACATAGTATGGGAGTAGAGGGAGAGGAAGGAAAGCCCCGTAGATTTTAGAACCAGAGAATGCAATTTGGGAATGACTTAGTCTCTGACATCAGTAGTATTTAATAATTCTCAGAAACCAAGCAACATCTGAGGCTGAAGAGTGTCCAGGAAATGGCCCTCTCTTGTTGTCTTGGATACTTACACACAGGGCTTGATGATGAATTTATTCAGCCCATGCAAATAGACTTTACTATTTAGGATTCACATATCAAAGCAGCCATGATGCAAAAGTAAGGGGCATGAGATAAGCATACAAAACTAACTCACATTTAGAAATGTATCCCATGCTGGTGAAAGGTTAGCACATTTCAGGGATTAGGGAATTAACAAGGGGCATAAATAGCAAGGGTTCTGGAGGGGAACCAAAGTAAGCTCATTTACAGGAGTGGTTTTCAATATCTACTTTAATCCATGTTCTTTTTGAAGAATTATAAATACGTCTTAGTTGCTCTGATGTTACTTGGAATTTCAATATGAATAAAATAGGAAGACTAAAAGAATCAAAACAGTGGGCCAAAGATCTGCCACACTTGACCATAAGTAGAGGACAAACAATTCTTCTAAAAGGGTTTGTAAAACTTTCACTTGAGACTTACTATTTCATGATTAATAATCTCAATATTCGTAGACACCTTAGAATTATGTCACTTGCATAAATTTGACAACAGTGATTCCTAAAGGATCTCTGAAACTAAAGATACCATGTTTTTGAACACATGTCCATTGATTTAAGAGTTATCAGATCAAATGGTAAAACTGATTAGATCATTCATCGTTAATTGGCTGAGGAAAAATGTTAAGAAAAGGAACCAATATCTGATATGCTTTCTAATATTTTATATTACTTTGAGCAAACTGAACAAGTATACATACAAGTGCCATGCTTTGTATGCAGCAGAAAACTCTGCCTCACAGCATCAGGTCTTACTTATAATCCTGAAAATGGTATGCAATGCTACTTGAAAAGTAATTATTACTAGGTTAGTTGGATAAAGTTATTTATTTTCTAAAAGCAAATGGTTGAAGCATGACTTCAAACCAATTTCAGTTCTAACAGCTACCATGTAGCACACAGCATCGTCTCACTACCTAACACATTCTACTAAAGTTGACTATAACATGAAATACTACTGTATTGCTAATGATATTACAACTTGAAGCTGCCCAGAGAAAGCATTTGCCAGTATTTTTTTTACTGTTAGCATAAAGATAAACCCAGCTAAGATGCCATCTCTATTTTTTTCTTGCTCTTGAATTAGCTATACCTTCTCTGAAATACACTTCCATGTTGCTCTGGTCCATAAATACTGGGGAAATTCAATACTAATTAAATGCATTCATAAATCTTACATTGGAGCATTTGGTGGCTGGCATAGTCATAAATCTGAAAACTCAACCAGAAGTACATGATCCCTCAACTAGGATGCTGTTACATCTTTTGAAGAAACAAATTTGTTTAACTTAGGATCATCAAATTAGAGAATGAAACAGTCATTTAGTCCAGGGGTCATCATACATTTTTGCAAAGGGCCAGGTGGTAAAAATTTTAGGCTTTATGATTTGTAAGGTCCCTGTTGCAACTACCGAACTCTGAGGTTGAAACACAAAAGCAGCCATATACTGTATGGAAATGAATGGGCATGGCGGTCTTCTAAAAAATTTTAATGTATGGAAAATGAATTTAATTCCTATATAATTTCCACTTGGGAAAGTCTTCTTTTGCAAACTTTTTCCCCAACCATTTAAAAATTTAGAAATCATCATTTATTTGTGGGCCCTACAAAACCAGGCGACAGGCCACATTTGGCTTAAAGGCTTTAGCACGTCATCTGAAGGACTGAAGTAAGAAAAGACCTAGATGGGTAGCTAGGCAGACAGCAGATGCTTTCTCACTTCGAAGATCTGCAATACATTTTTTAGCTGCAGAAAAATCTAAAGATTTGGCACATATTAAATAGATGCACATATTTTGTGAGTAATGTAAAATATTAGTCAGGAAAATAAATTCATTTCCTTTCCCCAACATGATCCTCACCACATGTTCTCTCTCTCAGGAAAATCTCCATGCTCAGTCCTTCAACTAGATATTATCTTTGACTCCTTTCTCTCTCTTAAACCTCTCATCCTATGAGTCACTCACTCCTACCACTTCTTCCTCTTGAATAACATACAGAACTCTCTACAGTGCACTACACTCATCAGGGCCACCATCACCTCAAGCTTAGTTTACTGTAACAGCCTTTTCACTGGTCTCCACACCTCGTGCTTACCTAACTCCAGGACAATTTCTTCATTGCAGCTGGACCTTTGTCATTCTCCACCTCAAATCTGATCGTCTTCATTTTTCCACAGATGCCAAAGGCTTCCTCCTGTCCTCAGGATAAAACGCAAACTCCTTATCACGACTTGCAAGGTCCTTCATAAGCAAATGCTTTACTAGGCATCCATCCTTACTGTGCACAATATTTAGTGAAACAGAGCTACTAAAGGGAAATGACGGAGACGCCAGCAGCTTCTCATTCATCCCCAGAGGTACCCATGTCCCAGCGAAATGCAGAAGGTGAAAAAGATACAAATTCTGTCCAACATGCAGAAGCATCAGGAAGAAACACCTTTATCAGCCCCCACAGCTGCAAAGAATACGGAGCATTGTGTGGGAATGGAAGATTCTGGCAACACCCAGTCCTGCAGTGAGTTTTTCTGGGTTCACACTGGTTGAACAACATCCATTTTCCTTATTTATAAAATGAGAAACGGCACCTATGGTCCAATTCCAAATTGACATAAAGCACTGTGGCATCACTGATGAGAGGGCTCGTAAAATTCAAAGATAATTGCTGAGACTACTCCAGAAGATGGCGGAGGAGTAAGACATGGAGATCACCTTCCTCCGCACAAATACATCAAAAATACATCTACATGTGGAACAGCTCCTACAGAACACCTACTGAATGCTGCAGAAGAGCTCAGACCTCCCAAAAGACAAGGAACTCCCCACATAACTGGAGAGGACAAAAGAAAAAACAGGCAAAAGAACAGGGATGGAACCTGCCCCTCTGGGAGAGACCTGTGAAGGAGGAAAACTTTCCACAAACTAGGAGGGGAAAACGTCGGGGCCGCGAAGGAGAGCGCAGCAACAGGGGTGCGGAGGGCAAAGCGGAGAGATTCTCGCACAGAGGATCGGTGCCGACCAGTACTCACCAGGCTGAGAGGCTTGTCTGCTCACCCGCCGGGGCGGGCGGGGCTGCGAGCTGAGGCTCGGGCTTCAAAGGTCAGATCCCAGGGAGAGGACTGGGGTGGCTGTGGGAACACAGCCTGAAGAGGCTAGTGCGCCACGGCTAGACGGGAGGGAGTCCGGGAAAAAGTCTGGATCTGCCTAAGAGGCAAGAGACCATTGTTTCGGGGTGCGCGAGGAGAGGGGACTCAGAGCACCTCGTAAACGAGCTCCAGACGCGGGCGCGAGCCACGGCTAACAGCGCGGACACCAGAGACGGGCATGAGACGCTAAGGCTGCTGCTGCCGCCACCGGGAAGCCTGTGTGCGAGCACAGGTGACTCTCCACACCTCCCTTCCGGGGAGCCTGTGCAGCCCGCCGCTGCCAGGGTCGCGGGATCCAGGGACAACTTCCCCGGGAAAACGCACGTCGCGCCTCAGGCCGGCGCGACGTCACGCCGGCGCGACATCACGCCGGCCTCTGCCGCCGCAGGCCCGCCCCGCCTCCGCACCCCTCCCTCCCCTCAGCCTAAGTTAGCCAGAGCCGCCGAATCAGCGGCTCCTTTAACCCCGTCCTGTCTGAGAGAAGAACAGACGCCCTCCGGCGACTTACACGCAGAGGCGGGGCCAAATCCAAAGCTGAGCCCCGGGAGCTGTGAGAACAAAGAAGAGAAAGGGAAATCTCTCCCAGCAGCCTCAGGAGCAGAGGATTAAATGCCCACAATCAACTTGAGATACCCTGCATCTGTGGAATACTTAAATAGACAACGAATCAACCTAAAATTGACGCAGTGGACTTTGGGAGCAACTGTACACTTGGGGTTTGCGACTGACTTCTCTCTGAATTTTATGTTCATATTAGTATAGATTTTACCGCTTGTTATCACTGGTAGATTTGTTTATTGGTTTGGTTGCTCTCTTCTTTTTTTTTTACTTTTTAATTTTTTTATTTTAATAATATTTTTATTTTAATTATATTACTTTATTTTATTTTACTTTTTATTATATTTTTAATTTTGTTTTTTCTCCCTTTTTTCTGAGCCATGTGGCTGACAGAGGCTTCGTGCTCCACCCTGGTGTCAGGCCTGGGCCTCTGAGGTGGCAGAGCCTAGTTCAGGACATTGGACCACCAGAGACCTCCTACCCCACATAATATCAACTGGCGAGAGATTTCCCAGAGATCTCTGTCTCAACGCTAAGACCCAGCTCCAACCAACAGCCAGGAAACTCCAGTGCTGGACACCACATGCCAAACAACTACCAAGACAGGAACACACCACCACCCATTAGCAGAGACGCTGCCTAAAATCATAATAAGGTCACAGATACCCCAAAACACACCAATGGACGCAGTTCGGCCCACCAGAAAGAGAAGATCCAGCCTCATCCACCAGAACACAAGCACCAGTCCCCTCTACCAGGAAGCCTACAAAAGCCACTGAACCACCTTACCCACTGGGGTCAGACACCAAAAACAACAGGAACTATGAACCTGCAGCCTGCAAAAAGGAGACCCCAAACACAGTAAGTTAAGCAAAATGAGAAGACAAAGAGAAATATGCAGCAGATGAAGGAGCAAAGTGAAAACCCACCAGACCAAACAAATGAAGAGGAAATAGGCAGTTTACCTGAAAAGGAATCAGTAGCAGAATAACTGAGGAAGAAGAATGGATACGTGACCTGGAAGATAAAATAGTCAAATAACTACCTCAGAGGAGAATAAAGAAAAAAGAATGAAAAGAATTGAGGACAGTATCAGAGACCTCGAGGAAAACATTAAAGGCACCAACATTCCAATTATAGAGGTTCCAGAAGAAGAAGAGAAAAAGAAAGGATCTGAGAAAATATTTGAAGAGATTATAGTTGAAAACTTCCCTAACATAGGACAGGAAATAATCAAGTCCAGGAAGCACAGAGAGTCCCATACAGGATAAATCCAAGCAGAAACAAACCAAGACAAATATTAACTATCAAAAATTAAATAAAAAGAAAAGTTATTAAAAGCAGCAAGGGAAAAGCAACAAATAACATACAAGGAAATCCCCATAAGGTTAACAGCTGATCTTTCAGCATAAACTCTGCAAGCCAGAAGGGAGTGGCAGGACATATTTAAAACGATAAAAGGGAAAAAGGTACAACCAAGATTACACCACCTAGCAAGGATCTCATTCAGATCCTACAGAGCAATTAAAACCTTTACAGACAAAGAAAAGTTAAGAGAATTTAGCACCACCAAACCAGCTTTACAACAAATGCTAAAGGAACTTCTCTAGGCAGGAGACACAAGAGAAGGAAAAGATCTACAAAAACAAACCCAAAACAATTAAGAAAATGGTAACAAGAACATACATATTGTTAATTACCTTAAATGTAAATGGACTAAATACTCCAACCAAAAGACACAGAATGGCTGAATGCACATGAAAACAAACACCGTATATATGCTGTCTACAAGAGACCCACTTCAGACCTAGGGACACATACAGACTGAAAGTGAGGGGATGGAAAAAGATATTCCATGCAAATGGAAATCAAAAGAAACCTGGAGTAGCAATTCTCATATCAGACAAAATAGACTTTAAAATAAAGACTATTACAAGAGACAGAGAAGGATATTACATAATGATCAAGCCAAGAAGGAGAGCTAACAATTGTAAATATTTATGCACCCAACATAGGAGCACCTCAATACATAAGGCAAATGCTAACAGCCATAAAAGGGGAAATTGAAAGTAACACAGCCATAGTAGGGGACTTTAACACCCCACTTTCACCAATGGAAAGATCAACCAAAATGTAAATAAATAAGGTAAAACAAGCTTTAAATGACACATTAAACAAGATGAACTTAATTGATATTTATAGGGCATTCCATCCATAAACAACAGAATACACTTTCTTCTCAAGTGCTCATGGAACATCCTCCAGGATAGATCATATCTTGGGTCACAAACCAAGCCTTGGTAAATTTAAGAAAATTGAAATTGCATCAAGTAACTTTTCCAACCACAACACTATGAGACTAGATATCAATTACAGGAAAAAAGTGTAAAAATACAAACACATGGGGGTCAAACTATACACTATTAAATAACCAAGAGATAACTGAAGAAATCAAAGAGGAAATCAAAAAATACCTAGACACAATGTCAATGAAAACACGATGACCCAAATCCTATGGGATGCAGCAAAAGCAGTACTAAGTGGGAAGTTTATAGCAATACATTCCTACCCCAAGAAACAAGAAACATCTCAAACAACCTAACATTACACCTAAAGCACTTAGAGAAAGAAGAAGAAAAAAACCCCCAAAGTTAGCAGAAGGAAAGAAATTATAAAGATCAGATCAGAAATAAATGAAAAAGAAATGAAGGAAACAATAGCAAAGATCAATAAAACTAAAAGCTGGTTCTTTGAGAAGATAAACAAAATTGATAAACCACTAGCCAGACTCATCAAGAAAGAAAGGGAGAAGACTCAAATGAACAGAATTATATATTAAAAAGAAGTAACAACTGACACTGCAGAAATACAAAGGATCATGAGGAATTACTACAAGCACCTATATGCCAATAAAATGGACAACCTGGAAGAAATTTACAAATCCTTAGAAAAGCACAAACTTCTGAGACAGAACCAGGAAGAAATAGAAAATATAAACAGACCAATCACAAGCACTGAAATTGAAACTGTGATTAAAAATCTTCCGGCAAACAAAAGCCCAGGACCAGATGGCTTCACAGGTGAATTCATCAAACATTTAGAGAAGAGCTAACACCTCACCTATCCTTCTCATACTCTTCCAAAATACAGCAGAGAGAAGAACACTCCCAAACTCATTCTACAAGGCCACCGTCACATTGATACAGAAACCAGACAAAGATGTCACAAAGAAAGAAAACTACAGGCCCATATCACTGATGAACAGAGATGCAAAAATCCTCAACAAAATTCTAGCTAACAGAATCCAACAGCACAGTAAAAGGATCATACACCATGATCAAGTGGGGTTTATCCCAGGAATGCAAGGATTCTTCCGTATATGCAAATCAATCAATGTGATACACCATATTATCAAAGTGAAGGAGAAAAACCATATGATCTTCTCAATAGATGCATAAAAAGCTTTCAACAAAATTCAACACCCATTTATGATAAAAACTCTCCAGAAAATAGGCATAGAGGGAACTTACCTCAACATAATAAAGGTCATATATGACAAACCCACAGCCAACATCGTTCTCAATGGTGAAAAACTGAAACCATTTCTGCTAAAATCAGGAACAAGACAAGGATGCCCACTGTTACTACTATTATTCAAAATAGTTTTGGAAGTTTTAGCCACAGCAGTCAGAGAAGAAAGAGAAATAAAAGGAATCCAAATAAGAAAAGAAGAAGTAAAACTTTCACTGTTTGCAGATGACATGATACTATACACAGAGAATCCTAATGATGCTACCAGAAAACTACTAGAGCTAATCAATGAATTTGGTAAAGTAGCAGCATACAACATTAATGCACAGAAATCTCTTGCATTCCTATACACTAGTGATGAAAAATCTGAAAGAGAAATTAAGGAAACACTCCCATTTACCACTGCAACAAAAAGAATAAAATACCTAGGAGTAAACCTACCTAAGGAGACAAAAGACCTGTATGCAGAAAACTATAAGACACTGATGAAAGAAATTAAAGATGATACAAACAGATGGAGAGATATACCATGTTCTTGGATTGGAAGAATCAATATTGTGAAAGTGACTATACTATGCAAAGCAATCTACAGATTCAATGCAATCCCTATCAAACTACCACTGGCACTTTTCACAGAAGTAGAAGAAAAAAATTTCACAATTTGTACAGAAACACAAAAAACCCTGAATTACAACAGCCAGGACATGGAAGCAACCTAAGTGTCTATAATCGGATGAATGGATAAAGAAGATGTGGCACATATATACAATGGAATAGTACTCAGCCATAAAAAGAAACGAAATTGAGATATTTGTAGTGAGGTGGACGGACCTAGAGTCTGTCATACAGAGTGAGGTAAGTCAGAAAGCAAAAAACAAATGTTAACACATATATATGGAATCTAAGAAAAAATAAATAAAGGTCATGAAGAACCTAGGGGTAAGACGGGAATAAAGACACAGACCTACTAGAGAATGGACTTGAGGATATGGGGAGGGGGAAGTGTAAGCTGTGACAAAGTGAGAGAGTGGCATGGACATATATACACTACCAAACGTAAAATAGGTAGCTAGTGGGAAGCAGCCGCATAGCACAGGGAGATCAGCTCTGTGCTTTGTGACCACCTAGAGGGGTGGGATAGGGAGGGTGGGAGACGCAAGAGGGAGGAGATATGGGGACATATGAATATGTATAACTGATTCACTTTGTTATAAAGCAGGAACTAACACACCATTGTAAAGCAATTATACTGCAATAAAGATGTCAAAAAAAAATTATCCCTCATCAAGTCAGATGTTTAAAAGAAAAATAAACACTGAATCAAATAGCAAGCAGGAATTTCTATATATCTTTCAATCACATTTTTACTTCAATAGAAAAATGCATCCTGATCAGTCTTTGAGAGGTCAGTTTTTGGTGTCATGGAGAAAATATTTTAGGAGAATCAGGAAAACTGGATTGTAGTTCATGCTGTGTCTATTCCCATCAGACAGGCTACTTCTGCTGCTCCTTCACATGTGTACAAAGGGCGGCTTGTAATGGATCATAAAAGTCCAACTTGGCTGTAAAACCTTTAACTGATGATTCTAGAAGCATCTGATACCTTCCTACCCAGAGTCACTGCAACATAATTTGTGATTACAATATTTCTGAGTAAACATTCAAATGGAGTAAACATTCAAATGGTCTAACAAAGGCGACCTCAGAGCTGCAGCAAGACAAGTGGCATGCAGAGTTTTCAGGTCAAGAAACCAGAAAAAGAAATTCTGGAGTAGGCCATGAAAACTGGGGTTCTCATCACAACACCTTTGAGCATTTTTGAGTGAAAGAAGACAGCCAGTGGAGATTATGGAAGATGCATTTCAAACTAGCTACAGCATCAGAAAGCTTCATCTTGATCTTAGGTGGGTGGCAGTGCCCATTAACCTTAGGACATTCTAATAAAACTTGCACAACTGAATTCTAAACATCAAACAAGAAGATTCCTTTAAATCCCTTATATCTTCTATTATTTTAACATGATTAGTAAAACACTATCTGTCCATATTCTGTTGGACGATCTTTCTATTCCTTTTCCTCCCACTCTCCCTCCTTGCCATCTTTGCCTGTGAAGGCCTATTTCCTCTCACTCTGCCCCCAGTGGAAATAAAGAACATAGCTTTCCTGAAGAGTTCCTTGCATAACCACCCAAATTCATTTTAAAATCAGGGTTTAGCAGATAAATCAGCTAACATTCATTCATTTGTACCCTTTCATTCTTTCTATTATTCATTCATTCAGGATTTACTTAAAACCTACTGTGTCCATGGTCATATGCCAGGTGCTAGGGAAGATGAATACAACTCCATTAACAAGTTCACAAGCCAGAATAGGAGACAGAAATGCACAGGATTAATTACAAGATAGTATGATTGGTGCTACAATGAATACGCATAGAAGGTGAGTATGTGATGGAGGCAATAATCTGCTCTGCAGAGGGCTGAAGAAGACAGTGAAAGAGCTGACAGACTCTACGACTATTGAAAGTCTGGAGCATCTTTAAGAATAATCTGAATTATTGCTCTCTTTGAAAACAGTGGAGCTGACTTAGATGTGTCCAGCATTACATTTTACCTAGAATTGCGATCTATGTTTAATATGCGCAGCACATAGAGAAATGAGACTTACCAGGCCTGAGCATGGAGGCAGGAGATACTCTTCATCTATAACCTCCTATTATAGAAAATGAGGTTACATGTACTCAGGTAACTACTCTGTAAAGATAATGATATTATATTCACTATTCCTAAATATAGGCTGAATATTAAAGGGAAGAAAACCATAAAAAATTTGTACTAACCTAGACACCTGTATGGTATATTTTTCCCATTTCTCTAATACCTTCTACACTCTACTCTATGATGCAATATAATTGAAATAACAAGTAGGTTTACTGTAACAGAAATGTTTGCTTCAAACTCACAGTAGGCAAAGACCAAATTCTAGTCATATAAAGAGTTGGTGTAGCTTATAAAAATAAATTACATATTTTGAGGATGAAAGACTAAATGCCCTCCTGTCTCTAATTTTGAAAGAAGATGCTAAGTTCTACACTTAGTGAAATAAACGCATGAAATTCTTTTCCTGAATTGTACAATTTTTTCTGAAAGGTATTATAATACCAAAAGTATTAGACATGTTTGGAAATAATAAAATGCATGTGTAACAGACTGCATATGTATAAAGTAAAAAAAGTATTAAAAGGAAATAATTATGTTGGCTGTCAGAACCAAAAGGTGAAAGTCAAAGCTGTGAATTAAAATTTTATGAGAACTTCTGTCCTAAAGAGGAGACATTCTAAAAGAATTGCTATAAAGATATATTGTTTTGGTTGTATTACAGGCGTGGCATGCCTGTGTTTGTGATGATGGGTTAATTTTTCCATCTCTATGCTCTTAATAAAACGAACCTAGGATATTAGACAGCAGAATAGTTCCCCTGTCCTCATTGCCACTCAACACCTATTCACAACAAAACAGAAAAGGGGGTGCATTTTTACTTTTTATTGGGAACTTTATGTGGTGGATCCTTTCAACAGTAGTTTTGATAACATTTTTAACAACTGAAAATAATAAACAGATTCACTGATAAATGTTTATGACATCTGAAAGAATTTTGAAAATCTAGAAAATAACATAGTGAAATAACGACTTTTGTGTATATGGTCACTGAATGAAAATTAAATCTCATAGTCCAAGCATATACATATGGAGTATGGCTAGTCTAAGTGGTTTCTATTTTCACAAAGCAGTGATTCACAACATTGATATTATAAGGCAGCTGCCTTAATAAAACATCATTGATACTTCCCTAATATCTTCAGAATCAAGTTCAAATTCCTTAGATCGTTATTAAGACTATTCACATTTTAGGTCTAATCTATTAAAATCTACAGTCCTAGCTTTCCATCCCACCGTCTCTCTCTTGAACCCCTTTATCCCAGTCCCTGAAAACACCGTGTGTTTCAGTAACCTCAGCCTGGTATAGCCTTGATCTCCTTCAGTCCTACCACTGAAATTTTTCATCCTCATTTTAACAATATGTACTGTTGTATCCCCAAGTCTGACTTCCATTAAGTAGGTTTGCAATATGCCTGCGTACCCTGACAGGCTGTATATTCCCTACAGACCAAAGTTATTCACCTCTTTATCACCCAATTGACAAGTACTGTGCTTTACACCTAGTAGGTGCTTAACAAAATGGGCTTAAATAAATTCAGTGAGAATTCATTACCTAACTAACCTTGTTAATCTAGCCAGACTCCTGTTCAGCTACTTACTTTGCTATCATTTGGCCAGTCAGCTTCTCAAAATACTCTCATGATAGCAAAGGCCAGGCAGAAAAACCATATTCAGAATGATTTATTCCTAGAGATGACTCTGAAATATGATTTATATCATTAAGATATGAATGTATATCTTAATGATATATTTATATATAAATATGATTTATATCATTATATCATTTTGAACAACTGATAAAATCCTTAAGTACTTTCTCATCATTAAGACTGATTTTTTTTCTACTAGTGTTGACTCCTTTATGTAATATAGGCAAAGCAGAAAAAAGGCAAGTAATCTCATGATAAGTAGTTGAACTGTAAGAAGATTGTGGGGAGGAGTTAGCTTCTCTAAGTTGCAAGCACTGTTTAAATACTGTTCATCAAGCTATGTAAAAACAGACATTAAGATAAAGGTTTCCACTTATTTTCTAGAAACTCTTAAAGCAATCTTCAAAAGGCAAGCACACAAGTGATATAACCAGTAGTGAAAACGGAAATGAAAATATAATATTACAAATCAATAGCTAATTTCTACACAGACATAGGGGATAAAGAATGAGTAGATTGGGCTTCCCTGGTGGCGCAGTGGTTGAGAGTCCGCCTGCCGATGCAAGGGACACGGGTTCGTGCCCCGGTCCGGGAGGATCCCACATGCCACAAGCCATGGCCGCTGGGCCTGCGCGTCTGGAGCCTGTGCTCTGCAACGGGAGAGGCCACAACAGTGAGAGGCCCGCGTACCGCAAAAAGAAAAAAAAAAAGAATGAGTAGATTTTATTGAATGGTTTCAATGATAATAAATATATATACCTGGTAGGCAAATGTCCAAAAAGAAAAGGTCAAACTTTAGGAACACAAAGGTTGTCTTAATGAGTCACATTTTTCCCAGAAAAGCACTGTATACTGGTCTATCCATAATATGTTTGCGGATAGGAATACACGTTCTCAGCAATCACCGAGCACCACGATCCTGTAAGAAACGTATGTACTGACGCAAGCTCTTGGCATTGAACAACAAACAAATGTATTCTTGTAAAACTTATGCTTCTCTGGAATTTATTGGTGTAGTTTTCTGTTGGAGGGTGGGGTTGGTAAAGGGAAAAGGGTGATAGAAAACTTTATGTTGTAAAGAGACTGTCATTCTAACGCATAGTCACCGACCCCGGTTTCACATGTAATCTTCAAAGCGCACAGTCTCTTAAGTCAGAGTCTTGTCCATTCCTACCAGCACCCCTCCCCCATGCCCACAGCTTGGGATCCCATCACTTTAACACAGTGTTGCCATGACAGCAAGGTACCTGGCTTCCTTGCTTAGAGCCTTTCTTGCTCCAATTCTACCCACACAATGCTGCTAGAATAATCTTTCTAAATTCCTGTTCATTGTGTCTTTCCTCTGCTTAGGAGCCTCTGGTGGGTCTTTTTCACTGATCAGACTAAATGTATGCTCCTCAGGCTGGATATCAGAATCCTGCATTAATCTTTCCCTTCTCCTCCCTACGACCCCTTCTTCCTTCCTGTCTTTAAAATCAAGCTGAATTCATGTCTTTACTATGTTCTTCCTGCTCAAATGTCCAACCCTTCCCGTTTGAAATACAGATCATTTCATGCAGCAAAGAACCACCTTGTCTCCCCAGTTAGCCATCCTGGAGTTATTTCATCCCTTCCTCTTCCTTCTTCCCCAAAGAAATGCTTATTTCCAATGCCCGTCACTTGTCTCTATTGGTTTCCTCAAAATGCCTCATTGCTCTCTATCTAGTCCTTCAGCCAAACTGAAAGACTCCCAAGCCAGCTGGATGATCGTTTCCGATATCTTACCTGATATCTAGCAGATGCCTGGGTGCTTAGCAAGGACCTATCAAGGAGTAAACAGCTTCTGCTTTGCTATTCCTTCCCTACTTGGTTCCAGTTCTCTTACGAGAAAAATGTGAACTTTCACTAGCCGTTAACAGTAAAGAAAAAATTTTCTACAACCAAAACAATAAAACTCAGATGAAAATCATCACTTCCGTGTACTTCTCCACTAATGCCTCTGCACAAGTGACCAAGTAGCAGAAACTCAGGAGGTAACAAAACTCAGATCTGTACTTTCCCAGCTTGTGACAGGGAGTTCTAAGAAGCATGAAAATATTCGAGCGTCTGAAGAAACGTCTGTTAAGAAGACCCTGATCATCAGAAGCTGATTATGAGAAAGCTTTTTATATGAAACTCCTTGGCTTTGACTGTTAGGTTCCCAGAGATCATCTGGCCATAAAAGCAGTGCCTGGATTATTTGTTGATTAACTCACTCATCAAGTCAGCCAGCGTTTGTTATACTACACTGCAATATACATAAAATACCGTGTGGCTGTTCTCCATTGCCTGCACCAAACTCTGTATGAAGCGCTTCAGAAGCATTCGTTCATGAAAGCTTTACAATAAATCTATGAATTACGGCGTCATTATCACCGATGCCACAGATGATGAAACTGAGGCTTTCATAGGTTAAATAACTCTCCCAAGGACCCCAGCTAGGAAATGGTGGAGAGAAGGTACAAACCAGAAGCATATAACGAGAAGGTACCTAATTTCTACAAAAGCTTTATGTTAAATATATTTCAGATCCGAACCCTGAACTGCTAGACTCCCTACTCCAAACTTCTTGAAAACAATGTGTGCAGTTCTGTTCTGGAACATAAGCCTTTGCAGTACAGAGGTACACTAATCTGTAAATGTGTCCATTATCCCTAATAGGTAGACAGCAAGCTTTTGGAGGGCAGAGGACATTTTTTCATCATTGTGATCTGCTCAGAATGCAGTACACAGAGAAAGCCCATCCTAAATAGATATAGAATAAAAAGGCATGTTTTTGTGTTTACACTGGCACGCAGAAGTGAGCGTGGCATTAAGATACTTTGAACCTCTATTTACAGGTTGAACCTTCAAAAACTACACTTAGCAATACTGTTCCCTTCCCATTGCTACTAGCATTCTAAATGCCCAGTATTGGCTGTCAGATAGAACATTTAAACATTTTAAAAAGTTTAAATACCTATCAATTTGGATTGCAGTCTTACTATCACGTAGTGCTGGGGTGGTACACAATGTATTCAGTGTGGTCTGGAAAGAGCATTGCATAACACAAGAAAATGCCTGACTTATTATCCACACAACTATAAATACATTCCAAAGCCTTGTTTTTCACTTTTACCACTGACAATTGATGTGCAGATGGTTTCAATGTCTTATTTACAATGACATTTTTCCTCCGTATGTATTCCAGAGCATTCTGCCTTTCAAGTTTGTTTCCATGATTGTTCAGGGTTAGGGCTTCCATTCTATTTTTGATATGAAATTGACCTAGTCGGCTGCTGGCTTCTATGTTACATTCATGCAAATCCCTTCAGTTGGTCTTGATCGTGGGGATTTACTGAAGCAAAACAATGTACATTATGGCAGATGTGTAGTTAAGGATCCTCTGGAAGTGTGATCAGCCTATAAGGTGGATTTCTGGGAACACCAAGGTCAGATGTTATTAGTGAGGCAACAAATCTAGATCCTGGAGGTATCATTCTGTGTCCATCTTTCTCCAAACAAAGCCTGCTGGTGTCTGCGATCCGAAAAGGAAATCTGCATATCTGAGAACATGTTAGCTGACAATTTCCCCATGTACCTTCATCGTCGCATGTACCTTGCCTCTACAGTTTTACTTCATCGTAATTGTCCCAAATCCTACCTCTATTCACCACTGGGCTTTCGACGTAAAGGAATTAAGAAGACTGCCATGGGGCTTTCCTGGTGGCGCAGTGGTTGAGAGTCCGCCTGCCGATGCGGGGGACACAGGTTCGTGCCCCGGTCCGGGAGGATCCCACATGCCGCGGAGCGGCTGGGCCCGTGAGCCATGGCCGCTGAGCCTGCGCGTCCAGAGCCTGTGCTCCGGAACGGGAGAGGCCACAACAGTGAGAGGCCCGCGTACCACAAAAAAAAAGAAGACTGCCATGGACTGGGAAGCTTTCTGATTTTATCGGCTACCTTGCGTCATCAAGGATCTTTTAAATCCTCGCTTCAGATGCCTCAAGGGGGAAGTTTCTTTTCTCTTCTCTTGTCGATGGGATCACAGTAAACTAAAATGAAATTTCTCTGCTATTTGGGGAAGAGTAAGACTTACCCTTCTGGTATCCGATTTACCAAGGCTGCTAGAAGTATTAAGCAAAGCAAAGCAGCCAAGCTAAACAAACTAATAAACTAACCAAAACAATTTGGTGAAAATTACTTTAGTGACATATGAAACAAAATTTCTAAGACACAAACCAATATTTTCTTCAAATCTTAACTTGCATGTGTCACTGGTTTATAAACAACCCTTAGGTTTCAACAACTCCCCATGGGAGAAACTGATTTTAGTCATTAAATCTATCAGTGAAATCAGACTTGGGGATAAACTATGTTATCTACAGCCTCAAGCTACATAAACTCAGACCACAGGAAGATTATGTGCCAGTGACTTTCACTCCCAGAACAGAATATGTATTATTAGGTTCAAACTAACTAAAGAACCCTATGCAGATTTTCACTCCCCAGCTACTCAGGGCACACGATCCATTCTTACTAATGTGTTTACCTTTAACTTTAAAGGATGATCTTATCTGTCTGGACTCACAGCCTTTTCCTCATAAAAGGGTCATGTCCTATCCCCTCCCCCACCCCCAATTACCCATTACCTTTCTGTCTCCATCAAAAATCTGCCAGGCTCCTTTGCATGCACTGTCATCTGGGTCTCCCAAGCTAAGGTTCTTCTGGAAAGATTGGGAGGCTTCGGGCACAATATCAGACTCTAGACTGTGCTATACTGAATTGGGTGGAAACAATATTAGACCACTTGTCATTTCTACAGATCTGCCCTGTGGCCTTACGTTTGTGGGTTGTAGCTCGAGGAGAACAAACAACGTGGGCAGAGGCAAAGCCAATAGCGATATTACACCTCAATGCCACTTTGAGAGCCAGGGCCGTTCCTCCATGCCATACAATATCAAGTGGAGTAAATGTCGATCATGTTTTGGACCTCTGGTTTGACCCATAGCTTCCTATAATGCATATTACTCCATTTAATACATGGGGAAACTGAGACATAATAAGCAGCCCAAGATCACACTGCTGGGAATCCAACTCAACTTCTATCATCTTTTTTTTAACTTTTTATTTTATATTGGAGTATAGACAATTCACAATGTTGTGATAGTTCAGGTGCACAGCAAAGAGAATCGGCCATATATATACACGTATCCATTCTCCCCCAAACTCCCCTCCCATCCGGGCTGCCACATAACATTGAGCAGAGTTCCCTGTGCTATACAGTAGGTCCTTGTTGGTTATCCATCTTAAATACAGCAGTGCATACATGTCGATCCCAAACTCCCTAACTATCCCTTCCCCGCATCCTTCCCCCTGGTAACCATAAGTTCTTTCTCTAAGTCTGTGAGTCTGTTTCTGTTTTGTAAATAAGTTCATTTGTATCATTTCTTTTTAGATTCTGCATATAAGGGATATCATACGATATTTCTCTTTCTCTGTCTGACTCACTTCACTCAGTAGGACAATCTCTAGGTCCATCCATGCTGCCGCCAATGGCATTATTTCATTCTTTTTAATGGCTGAGTAATATTCCATTGTATAGATGTACCACATCTGCTTTATCCATTCCTCTGTCGATGGACATTTAGGTTGCTTCCATGCCTTGGCTATTGTAAACAGTGCTGCAATGAACATTAGGGTGCCTGTATCCTTTCGGACCATGTTTTCCTTGGGATGTATGCCCAGGAGTGGGATTGCAGGGTTATATGGTAGCTTTATTTTTAGTGTTTTAAGGAATCTCCATACTGTTCTCCATAGTGGCTGTACCAACTTATGTTCCCACCAAGAGTGTAGGAGGGTTCCCTTCTCTCAACTCCTATCATCTTTATAAGGTATTAACTCATTATACCACTTTGAATCCACCTCTCGGTTTGGGTGGCACTTTTCTTGGTATTCTTGCCCTCAGTACAACATTAAATCACGTATTCTTTCGTACAGTTTCACGTCTCCTATCTGCCATGTATCAGTAGGATATAAGGCAAAGACTCTACTATGATTATGTCCACACCCTCTGCCCCATAAAAACCCACCGTAGCCCAGCAGCCCCTGGAAAATCTCTCTGCCTCTCTCCTTTATTCAGTACTATTATTTTGATAGTATTTCCATTTCCATAATTTACTTACAGTTACATAAAATTTGCTCTAAACTTATAGTTCCACATTTCTTTGTCATCAGCACAGTATGTGGCATATTTATTATTCAAGATTCTACAACAACTCTGAAAGGCTCAGATTAGTCAGGTAAATGACTCTAGAAGTCAGATCAATTGGCTAATTTTCAAAACCAAGTTTATCTAGTTGCAAAGGCTGTGATCTTTCCCACTGCCTCCTTTCACACCTATTTACATAGAACTTCAGCTGTTTTACTGGGGATCCCAGAACAGACTGGACCTCAGGAAATACCTTTTGAGGTCCTGGGGCAGCAAAGATAGACTGGCCAGAAATCTCCCTATGACTCTGCTTCATGGGACCACCAGTAGTGGAATTTGTACCAACATCCCTCCACATCTCATCGAACCAGATTTCACAGACTGAGAGATTCCAGTTCCAAAATATTTTTCATAACACATCACGATTTCAAATATATCATCTATTCACTGTTCAAAAAATCGCCGAATTTTTATGCCACACTATTAGCTAGCATCGATTTACTTAAATCCAGAAACTCTTCTCTAGCTCTCAGTAGAGCGGTTTTTGTAAAAAGAAACATAGTCACACTTTAAGTGAGAAAAGAACAATTTCCAAATACAAACTTTGAGAGTTTTTTTTCCTACCAAAATCTTCACCAAAGCTCCCTTTGGCTTTGCCCTTCTTACCCTCAGAATCTCAGCAATGCTTTATCCCTTTCTTTGGGTTGCAGATTAGTTAACAAAAAATTTTAAAGGAGAATAATGGAGATAAATATCTTTAATTTTCTACCTCATTTTGCCTTCACAAAACATGTGCAAGCTGTGCTTTGCTTTTATTTACTGCTTGTTCCCACTAGGTAGTAAATGAATACACCTTTTAGCAAGGGAGCGTATTGGGGCATTAGTAAGTACTGTCATCCCACTTTAAACTGCATGTTCTTAGCGCTTCATTCCCTAGCAGCACACATTAAAATGCTTGGGCAAGATTGAACTTTTGAAGATATTTTGGCAAAGCCACCAAACTTCAACTCATTTATCCGTGGGCCTGGGGCTCTTGCTTACACTTTGTTCACTGTCTTCAGGCCTTCACGGCCTGGCCCCGCTCAAAAATCATTTCCCCTCAACAGCCTGACGCCCTATTTGCTGTTGTACCAATGCATTTAACTTATGCCTTTAGTAAGGCTCCCAGCAAAGATTTGGCCGGAGATATAGTCATGCGTGGCTCTGTCAATAATTCTCACCTACTGCCACCACCTTCCTCCCCCTTGCCATGTTCACACAGTAGCATCTGGACGTTCTGAGAGCAGTACTTATACATAATTCACTGTGTGTAATGTCTTTATTAAAGGTTGGCAGGGTATTCTCAATAATCATTAGATGAATTAAATTTGGAAAAACATCTTGTGCCCCATTCTGAGTCAGTCTGATTACATATTCCATCTAAGGATTCTGTATCTGACAGCGGTGTTCAGTGATATATGTATATAGGAGAATAGTTTTGTTTGTTTTTTGTAAACTTCTAAGGGTACATTTTGGGGGAAAGAACACTGAACTTCACTGGACTCTCATGGTTCATTAAACAGACTTTAAAAAAATAATATCTGACTTTCTGATCTCTAGCCATTTTTATCATCATGATGCCATTCCAGAATAGCAACTTAAATATATCTTAATTCCAGGAAGAAAAGCAACACTTTATGTTCCAATCACCTACTATTTGCTAGGTACTCGGATAAATATTTCAATAAAATTTGCCTAGAATTACTTTCAAAGCCAACATTGACCATCTTTTTTCTTCAATCCAAATTTTTTTTCTTCATTCAAAATCCTTAATATCCAGATTCATAGCATATACTTATCATTTTCAGATAATTCCATAAAGATGGCTTTCATATGTATTTGTAAGATTTTAAGACTTGAAGAATGTGTGTTGTGTATATAATAGCAAATTGCAAGTGACTTTTTGAATTAAGCTGGATTTTCTTTTATCTGTGATGTATAGACATAATGTTTAAATATTTATCATTTTAGTTACTCAATTTTAAAAATGAATAAGGACTTTATGGAGACCTTATATGGACAAACCTTGTTCCCCCGACACTTTATAGGTAAATGTGTCCTTTCTGATAACGAATCTCTCTTTCCAACCTGATTTAAAATAGACATGAATTCCTTAAGGGTATAAATCATGCATTGCATAGCACTTGATTCCATGGTCAATACAAGTGCTTCATAGGAAATGTTAGGTTAACGTAATAATCACAAATGTGTTTAGTCTAGCGTTAAAAATATTAATATCTCAAGATCATGATAGTCAAAATACTGCTTGCTTTGGCAAAGATCAACAAAATTTCCTGGATTCAAAATATTATGAGAGCAAAGATGGTTCATTCTTGTTAGAAAGAAAAAATAAAATTAAAAAAAAGATTACGTCGTTCCCAAAACACTTAATGGTAGAAGTTTTGAACACAAAAGTCTAGTGGTACATCTAGGCTTAATTTTCTCACTACCAGCCTTCTAGTATTTGCATCTATTATTACCAGTCTAAGTGTTATCAGCTGAATTTTTAAAATTTTTGGAATAGTGAGAAACTGTTGCCTATCAATACAATTTCATGAAGGAATAAACTATTTCCCTCAGTTTCAAATGCAGAATAGCTTGGTAATTATATAGCTTTCATATAAACGTAAAATTATATAAATACCTAAACTCCTTAAAAGAAGCACTTTGCAGGGTTTGTGGAGATGTAAAGAGCAAACAAGTAGGACTTTATGGTGTCAAAGTCATGTGTGGTGTTATTATTGTTACGTTCTACCAAGCAAGTTCTGAGCTCAGTAAGGCTGCTGGTCCTTGTTCCTATTTACACCCCCATCTTCCTCTGCAGGGTCTACTCTACAAGTTGTTCAGTCTGTCTTATCTCTCTCCATCTTGCCATCTGCTAAGCCATTTCTCTCTGCCTACTGCTTTCTACTGATGGGGCTTCCCAAGCCATTTCCCCTTTTCTTTCCTCAGACAGAACTCAGAGTTAGTTCTACAAATGTCAGAATGGTACTCTCCATCCGCTCACGTAACTTCCTAACTTCTTTTCTTTCTCTTTTCACTTTCAAAACTAATATTATGCTAACGATACAGAGTATAATAATAGTAAAGGTAAAATTGAACTCTATTCCTAATTATGTATTTCACATTCTCCTTGTTTTGCGTTAGGAAAAAACACTCTCAGTGGAGACTTGTAAAAATATCTGTCATTTCATTTACATGGCATGTGACTAAGAAAAGCATTAACTACTATCTTAGCAATCATCCAAGCTCCCTTAATTTTTTTTTGCTTGTTTTTCTACCATCAGTGTTTTCCTTCCCCAAAAGAATTCTTCACACTACAATTAAGTACTACAGTAAAACTGTCACAGCATTCTTGACTGCAACCTTAGCCCAAGGCACGCTAGAGTAAAGAATATTAGCAAGGCAGCAATCCAGTATTGCTAGGAAGAAAAAGCATCCCTGGAGTTTCCACATATTGATCAAATCCAAAGCCTGAGGATCGTGTGTCTATCCGGCAATTGTTTCCACAGGTACCTGGAATTCCTGAGGACACATAATCCCAGCTCAAATCCCAGCTCAAATGTTCCTATTTGTCATTCTTTTTGTGTGGGTCACGACACACAAATGATAGACTGTCTGTCCATCAGTCCACAGGAGATGCACTGCCTTGCCCAGCACAAACTTACAGTATAATGGAGACCAGAAGAAAAAAAGAAAAAAATATATAGAGAGAGAAAGAGAGAGAATTCAACTACAAGTAATTGCTTGTCCCTTTTCTTAAAACAGTAAACAATAAAGAGACTGAGACCCTTATTCCAGAATGCCTAAGGGCTACTATTCTGATTTCTCCTGAATAACAAACAAGTATTTTAATCAACTGCTTAGTTAACCCACCAGCTACACGGATTGGTAGTGAGTCTAGGTCTGGGGAGCAAAGGCAAGGACAGAAGCAATTACCAGGAGATAAGAAGAAATCATCAGAAGCTGAAACGTTTGCCTCAGTCATTGGACTATCCCTTAACAAGCCACCTATACAGCACCCATATCCCTCAGCTGTGGTCCCCATTATGAATCCAGATACTAATGTCAAGTTTTCACTTTACTCTGAGTGCAAAAAACTCTTCATAGCCTGGGGTGGTGATGAAATTGATGGAGGAAATAAAATAACAAAAATCTCATAAAGGACAGATTTTTTTTTTCTTTTGAGGAGGCTCTGAGAAACAGAAAGTTTACAGAAATATACATGAGTACTGCAGCCCATCGGAGGTACTGAAATTAGCTTTAGGAGAATGTTCAGCTGGTTCAATGGCAGAATAAAAGGTTTAAGGTCATTTTAGCAAACATTTCATTCCCCCTTTTCTAATCTATGTAATGGCAATGCCTGAGATTCCAGTTGATTCAGCCCAGCCACTGTGCACAAGAGAGTTAGCTTTAGTGGAAGGATTCTGGTCTGAAGGAAGAAGACACATACTCGGTGCTCCAAGTCTCCCGTCACATAATGACTGGCTCTAGTGCCACTAGCAACCAAGAGTGTACCATCTGGGCCTCAGTTTTCCTATCTGTAAAATGAGTAGAATGGGATTAGATAGTGATTTTCAAAATGGTAGTTTTTTTCTCTCTAGCATTTCAAGTATTTGTTCAAACCAGTAATGCACAGAAGTTTATGCTATAAAACTCTACGGTGGAGGCAGGGGGCAGAGTACATGCTGGAGAAACACCTGGTAGCTTTCTCCTCCCCGTAAGATTCCTTGGGAATCTCAGAAGAATACTACTGAAAAGGTCAGAAGAGATGATCTAATAGTGATGTAATAGCTCCCTGAATCTCAGAGGTGCTAATGCAGACCATATTTAAGAATATAAGTAGTAAGTAAAAAAACTCTGGGTGATATTCATTATACATTGGTAGTTTTCCTCTGTCTCCAAGGCCAGGAAATTTTAAAAAGTCTGCTTCCAGAGAAGAGAAGTTTTTAATCTTCAGACACTGAACATTTTCAACAGATGATATTACAGTGGAGAGAATACAGATTTTCATCCCTGAGAGATGGAAAGAAAAGCCGAGCTCTTTGGATAAATTTTAACAGCAGGAGATGGATTGCAGTTGGTTCGATGCTCCCAGGCAGGCAACATTCTCCCTTTAATATGTCCACACTTTAATACCTGCTTTCTATGAAATAAGGAAGCCCCTTTTTCCCATAATATCACCCTACACTGTTTGTAAAGTCTCACTGACTGGGTGATTACTACCTTTCTATATTACATTTAAGTCCTCAATAAAATTGTCCTTCTATTTAATTGCTAAATATATTCTTTTCACCTGAAATAATGCAAATAAAATCTTGATACTTTAAAAAAATATATTGGGTCCTCAATTTAATAAAGTTGTCAGAGTTTCTCAAAACTAGGATGGTAGGGAATTTTGACTTTGCTAATTTGGTTAGCTATTATATATTTGAGTTAAATTCCACTAGAATACTGTTAAAGTTATCATAGTGTGAATAATGATTTTGCAAAAGAAAATGCATGATATCGTATCTAAAAGTTTTACCCACAAAGATTATCAACTGCAATAAAACTTTATTAAAATGAGTACAAATGTGCATGTGTATGTACCTGTGTATGTATCGTGAAATGGACAGAAGATCTGCCCTTCTACTTATTCTGGCTGATCACAACCATCAATGCATTCATTATTCACTCACTGAACTGTCGTGTGTACCTCTGAGGCTGTAGCTGTGCTAGGAGCTGGGAGTACAAAGATGAACGTAGCTTCCTGCAGAATTGAAGGCTCCCCAGGCCTTGATTTACTCACAGATAAAATGGCAATAATATGAAGTATTACAGTATGAAATGATAGTATGAAAGGTATTGAGATCACATAAAATATCATATGTAAGCACTTTCAAAATGCCTAGGCTCTGGGAAGTACTATATAAACAGTTTCTATTATAATAATTTTCATTCCTCAGTAACCAATAAAAGCCTACTGGGAAACAAACATGTAAACATATCATTCTGTGTCAGTACAGTGGGCTCAAAGGGAGGAAGAAGTTTCTGTTTTTAACCCAACCTGGGAAGAGGCAGCAAAGTCTTCAAAGAGGAAGTGATAGTCAATAAAATCTTGCCTTGGGAATAATTACTGTCCGGGATGAGAAATCAGAGAAGAAACCAAAAAAAGTGCGGGGCTGCAGGGTAGGCACCCCTAAAGCTGGGGAGTAGAGAGGGGGTTTTGACTGGAGCCAAAGCTGTTCATATTTGTGACTTTGGGTCAAGTTTTTGTAAAGGTGGGGTTAGGGAAGAGATGAGACACGTAACTGTCATATCGCATGAAGGGCCTCAGATGCCTTATTGAGAAATTTTGAATTTATTCTATAGGGAATGGAGAGAGGTTTCCAGTTTTTACGTTAGGACTTGGTGGGATCAGTCACAAGAAAAAAGAAAAAAGCAACAGTGGTTTCACAACACACACTCTTCTGGGAGTACTGGGGCCTGCAAGCCTTCTGCTCTTCCAGTTCACCTTTGACCACAGGATTGAGTCTCAGCTTTCACACATCTCAGTGGCTCTGGGATTTGACCACTGGCTGTGTCCCTAGATTGATGATTTAGTGAAACCCGTTTAGCCTGCAATCCTCTCCTTATCTCATCATCTGCAGCCCTGATGCCAGCTCCTAGCTCCCAGCGGTCTGCCTCAGGCTGTTGTGATTCATGTATACTTTACTCAGACATTTAAATATATTCCTTCCATTATTTTCTTAGAATTGCTAAGGAATATCTGCATTGATTTCATTTGGGGCATTTACAGAATTGCTTATTCAATCAGGTCCATGGGGTTGAAGATAGGTTTATCAGATTCTTTCTAAGGAGTAAGCGCCGGTACCCAGCCAAGCCACAGTGAAAGCTGGGGCGAAGGGAAAATAAGTAATAATGATCTGGTTGCTATTTATAATATTTATAATTTATCATCATATAAATGTTTGCTGTAATTTTGACTTTTTAAAATATTGCATTAAAATATTTTTTCTGTTGATTACTCCTTAAGTTTGGCACCCAAGCTGAGTACCTCACTTACCCTACCCTCGTCCCGGCCCTGGAAGTAGTGGATATATTCCAACACCTCGTGCTGGGACCGGGTGGGCTGTGTGTTGGGCAACGGATGCACAAAATTCAGAATGCACCGTGCCAAGCAGCATTCCAAGCAGCCATGGAAAAAGGACAGTGTTTCTCCAGAGAAGGGCCCAATGTTTCCAATCACTTCACAGTTCTGTGCTTGGAGCCCTGTTTCCCTTTCATCTCCCTTGAAACACAGCCCACAGAAGTCAAGCCTTCTTAATTTTGAGTTTCAAAAGCAAAGCTAACCTGGAATAAAATAATTCAATGAAAATGTTTGACTAATAAGACTAAAAACCTCTATCCCAGACACTATTTTCCTTTACTTATAGACAAAAGAACAAATTCCACCTCAGTATTACATGTACCTTAAACAATAATAATCATAATAATGTCTTTATCATTTTTACTATTAGAACTAAATTTTACAAGATGTTTAGAATTGGGTGGAAATTTAAGAGCTCGTTCAAGACAACTCCCTCAGGCTGCGCTGTGGAGTAGTTATGGCGGTGGGTCCCCCAGATCCGCCCTCAGGATGGAGGAACACATGGGAAGGATGGTTCCTTAGCTGTCAGTCTATGGCCAACTATTCAACGCTGCGTCTCTCTCCAGGACCTGACCTTAGCTGAAGGGAGCTGCTCTGTTCAAGCTTAATACCCTAACTCTGGAGCAACCTGCATCCCTTAACAATGACGTGGCCCCCCGTGCCTCAATCGGAGACACCACCGAAGGGACATTTCAGCTCCAGGCAGCCTCAGAGCTGAGACCAGCAGAGGCCCCATATCAACGTTAGAAAGTTCAATGTTTCCTCTGTCCATTGCTGTTCCCCAACACATTTTGCTCTCAGGACAGACTTCCTGCAAGCCCTATGCGTCTCAGGGAACCCAGCATGAAACACACTGAAATCCTTAGAACGTACAGGGAAGAAAGAAGAGTCACCGTTGTGAGAAAAGAAAAGGCAGACACGATATCGCATCTGGTGAAGGGGGTGATTTCTACCAGTTGTCAAAGTTCTACTTTGTCTAAGGTGTCCACGTGGTCATGGGTCATCCATCCCTTTAACATGAGCAGGTGCTTTGCTTGTCAGCTACATAAACCGTCCCAAGTTTGTCATTACCCATCTCTATTAATGAGATATTACACAGTGAAGCACTTTCCATCAATTTAGCGGAAAGGGCACACCAGTGGCTCTCACTACTTTATAAGGTCAAAAGAGAAAATGGCCACACCTCTATCAGTCAAGGATATATCAGAATTCTGTTGATGCCAATGTGGTAGAGGTGATGGAATCGTCCAGGCAGAGAAAAGTATGCTCAAGAAGAAATCATTGCCAGAGACACAGTCAATTCCAATCACAATAACTTACTAAAAAAATAAGTTACACAACTACCAGTTAAAAAAAAACACATTTCTATAAATTTGGAAACAACTGAAAGCATTAATTACTTAAAATTCAAGCTATTCCTTCGTGGAATAACAAAAACATTTTCACTTTATGCAATTTCTGGAGGCAAATAGAATGGAATATTTTTTGAAATTTAGTGTTTCTGAGTCATCCTTCCAATCTTAAGCAATGAGAAATTTATTACTCAATATTCAGGGATGTTTCATTTTTTTTTTATAAACATGGGATCCTCAGATATTTTTAGCCCTCTTCCAAGTTTTTCTCCTGCTTAGATAACATTTTCTCCAATATATTCATAATTATGTGGTTAGATACACCTGGCCCTATAAGAAAGGCTTCAGTCCTGTTGAATGGTTATTATTAATCTTTCCCTGTCCCAGAAACCTACAAAGCATGCATTACCTCAGTGGATCCTTACCAGACTGTATGAGGCAGATACTACTACTGGCTGTTTAACAGATGAAAAATCTGAGACTCTTAAAGAGGTTATGTAATTTGTCCCACTCCACTCAGATAAGAAAATGAGGAGCTGGGTTGATCCGACCACCATGTCTTGAGCTATTAACCAGTGCCCAGCACTGACTCCCAACAGTAAGATAAAACACATCCCAGGCAAACAACATTGCCTTTTTAGCACAAATTTCTATGGAAAACAGTCTTTAATTAAATCTCTACTCTGTGCTTTTTAAGGCTTTTGTTTAATTTGTGTGATCATATTCTCTCTCATGTTAACTAGATCCTTCAAGTTAAGGGCAGGCAGCTTTTTACTAAGAATGCCTTTGAGTACTCTTTTTTTTTTTTTAAATTTTGTCTATATTTTGGACAGGGATATTATTCTACCATAAAACATGCTTTAAATATCAGTTAATTACTGCCTTAAGTATGAACATTCTGCCAGCTATATCTTCTGTCTTTTGTTCTGACTAAATGCTGGTATCCATTCACACATCTTCAAAATTTCTTATATTAAAATTCAGTTCAAACAATATTATTAACAGAAAAAAGACTGAAAGGAAACACACCCTATATTACCCTACTAGGCTGGAGTGATTTTTTATTTTAATAAGTATTTTCTCATGTTATCTCTTAAAATTAAAACAATAAGATCCGCAATGTTAAACATGTGCCACATCCCTGCAGTGGCAAAGAAACGATCCAGAGAGTAATTTTGTGGCTGTTGAATCTATGTTTGATTTAGAAAAGTAGGCAACTTAATTTTAAAGGCAAACTATACATTAAGAGCTTAAAGACAGAAAATCTCACTCATGAACACAGCATGTCATTATGATCATTTCTCTAAATGAAAAATCTCAAGTAATGAATTTTGTGGTTGATTTCATATTTTGAGGGTGTTGCTTAGAATTTTTTTCCCATTTGAAGGAAAAAATCTTGGTCTTTTTGAGGCAGAATGAATCTGGGGAAGAAGAGTCAATCTGATTCAACAAATGTGCATGTACTGCTTCCTCTAGGCAAAGCAGTGACAGGAAACAAGAAGAGTACAAAGGTCTCCCCTGTTTGTGAAGGGCGACAAGGTGGCTATTTCAGCAGAGATTTTCATTTCTGATTATATTTAATTTTATTAATAACAAAAGGCCCCAAAAATTCTATTAAAATGTAATGTTGAAAATTGCAACTATATAATGCAATTGCACCAAGGTCGGTGGAAAAATATTCTATTAGTTGGGCTGAGGAAATCAATTATCCATTGTGTATATGAAGCAGATAGCACAGACCCCACTTAACATCCACTTTCGTAACAGTTCTGGATCAGGTCTTCAAGTCAATGAAAAATAACTTTCCTTTCCAATAATTTTCACGTTCTGGTCGGAACAACTTACATGTTCAAATAATAGCCCAAACAGCCATTTTAATAATTCTTCTTTCAAGTTTTCCACCTGCTCCCATTAAAGAGAACGTTAACTGGAGCAAACTAGACACTGGGGTAATTTCAAATGTATCTGTGCATTAGGGATTTTCACAGAGTAAAGTGAAGGTTGTATTATACACCACTTCAAGCAATACTACTTTAAACGGTGGGAGAAATATTCCCCATGTATATGGCTCATTTTGTTCTTTTAAGAACAAGGAAGTTTGTTTCCCTCTAAGCAATCGTCATTTTGGAATTTATAAAGTAGTGAGAAGAAAATCAAATTCCTGACAATTATCATGAACAATAGTTTCTTAAAACAACTAAATAAGAAGGACGCTAACACCCCCATTTTAATAAACTAATGGAAAGAGACAACGAGGATGTTCATGAATCAATTACTTTATACAATGAATGACACCTGAGGAGTGTAGGGCTCCCAACCCGGTGGATACATCCTGTACTTGTCCCCAGAAGACATAAACAGTTGACACAGCACCATAAACTCTTCCCCAGTCTTTACCTCATTCTCTGTCTCCATGCCCACTTGCCCAAAAGCCTCATAAGAAATGACTTCTTATTCTATATGATGAGGCCCCAGCTGACTTCTTTGGGGCTGTAATCGTCTCTCATTTGGTCCCTCCAGCCACAATAGTGTTCTTTTTTTGCCAAACTTGTTCCCCGTTAGTGCCTTTGCACTTGCTCTTTCCTGTACTTGGAACTTCTTTCATGAGGTTCTTTCATGCCTGGCTGCTTCTAGTCGTTCAGGTTCCACCATGGCCATGACACTCTATTTAACTGGACACACCTCCTTCACTGCACTACCTTGTTTTACTGTCTTCACAGGGCTTAACACTACCTGCACCTCTAATAGAGGCAAAAGTTTGTCAGAGCAGAGTCCTTACCTCTCTTAATAACCCTGGGGCCCCCAGGACAAACTACTGTGCCCTAGCTTGCAGTAGGAGTTCATTGGATTTTTTGTGGATAAATAAATAAATAACTGAACGAGAAACTTTTGCTCAAATGACTGTGAAAACCCTCGCCCTCTCTTCTCCCCATATTCCGTTCTCCACAGAGAAACAAGGATGCTCTTTCTAAATTGAATATCAGATGTCACTTTCCTGCTTCACACATTCCAGTGGGTTCCCTTTGTAATTAAAAATCTAAATTCCTTACCATAGTCTTCAAGGTCCAGCAAAATCTGACTCCTGTTTCAACCTCATGTCACACCCACCCTTCTTCCTTCTTTCCTGTCCTTCACCCCCATACTAAGCTCAGTCCCTCTGAAGGCTTTCATATTTTCGATTCCTTCTGCTTCAAAAGCCATTCTCCCAGTGTTGGCATGGATGCCTGCTTCCATGGTGGTCCCATTAGGGCTCAATTCAAATAGCACTTCCTCAGAAAGCCTTCCTTGACCACCTCAGCTAAACTGGAATCAGATAAACAACTAGGACATGGTTTTTATTTGAATACCTATATTTATAAAAGAGCAGGACGAATAACTTTGACTAGGATGGATAAGAATAACTCCTATTCATTTTTTAGGATGGTTAAAACTCAGCTTAAATTTGACAACGTTGTTGGTGCTATTTACACATTAATCTTTCCAGAACCTTATTTTCCAGTTCTATAATTATAAATGTTTTCTCTACAACAGTAATTTGGAGTAAATGTAGTATTCTTCCATTGCATGTGTGTTGGGGGAGTATTACTGGGTATTATTCAATGAGTCTGATTTACCTTTATTCTCCTATTTGCCTTTAACTAAGGCAATTAACCTTTCCTTCTTATAACCTGTCTACAATTCTCTTTCCCTCCCAACATCATACACAAAGGAGGGCAGAAGTGCTTCATAGTTTCAGTTTTGCTTGTATTTATTTCCATCTACTGTAATTTCGAAGGTTTAACATAAAACTCAGTGTCATCTGTAAACAGAGCTCTTAGTATTCTTAACAAGTAAGGCACATAAACACAATGAAAGGAATATCTTCATCAAAGCAGGATGGCTGTCAGGAAGGAACAATTCCCTACCAAGAGGCAGGTAGCCTCACAGAACTGTTGCTAATGGAAAGTTTCACTACATCAAAGGCTTGGATGCAATCCTTACAGAGAGAGTGCCACACTACATATCAGTAGAAAGGCAAGTGTAAAAATGCATGTATTCATTAGTTTTCATATAAATTCACACTTCAATAAATATTTCAAGCACTGAGCTCCACAACGGCCAAGTGCATAAGGGACTAGGTTTCCAAATGGCAGCCAAAATAAAGGGGCACAGATGCATACAACCTTTTCACGTTATTTGTCATTAGCATACTTTCTAACTGCAGTAAATGTTCTTGATATAAGAAAATGCTAATAATTTTCAAGTGCCTTTATCTATGAAACTGAACCATAAAAAGCTCAAAAACCTACACTCAAAGTCATTTGAACTGAATCCATCCTTTTCAATTTGGTGACCTAGCTCCAAAATAATTACAGAGAACATATATGAACATTCTTCTTCTATCCTCATTTTTACTCAGATTTTGACCTTTACGTAAAAAACAGGGTCAAGTATTTCTCCACAGACTTCTAGAAGTACTATCCTATGATCAGATTTACTAAAACGTATATAGCTTTTCGTCTTTTAATTTCTAAATAGTTTTGCTCTACTGTGCTGCTAATTAAAAAGAAAAAAAAAACCAGGAATGTGGACATCCTCTGATAATCCAGCATATTCTGAATAGTTTTATTTCTAAGAACAATAGAATTGTTTTGCAAATAAAATATCTATTTTTATAATGTATAAAAGCTAATCAAAAGTCTATAAATCAGGGGCTTCCCTGGTGGCACAGTGGTTGAGAGTCCGCCTGCCGATGCAGGGGACACGGGTTCATGTCCCGGTCTGGGAAGACCCCACATGCCGCGGAGCGGCTGGGCCCGTGAGTCATGGCCGCTGATCCTGTGCATCCGGAGCCTGTGCCCCGCAACGGGAGAAGCCACAACAGTGAGAGGCCCGCGTACAGCAAAAAAAAAAAAAAAAAAAAAAAAAGAAAAAAGTCTATAAATCAGCAGGTAAAAGTGAATAGTTGAATAAAAAACAAATCAGAGAAATTGGTCTCTTCCAAGAGGCTTCCGAAAGGGAAGATGGGAATTTTTTTGCCAAAAAGGCAGAATATAAGAGAATAGAGGATATATCCTCTATTTAATACACACACACACACACACACACACACACACACACACACACACACACACACAGATGATTAATTTAAATCCATCTCAGTTCCAATCTGTTCTTGCAAGCATTATTTCTTAACTTGTTATATATTTAACGACATGACCATGAACAAGAAATTTATAATAATGGCCCAGTCACAGCTTGGCCATGCTTTCTCTCTTCAATTTTGTTTAAATTTTCAATTATTCTTTACAATTTTTCAAGAAATACTGAGATTTTGCCCCAATCTGCCTCCCACCCTATTTAACTTATTTCATGAAGGAAATAATTGCACTGGAAAACTCAGACTAGAACAGTAATTTCCTGAACCAATATATTCTACCACAAGGGCACTGATCCTCGGCATGATAGTTTCTGGGTATGAGAGCTCAAGAAAGAATTGAAACTAGTGATGGGAAACTGATTCAGTATCACATTGTGCTCCAGAGACCAGCTATAGCACTTAGCTAAGAAAAAAAGGCACCAGAAATAAATGAGGAGAGTACTTCCATGGATATTCATTAAAATCCCTTCTTTATGAGTAACTTGACATTACCCCAAGGCTACGCTGCTAAAAAAAACAACAAACAAACTGTGAAATCAATTGAAAGTGAAGCAAGCCCTGTGAACACCATACATATTAAATAAAATAAACATGTTCTCATGCCATTGTTTTTCACTTTTCATTGTAAAATTCAAACTGGCGTTTACACAGCAAATTCTGAAACATATGTTCTTAAAAGAAGAGAGACACAACAAAAACAGAGCAATGGAACTTGGGAGCTTCACATTATTGCTTCTCAGGAGGTTTAGAATCCCATTGGTTTTATTTTTCAAACAAAGGTAAAGGCACATATTTCCAGGTCAAGTGATTCAATGATCAAGGAAGAGAAAAAAAACCCACTAGATTCAAAGTCTGAAGACATGGGTTCTTAGCCAGTGTCTGCAGTATATTAGCTGTCTGGCTTTTGGGTGTTCCTTAACCTCTCTGAGCCTTAGCCTTCACGTCTATAATAACAGGGCACTGCTCTGTGTCCCTCATTGGGTTATTGTCAAAATCAAACGAGATAATGTATGAAAGTTACGAGCAAACTTTAAAACACTAGGCAACATAAGTGTTTATAAACTGAAGCTCCATCACTTCCAGTTGAAATATCTGCAGTCCACAATGCAATAATAGGATAATGTCATTCACAATTTGTTGAAAAATTAAATCCGATTGTATCTTATATTTTGGAAACTATATTCAAAATCTTTTGTCACTGCAATAGGGAGACGGCACCCAATCATTTAGAAGTAGATTCTTAATAAACTTTATTTCTCAAGCCAAAAATATGATTGAAAATAGTCTAATAGACTTGCATAAGCCAAAGAGCAAAATTCATGTACAAGTCTGAGGCAGTCTACTCAACTGCTTGACAATTTCAAAAACCTTAAATTATTAGGTTAAACCACATAAAGCTGCTCTCCTGTAAGTCAAGACTTGAACAATATTGTTAATTTCATGTTGATAAACTAAATACGTCAAATACTCAATGCAGTCATTTTGGACCCTTTGAACTCCCTCACCCTAAAAAACAAATCTAGTGATCATTATGTTTCTGTCACATTATCAATACAGAAAAAGATGCACATACCAATAGAAAAGTTGGAAAGGATACGTACAGATAAGCAGTTCACAGAAAAAGAAATACTAAAGACCTAAAAGAATACTAACAATTCTTATCTTCCTCAGCATTCAAAGAAATGTAAATTTAAACAAAAATCTTTTTTGTCACCCACTAAATTGGCCCAAAGTGAAAAGAAACTATAATAATGTTAAAAACAATAACAGATGAACAAAATGGAGTCCCTTATGTTCAGACCCACATCTCCAAACCATCTACTCTCTATCTGCTGGACTGGATACATGAATCGTTGAATACAGTCAACAAGATCTTTCACATTTACTCAGTTGTGTTTTGTTTTTTCAATAATACTCAGTGCTGGAAAGAGTGATGTTCTGTAAAGGCAAACTGGAATCTGATTCAAAACCATTAAAAATATTCATACTTTTTGACCTAGTAACTCCTCTCCTGGAAATTAATCATAGCAAAGCAATCTTAGATTTGCACAAGCATTTAACTATGCAATGACAATTATACCGTTAAACCTTTATTTTTAAAGTAAAACACGATAAAAAAAAAATGAGGGTCTGACATACAAATGAATACTATGCAATCACTAAAATGGATGTTTTAGACAATTATGGAGGGTGCTTATTTATACCATGAAGAAGCAAGAAAGTTTAGAATATAAACCATGCTTATAGGTTGATATAGTTGCTATACATATGAACAGTGTATACATTGATAAATATCCTATGTGCCAGGAACTAGACTTAGCTCTTTAAATGCATTAGCCTCCATAATCATCAGAACAATTCCACGAAACGAGTACAGTTATTATGACCCTCGCTGTACACAAGAGAACAGTGAAGCACATTTTGCCAAAATCACATAGCAGATAGCGGAGCCAGAATGTGAATGCAGAGCTCAGAGTCTGTGATGGTAGACTACTAGATTGCCTTAGGAGGGACAACCGGGAGAATTCACAGAGATTGAAGGATCTTATCTGGTAATGGAAGACGAGTAGACTTTGGGAAATTGAAAGCACTGTGAACAACCTAGATGGGAAAAACAGAAGACACAAGGAGCAGAATTACATGCTCGATGTGGTCACCTAAACCAAGTAACCAATCACTAGTCCCGCCCCGCTCCCCCCTCTCCAGGAAGGAATGGTTTATACTCAGCATAGGAAGAGATACATGGCCCCTGATCAATCTTTAATTTAATGGGGATGGGAGGTGCCGGAGAGAGAAGGTTTATTCTTTTTCATGGGAAATTTCCAACATCAGCATTTTATCCAGCAAATTATTTTGTGTCACAATAAAGATAAGTGAAATAAAACAAATTCTAAAATAATGAAATCCAAACTAATTTGATTTTTACCATACATGTTTTTGGAGGAAGATATTTGAAAAATATGAAAAGAAGAATTTTTTCCTTTCATTTAAGTACAGAGTTATTCAAAGTAGAGCAACTTTTTATTATTTCTAAACAAATTTTATTTTGAAAAAATTCAAGCAGTGAGCTGAAGGGGCAAAATGAGAATGAAGGAAAAGATTCTGAAAAGAATACCCTGTCAATTTAGCTATAGTCTACATTCTTGAAAATGAGTAAAATTATCCTGCATTCATCCACAAATATTAAAATCATAGTGTTTCCTCAAAATATATGACATGGTTGCATTAATTAAGAACAGCATAAAATCCATTAATTTCCCAGTTTTACACTTCTCTCTTCAGGTAAAAAGCCCTATTTCATAAAAGAACTAGGAGATAAAAGTTAAGTAAATGTCTATTAATTTCGATGACAGGCCAAACCTTGTATATTCACTACATCTGGCCAAACCTTATATATTCACTACATCAGGCCAAACCTTATATATTCACTACATCTGCAATGAAATGGCATAGAAGGATCATTAACCTGGTTTGCCTGTTGATTCATGTCTCAGCTACACACAGTGCTGGGTACACAGTCAGTACTTTAAAAAGTGCTAGTGTAATTGGTTCACTCAGATGGTCACACATAGTCATTTACTTAAATAGAATTAACACACACTCCATTGTAGAGATATTGATTATTAAGCCCTGCAACGCTCACTGCTATGAGATATCCATTAAAGATCTCTTTGTAATGTAAAATAAGCATTTGAGGTTTAACATGTGCTAGGATAACCCCAAACGTAAAGAAAAACCAATGTTTTTCTTCATAGAGCTCATTAAACAAATCCAGTACCTAATGTTTTCCTGTGTCAATAATTTTTTCCTTAAAAAAGCCAGAACAACAAAACTTGGATTTATTTTATCACTGATAATCATATTTTCTTTTCTTTTTCTCTAATAAACAACCTAACATCTACCACCAATCCCCACACGAGTCAGTTCCATGCTTATATCAATACAGAAATGAAGGAACCAGCTATTACAGGATCTAGGCAGGTTTCCAGATATAATTTATAAAACGACCTTGTGCTTATCTTCCAAGCATTGGTTTGTTACTCATTGTAGATATACGGAAAGAGGGTTAAAAGTGGCACTCAGATTCACACATAATAAATCAATAATTTAGGACCTAATTGGTGCTGTCACTCTACTAGCCAACCCTTCCTGCTGGGTTTTGCTTTATTATATATACGATGCTCGATTTTGTTTAAAAAACACATTTCTTCTGGGGGAAATCTGTTTCTACTTTATGAGCCAGAAATGCATTAATTAATGATCTGGCACTGTTTATGAAAGATTGCTTAAGTGGTACCTTTGATAGTTATTAAAAAAACTGGAAATTATGATTAGTTTGGAAAGATGATGGCTCTACAACTTTCAACTGGGTACTGAAAATGCCACTGAGCCAAGCATCACATGGAAAATGAAGCTGATGCTAGTAGCCACCCAGTCCCCTTCTAAAATTAAGTTCTACCCACTTATGATGTCCATCTTTACTCTCCACATAAGGAGTCTATCAAGACATTAAAGTGGCTGGTGCAGGTTTTTGCCATCTGGTCATGCCTGAATAATGGAGAAAAGAATGCAGTGCCTTTTCAGTTACATGGGTGGATAGAAGCTTTGTCAACAATTCTTTATTACAGAGGCAAGACAGAGCTGTCCACTTTTTTATTTCCCGTGTAGAACTCTATTAAATAATGAAGTTTTAGGAATGTGCCTAGGAAATCACACAGATTAGAGAAGAATAATAATAATAGTAATAATCACCGAGTATGCTGTGCTTCCACTATCTGGGAACCTCTTATCCGCCCACTTCTGTCTGACTGCACTAAGCGGGTCTTTCTCAATCAGCGTTTGAAAAATTTCACTCTCTGCTCCATGTCTCCAGCCACTAAGATAATCAAACTGACATGCAGTGCAGCCGTAGAGTCTGCCTTGGGTGCTGGGAATAAATGGATGTGGACAGACACTGTCATAGTAATCCTTGCATCCACACTGTGTGGGACATTGGCTTGACAGTGCAGGCAATGAGGAGGGAAACAGGTCATCAATAGACACCCAGTACCTCCTTATCCCCAGCAGGCTTCGTGTCTTATGACGAGGCTCTAACAAAGGCAGGACCATATCAGCAGCTGGATTAATCTCAGCTACAGCTCAAGTATCAAGAAATGGTAGTCAACTTTGGGCTTAGACAGTCTGCTGGGAAGAACCTTAGCTAAATATGTAATATCTTCATATCTGGTATGGAGAGCCATAGGACAGAAGGCGGCAACGTGTATTTGTGGCAGACAGGTGCTTATGTCATACAGGAAACACGAGAAGCTGGTGGAGTCTAAAGGGCAGGAGATGCTATTGATATATATGGATGCAATCACTGAAAATCTGGGTTGAATCAAATTTCCATAGTTTAATTTTGGCTAGAACTATTTTGGAGGCTGCTGAGTATCATCTTCCCTGAGAAAAGAGATGCTCTCTAAGGAAAGAATCCAGTGACAGTCACTCCAGAGAGATCTGTCACTGGATAAAGTTTAAGATGAAAGTTATAATTGCATTTTAGAAGCTATATTATGAGCCGGAAATTCAGTGAATGTCCTGGAGTTCTAGGGTAGCATTTCCTAAGCTGTTTTTTTTTCTCTTCCTTCAGATGAAAAATTAAATCCATTAATTTAATACGCTGGGTAGGTCCATTTATTTTACAACAGTCCTAAAAGGAAAATTGACTTGTCATAATAAATTTGTATCCCAACTGTCAGAATTCACTAATGCTGTCCTCAGCTGAATTTCTTTTCGAAGTATTAACAGGTGAAACTATGTATAACTTATTTAAATAATTGGCCTATATTCTTTAAGGCAGGGTACAGTCCTAATGTAGGCATGATATTCCTATTAGGACCCATGATCATGCCATTAACTTATAAAAGCTTTACCAGCTGCCCTTTCACTTGATGGACACTCAAAACCTTAGCTCTAAGGAAGAAAGATAATGAATTTGGGATTTATTGCTTAGTGATAATAAATGAATATACTGATGGAAGTACTTTCTAAAACCTCTTCTTATATAGCAGTTGAAAGAAGTACAGTCTATAGTTGATGGTTTTTTATTAGAAGAATGCAACCTATGAATCATCAATCAGGCCTTATTTTAGGAATTGAAAGTTCCTAGTGGAGAGAATCAACTGAGTGCTATAGAATAAAATTATTCACAGGTCAGCAGATTTTAATCCAACAGTAAGGAAAGAGGCTGGATCCAAGCTGAGGACAATCCTTGCCTCACAATTTTGTTCATTCACCCAATCATTAATTTCCTGGGTCAAACACTAATCAGCGATGTTCTACAAGGCTAGGTTTTAGAAATGAAAAAGTGAGTCTTATTTTTTCTTAACTTTACACTTCTGGCCATTTTCTTAAATTATTCCAACTAATTTCAATACTCTATCCCATAGTTTGAGCCTGAAATTCCACTTGCGTTTAACCATCCTCCTTAACTGAAAACACATACAAGTTTATATAAATCTTAACATATTACATGTAAAGTGCTTAGCATAGGACCCAACACATATAAAAGCTCAACAGGGCTTCCCTGGTGGCGCAGTGGTTGAGAGTCCGCCTGCCGACGCAGGGGACACGGGTTCGTGCCCTGGTCCGGGAAGATCCCACATGCCGCGGAGCGGCTGGGCCCGTGAGCCATGGCCGCTGAGCCTGTGCGTCCGGAGCCTGTGCTCTGCAACGGGAGAGGCCACAACAGTGAGAGGCCCGTGTACCGCAAGGAAAAAAAGCTCAACAAATATTTGTCATGGCTATTTTGTTAATTATTTTTCTTTTGGGATTCACTATCCCATGGACAACAAAAACTTCCAGGTCACAAGCCAACTGGTGCCAAGTACTGAAATGGCTCTGACACCTCATCCAAGATCAGAGGCAAAGAGGACCCTATTTGCCAGGGATGCAGGATAAAAGAGAGGCAGCACATCCTCACCATCCTTAGTTTACACAACACCTTCTTTTTTTCAGCTTAGAAACCAAGGCCCAGCACAAGGAAGTGTGATTCCAAGGCACAGAGCTTGTAAGTTAAAGATGGAAGCAGAACTAGGTCCCAGGTACAAGTGCCAATCACAGCATCTTAAAATTAAGTACTGTTTCCTCCCTGCTATGACTATCAAGTTTCAATGATTATTGTTTATAATTCCTGAAAGAGTATTTTGGATTAAATAAGAACGCTATATTCTTTGTCCTTCTTAATCACTAATGAGTGGAGTAATGCAGCTGCCAGATGGCTGACAGTACTGTATGGTGACTGTACACCAAAATGATGCCTGAATTAACTAGATACATGGAACTGAGTGATCATTACAAGAAAATATGTGTGTGTACAAATAAGCAGCTTAATAGAGCAAACTTGTTTATTCACTTGACCTCCATAGGAGTTCCAGCACCTACACTCTCTCTACTCGGAACACTGTCTAGTAAATGCAACAAAGTCCACGGCAGGAACTAGTGACAGTGACCTCAAATGTACTTAATGTGCTGTCCTTGAATAGAAGTATAACTGAAACTAAATCATCACCTTTCTCCCAACCCAGCTCCCAATTATTCTTTTCATCACATAGGTTGGAATTTTGGGTTTATTCTTCCCTCTAGTTCAGGATCAGCAAATACATGACTTGTGTTCTTCTATGGGGCCACCATTGCCCTTTGCAGACATCACTAATCAATCACAACTCTCCTTACCTCCTACCTCCATAGAACCTTACTCTTTCTTTTATACTCCCTTAATGGTGCCTTGCTAGAGCCTGTATGTCACAGCTGAATACTCATCCTCACCCAAAACTTCCAAGGGAAAGATCTTTGCTGGTCTTTCTCTGCATAATGTTGTCATGCATTACTTAGTTTCAGATTTGCTCCTGCCCCCATCAATCCCCTATTCAGCAACCTTTGTTGTCTCCTGTTGCCTACTACATGTTAACTCCAATTGAGTTTTGCACTGCTTTCACTGCGCCTATCCAACAATACTTCTCAGTTTCCTCCAGCAGATAGGACTCAAATTATATCTCCTTAGTTTCAGCACAGGAGTTCCCCCTACAATGTCTGTGCACATAATGAACATGCATACCAGACTTCTTTTCTCAGATCTCCTTCATCCATCCAAAGCCTTCCCAAACCTGTTACACCCAGATCGTGTCTTCCCTCTTCTACTCTGTCTACAGAAGACTCAGTCTTCTCTCAAAGGAGCTGGATTTTCATATATTGTGAAACACAGTTTAGAGTGGCTAATTATTTCATAGGTTTTCAACCACCTACACTTCTAGAGCATGAGAAAAAATTAAGAGTTGTGCAGGAAAACAGAGTTGTCAAAACACAGGTAGCTTTCTCTTAGTATAGTAACTTACAGACAGGATAAAACCTTGCACAAGATCCAGTAAGAACAACCTCTAAACAGGTGCAGAATCAGTAAATACTACCTTAGCTCCTCAGCACGGCAATACTCAATGTGTTTCTAAGACTGAACATTTAGATAGGAAAAGCTGTTTACCAAACTTTGCAGATAGGTAATTAACCCAGAGTGTAAACCAGAATTCGCTTCTTCATTTTATAGGATGACCAAGTTCCACACAAGTTAAAATGACTTGTTCAAAGTCATCCACAGAACATGAGCAGAATGAAATGAAACCCTTGTCTAGAATTAACTAGATACATGGAACTGAGTGAAATGAAACCCTTGGGCTTCTGGCATAATATATAACTCTGTGAACCATAATGCCCACATAACATATAGACAAATCTCAACATCTTTTATTATGACACATTACAGTTTTCTACTTCGTTAACTTTTTCTATCAATTACCATATTCAAACAACTGCCTGTACTGAGATTTTTCTCCTTGCATATGTCTATAAGTAAAGAAAATGTGCCTTTTTAGAAATGCAGCATTTTGCAATTGAATTCCTTAGAATTTAATCATATAGTTGGCACTGGATACTTTATCATAATAGCTCAAAGTCAGGCATGGTCTCAACCACAAAATACAAGTTGGTGACTTTTCCCCTAACTTTTTAATTTAAAAATGTTCTAACCTTAAAAAAAAGTTAAAAGTACAATGAAGATATATGGACCTATCACCTAGATTTGTCAATTAATATTTTTGCCATGTTTGCTTTCTCTCTCCTTCAATGCTAAATAAATATATATATATATGTATATGCATATATACACTGTGTATATACATGTATATATATTATATTCATTTTTTGTTGACCCATTTGAAAATAAGCTGCAAATATCTTGAGTCTTCCCCTCTAAATATATCATCCTTTTTCTTTAGCAATAGGGATGTTCTCCTACATAACTGCTGAACTATTTATAACATACAAAAAATGTAACATTGATACAATAATACTATCTAGGGCTTCCCTGGTGGCGCAGTGGTTGAGAGTCTGCCTGCCGATGCAGGGGACATGGGTTCGTGCCCCGGTCTGGGAAGATCCCACATGCCTTGGAGTGGCTGGGCCCTTGAGCCATGGCCGCTGAGCCCGCACGTCTGGAGCCTGTGCTCCACAACGGGAGAGGCCACAACAGTGAGAGGCCCGTGTACTGGAAAAAAAAACTATCTAATATGTAGTCCTCAGTTGTCCCAATAAGATCTTTTAGAACTTTTTAAAATCAAATGGAGTATAGAATCATGAATTGCAATTTTTACATGTCTCTTTCATTGACTTTAATCTCGCACAATCCTTCACCTATTTTTTTTTTTGTGGGGGAGGGAAATCTTTCATGAAATTGACACCTGTTTAATATTTCAGACTAGCCTAGCCCTTTTGTGAAATATCTCATGATCTGTATTTGTCTGACTGTTTCTTAATTACTAGATTTGGCAAGAATGCTCAGGGGTCTCAGATGTAACTTTCTCATCGTATCACATCAAGAGTCATATAATACCCTATTTTTGCATTATTGATCCAGATGTCATCATTTGAATTGACCCAAGTTTTATCATTGGTTAAGGTGGTATCCAAACTGATAACACTTAAAACAGTGGTTTATGCCGTAATCTATCTCAGAAACACATAACACATGATGGCATTGTTCAAAACCTCAAAGGATGCACATTTTTAGAAAATTTAGTGATAGAAATAAGTAACTTTTTAAATATAACCTGAGAAATGTGAAAGAACTGACCAAAAGTGAGGAAACAGAGTGATGGAGAAAGAAACACCCTGCACTGAAAGCCAGGAATTCTGAATTTCCCATCCAGACCCCATCAACAGCTCACTGCACAGTCCAGATGGCAGATACATTTCATTTCTTGTGGCAGTTATGATTGATTTGTTCTGGCTGCCTGGAGCACTGTGTTAAAAAGGATTTTAAGCCTGCATAATGACTTGGCCAAAAAAGCGCCTTAACTAATCGTGTGGCACAGATCTTGGAGGAAGAAATGATAGTGTATGTGTGGTAGATTAAATATGGCCACAAATTCTTTGCCACCCCTCCCAACAAGAGATGAACTCTATTTCCCCAAGCCTTAAAGTTGGACTGTCCTTTGACTTTTGACCAGTAGAATGTAGGAGAAGTGACGCTATTCAAATCCCAGAACCTAAGCTTCAAAAACCTTTGCAACTTAGGTCTTCACCTTCTTAGAACTCTGAGCTGGGGCTGCACATAAAGAAGCCAGTCCGACAGCATTGCTGGAGATAGTAAATCTGTGACGTTTCAAAAGGCACTAAGTTTCATAGCAGTAGATAACTTACATAACAAGCCTCTATTTTTTGACCCTGGTCAATATCTCCCTTAACTCTGTCAGTCATCAGCTTACTCACCTATGAAGCAAAAGGGTTCTTCCTATTAAGATTAAGGAGCCTTTCGGTGGAAGATTCCAGGCTAGTCTTAGATTGGCACTCTCAGTTCTATTCAAGGGAACCCACACACAGATTTCACGGCCAAGAGGATAAAAAGAAAAGGAGTACAGTAGAAACTGAGAATGCTCTGTCTAGAAAGAACCTTGGAAAATACTGGTCCAAACCTTTCATCGTGAAGATGAGAGAACCAAGGACCCAGCTCTGAAATGATTTGTCTAATATCATAAGCAAGCTAGTGGCAAACTCTGGTATTGCAACTTCCTCAGAACACAGATGGATCTGATCCTTTTTTTTTTTTTTTTTTTTTTTTTTGCGGTACGCGGGCCTCTCACTGTTGTGGCCTCTCCCGTTGCGGAGCAGAGGCTCCGGACGCACAAGCTCAGCGGCCATGGCTCACGGGCCCAGCGGCTCTGCAGCATGTGGGATCTTCGCAGACCGGGGCACGAACCCACGTCCCCTGCATCTGCAGGCGGACTCTCAACCACTGCGCCACCAGAGAAGCCCTGATTCATTTTTGATCCCCATACCTTGTGTTCACCCTGACGGTGCCTCGGCTCAGCTCAATATCTCAGCTTCCCCAATTAAAATGGCACATGCCAGGAGATAGAGACACACACTGGGTTTTGGAAAAAAAGAAGCTTGGAACATGTACGGACAGGACATAGGAAAGACTGAGGTGCATCTCTGGCTAGGTTCTCTTTTTTGCTTATTTGCTTCATACCCGCACTAAAAATCAAGTGGAAGCACTGGCTTCTCTCAGTATTCATTAATTTTCACCTGTCATTAAAGAACTTCCTATGCTTCATCTTTGTCTTGCTATTCTCTTCTTTAAGTATTCAATAAATGAGGTGATTAACAAGAATGGGCTTTATATCTTCTACGCAATTGAATTTTTTTAAGAAACCAAGACTGTCAGAAATGTTACTGCGGTTAAAAAATTAATAAATGAATTAATAATTACAGTTATTGAATTTCAGCAATCTAATCAATTCTGAACCCAATTTTGTTATCATATAGAAAAGTTTCATAAGGAAGAGGAGTTGTATTACCTCCATCAGAAAGATATCTGACAAAAGATATTAGTGAATCCCCAAATTTTTCCTGCAAATGACTAATCACTGTAGTGATCACAAATATGCCCAGCAGAAAATCGGGCTGATTAAAAAACGTGATTAAGGAAGCCAATGAAACATGCAATCTACCCAAAATCTGCCTTTCTACACAAAAGATAGTAAAATGCTGATTTCTATTTTCAATGAGCCTCTTCTAAAGTTATTTAATTTTAAAAATTAATAGGAACAACGTACCTTATACCAATGCAGGGAATTAGAAAAGTGGGAAGAATGAACACTTTTTCTGATGACGACCATTACAATGGGTTAAAGCTTAATCCAGATTTTTCTGAGACATGCCCTCAGTCTTCCTACATTGTAAGTCCTTCTTGATGGCTGAACTTTTGCTTGCTTTTTTCTCTCAGACCCTCTGCCCCTCCTAACCCTCCCCCAAAATATATCAAACCCCAGAACTTGTCTTCATTTTTTTTTTTTACTGTCTGTTAAGGTTAATAATATTCAAAAACAAAAATAAAACTTAATTTTCATAAAGGGGCAGAAAAGCCTAAATGGAGACGGTCTAGAACCACAAGGCTGTCATTTGAGGTAACAGGAATAATCCTGTCTCTTGGCTCACAAGAGAAATCACAGCCACCGCCCCCAAAAATGCTTCTCTCCCACAACACCCAAATATGACTTCATAACATCTAAATGATTCCATGGAGACAAAAAGCATTTTTATTCTATAACGTATCAAAATCTCTAATAAGAAAGGTATATTTAGACAAAAGTCTATTTAATAAAAGGGCAAGTTTTTAAACGTACATTTGTTCTCAACTGAAAAGCTCATGTTAACTATGTAGCTCAGAAAAGGACAGACTTTAGAGACAGAGAAAGAACAATTAACATGATTAAGCTAAATCAAAGAAGGCTCCAAATGCCTTGAAAAAACATTATCTCAAAGCAATTGCTTATTTTTTAAGATACATATATTCCTAAGTATACAATTTCCAAAGCCCAGTCAGATCATCTGGGAAGACACAGGGTAGGAAGCGAGCAAGTTCTGTATTTCTTTTTTGTTGGAAAATGAGTCCAATAAGTAAGCTTCAATTTACTTCTTATAGAGTAAATTTCATGGGACCCCCAAGAAAGATCCAGAGGAGGACTCATTTTGCATGCACTTTAATTGACCACAAGACAATACCATGTTCTAGATATGTAGAGCTTTCCAGATGGAAATCAGGCCCATGATGGCTACAGTCAGGAGAGTGTGGTGCTGAGAAAATAGCCCTGAATTCAGACCCACTTGGCTGCCCAGTTTCTCTGAGGTTTCCCAGACCTAATACATTTTGTGCATCAAATGCAATTAACTTTGTATTTCATTGAAGACTAGCAATAAAAGGGACCCCAGAGAATATCTCACCCAGGGCCCTCCTTTCACAGATTAAAAAATCAGTCTTTAAGAATAAGGTGAAAGGTCACACTGCACAACTGGACTGGAGAGCTCAACACACTCGATGTCTCTTTTGGGTGCTCCCTCGTGCTTTGCAGTGGTGCTTGTGAAGTTGGCTGGGCACTTGGAGAATTAATTAGAAGAGGGAGCCAATGCATCCTCTTACAGTGGAAAAGAGCAGATATGGCTCAGGAGTCAGAAGACCCAGGTTTCAGACATACTTGCACTACAGATTAGCACTGCTATTCCAGCAAGTGGTTGAAATTCCCTAGAAGCTGGAAGATGTAACGACTATGATCATGGATTTTAGGAACACCTGGCCTTGCATCCAGACTCTTCCTTTCACTTGTCTGGTGGGACTGGACGTGTTTGTTAATCTGTGTGGGATTCATCATCTCGTCTGAGTAAGGGAAATAACGCCCCTTTCTCAAAGGTTTTTGTGAGGATTAAATGAGATGAATACGTAAAATACGCAGATACATGGTAGATGCTCAGATGCTAGTTTCCTTCCCACATCCTTATTGTAAATTTATTCATGTGCAAAATAAGGGTACAACCTGTTCTATTTGACTAGTGTTTCTTGTCAATGGGTATTAACCCAAGGGCAGGTATATAAATAAATAACTAGAACCACATAATCATTTCAAATATACACACACAGTAAACTCACCAGTGCTTTTTGAAAGCTCATAATGGCATGCCTTTCATTAAAAAAAAAAGGCCATTCATTGAAAAAGAGGCAAAAATATTACCCAGAACTTGATTTCTCTGCAGCTCTTTCCCACACACGTAGAGATTCACAGTAGAACCTTTCTAACCGCTCTCTCTCTGGGTTCTAATCCACTGTGTTAGAGAGTAAATGCTAGCATTTGAAATAATATTGCTTTTTTTAACTGCAACCTAACATAACTTACGAAGAGAAATTGTGGTAGTTCCCTATTGGGGAAAAAATGGTAATTGACATCACATTCCACATTTAATGCAATGTTTTCTACTGCACTTTGGATAAAATCCTAAATCCAGAGCACGGCCTGAAGTGACCCCACGTAACCAGACTCCACCCTCTTCTGTTGCCACCGTATGCCCTTTTCTCTCTGGTTCACTGGACTCACTGTGGGCCAATTCCCCTGGATTTGAACAATATTGGGCACCTACTGTTTGCCAGGTGCTATTCTACATACCAGAGATACAGCAGTAAAAGTATAAAACACACACACACTAAACAGAGAAATATCTCTGCCCTCATAATGCTTAAATTCTATGGGAAAAGATAGTAAAAATAAAAGATAAATAAATTCTATTTATCTTGAGTTAGACATGGAATAGTGCTATGAAGAAAAAGAGCAGGGAAGGAGATGAGCTGTGTTGTGGTTGGTCTTCTTTCCGTTACTACCAGGAACCAACCTCTTCCTGCACCAATTATAGGCTTGCCCCTCTCCCACCCTCTTACTTAATTCCAGACATATCAAACTCTGAGCTCCATCCTTCAGTCCTCAACTTCCCAGGTCAATAAAAAATGAAATTACAAAATGCAACAAGAATGATGAAGAGAAGTAGTTTGTAAGGCTCATTCCCAGTGTCTACCGCTTGCATGTTTCCCATCAAAACAAGCATCACCAAAGATATTCCTCTTGAGCATCTAAAGTCACGCACATGAGATGAGAAGGAAGAACAAGAGGCCAGGGTAGACAGGTGGGAAATGCCTCACGTGTGCTGGGGGGAGGCCATCAGAAGAGGGAATGGGTCAAGGTCACCATTGAAGAAAGGCTTCTTTTCCTCTTTCTCACCTGAGGCAATTATTGCAACATCAAAAACAGATCATCAACATGGAATACCATCAGTGGCCAGTGGGAACTGATATGGCAATAGACAAAAGCACTCTCCCTTTTTTTTTCTATTTTATTTTTAAAATTTTTTTATACAATTTTTAAAGGTTACACTCCATTTACAGTCATTACAAAATATTGGCTATATTCCCCATCTTATACAATAAATCCTTGTAGCTTATCTTATACCCAATAGTCTGTACCTCCTCCTCCCCCACCTCTATATAGCCCCTCCCCACCCCTCCCCCTCCCTCCCTGCCCCTCCTCCTCCCTCCCCCCCCCCCCAACTGGTAACCTCTAGGTTGTTCTCTGTATCTGAAAAGTACTCACTCTGGAGAGAACTGTTTAGTACAGGGTCAAGTGCCCAGGCTATGCTTGCAGACATACTCAGTTCAGAATCCCAACCCCACCACCTGGGATACACGTGATCTTGGGAACATCACTTATTCACTCTGACAGTCTCCATGTCTTTAAAATGCAGAGAGTAACTGTCTGCCTCTTGAAGTTGATGGGAGAATTAAATAAGCGAATTCAAGTCAAGTATTTAGCACAGTGCCTGGTTTGACCTGTAGGAAGGGCTCAGTGCATGTGAGCTGCCATTAACACTGCGCCCACGAATTCCACACACTTGCATGCCGGCCTAGTCCCTGACCCAACTTCCTGCTTGACAGCAAACTTGAACTCACCTGACTGTTACTCTAGCTCAGGGCATGGGGTGCAGACCCACAGACAGAATCAGACATTGGGCACTTTAGGTACCTCCCAAACTTTTCTGTCCTCAATGTTCCTGCCTTGCTACAGTCGGACGACAACAGTGAAGAAAAACAGGATGTTGGAGAGTTAGTTTCGGGAAAGCCCAGTGGAATTTGCAGACTAGGAAAGAAAGCACATCACTTCTTAAATCACCATTACTCATTCTGAGCCTACGTCCCTCTCGAGGGTGCAATCAGCCCAGACCAGATCCAAATTTGACTCCTAGCTGGAAAACCCTCCAGAAAGCTTAATGGGGGTGAACTGCAGATGAGATTTTTCAAAGTAAAAGGAACATACATGTGTTTGCTTCAGTGGACTCAGTCTTTCTTGTGGGTGGTTCTATCAACAAATTATCTTTCCTTCTGGTTATATTATTGCAATATCACTCTATGCTCTGATGTGTTTTGGGACTAATTCAAGGTGTATTGAAAAATATTGCCTCAATGTAGTTTCAAAGTGCTGAAATGGGGATTGGAATAGAGCAAGCCAGAAGGAAACCCAGAACAAATTTACTATTGACAGAATCAACATTGGATCCAAAGTATTAAAACTCTCCCTTGGTTTCATATAATCCTTTTCAGATACTTTAGCAGCATCGTACAGTGTTAGGGAAACGCTGTCAGTATGCACTAAGAATATACATTTCACACTCTGTACAGGGTCACAAAATACTATATAATTATAGTTGGCAAAGGACATGCTTCCAAGATGAGGAGGACTTTTTGGTAAAGAAATAGCTTCTGAGCAGGAAAAAAAACAACATGGACATCTAGCTAGCAATGCGAATAAAAAAGACACCTCAAAAGCAAGACACATATGTTTGTGCCCAGCACAAACCTAACACAGTCCCTGGCACATAACCGTGTTCTTTATATGAAGGAAGGACCTTAATGAACCGTTATTCTACTACCAAAAGAGATTGCAAATACAAAATCTAAGGAGCCTAAAAATATCTCTTCTATGGTAAATATTTACAAGCACAAATTTAGAAAATCATCCCTTAAAAGGCAAGTAATTCAAACAACAAAAAGATAAACAACCTAGTTTAAAAATGGGCAGAGGACTTGAATAGACATTTCTCCAAAGAACATATCCAAATGGTGAATAAGCACTTGAAAGATGTCCAGCATCATTAATCATTACTGAAATGTAAATAAAAACCACAGTGAGATACCACTTCACACATTCTAGATAGCTGTAAGCAAAAAAAAAGAAAAAAAAAAACAAACAAAAGAAAAAGGGCGGTCGGGGGGGAATAGCAAGCGTTGCCCTTAGTGTGGAGAAATTGAAACACTCACCCATTGCTGGTGGAAATGTAAAATGGTGGCGCTGCTGTGGAAATAGTTTGGTGGTTCTTCCAAAAGCTAAAGATAGAATTACCATATGACCTAGCAGTCCCATATAGGTATATACCCAGAAGAACTGAATGCAGGGAGTTGAACAGATAGCTTAATGTCTATTTTCATTGCAGCATTATTCAAAACAGCCAAAAGGTAGGAACAAACCAAATGTCTATCAACACATGAATGGATAAACAAAATATGGTATAAACATACAATGGAATATTATTCAGCTATAAACAAGAAAGAAGTTCTGATAAACGCTACAACGTGAACCTTGAAAGCATCCTGTTAAATGAAATAAGACAGACACAAAAGGACAAATACCTTACAATTCCATTTATGTGAAATAGCTAGAATAAGTAAATTCATACAAACAGAAGGTAGATTAGAGGTAACCAGGGTCTGAGGGAAGAAGGGAATGGGAGCTACTGTTTAATGATTAAAGTTTGAGGTAATGAAAAAGTTTTGGAAATAGCAGTGATGGCTGCATAACTTCATGAATATAATTTATACCACTGAATTATACACTTAAAAATTCTTAAAATGGTATATATTATCTATATTTTACCATAATTTTTAAAATAATATAATATATAGATAATATAATATTTACCATTTTAAGAATTTTTAAGTGTACAATTCAGTGGTATTAGTTACCACTGAATTATACACTTTAATTGTGTGAATTGTATGATATGTAAATTATATCTCAATAAACTATCTTTTTTAAGGTAAATAACTCAAAAAATTTTAAAGAATTATACTCTCTTGAACCATTAATTCTCCTACTAGGAATCTATCCCAAGGAAATTATCAGGGCTACCCACAACAATATATAACATAACTGTATATCAAAGTGTAATTTACAATAGTCAAGGATTAGAAACAAATAATTAGGAACTGGTTAGACCAATTATGATAGGAAAGAACAATGCTGTAACGTAATTAATAAATTCAAGTTCTAAAAGAATATTTAAGTGAGTGTCAAGAATGTTTATGATATATTAAGTGGAAAATGTAGGGTAAAAAGTTACACCAGTGTTATGTTCCAGACTTTTGTTAAATAAAATGACTGGAGATATAATAATAGTTAAATTAGGTGAGTACATACTACTTGAGTATATCAAGAACTATTTTAAGTTCTTTAAGCTATAAATTCACTTAATGATCATAAGAACCTTCTGACATAAGCAATATTATTATTCCCATTTTGTAAATAAGTATACTCAGACCTCAGAAGGTAAGGTAACTTTTCCATTGTCCTTAAACTAGTAAGTTGCAGAACCAGGATTTAAAACCAAGCAGCCTAGTTCCAGAGTTTACAGTTATATTAAGATGTTAATAGCAGATTCCTGGTGATAAATTAGGGACATTTTAAATTTTGTTCTTTGTATTTTTCTAAGTTTTCTAAAATGGCTGCAATAAACATGTATCACATTTTATAACCAAAAATAAAAATTAAAAAAAACAACAACTTCAGGTGGCCTTTATCATTGTGTGTTTTGCTCTGGAAATGCGCAAGGGTCAAATTCACTTCCACCTAATTTCTACCCCCAGGATGTAAGGCAGGGTCTGAAGTCTGAGTTTCCTGCTCTAAACCACTGAGGATAAATTCTCCCCAAGGCATTTTTTTCCAGGAATAGTCCAACACACAACTCTCTACTTTCAGCGAGGAAAATAAGTAAAACTTAATGCTTTTCCAACAAGACCCATGAAATTGCCTAATGCCACATAGAGAAACAAGGCTAGGGTCATCATTCAACTTCCAGTGATGACTGAAGGACCCATGAAGGGTTAGAATCAGACAGGCCCTAATTCAAGTGCTTGCATTTCCACCCACCATCTTGATTGATTCACTTAAGCCTTTTGTCCTACATCTGTAATATGGGGGAAATACTTCCCACCCTGTCAACCTCACCAATTTGAAGAAGATAAAAGTATGCTGAAAATAGAAAGCACTACCCAGTATATTTTTATTAATTTTCAATTTGCATTATTTTTAAGTAGCAGGAAACCAATAACACAAAAGGGGAACTATCGCGTGCCGACAATAACACTGAGCTAATAACAAAATGAAGTCTATGAGCCACATTTTTGTTTCACTTACAAAATAGTAAAGACATTAACCAGATAATCTCCAAGGTTCATTTCAGTCCTATACCCTCAATAAGCATTTATTGAGCATTTACTGTGTGTGAGGTGTAAAGCTAGACATAAGGAATTCAAAAACGGGTAAGGCAGAGACCCTTCTCTATAGAAACTCATGGTTCGTTGTGGAAGACGTGCACGTAAATGCATGCTGATGAGCACATGTCATGAGCTCTACAAGAGTTACAGGTATAAATGAGAAACCAGTATTTTCTGGTGAAGCCAAGTCAGAGGTAGAGATAAAGCTTCATAAAGATGGTAACTTCTGCACAAATTCTTGGGGGAGCAATTTCAACATTTGGGAAGGTTAGAGAAAGGGGGTCCATTCAGGACACGAGCAATAGCATAAATGTGGGTTGGAAACATTCAGTGATTACCAAATGGAAAATGGCATATAGATGAATTAGGAAAGAGTGTTTCCACAGGCAGGATTACGTCATGGGGTCTGTAAGCCATCCCCTGGGGGCAATGGGAAGTACTGAAAATCTTTAAGTGAGAGAGAGCATGAGAAATTCTAGGTAGAAAATTGAGGGAACCTGGGGATGGGCAAAAATAGGAGAGAAAAAAGAGCGAAGTCCCTACTTGTGCATCCAACTTTTAATATCTTGAATATATATTTTCAAGCTTTGGGATTAATCACAAGCAAACTAGCCCTTCTAGAGGATGTCAAAACTGCCTGTTGGTTTACAAAAACATGTAATACTCTGGCAATTTTAATGTTCTCAAGTGGGTCACAAAGTTATAACGAAGTTTTAATTAACAATAAGTGGTAAGGCAGCATAGAAGCTTACGTGCTAATCTGCAAGAAACTTCTCTATTAGAACACAGGCCAAGGCAATTTTGAACTTTGAAAACCAGTTAACTTCTGCTTAAAATATAATGGTTTAGATTTTAAGCCATGGAAGACTGTAACAGTTAATCACACATATCTTCCCAAAAGCGTTTAGTGAAACTTGATTTTAGTTTTCCCTGTTTTGTGGCTGTGAGTTTAAGTACTGAAAGACTTCACGTAAACAATATTTCAGTATGGTTCTAGAATAGTGCCATTTTCAATCTAAGCAAGAAGATGTTCCTTTGAAACAGCTGCAGAATTTGGAAAATAAGGAAGCACTGCCCACTTATTTAAATTTGTATTTTTCTCTCCCAGGTCAACTAACTCCACCACTTGCAACAGTGAGATTGATGCTGAGCCCTCAGTCTGTGCAGAAGCTGGGAGGCCCCTGGGACTTTCTTTCATAATTTTCCAATTGTTAAAATCTTGCATTGGGGTATTTCTGCGAATTAGGAGATCTATTAGCCAGACCAGAAAATCGATAGTTAAGGGCACTCCTTAAGGCAATGCTGATGAGTTTATAAAAGAAACAGCCACTGCACTTTGTGCAAATAACTTTTAAGAAAAGGACGGATGGAGTTTCATTATTTCTGAATAAGCTCAATAAAGTAAAAAAAAAAACTAGGGTGACCAAAAACTCATTGGTAACGATTGGCTGCAGTTGGCGGGCTAATGGTGCAATTGAAGCTGAACCTTTCAGTCGGTCTCGGGCAGACAGGACAATGAAAATTGCTCCGAATGTGCCCTTCAGTTATTGAATAGCAGTGTCAACATTTTGTTATCAGCTTAATTGAATAGGAAGGAAGCAATGAAGACAGAGAAAGGATGGATATTTGAGACTCCAAGATTTCCAGAGAAACCCGTCTTCTATATCTGAGTGCTAGTCTCTTTTACTGTAAATCCTGATTTAAGAAAACTAGGAAGTTCTTTCCTGCAGAGTACCATCTGGCAACAGAACACCTTCTGTAAGACAGGTGGGTAATTTTGCTGATATATAGCTCAAAGAATACAGCTGAGCAGCTGAGAAACTAGACGCTCAATAACCCCCCATCCTTTTTAACTGTCAAAACACTATGAGGGTCCATCTATAGGAAAAAAGAAAAAAAATATATCTATTAAAGAATCTGCTATAACTCATCTGCCAGAGTGAGTGTAGCCAGTGAAACATGCTAGCCAGTAGCAACATCAGTGCTTTTTAGCATAAGCCATTAAACCTAAAAGCTAAGAAAAAGAAACCCAAAAAGTGAAAACCCACTCTAATGGGTGGTAAAATGTAAAGAAAAGTTGAAATTCAGAAAAAGTGACTACAAGAGGTGCAAACTAAATTATCCTTAAATGTTTTCTTTTTAACAAAAACAAATACATACGCATGTATGTTTATCTCTGTATCTGAAACTGAGATCAAATTAAAAACCTGTATTGTACAAAATAACGTTTCCTCTGAAAGACTGAGAGGAAAATCCAGTAATGGATTTATATTTTTGAAAGCCAAAGCACACTTGAGAAATACTGTCTTTCTCCAGTGACCAAAGGTAGTTGGCATTTGTCTTCAAGGCTCACCATCAATCTGATGTAGGTAGACATTCGTTACATGGAGTGACACTGGTTGTAACTGTATCATGGAAAATCTTTCCACTATGTCCCTGAAAAAGGACAAGTTAAATTTATACTAAAGTCACAGCTTAGAAGACAGTTTTTAGAGCTGTAGGAGCCGATGGTCCCTCTCTTAATAGCACTGCATGTTCCTCAGGTTTCCAAAGTATGTTGCTCCCTACTGAGATGATGACTTACTTCTGGTATATGGGCACTGCTCTAAAATACACGCTTTGCCTGTATTATTATAATAAACTTGATGATGGAAAAGTTGGTAAAAGTTCTTCCTCAGTTACCAAACACATCACCCAAAATAAAGCAGATGCCTCACCCAGAAGAAATGAGACAGTTTAAACTTAAGGGATCACAAGACCGAACCCAAGGAGACCAAGACAAGTGTGATGTTCTAGCGACTTTCCACAGAGTTTATATGACAACAGTAAATAAAAATTGTGTGACCTGAGTGTTGGTGAATATGCAACAGGCATGAGAAGAGGACAAAGAGAGTATCCCTAACTTAAGGGAAAAACATCTCAGTAATCAAAGAAAGGCACACAAAAAACACTCTGCATGTAAGCTGATAAAACGTTAGTTTTAAAGAACATATTTTGAACACATAGCATTACCAGAGAGCAAAGAATTAATATTCCGAAGAAAAATTAATACATAATGGCTTAGCAGAGCCTCCCCCCGCCCCATCTAGAAATGTGAAGGGATGAAGGTCACACACAAAGTTCCTGGAGCTGTGCTCGAACACACTGCCAGTCTCTTTCCACTCCTTGCCAGACTGCCCTGAAAGGCAGTGAACTTGATCCATTTTGATGTGTTCTGTAAGCCTCAGGAACTACTTTAGCACCTCAGCTGGGTTTCCAGAACATACTTATTGATGGCTCTATTACCTTTTTCATTGTCTCTATAAGTTCCTTTACTGAAAAGGAGGAAGTCGTAATGGAATAGAAATTCACCAGCAGCACAGACAGCAGAGCTGAGCTCTACGTAAATGTCTTCTTTCTCTCCCATCCGCCACACCCCGTGCTTTGACCCTCCTTCTCTATTACTGCTCTCAGAACTGGTTATCAATAATCTCCACTCAGTCCTGTAAGGAAGGCAACTTGGAAAGCCAAGCCTTCCACTCAAGGGAACAAGAAAAAAATAGAATTTTCCTCTTCTACCTCCTCTTTCTTCTCTTCAGCCAAATAAGTCCTATTTCTCCCCTCTGTTCATCACCTCCCAGTCTCTCCTTCAAGTTAACCCAACACTTACCAAGAGACTCAGGCACTTGGTAGAGAAAAGAAATGCCTGAATCTCCTACATGATGTTCGTCTCCCACTAGAATTACACAACCTCCCAGACTCTTGAAAACCACTAATGGTAAAAGCAAGCAAGAGTCATCATTCCTTTTTTGGTCTTTTTCCCAGTAAAATCATTGCAGATTCATATTTTGTAGGAATCAATAATTAAATTTAAATGACTATTCCCAGCCTGGACTTTATTTAATGGATCTAACATTTTTTCCCCATTGGTTTTTTCTGATAGTAGACATGTATAAATACATAAATAATTTAACACTATTCTGTGCTGATTTTCCTCTAATGAAAGGGAAAATAAGAAATTTAAAGATATATATGTTTTAAAAACATGTACATATACTATGTATAGTATGTGATATATATATATATATAAATGGCAACATACATATATTTACTACAAGCAGCATATATTTATGTCTAACCATTACTGTTTCCAGCATATTTACCCACTCAGCATATTTACCTTCCTACTATTCTGCTCTAGGATTTTTATTTTTTCAGCTCTCTTGTTGAATCCCACCCAGAAGTAATCATAACCTTCACCCCACATCATTAGATCAAGTGAGAATACTGCTGCCCAATAGATATTTTAATACCAACATTTTACCAGGGCTTAGGGCTCAGTGAAGTCCTATAATTTCCTCAAAACCAGCAAAGGAAGAAGACAAGTAGGTATGAATCAGTAGTTTAATCACGGTGACAGGGCATGCTCATTCACTCACTCACTCAATCACACAGTCTGGGAGCATTTGTGCCGAGCTCTTTTCAACATACTGAAGATACAGGAGTGAAAAAGACAAAGTTCTCGTTCTCATGAAGCTTACAGTCTAGTGATGGGCAGAAAATAAAGGAATAAACATATAAAATGTATGAAGCAGTGATAGGTGTTATGGGGAGAAATGGAGTAGAATCAGCAGACAGGAGGGATGGGGACGGCAGGAGGAGGCTGTGCTCCTTACGGCGGTCAGGAAGGCAGCCCCCAGGACACGTGATCCGAGCGCGAGGCCACCTTCCAACCTGGCAAACACACCAAGCTTGGCGATATGCTCTATTCACCCTGTTTCTGGAAGAAGATGAAAAGGGAAAGATGTCGTAAAGGCAAAAAACAAAAAAATCTCTGCCCCTCACTCAGTATCAGCTGCTAGTACTTGAAGCTGCCAGCCAGGAGTCTGGATAAACAACGTGACTCCTATATGATAGAACTGAAGCCCTGTTCCTGAGTGAGCTGGAAGGGCACACTGAATCCAGCAAGACGCCTCAGGTGCAGGAACATAGGCTCCAGGTGACACTGGGTTAACAGCAGATAAACATACCAACCTCCTCCGAAACTCACGGTTGACATTCTTGAGGGAAGCGAGGGAAGCATCAGGCGGTGGTGAAAAGCCGACAGACCTGGATTAGAAAACCAGTTCTTTTGCAGACACCCTGCATATCCTTGGGCAAGTCACTGACCCTTCAGTTCCATCATCTGTAAAACAGGGGCAATGATACCTACTCCAAAGGGCTGTTTTGATGCAGACCGCATAATACGATGGATGGATGGGAATCTCGCAGAGTTCTAGGACTATGATTACCAGAACTGAGACTGAACAATAACTGGTAATAAATAGAACTGAAAGACTAGAACTTTATATAAATACATAAAAGGCAAGCATTCCTCAAACCTACAACCTAATTCTACATCCAAGAACCAATACTCCAAGCCCAGTTAAATGAAAAAAGTCGTAAATGCGAATCATATTTGGAAATGAATTTCTTTCAAAGTCTCCTTTACAGGAGTTCAATTGAACAAATTTTTTAACATTTTACAATTAGAAGAAAATACTTCCTTGTTGAATTCTACTCTCTTACTAAAAATGTGTAGAGATTTTTGGCAATTTGATCTTCTGACAATCCTATGAATTAATTCTCTTTATTTTATTCTTGGAGGGAAAGCATACGTTATTCTTATTGTTGATGAAAGTTGATAAAATTGGGATGAGCAAATAAAACTGCCAGCTAGCGTGTCTGTGTTCTGAGTTGGTGACTATAGTGGGTAGGAAGGGTGTCCCTCCAGTTCAGATCCGCCAGAAACCTCAGCATGTGACCTTATTTGGAAGTAGCGTTTTTGCAAATGAAATTGAGTATGAAGCTGAGCGAATGCTGGATTTGGGAGAGCCCTAGATCCAATCAGAATGTTCATATGAGAGACAGAAAAGGACACACTGAGACTCAGGGCAAAAAGACATGTGAAGACAGAGGCAGAGAGTGAACTGATACAGTCACATGCCAAACAATGCCTGGGGCCACCATAAGCTGGAAGAAACAAGGAGGGATTCTCCCCTAGAGCCTTGGGAGGGGAGCGTGGCCATGCAGACACCTTGATTTTGAACTTTTGGCACCCAGAACTGTGAGAGCATAAATTTCTGTTGTTTTAAGACACCAGGTTTGTACAGCAGCCAGAGAAAAATAAAACAGTGATGTTCTAAAATATTCAGTTCTTTCTATCACCTCCACTAGCCACAGTTTCACCCTCAGAGGCCCAGGATAAGACTAAAGAGTAGAGGACGGCAGAGGCCCTTTCTGGAACTGCTACCCTTTAGGGAGCTGGGTGGAGTTAATCATGTTTTCTGTAGGTTACTACTGACCTTCATTGTGTGCTATTAGTGTAGACACTCACATGAAACTAACACAAAACAGGATTGGTTCCCGTGGGCCATGCTTCTTCCATAAATTTTATTCCTGACAAGAGGAAAAAAAGGCAGGATCACAATTACGAGTGTTAGAACAGTCTGGGGAGATGTCGTAGGAAACAATAAACAGCGTTTTAAAGGGCTCAAAGAGGAGAATTATCTACCTTGAAGCAGTGTTGTTCCTGCAGTAATGCTTCTACCTTCCATTTAAAGACAGATAAATTTTCCATGACAGCTCTTAATAGCCTCTACAGTTATTCACTGAACTTGCCCTCAAAATTACAGAGTAATAAAAGGATAATAGCATTTGACTGACTATATTGGAAAGGTGGGCTTTTTCAATCAGGTGGCCATTTCATTTCCCCCTTTATCCTGGATTATCCAGAGAGGGTGCGCTATGTGTCTAAGGACTGAAGATAGCCATAATGCGTCTTTCATCGCTGCAATGCCAGCTGGACCCTCCATTTATTTATACATAGAAAAGGAGACTATTTCTCTTACTGTAGACCACATTGACAGTACACAAATGTTTCCATGAGAATAGTCAAATTCTGAATCTGCTAGGTTGAACCATATGAATCAGCCAGTACTCAACCCATTTCACCCACAAAAATGGCAACTACATAAATGACAATCTCATAAAAAATGTACTTTACTTATTACTATGTGAACTATAACCATAATAAGGGAATTTCTCTTAGAACCAAAATCTGGAAAACAAAAAAGCATTAATTAGAAAGGCACAATAAGTTTTAGGTATTTGAAGAGGAGGAGACACAACAAGGAATAGAAACTGAAAAGTGTGCTCTGAAACATTCATTTCTCCACATTTTTCCGACTGCTGAGTTAAAAATGAATTTGGAATTGTGTTCAGTTCTGTCTATCCACACGGCCATTTCCACTGTTCGACTGTCTAACAGTTCTCCACTTCCTCTTTAGATGCCTCTCCAATCCACTTTTTCCACAGCAGTTAGAGGGATCTTCTCAAAGCATAGATCAAATAGGTCAAGTCACTCTTTGCTTAAAACCTAGTATGGCTTCCCTTACTGTTGCACACACTCCAAGGTCCTGGCCATAGCTTAGGAACCCCTGCGTGATATGGCCCCTGCCAACCTCTCCCATTTCATGTCCTTCCCCTCCCCAGTCCTCCACCCACACTGTCCAGATCTCCATTCCTGGATCATGCCAAACTCAGAGCTACCCACACGGTCCCAGCTCTTTGTATGGTTGGTTCCATATTCTTCAGATCCCCTTTTCATGGTCTCTGGGCCCACTCCCATCTCTCAGTAACATTCTTCTCCATCATAGCTCCCTGTGTATTCCTTAATGTTTTTCTCAATTTTTGCATATAATAGTTTGGATGACTTGTTTATTTTCTGGGTCACTCCAGTAGAATAGAATCTCCCTGGAGGCAATGACCTCACAGTATACCTAATGCCTAGCCCAGTGCCTGGCCCAAGATCTGCATTCAGCAAATATTTCATGAGTGAATAAATGAATGAATATCTGATTCAAATTTAGGAGACTAGATGCTGAAAAAGGCAGTCTTTCTAAACCACAGAGGGGTATCTCATTGCACAGTAAAAACACACCGAGCTTGTTCACTGTCTGTCTGGTATCATGTGAAAGCTCATGGGCATATACCTTTACACCTCTTCCTCTCTTTCACCACTCCAACCTTCAAAAACTCAATACACAAACAGGACCTAATTCTGTATAAGGGCTAACACAATATGCAGAGTGGCTCAAACCAGTTCAATGTCTTAAAGAATCTTTTTTTTTTTCCATCATTCTATCTTTCTACTACAGGCACACCTCGGAGATATTGCGGGTTCGGTTCCAGACCACCACAATAAAGTAAATATCCCACATGAATTTTTTGGTTTCCCCAGGCATATAAAAGTTATGTTCACACTATCCTGTAGTTCATTAAGTGTGCAATATTATGTCTAAAAAAAACAATGTACATAACAACTAAAAATACTTTATTGCTAAAAATTGCTAACCATCTGAACCTTCAGCAAGTTTTTTTGTTGTTTTGTTTTTTGCTGGTGGAGGGTCTCGCCTCCATGCTGATGGCTGCTGACTGACCAGGGTGGTGGATGCTGAAGGCTGGGGTAGCTCAGCAATTTCTTAAAATAAGACAACAATGAAGTTTGCCCCATTGATTGACTCTTCCTCTCACAAACAATTTCTCTGCAGCATGCAATGCTGTTTGATAGCATTTTATCCACAGTAGAACTTTTTCAAAATTGTAGTCAGTCCTCTCAAAACCTGCCTCTGCTTTATCAAATAAATTTCTATCATATTCTAAATCCTTTGTTGTCATTTCAACAATCTTCACAGCATCTTCACCAGGAGTGAAGACCAGCTCAAGAAACCACTTTCTTTGATCATCCAAAAGAAGCAACTCCTCATAAGTCATCCATGAGGGTTGAAATCAACTTCTTTTAAACTCCTTAATGTTCTATTTTGACCTTTTCCTATGAATCACAAACGTCCTTAATGGCATCAAAAATGGTGAATTCTTTCCAGAAGGTTTTTAATTTACTTTGCCCAGATCCATCAGAGGAACCATTATCTATGACAGCTATAGCCTTACAAACTATTTCTTAAATAATAAGACTTGAATGTCAAAATTACTTCTTGATCTATGGGCTGAAAAATGGATGTTTTGTAAGTAGGCATGAAGACGACATTAATCTCACTGTACAAATTCAAACTCATAAATAGTAAAATATCTAAAATGAAAATCTCCCCATATATCTCAGGACGGAAACAAGGATGAACCAGACCCCATCCCGTCACAAAGGCCACTGACTTCCTTTCCCCTGATCTCATTTTAGTCTCTAAAGCAAGACATAGAGACTTTTAAGAAATCTCAGTTACTTGAATAAATATCACCTGTAGATATTTTAATAATATTAGTAAATCTAGAGAGTGCTTTGATGTTCTAAAGCACTTTTCACATAAATTAACTTTAATATCAACATGCCTTTTTTTTTTCCTCAGTTAGTTGATGACTGAATCTAAGAAATGTCATAATATCACTGATACTTCCATGGTACCATTCCAGCCTTTTATAAACGAGAGGAAACACCAAACCAAGATATACAACTGTTTGTCAGCATTAGTTTCTTAAGAATAATGATTAAATATATTGTTTACACATCAACAGTAAAATAACCAAAAGGAAGACATAATGCTGGAGCATTCAGAAAGGGTAAAATCATAAGCATTCAGAATAATTAAATAAACACCATAGAAGACATTAAATCCCAAAGAAAAAAATATTGGAACGTTCTAAGTGCATTCAGGTACCATATAAAAAATATTCTTGGTCGATATAATACCTAAGCTAAAATCTAGAGGACCAAGAAGCAGATTTTTCTCAAAGTGGCATGACTGGGGGAAATGCAATTTCCCAGCACTAGCTAAAACTGCATTAAAAACAAATAGGTCGTATAGTCTTCAGAAGGTCACTGTTAAACTATACACAAGCTATGGTAACGGGAAGAGGAATGAAAAGCTGGCAGTCGACCATTCTCAGTACATTAATAGAGTTTTCTTTTTCAGATTAGTTAGCTGTCAAGATGTTAAATAGATACACCAAATACACTGGTGACATGGCCACAGGACAGATATCACCATCTGATCATGGCAGTCTTTCCCACTGATCGGAGCTGTAACCCTGAGATCTTTGTCAACACACAACTCTAGACCACAATTATGGATTGATCTGGAAATATGATACCAACATTAGTCTAGTATTAGAGGAATCCCAGAGAGATAGAGAAAGAGTATGCACTCTGTAGGTAAAGAAAGACTGAGTAAGGGTAAGATAATGAAGGAAATGGAATAATCCTGAAGATAAGCTTAGCTTCATTCACCATTTCTATTGGAATTAGTCCTAGACATGGAAACTAATTTTTTTAAAAAACATGAATGATATTCCTACTAACAAAAGTAATAGCACAATATGGCAAATTTTAAGATGTACAAATATACAGCACCTTTTATATCTTTATGAGATGATTTGACTGGCATCAAAACTCAAGAAACCTAAAGGTTCACAGATTGGTCAACTGTTCTTAATTTTAACCCCTGTTGTAAGTTTGTCATGCTATCTCACTATTTTTTTTGTTTTTTTGTTTTTCTGCGGTACGCGGGCCTCTCACTGTTGTGGCGTCTCCCCTTGCGGAACACAGGCTCCGGACGTGCAGGCTCAGCGGCCATGGCTCACGGGCCCAGCCGCTCCGCGGCATGTGGGATCTTCCCGGACCGGGGCACGAACCCGTGGCTCCTGCATCAGCAGGCGGGCTCTCAACCACTGCGCCACCAGGGAAGCCCTCTCACTGTTGTTTTAATTACAGTTCCCTAAGGATTCATGCTGAGCATTTTTCAGACGTGCCTTTGCTATACATCTTTAGCAAAATGTTTGTTCATATCTTATACCTATTCTTCTATGAATTTTGCCTATTTTCTTTAACAAAGAACAGTGAAACAACAAAGACATGTTGGAACTTTGCTCATTTTGTGACTTTTTGATTTATGAAATAATTCTTCCTAATACTGGAAAAAAATTGGATTGGATTAGATATTTTCTTTTCCTTAGTACTATTTAATAAATTATGACAATGTAATTGCCAGTGACTTTTCCACAGAATCACAGGCTAACTAATAATAATAGACACTAAATTAATCTGTGGTACTAGATTCATTAATACCAAATATAGAAGATGTCTGCATTAAAGATTATGAAGAATTACTTTAAATCAACTGAAAAATGCTAAAGTCAATTTTTTTAAGTTTAATGTTATAGTCAATTTGAAATAAAATGTTTGAAACATTCATATCTGATCAATAATTAATCACAACATTCAATGAGGAATGAAAAAGAATGACCCATTATATCATTTCTAGGATTCACGTTAATTAGAAAACATTATAGTTGAGTATCTATTACAGTTCACTGAACAGATATGCCTGCTGATGTCAGGTTAGATTACAATGCTGGTCAACATCTGCATCAGTAAGAAATCAGTCAGAACATCATTTGGAAGACTGCCCGATGAGCTTGTCCAAACATCGGAAAGTGGAATCTTTTCCTTCAATGTGACTTCTCTGAATAAGGTTCCGAAATATATACCTATTGATCAAATACATATATTTATTAAAACAAATTCAAGTTGGATGGTATGTCATTGTTTTCCTAAAATGGAAGCATTTCAAATATTTTCACTGAAGAATATCTAAGAAAGTAACACATTCTAAGTGATGAAGTAATAAGCCCCTGGTACAACCTTCTACCTGGCACAATGATTAGCAAACAGTAAGCACTAAGATGTATGTAGCAGATGGGTGAGTGGATGAAACAAGGAATGAAACAGTGTGATGTGGTGAAAAAAAATCCCAGAATTAGAAATTAGGAGGTCTGCGTTCTGGTGCCACGTCTATAGTCAATCCCATGGAATGACACAGGGAAAGATACTGAAATCCATTCTACTTCAGTTTCATTACCTACGAAATTAGAAAACTGAGCTAGGTGATGTATAAGACCGCTTCACTATGATTTCATGCCACGTTACCAGACAGAAAGCAAGTTCCATCTTATAAATGCTTCAGGGAAGGCTATTACCCATAAGCTCCCCAAACCAAGGCAATGAACACAATGCTCAATGTCTATTTCAGTGAACTACTTGTTAGCCAACAGTCATACTGGTCCTCTTGAAATTACCTTGAAGAATTGATCATCATAATTTAAAACATAGCTTATTAGACAATGTTTTCTGACAATTCTTCCCATTTTTAAAAGCATAAGAAGTCCAGTTCAAGTCAATAGTATCATAAACAACTCCACCCTAAACTCTCTTAGTAAGGATTTTGCCCTGAGCAATGACAGCACCAGTTATGAGTAAGTAGGACCACAATGTCCACTGCGTAGAGAAAATACAACATCATAAACACTGAAGAATGGGACAGACCGTGACCTCAGATACACAAGATGATTCTAGCATTCTTTGTTAATATAGTTTGCTTTTAAATGTGAAATGATTTAAGGCTGATATAAAAATTTGATTTCTGGTTACTTTCTTCTTTAAAAAATTCATTCATGTTTCCATTAGCATCTCATAAAGTTAAATCTTTAGACTGGCCTAAAAGAAACATTTTCAAATTAAGAATTTCCAAGGACACACTAAAGATAAAATTTGGATCCTAGCTAGCTTAGTAGAATGACAGCCTATGTGTGAAGAGACTTTAAGAAACTACCTGGAGTTAATCTAGACCAACCCTCTACCCAAAGACAAACCAATGAGCATAGAGGCAACAACCAAAAAAGATCTGTTAAATGAATAAATGTGTGAGCCCAAACTGCATGGGGTACCTTGGATAGAGCCAGTATAAGACAGTACTTTACCTTACAATGAGTGAGAAATGAGAAAAATAAGAAGGAAGCAAGGAAAGGACAAAGAAGAAAAGTAGAGTCATAGAGAACAGAGCATTAATGTCACCAACAATTTTCCCCACTGACAGTCACACCCCAGCTCCCCTTCTCTCAACTACAGACAATAGCCGGCTGTCTATTTTCTTCGAAAACATCTCTGGTTATTGACTCCTCTTAAGGGCTTGCTGCCTCTGAGGCAAATCACAATGTTCTTTGTAAGTGTTCAACAAGAGTGTCCGAGAAGTCAAAAATATCCCACTTCTTATTCTCTAGATCTTTGAGAACATGAGGAATAATTTAGAGAGGACGCTTCCCTTTATACATCACCCAGGGATGTATTCTAGAACATTTATAGGACCCTGCACATTCTTATACTGGTACCTTTATTTCTAAATGTACAAAACATATCAGTCTATTCCGAATTTATCCCAAATCAATTTCCCCAACGTTTCCTGGTTTTCAATGCACCTCAGTGCTTGCTCACAAAATTGATGTCTAGGTATTTAATGAAACCAGTCTTTATAACTCTCCTGCGATGGATTTTCCTCACAATTTCTTATGCTTCTAATTTAATTAGCTGAAATCATTTCTGTGATTTAAAATTATCTATACTTTTTTTCCATTTTCCTCATTGGCAATTGTTAAGCTTAAATTGATAAACACAGGCAATAAACACAGGAGATTCTTGTTCCTGAACATCAAGAGCATAAAGAACATGTACTACCGATTGCCAAGATTTTCCCACTTAAAATATCATTCAACATTATCTCTGCAAGGAGAGGGGCAAAGGAAGACTTCCAAGGTTCTTTTTAAAGCTTTTTATGTTGTTCAACTATTCTATTACCCAAAGCAAAGTTTCTTGGCTGCCTCTCCAATTATGTAGTCCCATTATTTTTAGGCACTGTGGGACTATTTTGTTTCATTAATTAGACTGTACACAAATTTTTATGATCTATAGGCAATGTATGGGATTAATAAAAGCCACATGTATTCATTTTCCCACTGCTTAAAAAATTGGAGGTGTAACACCATTAAAAAAAAAAACAGCAAGTGAACTCAAAAGACAATCCACTTGGATATTCTTAATAGTTTTATAGCATTCAGTAGCCTTATGCAGGGTAACCTACCCCATATTTTAGGGAGCTAAGAAAAGTGGCTCAAAAAGATTAGATCCCAAGTTCTCTAAACCCCAGAGTATAAACGTATATAACAAACCCCACCAGGCGGTCACAAAGCACCGAGCTGATCTCCCTGTGCTATGCGGCTGCTTCCCACGAGCTATCGACCTTACGTTTGGTAGTGTATATATGTCCACGCCTCTCTCTCGCTTTGTCACAGCTTACCCTTCAGGGTGGGAGGGAGGGAGACGTAAGAGGGAAGAGATATGGGAACATATGTATATGTATAACTGTTTCACTTTGTTATACAGCAGAAACTAACACACCATTGTAAAGCAATTATACTCCGATAAAGATGTAATAAATAAATAAATAAATGAAAGACTCCAAAAAAAAAAAAACCCAGAGCATATAAGTATATAATAATGACAATTCAATATGTGTATTTTAATTTTTTTCCATTTACTCCTGTTTTCTTTGAAAAACCTAGAGGGGCATATATAAGAAACCTAAATGCATCTAAAACCAGAAAACCGGTCACTCATTTTCATTCATCCAGTTATTTTAAGTTCTTAATAGATTTTTGATATAGATCAAGCCCATGTTCAGTTGACAGACTCAACTGAAACTAGTGAGTACTACACATGTGGGATACAAAAGTAGTATGACATCTTAATTACTCATTTTCAGGTAACTCTCAGTCTAGTATTACAGACATGATCCTTTACTCACTGTATAGGTCGTTGGGTAAATGGTAAATTACACAGCGGTAGTCCTGGCTATAATGGGGCTCAGAGTCTATGTTAGTGTTTCTCAGGGTACATTTTGGAAATTTGTAGGGGTCATTTCTACTTTGCAGGAGAGCACTTACTATTGAAAATCTTATCATGTAAGTATATTATAAAATAGTTTTATTTCCCTTTATATTACAGTTGGTGGATTATATTGATTTCAAAAAATAATGTGGATGGGTAGGTCATACATCTAAGGATTTCATGTCTAGATAATAAGAGGACATTATAAAATGATTATTATAAAAAGGGACTTACAGTGTAGGAGCAACAAGCACAGTCTAGAGGGATAGACATGCAGCCCTATAAAAGTACGTGAAATATACTAAATACTAAAACATCACTATATACAAAGCTAGAGAAGTGCCAAGGCCAGCCTAGGCTGTGGGAAGAACAACAGAGGCACCAAGCTGTGGCAGAAGAAACAGGAAGAGCAAACAATTGAGCCAGAGCATGAAGTTCATATGTTCAGCTGGAGAGGGTATCTGTGTATTTCACACTGAGGAGTTTCATGCTTATCAAGTAGACAGCAGAAAGCCATCAAATTGCAGAACAATTTCTCTGGTCGTTTCTGATTTCAAAAATATATAATTATGTTCAATCCTTTGCCTGGAGAAATAATTATTAGGGTCTTGATATTTATATTTTGCTTACTATATTATTTCAAAGGCTTAGTTATTCCGCTACAGGCTTTTAAAATACCTTAAAATGTTCAAAGCGAGACCATGATTTTGAATGCCAATAAAAAGGAATCAGAAAAGGAGTATCGAGTTTAAATCTACAGTGTTCTTTCAGAAATATGCCTTTGAAAATGTTATTCCACATGAAAATGCAACCAATTTACTTAAATTAAAATACACGTTTGTTTGATTAACTTTTCAATTTTGCCTTGTTGCTTCCTTTGTAGCAAAAGGTGCTCCTTTTGAAATACAGCCTTCAGTTTGGAAGTTTCCAGAGGAAATTATTCTTTAAACATTCTATTTTAGGTAGCATAGATACTTTATCTCCTCTTTTGGATAGGACAGTGGTGAGGGCTCCCCACTTAAAAGCAAGTTCTTAATACGGAGACACACATGTAACAGTTTATATGCTTCAAACCAAACTGAAGTCAAGGAACTACAGTATGAACAGAAGAGCTTCTTTTTGCTTCACAGAATTTTATCTAGAGCTGTTAACCGGAACACTGCTGCTAACAAAGGGAGCTCTAAAGAGATGGATTCTGTTTTGTTTTACCACTGTTTTCTCAAACCAGACCAATGAACTCTCCACCTCTGACCCTTTATACTAGGCTGACCCTCCACAAACTAATTCTCTGTAGGGCTCATAAAAGCGAGTTGTAAACTCCAACAGCTGTCCAGTTGAGGGGATAGCGTGTGACCCCCCCCCCCCCACCTCCTTGCCCTTTGCTGACACTAAACACTTCCACATTCCTTCCTCATCTACCTTGGCCAGGACACAGAGCTTCATACCCTCCGTGATCTGGGTCATCACAAGTTTCTGCTCCTGACTTCTTGAACTTTCACACAGATTCTGGCTTAGGAAGGAAGTCATGGGAGATTCGCTTTCGAGCTCTGATGTTTCCACAGACCATCCTGACCCTAAACGTAAAGTGGCCTTCAACACTTCAGAGCTACTGAGAAAGCCTCACTTGCCTTTTCTGCAGTTGTAGCCTGAATGAGGTTTGTGGGAGATGACTTCTGTGTGTTTGTGGAACGTTTGTACCACGATCTAGGTCAGCTATAAGGATTAAACTTATTTGAAGGCTACATGTTAGAACAGAAATTATTTAAGTGGAAAAAAGACAGCAAGAAAAAGTAATTAATAGAAGATGCCCCTCTGAAAATATTAAATTAAAATTATATTTTTAATGATTGTCCACACATTCAGCTATTTATTTTATAAGTATTCATTGAAATGAAGTGGAAAATAACCACTGTGCACATGGGAGTGTTTGGAAATGCCTAAACTGGGCACAGCTGCAACAATATTATATATATTACATATATTATATATTATATGTACTCTCTCTGTCTCTCTGTCTCTGTCTCTCCCTCTCTCCCTCTCTCCCTCTCTCCCTCTCTCCCTCTCTCTCTCTCTCTCTCTCTCTCTCTCTATATATATATATATATATGTACCCTCTATCCTACTGAGGGTGTCACCATGGAAAAAACTGAGTAGAAACAAAGAAGTAAATTCAGGGGAGAAATAAAAGGATGGTTCAAACAGAAAAATGATACAGAAATAAGTTTTCATATGGAGAGTTACTGGCCATAGAGTACAAACCAAAATAATACAGCAGTTATATAATAAGACGAAAGTTTAACCAACATTTATAAAGTTGTCAAGTGTTCTGCTTTGTCAAAGCTTGTTTGCATTACTGATAGAACCCTAATGGTATAAAAGACTGTATGGTATATGAAGCACAAACAAAGCAAAACAAAGGGCTTGGCAGGAATAAAGTACTTGTGATATTATCTTCACAGACCAAGGCAGTGTTTGAGCAGAATTAACCTATTTGATGATAATTATGTAAATCTTGACTTTATTTCACCATGAAGTTGGGAAACCCAATCCTGAATGCATTTTTTAAATTAATTTCCTATGTCCAGTACTATACTCATTCAATTCTTTTTTTTATGATTACATGCTTTATACTACGGATATTATGTTTAAAAGAGGTTGGGTTACATGAATTCAATGAAAGCAGCCCATACTATCTTGACACCACGACCTTTCCTAGATCCAGAGCTCACAGTAACAGCCAAAACTGAGACCAGTGTTCCATGGAAGGGTCTATGTTCTTACTACATATGTACACAACATTTGCAAGCAGGACCAGGAAAAGCTTGTTCTGTATCCTCTTCTCCTCACCAACCTCAATCCCTACCCCCCAAATGTATATCTTTTCCATAAATAAGCGGGGATGCAGTCAGCTGTACGCTGAGATAACCCACCACCTATTACAGATTCTATAATGTATAAACAAGTCTTTGAGGTTGTTATTTTCATCTTTAAAAAGTTCTGATTTTCACTCTCCAGAACAGAAAAGATCCCTAGATTCATCCGTTATATTTTCCTTTTACTTTAGAGAAGTTGCAAAGAGGGAAAAACCCGTATGTCTGCTTCCTTCCCATTTTATCCAACTTCTGCTGTCAGTTGCAGGGAAGTTTTAAAATTAATTGCCCTGGCACAGGAAGCTGTTATGAAAGAGGGGCCATGGGAAGCAAGCAAAACTGCCAGGAGCCCCTGCCCACTTTCAGGTCCCTTCCACGTACAGGCTATACAGCCAGGGCCATCGGGCCAAAGGTCCTCTGAAGCTGCCCTGGGGGAAGGGAGGCTGAGAAAGACTCATTCTTCCCTGCTGTTGTAAAACGGTGGCAGGAGTCCACTGGAGGATTTATGATGACCCACAGTCTCCTCTTCCCTTGTACATGTCGGTGCAGGTGGGGGCAGTGCACTGGAAGACCCGGATGCACTCAGACAGCCTTCTACTCCTGTGCAACTACACCACTTCTTCTAATATTTAAGTACAGCTGAGGGAAAAAGAAATTATTCTTCTGCACATTGCAAAATACAAGTTCTTTAAGCAGCACTCAATGTTAATGGAAAAATCTGTCTCCTACTCTGAGCTTTGCTTTGTTATTACATTACTGCACACAAATACAGCATCTGGTTCACCTCCCTTATAGCCATTGTTTTGGCTGCTCTTACGCATTCCAAAAATAGTCTAGACTTTTAGTGTCATTTACATCCGAGTCAGAAGAATAATCAGGAAAATAATAATTTATGAATAATTAACTAGGCCTGATGCCATGTTAGAGAGGAGCTATTTTTAATTGACAAAGGCTAAGATAACATGGATTTCAAAGTGAGAAGGGACATGCAGCAATTAAAGAGGCTGATTGATGGGAGAACTGACTGCTTATCCATGACTATATCATCTCTGACTGAATTCCACTGCACGCCACAAAAATAAGACAATTAGAGATAAAATCAGAGACCAAATGCATCATAACATGTCTCAGAACACCGGCTTAATTTTGAGTAAGAAAATTTTTTCTATTCATGGGAAGATTAAAATGACACCTAAACTTAACCTTCATTTTAAATAAAACAAAAAATGGGATTACCACACCCAAACTTAACTGATGAGCAAGACAGGAAAACTAGAGCAGTAATTTTCTTAATATTTTTATTTCATTGTCTATTTCTTTTTTTTTTCTTAGTTATTTTTATTCAACCTGCTTCTAAAATAAAGGAGGATGAGATTAAAAGAGGTAGAATTATTGTGGGGTGGTGACAGTAATTCCAAATAGCAGCAAAGACCACATTAATAATATTTAAGCTAAACTACATCTCAGCTTCTTCTTGCCCTTCTTATCATCTCTTCCATGATTTAATATTACTAGTACTTATTCATTGATACCTTGGGTCACTCCCACCTCCAGGGCAAGGAAAAGACTCTGTTTCAGGAGAAGATGCCCTGGACGGAAATGTAGAGAAGTAGAATCGTGAATAACCTTACTACACATCAACTTCCCAGCTGCCACAGAGATGGAAACTGTGTTTAAACATAGGGAACATCCTTAACCAAGACTCATAATTCTCGGTTTGGTTCTGCTGCCAGCTCCGTTATCTCTAGGCTTTCCATTACAATGAAGGTGCTAGAATAGATATTCTCTAAGTCTTTTCCAGATCTAAAGTACTTGACTTATTTCAGAAGTTCTCAATTTTTTATTTTAACCACTAGAAAGAAATGATAACTATGAAACGTGATAGAGCTGCTAATTATTGCTACGATAGCAATCATATTGCAATACGTAAATGTATCAAATTAACATGTCATACACCTTAAACTTACCAAATATTACATGTCAAATATATTTGAGTTAAAAAGGAAGCTTCCAATTCTGAGTGTTTATTGAAATCAGTAGGGAAACTCTGGAAAAGACTGATTTCAGAGTTCTAACTTGGACCCACTGAATCAGAACCTCCTGATATGACCACTTGGAATTATTTTCTAAACAATCCCCAGGTGATTCCGATGATACACCAGATGATTCTGTAGATGTCAGAGGCTGCATTAGATCCCTACATTAGATTTAAAGTCTTCGAGGGCAGCAACTGTATCTTGTGCATCTTGAAATCTCTGTACAAGGATTGGAATATTAGAGACACTCAGTAATTTAACTGCTCGGTGATTAAATATCTACTAAACAGAACTTGCACATTTTTGTTGTTATTGGGTCATACTGAAAGAGAAAGAGGATATATTATGAAGGCAAATGGTACGTTTATTTAATGTCACCTAATTATAAACACATAAAACTGACCTCAGCTTTAACTAAATAGTCAGAATTATAAATCATAAATCAGGAACTAACTATGGGATTAACAAACTTTTTTAGCTCATACTAGTTTTTGAATGGCTCATTCTTCTAGGCATTGGTTTTAGCATTCATTTTATTAATCTGACCTACATTTTTTGCTTCACGGAGTTTATCATCATGGAGGACATGCTCATCTAAGTAAAATGGAGCATATGAGAGATGTTCTCACGTATTCAACACACTGGTCATTCTAATTTTTTTTAAGTCATTCGTTATTCTTTCTTGGTTTGTTTGTTTTTCAGTTGCCAGAGGAATTACAAGTCAAAATATAAGCTGATGTAAATATGCCTCTGAATGAGATCCCTGTTTAGAGTTTAGCAACAATGTCAAACATTCCCTACTAGGAAGCTATTAATTCTAGAAGCGGAGGCTCAGAGTGAAGAAAGGAGGTTGTGTATTAGTGTGTTTATTTCGTAATGATGTGAAATGTGCTCCTTTGCATTTAAATGGACAGAAAAAGAACAAAGCATTAACTTGTGGTTCATTAAAAGTAAACATAAGCCTGTCCGTTTATTACATGCCCCCCAAAAATCTCCTCTGGTGAAAAACAAAATCACTAGCACAAACAGCTGGACTAGCGTGACGCCACGCTGCCTGAACACCATTGTTTGATAGGTTTAATATCACTTTTGTACTATATATACCACAGAGAGAGATGTTGAGTTGCATCCAGCAGGGTGGCTAACATTCTGTAGCTAATTACGAATAGCTCCACGACAGTACTGAAAGAAGGACGACCCTGCATATGTCTCAGAAGGGAATAGAGAGATATTTTGTTTACAGTCACCCATCTGTCCGGTCACAACAGAATTACATATGAGTACTAGCCACAGTTTCGTATGTCCTTCAAGGGTGATTTTCTCATTATACGCATTCTATCACCTACTTCTCAGATACAGCCTGCCAGTCATCATTTCTACCCCTTACGAACGATAATACACCTGATATTCCAAGGCTTCAACCGAAGTGAAGACCTTCTAAGAGACTCCATAATCATACAGAGAATACTGCTTTGTTGGATAAAGGCTGAATTCAAGTAAAGAAAAACAAAGTGCGGGAGAGGCAAAAGGAAAAATCAAATGTCTGCATTTCAACTCATCTGTGCCTGTTTTGTTCTATGGCTAACGTAAAAGAATACACACTAACCTGCACTGGAAAGGACCTAAAATAGCATCTACCCCACATTCCTCACTTTGTGGCTGAGTATATGAGGCTCAGAGAGGTTAAACACAGGGGCTTTACACAGAGAGGCTTGTGTAAAGTTCAAAGAGAGAATGACAGAACCCACATTCCCTGATACCTAGGGCCTCAATATCAGTATACAAGCAAATCTAGCTGAGAACCTTTTCAAGCATTTCTTCTCACTGACACTGCAGACCCAGAGAGAACGGGGCAGGCGGCGGGGAGGGCGAAGCAAGAGCAAGCAAACTCACTGTAGACACACCATCTCCTTCAAAGGAGCAGAACCTTTACATCTCTCAAGGCATCTGAAACGCTGTCTTGTTACGACAAATCTTTCTTTACGTATTGTGTCTTACCCACTTGAGGGCAGTATCTCTGTCCAAATCATGTGTCTATCATAGAGCCTTTTATGTTCAGTAGGTGTTTGGCATACACGCAAAATGAAAGGATGAAAGAACAAATGAATTAATGAAAGCCAAGTCCATCAAAGTTAAGCTAGTACCAAAGTAAATCTTTATTTCCATCAAGCCACAAACTGGTCAACAAATAACGCTTTATCAGTGTAAGACTAACGTAGCCCGAAGTTCCACAGGCAAACTTGGCTATTTGGAGAATGCAGCAAGGAGAAAAGGGATCTTTAATTGCAGGCTCTGTTCTAACAGAGATAATTCTAAAGATGAATTCTTTTTTTTCTTTATAAAATCATTTATTTATTCTTTTATTTTTGGCTGCTTTGGGTCTTCGTTGCTGCATGCAGGCTTTCTCTAGTTGTGGCAAGCGGGGGCTACTCTTCGTTGCGGTGTGCGGGCTTCTCATTGCGGTGGCTTCTCTTGTTGCGGAGCAAGGGCTCTAGGCGCACAAGCTTCAGTAGTTGTGACTCGCAGGCTCTAGAGCGCAGGCTCAGTAGTTGTGGCGCACGGGCTTAGTTGCTCTGCGGCCTGTGGGATCTTCCCAGACCAGGGCTTGAACCTGTGTCCCCTACATTGTCAGGCGGATTCTTAACCACTGTGCCACCAGGGAAGTTCCTAAAGCTGAATTTTTAAATGACATTAGAGATACTCAGATCTCTGCTCTTGAGACTCTTTTAGCCCATACACAGAGGTGCTCCCGTCAGCTTTTGATTTCCTCATGGACTTATGGCTATGTGATACTACATTACCCTTTTCTCTACCTGTGCACCCAGTTTCCCTCATAGCCTTCTTGCTACCTGATATTGAATTATGTTTTTATGTGTTTACTTGTTCATTGTCTGCCACCCCTCTAGCATATTAGCTTTATAGAGCAAAGAGTTATCTTGATCATCCCGTGTACTCAGTTCCCACACAAGTGGTGAATGAATCAATCAGACTGAAATGATCACCTCCCACTAGACAGGATGGCCATCACCCAAAAATCTACAAACAATAAATGCTGGAGAGGGCGTGGAGAAAAGGTAACCCTCTTGCACTGGTGGTGGGAATGTAGACTGATGCAGCCTCTTTGGAGAAAAGTTTGGAGGTTCCTTAAAAAACTAAAGATAGAACTACCATATGACCAGCAATCCCACTACTGGGCATATACCCTGAGAAAAACATAATTCAAAAAGATACATGTACCCCAATGTTCACTGCAGCACTATTACAATAGCCAGGACATGGAAGAACCTAAATGTCCAACAACAGATGACTGGATAAAAAAGATGTGGGACATATATACAATGGAATATAACTCAGCCATAAAAAGGAATGAAACTGGGTCATTTGTAGAGATGTAGATAAACCTAGAGTCTGTCATACAGAGTGAAGTAAGTCACAAAGAGAAAAACAAATATTGTATATTAACGCATATATATGGAATCTAGAAAAATGGTACTGGTGAACCTATTTGCAGGGCTTCCAGAGACATAGAGAACAGACTTGTGGACACAAGGTGGGAAAGGGAAGGGTAGGATGAACTGAGAGAGCAGCACTGACATATATATACTACCACGTGTAAAATAGATAGCTAGTGGGAAGCTGCTATATAACACAGGGAGCTCAGCTCAGTGCTCTATGATAACCTAGAAGGGTGGGATGGGGAAGTGGGAGGAGGTCCAAGAGGGACGGGCTATGTGTATACATATAGCTGATTCACTTTGTTCTACAGCAGAAACTAATACAACATTGTAAAGCAATTATACTCCAAAAACAAAACAAAACAAAAAAATTAAATGACCCATTGATAGACTGAATTATAAGAAACCCTCAATTTCAAAATGTTATTTTTCCACCGAACTACTTATTATACTTTATAACTAGTAAGACTTTTCCTTAATGTGTTTCCATATCACCCAAATCATATAGTTTGAGAATAAGAGCGAATATTCTCTCTCATTATTGCACAAATAGTTTACCCGAAATCTAAGTTAACTACATTTGGCTGAAAAATTCCATTTAATATAATCCTTTGTGATCTGCCTGGTGTATGTAGCAGCCTATATGATGCCCACCCAAAGGCTATTTCACCACCAATCCCCAACCAAGCTTCTTTCTCAAACAAAACATATCTGAATCATTACACTGTCTAGCCATGAACCTGGATCCCAGTTATCCTTGGAACAGGTAATGTAGATGCTAAGAATTATTTTAAATTTCAACCTAGATTTGAAAAATAGAATAAAACAGCTGTTTTGACCATCCATATATGTGCAGATCCATGTTATCAAAATTATGAGATGATCTATTATCCATTAGTGTTCTACTTTTCTTATTTTCACAAACCCTCTTTTCACTCTATCAAAAGGGCTAGTCATTCTGCTTAGCAACCCAAACAAGTCAGTACAAACGGGAATAAATTTAGAATTTATAAATTCTAATAAATTAGAATTTAAAGAGAGTTCCATCTCTCTAAATGAACACTGAAAGTGTAAGATATTGAGCCATTTCGATTCTTTTCCAAAGAAGGAATTACCAGCTAATGATACCTATACATGAAATATTTTGTGAAACAATAACCAAGATTATCCTTCATTATTACATTAAAAATGTACCCAATAATCTAAGCTAACCAGATTTGGCTGCTAAAATCCATTTAACATAATGCTTGATAATTCGCCTGCTGCTTGTGGCAGGCTGTAAGGAGGCCCATCCAAAGGTCATTCCAATCACCCACCAGCCTCTTCCTCAACAGCAGAAGTCTAATTGTAATCAAATCTGGCTTCTTGCAGAAGTTATACACGACTGACCCTGGAACTTTACTGTACCTAAATTTCTTTTTTTTTTTCTTAACATATTTATTGGAGTATAACTGCTTTACAATGGTGTGTTAGTTTCTGCTGTGTAACAAAGTGAATTAGCTATACATATACAAACATCCCCGTATCTCCACCCTCTTGTGTCTCCCTCCCACCCTCCCTATCCCACCCCTCCAGGTGGTCACAAAGCAGCGAGCTGATCTCCCTGTGCTATGCAGCTGCTTCCCACTAGCTATCTCTTTTACATTTGGTAGTGTGTGTAAGTCCATGCCACTCTCTCACTTTATCCCAGCTTCCCCTTCCCCCTCCCCGTGTCCTCAGGTCCATTCTCTACATCTGCATTGTTTTTCCTCTCCTGCCCCTAGGATCTTCAGAAGCATTTTTTTTTTTCATTTTTAGACTCCAAATATATGTGTTAGCATACGGTATTTGTTTTTCTCTTTCTGACTTACTTCACTCTGTATGATAGTCTCTAGGTCCATCCACCTTACTACAAATAACTCAATTTTGTTTCTCTTTATGGCTGAGTACTATTCCATTGTATATATGTGCCACATCTTCTTTATCCATTCATCTGTCGATGGACACTTAGGTTGTTTCCATGTCCTGGCTATTGTAAATAGTGCTGCAATGAACATTGTGGTACATGACTCTTTTTGAACTATGGTTTTCTCAGGGTATATGCCCAGCAGTGGGATTGCTGGGTTGTATGGTAGCTCTATGTTTAGTTTTTTGAGGAAACTCCACACTGTTCTCCATACTGGCTGTATCAACTTACATTCCCACCAACAGTGCAAGAGGGTTCCCTTTCTCCACACTCTCTCCAGCATTTATTGTTTGTAGATTTTTTGATGATGGCCATTCTGACCAGTGTGAGGTGATACCTCATTGTGGTTTTGATTTGCATTTCTCTAATGATTACTGATGTTGAGCATCCTTTCATGTGTTTGTTGGCGATGTGTATATCCTCCTTGTAGAAATGTCTGTTTAGGTCTTCTGCCCATTTTGGCATTGGGTTGTTTGTTTTTTTGATATTTAGCTGCATGAACGGCTTGTAAATTTTGGAGATTAACCCTTTGTCACTTGCTTCGTTTGCAAATATTTTCTCCCATCTGAGTGTTGTCTTTTCGTCCTGTTTACGGTTTCCCTTGCTGTGCAAAAACTTTTAAACTTCATTAGGTCCCATTTGTTTATTTTTGTTTTTATTTCCATTTCTCTAGGAAGTGGGTCAAAAAGGATCTTGCTGTGATTTATGTCATGGAGTGTTCTGCCTGTTTTCCTCTAAGAGTTTTATACTGTCTGGCCTTACATTTAGGTCTTTAATCCATTTTGAGTTTATTTTTGTGTACGGTGTTAGGAAGTGTTCTAATTTCATTCTTTTGCATGTAGCTGTCCAGTTTTCCCAGCACAACTTATTGAAGAGGCTGTCTTTTCTTCATTGTATATTCTTGCCTCCTTTATCAAAGATACGGTGACCATATGAGCATGGGTTTATCTCTGGACTTTTTTTTTTTTTTTTTTTTTTTTGCAGTATGCGGGCCTCTCACTGTTGTGGCCTCTCCCGTTGTGGAGCACAGGCTCCCGACGCACAGCCTCAGTGGCCATGGCTTACGGGCCTAGCCGCTCCGTGGCATGTGGCATCTTCCCGGACTGGGGCATGCACCTGCGTCCCCTGCATCGGCAGGCGGACTCTCAACCACTGCGCCACCAGGGAAGCCTATCTCTGGACTTTTTACCCTGTTTCACTGATCTATATTTCTGTTTTTGTGCCAGTGCATACTGTCTTGATTACTGTAGCTTTGTAGTATAGTCTGAAGTCAGGGAGCCTGATTCCTCCAGCTCCGTTTTTCTTTCTCAAGATTGCTTTGGCTATTCAGGGTATTTTTTTAAAAACATATTTATTGGAGTATAATTGCTTTAGAATGCTGTGTTAGTTTCTGCTTTACAACAAAGTGGATCAGCTATATAAATACTATTCAGGTCTTTTGTGTTTCCATACAAATTGTGAAATTTTTTGTGCTAGTTCTGTGAAAAATGCCACTGGTAGTTTGATAGGGATTGCATTGAATCTGTAGATTGCTGTGGGTAGTATAGTCATTTTCACAATGTTGATTCTTCCAATCCAAGAACATGGTATATCTCTCCATCTGTTTGTATCATCTTTAATTTCTTTCATCAGTGTCTTATAGTTTTCTGCACACAGTTCTTTTCTCTCCTTAGGTAGGTTTATTCCTAGCTATTTTATTCTTTTCATTGCAATGGTAATGGGAGTGTTCCCTTAATTTCTCTTTCAGATTTTTCATCACTAGTGTATAGGAATGCAAGAGATTTCTGTGCATTAATTTTGTATCCTGCTACTTTACCAAATTCATTGATTAGCTCTAGTAGTTTTCTGGTAGCATCTTTAGGATTCTCTATGTATAGTATCATGTCATCTGCAAACAGTGAAAGTTTTACTTCTTCTTTTCAGATTTGGATTCCTTTTATTTCCTGTTCTTCTCTGATTGCTGTGGCAATCAGAAACTTCCAAAACTAAGTTGAATAATAGTGGTGAGAGCGGGTAACCTTGCCTTGTTCCTGATCTTAATGGAAATGGTTTCAGTTTTTCACCATTGAGAACGATGTTGGCTGTGGGTTTGTCATATATGACCTTTATTATGTTGAGGTAGGTTCCCTCTATGCCTACTTTCTGGAGGGTTTTTATCAAAAATTGGTGTTGAATTTTGTCGAAAGCTTTTTCTGCATCTATTGAGGCGATCATATGGTTTTTCTCCTTCAGTTTGTTAATATGGTATATCACATTGATAGATTTGCGTATATTGAAGAATTCTTGCATTCCTGGGATAAATCCCACTTGATCATGGTGTATGATCCTTTTAATGTGCTGTTGCATTCTGTTTGCTAGTATTTTGTTAAGGATTTTTGCATCTATGTTCATCAGTGATATTGGTCTGTAGTTTTCTTTTGGGGGGCATCTTTGTCTGGTGTTGGTATCAGGGTGATAGTGGTCTTGCAGAATGAGTGTGGGAGTGTTTCTCCCTCTGCTATATTTTGGAAGAGTTTGAGAAGGATAGGTGTTAGCTCTTCTCTAAATGTTTGAAAGAATTCACCTGTGAAGCCATCTGGTCCTGATCTTTTGTTTGTTGGAAGATGATGATGATGATCCTTTGTATTTCTGCAGCGTCAGTTGTTACTTCTCTTTTTTCATTTTTAATTCTGTTGATTTGAGTCTTCTCCCTTTTTTTCTTGATGAGTCTGGCTAACGGTTTATCAATTTTGTTTAGCTTCTCAAAGAACCAGCTTTTAGTTTTATTGATCTTTCCTACTGTTGCCTTCATTTCTTTTTCATTTATTTCTGATCTGATCTTTATGATTTCTTTTTTCTACTAACTGTCGGGGTTGTTTTGTTCTTCTTTCTCTAATTGCTTTAGGTGTAAGGTTAGGCTGTTTATTTGAGATTTTTCTTGTTTCTAGAGGTAGGACTGTATTGCTATAACTTCCCTCTTAAAACTGCTATTGTTGCATCCCATAGGTCTTGGGTCATCATGTTTTCATTGTCATTTGTTTCTAGGTATTTTTTTATTTCTTCTTTGATTTCTTCAGTGATCTCTTGGTTATTTAGTTGCATACTGTTTAGCCTCCATGTGTTTGTATTTTTACAGTTTTTTTCCTGTAATTGATATCTAGTCTCATAGCGCTGTGGTCAAAAAAGACACTTGATACTATTTCAATTTCCTTAAATTTACCAAGGCTTGATTTGTGACCCAAGATATGATCTATCCTGAGAATGTTCCATGAGCACTTGAGAAGAAACTGTAATCTGCTGTTTTTGGATGGAATGTCCTATAAATATCAATTAAGTCCATCTTGTTTAATGTATCATTTAAAGCTTGTGTTTTGTTATTTATTTTCATTTTGGATGATCTGTCCACTGGTGAAAGTGGGGTGTTAAACTCCCCTACTCTGATTGTGTTACTGTCGATTTCCCCTTTTATGGCTGTTAGCATTTGCCTTATGTACTGAGGTGCTCCTATGTTGGGTGCATAAATATTTACAATTGTTATATCTTCTTCTTGGATTCATCCCTTGATCATTATGTAGTGTCCTTCTTTGTCTCTTGTAATAGTCTTTATTTTAAAGTCTATTTTGTCTGATATGAGAACTGCTACTCCAGCTTTCTTTTGACTTCCATTTACATGGAATATATTTTTCCATCCCCTCACTTTCAGTCTGTATGTGTCCCTAGGTCTGAAGTGGGTCTCTTGTAGACAGCATATGTACAGGTCTTGTTTTTGTGCCCATTTCACCAGTGTATGTCTTTTGGTTGGGGCATTTAATCCATTTACATTCAAGGTGATTATCGATATGTATGTCCCTATTACCATTTTCTTAATTGTTTTGGGTTTGTTATTGTAAGTCTTTTCCTTCTCTTGTGTTTCCTGCCTAGATACGTTTCTTTCGCATTTGTTGTAGAGCTGGTTTGGTGGTGCTGAATTCTCTTAGCTTTTGCTTGTCTGTAAAGGTTTTAATATCTCCATCAAATCTGAATGAGATCTTTGCTCGATAGAGTAATCTTGGTTGTAGGTTTTTCCCTTTTATCCTTTTAAATATGTCCTGCCACTCCCTTCTGGCCTGCAGTTTCTGCTGAAAGATCAGCTGTTGATCCCAACGGGGATTCCCTTGTATGTTAATTGTTGCTTTTCCCTTCCTGCTTTTAATATTTTTTCTTTATGTTTTATTTTTGATACTTTGATTAACATGTGTCTTGGTGTGTTTCTCCTTGGATTTATCCTGTATGGGACTCTCTGTGCTTCTCGGACAGCCTGAGTGACTACTTCCTTACTCATATTAGGGAAATTTTCAACTATAATTTCTTCAAATATTTTCTCAGTCCCTTTTTCTTTTCTCTTCTTCTTCTGGGACCCCTATAATTTGAATGTTGGTGTGTTTAATGTTGTCCCAGAGGTCTCTGAGATTGTCCTCAATTCTTTTCATTCTGTTTTCTTTATTCTGCTCTGCAGTAGTTATTTCCACCATTTTACATTCCAGGTCACTCTTCTGTTCTTGTTCCTCAGTTATTCTGCTACTGATTCCTTCTAGAGAATTTTTAATTTCATTTATTGTGTTGTTCATCATTTTTTCTTTGCTCTTTAGTTCATCTAGGTACTTGTTAAACATTTCTTGTATTTTCTCCATTCTATTTCAAAGATTTTGGATCATCTTTACTATCGTTACTCTGAATTCTTTTTCAGGTAGACTGCCTATTTCCTCTTCATTTGCTTGGTCTGGTGGGTTTTTACCTTGCTCCTTCATCTGCTGTGTGTTTCTCTGTCTTCTCATTTTGCTTAACTTACTGTGTTTGGGGTCTCCTTTTCGCAGTCTGCAGGTTCATAGTTCCCGTTGTTTTTGGTGTCTGCCCGCAGTGGGTAAGGTTGGTTCAGTGGCTTGTGTAGGCTACCTGGTGGAGGGGACTGGTGTCTGTGTTCTGGTTGATGAGGCTAGATCTTGTATTTCTGGTGGGCAGGACCACATCCGGTGGTGTGTTTTGGGGTGTCTGTGACCTTATTATGATTTTAGGCAGCCTTTCTGCTAATGGGTGGGTTTGTGTTCCTGTCTTGCTATTTGTTTGGCATAGGGTGCCCAGCACTGTGCTTGGTGGTCGTTGAGTGGAGCTGGGTCTTAGTGTTGAGACAGAGATCTCTGGGAGAGTTTTCCCCATTTGATATCACATGGCGCTGGGAGGTCTCTGGTAGACCAATGTCCTGAACTCGTCTCTCCCACCTCAGAGGCTCAGGCCTGACACCAGCCAGAGCACCAAGACCCTGTCATCCACAACATTCTAGGTCACAAAGATATTCTCATGTTTCTTTCTTCCAGAAGCTTTACACATACTAGCATGGCATACAACTCAGCAATTCCACTCCTAGGCATTTACCTCGAGGAGGGGGTGTGTGAGGAGCTACCTTCCACAGAATGGTAAAAGACCCCGGCCAAGAGGTGCAGAATCAAGAGAAAATCCAAGTTGAGGCCACGGCGTCGGTGCAACAGGGGCGCGGCGGGGCCCATTGCCGCCGAGCGAGCACGCGGCTTTACTATCAGCTGCACCGCCTATATCTAAATTTCTAATGATTGAACAATCAATCCCTTTATTGAGTTTGATCTTCTGTTCTTTTAACTGAAAAATCTGGCATTATTTTTCCCTTGCTGGAAGAATACAACTTTTTTTTTTCTTTTTTGGCAGCACCGAACAGCATGCGGGATCTTAGTTCTCCAACCAGGGATTGAACCTGTGCCCCCTGCAGTGGAAGTGCAGAGACCTAACCACAGGACTGGCCAGAGAATTCCCAGAATACAACTAATTTTAATCATTATTTCTAATGAGTTAATATGAGTTTAAATTATGAAATTGTTTTTTAAGTGTGTCTTATTCAAGGAATAATAGGAGAACTTTTTTTTTTTTTTTTTTTTTTTTTTTTTTGTGGTACGCGGGCTTCTCACTGTTGTGGCCTCTCCCATTGCAAAGCACAGGCTCCGGACGCGCAGGCTCAGCGGCCATGGCTCACAGGCCCAGCCACTCTGCAGCATGTGGGATCTTCCCGGACCGGGACACGAACCCATGTCCCCTGCATCAGCAGGCGGACTCTCAACCACTGCGCCACCAGGGAAGCCCAACAGGAGAACTTTCAGTTGTAAGTGTTTATGTTTGCCATATATAAAGAATAAATGGGCAGAATGTTCTGCTCTATATCAAAGGTCTTTGTTTACATAAATTTTTATATTTCCAGACAGTCCAAAAATCTTTCTATTATCTAAAAACTGAAAGGACGTGCCAATTCTGTAACTTTTATTAAAATTTCAAAAAGAGTTTTCATTTCAGTATGATGATGACTGTCTAGAATAATGAATGTAAAATTGCACCGTCTCCTCCACAATTTAAATGCACCTACCCATAAAGCTCTGGGCACGACTGAAGGGCTGCCAGAGAAAAGTAAAATAATGTGTGTCATTTAGCGAATCTGAAAAGTAGTTCCTTACTGCTTTGGAGGGAATGTCTACTGACATTTCAAAAAAAAACAATAATGACACAATCTGCATAATCACTTGTCAGTTAACTTGGGTACAGCAGGCCATGGAGAAAACTGATTGTTTGAAATACACTGTCTTGATAGATATGGATGTAATGATGATAATTTTAAAGCTAGGAATATTAACAAAAGGGTTGATAGAAGATTTTGAACATTTCTTTTTATATTTCTGGTATTTTCATTCCTTCTTGTAAACTACTGACCGTTTTCTCAAGTGGAAAAAACGTTTAAAGTATTGCTTAAAATGTCATTAAAATAATAGCAAATGTGAACAAAATCAGCATACTTTTGGGTTTCTAATTCTGCTCAAAGTAGAATTTCCAAATATGATTATAACCAACTACTATTTTATTTATTAATAACCTTACATGACATCAATGGTATTCCAATAAACAATGATACACTACAATAACAAACTGTCATTTTTATTCCTGCTTTTGAAAAGTAAAATGTAATTTGAAACACAATGTAAAAATTTTTTTAATGTTCCATTGTTCGGTACATGCATATTTAGAATTGCTATGTTTTCTGGTGAGATTTATTTCTTAATATAGACACTCTTGCTTCTTTTTGATTAATGTTTGCATGATATACCTTTTTCCATCCTTTTATTTTTCACAGGTCTATATCATTATATCTGTAGAGGCTTTCTTGTAGATAGCATAAAGTTAGAAAATGTTCTGTGTCCCATTCTACCAATCTCTGTCTTATAATTAGTATATTTAGCCCATTTACATTTAATGTAACTACTGATATGTTAGGGCTTAATCTGTGGTATCAGTGGAGAACACACGGTGAACCTGTGCTTCCACCCCAACCCACTAGTAACAAGGCACTGCTCCCCTTCCCCACTGGGTGGTGTCAGAGGAGACCTAGTAAAGAATAAGCACTTCACCACCATCTACCAGTAAGAATACCACCCTTCCCTCCATGGTGCCGTCAGAGGCCATATGAAGAGCCAGAACTCCCAGTCATCATATATCATGCAAACACTAATCAAATGAAAGCAGGAGTGTATGTTTTAATATCAGATAAAATAGACTTCAGAGCAAAGAAAATTACCAAAGACAAAGACATTCTATAATAAAATGGTCAATCCACCAAGAAGACATATCAATCTCAACTATGTATACTCCAAAAAACAGAGCTGCAAAATATGTGAAGCAAAAACAGAACAGAAAGGCAAAATAGACAAACTGACAACTCTAGCGAGAGACTTCAACAACTGTTTCTCAACAATTGGTAGAACAACTAGAACTAGAACAAGCAATTGATCTTTGGAAAGACCAATAAAATAGACAAACCTCTAGCAAGACTAACAAAGGAAATTTTCTTGGAGAACACGCAAATTATTACTATCAGGAATGAAACAGGGGATATCAACAGGGGATAGCACTTGTTTCTCTTTGAGATATGTAATCTCTAGTATCAGGGTAACTGTTGCACGATTAATGCTGTTTAGAAGGGCTGAATTTCTTTCTGATAGTAGTTTAAAAGGTAAGCTTGTACAGTAGGAATTCTGAATGTACAGTTCTTTTCTAACCTAGATTCCACTACTGCAACCTCAACTAAGCAATGAAACAAATGCTTTTCAGTGATGATGAAATTTTAAGGTTCAAAAGTACAAATAATGAATAAGCTCCCCAAGGGTTGGGACATTGTTTCTTTTGTAATCACCAGTACATTCCCATCATCAAGAACAGTGTCCACTGTATCTTAGAGACAGTCAATATTTGCTGAATGAATAATTGAAGGAATTAGAAATTGGAAGAGGTAAAAACAGTATAAATTAGAAAACAGAGTAGGAGTTTAAATAAATGTTTGATGTACTTGATTTTAGTAAAAAGAAATCCATAAATCAGAGTAAGAGTCATGGGAGGGGCAGAAAACTGGGGAATGAAAGTTGGCTTACAAATCAATATGACATAAATTCTTGCTCAAACTTCTCAGTTTCCCTGCTGTATCTCAAACCCACTCAAATACATGGATTAAAGTTCACTGGCATCTGCTCTATTTGAATCAGAATTTTTCCCCTAACATTTCCCCTCAAAACATTAAGACTTACTGAAAATAAACCGTAAACAAACTAACCTTTTTAGTGAAAAATGTACTGGAATATAGAACAAAAAGACTGGAGAAATATAGGTGGCTGATTTTAGAAAGTTAAGTGATTTAACTCAGTGATAATTTCTAAAAAGGAAATTGAGCTTCAATGAAGCATGCAGGTCCTCTTCTACATTATCTGCAACAGTGCGTGTAATCTGCACACATTTAATTAGCTAATAAAACTCCTACCTGTAACATCAGGTTTGGAAATGTCATTGTTGATGACATGCTGCTCCATCAGGTTTAGTTGATTGTTTTTTGTTTTGTTAACACCAAATGACAACATACCCAAAGGTGCTGTCTAGCACTTCTACTTCTTTTCAAATATTGCTCGATTTATTTATTTGTTGGGTGTTTTCCATGTAGGATAGAATTTACAGAATTCTGTAAATACAAGGCCCTAACTAAATGGTGACTCAAGGAAAAACTGAGGCATAAAAGAAGCATAATTACAAGGGGATCCACTCTACCACAGATTGTGTTTTGCTGCAGACAAATCAGGTTGCCGAGGTGACAAGAGATGTATAGTGTATCTCCTGCTCTGCAGCTTGGATTGCTTTTATCCTTGTTCCCTGATACAGAACCCTAGTAAGAGCTTGTAAAATACTTCTATGGGGCTTCCCTGGTGGCGCAGTGGTTGAGAATCTGCCTGCCAATGCAGGGGACACAGGTTCGAGCCCTGGTCTGGGAAGGTCCTACATGCCGCGGAGCAACTGGGCTCGTGAGCCAGAACTACTGAGCCTGCGCGTCTGGAGCCTGTGCTCCGCAACAAGAGAGGCCGCGATAGTGAGAGGCCCGCACACCGCGATGAAGAGTGGCCCCCGCTCGCCGCAACTAGAGAAAGCCCTCGCACAGAAACGAAGACCCAACACAGCCAAAAATAAATAAATAAATAAATAAATTTAAGAGAGAATTTCAGCCTAATCACAATACTATTAAAAAAAAATACTTCTATGACACTAAAATCTTGAAGACAGAAGATAAAGTATAAATGATATTTTCCCCCTATATTTCACACAATGTACTAAGTCTTTATTATATATTTAATCCTATTTTCCCCTGGAACTGAATGAATCAGCCATTCGTTCTCTATATTGTCACATGGATATAATGTCAGCTTTGTCCAGAAAAAACTTTTGGTTAGAATCTGCCAGGTGAAGAGATGTGAAGCAATTCCATCCATAGTCTGTTCGTTAACAGAGATCACTACTTCACTGCCAAGTCAAAAACACAATGATCGTTCTCTTAAGGTAATTAGGTTAAAAGTCCCTCTAAAATTTAGGATCTATGTTTTATTAAAATACATACATGAATGACATACATGTATCATGTACATGTACATGTATGATGAGGATATTTAGACTAATATATATAACACTCCTCTGGATCATCATACTTGCGCGTAAAGTACTGATGCTGATTTTTAAAGGTGACACACTTGACTACTAGCATTGAAGTAGTGAGAGTGGGCTTGGAATAAGAGACTGAGGATTAGACAGAGGATCTGCAAAGCCAGATCAATAGAACTTGGCACATGACGAGACGTGGGAAGGAATGATCCAGGAGAATTCTGTTGCCAATAACAGAGATTAGACCATCCCAAGTATTTACTATTGGACAGGTGTCAAGGAAGGGTGTCAGAAAGGGTGGAAGAGAAATGACAAGTTCACCTTTCGAGGGATGAACTTCAGGAGACTCTAGGAGGTCCTAATGAAGATGTGCTGCAGGATGTCGCACATCCTGGTCCAGTACTTACAAATGAGGTCAGAAAGGAGAGTTAAACATAGAAGTGCTTGTCATTGACCTCACTGAGTGTGCCTGACCCTGTATTCGGAGAAGTGAGATACAGGAAGTTGTTTTAAATTTCGGAGATACGTAGTTCTTTGATTTCAGACAAGATTCACTTAATTCATAGTGTTTACTATCATATCACTTGCTAATGGAATAAAAAAAGGGAAAAAAATGCTACTAAATGTCATACCAGAGCAATATGTAGCACCAACAATTAACCCTGAACAGCAGTTTTATTAATATGACATTTCCTTCATAAAACGTGGAAACATTAAAATTGCTTTAGTGTTTTAAAAATTATTGACTTACCATGCAACACTGTGTTTTTCTTACTCCTCTAGCTATATGACATAAATTCTCCATGAACTTGATCTTTCAGTTCTAATTTCTGCACATGGTGATTAAGCCAAAAATCTTTTTTTCTTCATTCAACAAGAGTTATCTCTTTGGCAATTTTATTAGTGATATTTGCTAAGGCACAAAACCCAATGACATCATTCAGTACTTATGAAATGTCCCAGTAGAGTTGCTAATAAATTTTGCAACCATTTAGGAAATAGCCATTCATCAGTACAACTTTGATTTCTAACTGTCCTGACTTATCTTTTCACCAGAAATGAATACTTGCTCTGTTAGGCAGAAGTCAGCAGGAGGAGGGAATCTTGGAGACTCACATTTGTACTTGCTAAACAAAAGCATTTATTTAAAAAGATGCAGGGCGCTTAAAATTTTAATAGTCATTGGACTACTCCCTTGAGGAATACTTATTTAGGACAAAATGTACAACGGTTGCTTCCTGAAGATTAGAAAACTAAAGTCAGAACATTAGAAAATCCCTTCTATGTAAGACTGCAAATCGCAAACCCTATTGACCAAATCACTTCCAAATTCCTGTCACCTCTCAGTTCAATCAATCCAATTCTACCCATATTTATTTGGAATTTATTAAGTGCCTAATAGTACACACAGCCGAATTCCATCATACAGTTTTTTTAGTAACAGTCATTAAGACAATATTTAATATATTCAGCACCTCTCCCTTGAAGTTATTTGGTCCTGATGTAGTAGGAAGTGCTTCCTCCCATCCTTCTGCTCTCCCCATTGTTGGGTTTCCAGCTCTTGATGATCAAAGAAACTCCATCACAGGTAATATCTTTCAGGGCACAAATACTAAAGTAGATAGTATACTGATCTACCACTTGGAAACTTAAAAAGCAAAAGGGCTGCTTGAGAAGAACCAGAACATGCTAGTTAAACAGTGACAGCTCCAGAATTTCTCTTGGAAGAGCTCAGCAGACGTAATCTGCCGTACAAAGGAGCTGGGGGCAGACAGTGAGTTTACATAGCAAGTCCATGGGCTTCTCTTTGATTATTTATTTGAAGTGGCCTGCGGAAGGAAACTGGCAGAGATATTATGGAGTGAATAAATGCCCCAAGTACCCCCTCACTGCATCCCCAAAGCAGAAGTTATGAAAGTCACCTTATTTATAAAAAAACAAGGCTCTTCTATCACTACTAATTCACCACTTATTGAGACGTGGCATGATCCTCTAGGTGGAAGATAAACAATGGAGAGTAGACACAACACTGAGAGCCAGTCCTACAAGTGAGCGATCTTTGTCCTCTATCTCTTAAAATTCTACCAGTAGAGACTGTCTGCTTTGACTGAAAACATCTCTGAAAGAACACTGACCCAGAGACTCCTGGATGTCACTCCTGTAGCCCTCACTTAAGTCACGTTTTTTAACACCCAAGGTTTTCTGCCCGACCACTACTGCTGGTCCTGTATGTTTCATCCACCTAAGTCTATCAGCATTTGCACAGTCTTACATTTCATAATAGAAGAAGGGGTACTTCTATAAGCAGCAGAATCGAGATTTTTTTTCAGTTACGTTCTATGGAACTTTTAAAACTATTTTTCATTTTCTGAATATATGCAGCACCTGCTCATGGTACAGGGTTTGGAAAATACCAAAAAAAAAAAAAAAGAGTAAAGAAAAAATATATTTAATCTCCTGTTGTCCCACAACCCAAGTCTGGTCTGTACCTCATGAATATCTATGGCATGATGTATATTTCCTTGGATGAGGTTTCTATATGTTACAGGCCAAGTCTCACACAGCAGGAAAGGAAACTCTTTTTGTAACAGGAGTTTGTGTGAAGGAATTAGAGAAAAAGGTAGGAGAATCTGGCCACCAGAATTTTCCTCACTTTGGCCTAATATCTTGGAAATGGGGTGGGAACAGACAGAACCCATGTACTTTTGAACATTTCCCCTGTTTAGAACTCTAGGAGGGAAACTCATCCTGGCTCCTATGTCTCACACATGGCAGGAAAGTTTCAGAAGTTCAAGCAAGCAGAAAGGAGTGCCTAAGAGGTCTGAACTCGTGGAAACCAAAGGCACTGCAGTCTAGCCTTAAGGAATGGGCCGCCTGAGCTGATGAACAAGTATAAATCACGGCCAGATTTCAGAGGGAATCTGTGTGACCAAGCCAAAGGTGGTCATCAAGAGAGGGACCCAATCTGCAGATTTCAAGAGGAAACACAAGCAAGATTTACGAGGATACCATCAGACCAAACCCTCCACAGTAGATTCAATGTCCACAACCCAGCGGCAGAGCACTAGCCCCACCTTGCGCGAGGCATAATCAAAGGACTTCCACATCCCTCCCACCAGAGACCCCTAAGTCTTCCCCCATGCATGGATCTTGGGAAGGGAAGAGAGAGAGGAGTAACTGTGATAGGAAGTTAAACTACGAATTTACCGGAAAATTATCCAATAGAAAGTGTTTGGAAATCAAAAGCTACTTTGGAGGAGAATGATATGACATCAATTTACCAACTCAGAAAAGTTCCATCCCGCTTCCACCATCTCTACCAAGTAGGGCAAGAGGACTCAAGAGGAGATTAATATCAATTACTGAAAACTTAAAAGATTCTATTTTCCTGCATATCTAATATGTAGGAGTTCCATTTTTTATTCCAATACACACACATGTGCTGCACAATAGTAATCTCATATTTCATAAATCCATTATATTATTTTATATGCACTCCTGTCCTCGAATGTTCTGACATCAGGGCTGTGGTAAACTGTCCTCTTATTCTATGTTGCTCTGTGTGTCTGCTTTCTTGTGAGGTGCTTTGTCACGTACAGTAAGTCCCCTACATATGAACCTTCAAGTTGCAAGCCTTCAAAGATGCGAACGTGCGTTCCATGTCCAGTCACGTAAGTTAGTTCACGTGTCTGGCATACGTCGTCACGTGCGTGCATCCTCTACAAGTGGTTGCGCTTTTGTGTACTTTACTGTACAGTACTGTTGCTCTGCAACACGTGGAGCTTACTAATGAAGACCTGATGGAATTGGAGGCCCAGAGAAAGGACGAAGAGAGACAAGAGGAAGAAGTAACTGAAGAACCAAAGAGACTCACGATGCAGGAAATGGCAAGGAGACTTTCTTTATTTGGGGAGGCACTGTTAGTTTTTGAGGCACAGGACCGGAACGCGGGACAGTACACGAAGGTTGCAGCAGCCGTTCAGAATGCAATCCAGTGCTACCGTGCCATCTATGACGAGAAAAAAAGAGCCACTACCCAGACATCACTGGATCGTTTTTTCAAGAGGGTAGATAGAATTGAATCCAGCAGGGAACCAGCACCTGTGCCATCAGCGTCAGGCGTGAGCGACATTGCAGCTCGCCCTCCGTCTCCTGTTGCTGACGATCCTTCAGCTCTACCATCTCGCACCTCCTCTCCCTCCTCCAGCCAGTAACTCTTCTTGCCTGTTCCCTCGATGCCAGCCCCTGCATGCCAGCTGTTGTACTGGACTACTGTACTTTTCAAGGTACTGTACTGTAAGATTAAAAATGTTTTCTTTATTTTTTGTGTTTGTTTTCTATGTATTATTTGTGTGAAAAGTATTATAAGCCCATTACAGTACAGTTCTATGTAGCCAATCGTGTTAGTTGGGTACCTAGGCTAACTTTGTTGGACTTACGAACAAATTGGACTTATGAATGTGCTCTTAGAACAGAACTTGTTCATATGTAGGGGGCTTACTGTACTCACATATCCACTCTCAGGCCCTGGATACCTGTCCTAAGAGCCACTGCCCGTGTTGCTCCCCTGACCCCCGTCTTTCTCGCCATCCACTGTGATTACACAGATCAGCGGGTCCACGTTCCGGGGCACTCCCCAAATCCTCACCATGACCTTACGCTTCACTTTCCTGATTCTCTAAGTGGTTTTCATTCTGAGATTTCGGTGAAGCTTCTGGTCTCCACTTTCTGCTCAGTAGGAGACACTCTCTATCCTGCTCTGATGTTTTTCAATTGGAGACAGTAGCTTCTGGAATGATGCTTCTTTTCAGACTGTCTTGAAGAGCAACAGATTTTCTGTATAATAGTGATTCTAAATGTCTCCTTCGAAAAATCTTCCTCTTCTCCCAGTGACTCGGGGTAAGTAGTAAAATGTCTATGTTTAATTCAGGAACTGGGGAAGAACAGCTTGCATTTTGATGGTTTCTTTTCCAACAACGTGCTTTAAGTTTTAAAATGTTTTTCTTGCCCAGTTACCTATAATTTACTCAAGATGGTAAAACACATAGATCAAGAAATCAAATGTTCAGAATGTCCAGCATCTACTCTGCATCAAACACAGTGACATACAGTAGAAGACTCACATGCTCTCTGTGTGCTGTGCCCTAGATTCACCCTACCTTCCTCCAGGTAAACCAGATAACCTCTGCCACAGACCCATCACGTTATCATGAATTGTTTACTCACATTAGCGGACAACTTTTGAATTCACGTCTCCAATGCCTCAGGAATGTTCTCCATGTTTCAAAAGCACTTCAAAATATACTTAATATTGTTTAAACTCCAGGCATAGTGATACCATTTCTATATGGAAACCCACTGCAGGTTGAGCACTCAAGAATTTTACAGATCAAATATATATTTATTATAAACGCACATCCATATGTACATATACACATACACACAAAGAGCCATATATAGAACTTTATTTCTCCTGTATTCTCACAATTCCACAAACTGCATTTTCACAGTTAAGACACTCTGACTGATTACCCTATTACCCAGTTATGCACTGAACACCATGGGGACGGGAAGAAATGACTAGAAAAATTAAAACCTCTGCTCTTATGAAGTCTTCACACTTGCTGAGGCCCCGTGTTATAAAACGAATAAATAGATGAATTTATTTTCCCAAAAGTCATGGAAACAACCACAGAAGGAATCCACCTTCCAAAATGTTCTTTCTTTGGAGAAAACACAGGTCAAGTCACACTAGGACCTCAAGAAATGTGTGTTGGATGACGACTGCATATTCCTACAGGACAAAATGGGTGGTTCAAATCTTTATTAATTGCTTCAAGGTGAGTTCTTCAATGCAGGATCCGGAGCCAACCTGCCACTACTTACAGGCCTGGGATCTTAACTTCTGTGTGTCTCAGCTGCCTCAGGAATAAAAAGGGGACGATAATATTGACTACCTCACGGCCTTGTAAAGATTACACGAGAGAAGGCAAAGAAGCATTGACAGTAGTCGCTGGTACGTTGTCAACACTCAGTAAGGATTCGCTATTATCATGAGGCTTGCAATCGTGGATGTCTTACTAGGAAGGAGAAGGTTCACTGGTGCCTAGTATCCCATGAGGAAGCCATTCACAGGTCACTTCCAAGATATACATGAGTAAGGTCTCAGAGATAATCAGATAACATCAACATATGCAAGTTCAAATTCTGGTGTGACCAAAGAATTGTGGTATTCAATTATAGAACTCCTTACATTTTTAAGATAAAATACTCATTTTGCCTGGAGAATACTGTCGTGCCAAAACCATTATCTGTCTATGGAGACAGAGTCAAGCATTAAACAAACTAATGTTGTTAGGATTATATGAGTTATTTTTTTTTAATCTTCTTTCTAGTCACAGATAATTCAAGAGCAGGTAATGAGAAACAAATTTCATTATAGTTCCAAATAACTTAATAGGGAGGGGGAAAAAGTAAAATCAAAAAGTACATCGATGCAATTACAAAACTGAACAATTTTATTTACCGATGCTGTTTATTTTGCCTATAGCTTTAAAAGTAGGCAGACACAACCCGCAGCATCCACAAACCACCCAAGAGCAACATAAAACTCCTACTTGTTCAGCGCGCAGAAATTCAGTACACAATCAAGGTGATTCACTCTGCTTGAGGGAAACGGAATTTTACAGTCACCACCTTAGCCTCCAAATGGAGGAAACTGGGTTATATACTAAACCTGCAAATAGCGGCAGGAAATGTACTTCCTTATTTCTTTGTTTTCTAAAAACAGAAATCTGCTTAGGGGATTCATCACATTCTCCTAATGCTGCTTCCTGATGTAGCCTGGAGACCCTGGATCTCATGCCCAAACTCAGTTCTATATAATAATCAGATATACATTTCATCCTTGCACCTGTATCCATCTCCCAACTAGTCAATTCCATGTACTGGTCTCAACATGATTACATTATTGACATTTCTCAGCTGAAAGGCTCCTGAAAATACCATCCAATTTTCTAGCTCTTTCTGAAAAGATCAAAAGATACACCTTGCATAGTAGACAAGAATTTACACTGATGGCTGTCTTTGTCTTGAATACCAATGCTGCTGGCAGTGTTTCCCTGGAGCTACCGGGGTAAGTCTCTATGATAACTAACTGCATTCAGTCAACTAGAGAGACTTTTACTGGACATAAAATATGTTTGTGCTTGTGAATGCTTTTTCAGCTTGAACAACCTTGAGGCAATGATCTTCAAGGCCTCCTAATTAGGGAGGTTTGTAATCAAATGAGAAACCTTGCCCTTGGAAATCAAACGTGTGTCATGCCTGAAAGGGAAATGTCTTCTTCACTGGATCATGGCTCACACTTACAGAAGACTCTGCCTTTATAGGTGCAAAGACTAAAGCTGATTTCAACAGAGTTCTTGTGACAAACCTTGCTCAAGGAAATTATCTTGAATCCTTGCTCTACTGGAGACAAAAGGAAATGTGTGGTATTTCACACTGTACTGCTTAGTTCAAGTCTAAGGTTCCTTTTAACAAGCTAGAAGATTAATTGTATAAATTTACCTAAAAGGATGCTGTTATTTCACCCAGCTTCATTTATTACCTTGCAACAAATAAGGACCAGATCTCTTTCTGTGCTTCTGGTCTGTCTGCCAAGCCCAGGCTTATATTTGCAGTTGGCTGTAGGACATTTCCACCTGTACATGCTTCAGGTACAAGTGCAGAATTAAACTCATCTCCCTCCTCTTCACACCAACTCTTCCTCATAGCATCCTTCTTTCTAGGTAAGACATTATCATTCTCTCAGTCTCCTATCTTCTATACCACTGCCCCAGAATCCTTCCCTTTGTTTGACCCCTAACCCAACCTCTGTCCAGTCCTATTTTTCTTCACATCCCAACATTTTTCTCCCCAATATTTCTCATATCCACCCCCCATGTCTTTTCTATTTCCCTCACCCCCCCACCCAATAACTTCCATCACCACCCTACCCTTCAGGACCTTACCACTTACAGACTGGACCAATACCACTCTCTCTCTGTTTCCCAACTTTCGCACCAGACTCCATTCTCTCAACTCTTGCACACTTATGTCCTTAGACTATAGTTCTAATTACATCCCTTCTCTGCTCAGAGGCTTTCAAACAGTCCAGTCTCTGGAGTGAAGAAACACTTCACCTTGAACTGACTTCCAGTGACATCCCTGTCTGCCTACTCACATCCCAAACATCTCTATCTCCTGATGTCAATTCCTTGCTCATCTGATCCCTCTACCTACATGCTCACCCTATTTATCCTTTGAGGCTAATCCAAAGCCTGCCTCTTCCTGATTTCCCCAAATTATCATAGCTGCCCTTCCTTGAGTCTGTCACTCTGTTTGTCACAGCATATTTCACCTTGTGTCATGTATGTTCTTGCCCTATTACCTTAGTATGGTCACCCCCACCACTCCCTTCCAAGCAACAGTCATACCAGCCTACTGAAAATGGCTTTTTCTCCCCTGAAAATGTTTTATCTTGAGAACAATAAGGGCTTATGCCGACTCTAACTGTGAAGGGGAAGAGAAGGGGAAAAGAAAAAATGGAAGATGAATGCTAATACTCATCAAGGTATATACCGGTTGCTTATTTTTGGAAGACCATGAATCACCTCTACTTCCTGTAATGAACCTGAGGCCAGGTGTCAGGATGAACAACACTCTTTAGCTCCTGCAACATCCACAGCTGTGCGAGCAGCGGTATGGTCCAGAATTATTTCTTTGAATTTGTTGACTACAACTGTTACCATTCATTTTCTTAACTGATAAAACCAGAGAGGGCTTAAGTCGGTCTTGGGGTCTCTCTGCTTCCTGAACGTTCCCGCTTGCCTCTTACAGTTCCCCTCTCAGGTCCTCGTGTTCCTCACGGGCTTCCATACTCACACCGACGGCTGGACAGAGAAATGCCCGCATAACCCTTTTCACAAGGCAAATGTCTTTAAACTCTTTATTCTAAACCAACCTTGGTCTTTTAATATACAGTACATTTTGGACCAACAGAAGCGCTTCTGATTGTGACTTGACTTTTACATTATATTAAGCTGATGCCGGTAAACAACATCTGGGAGTTACAGTTCTGGGTCTATTCAGTTATGAATCGGTATATCATCCTATATTCCTAATCACTATCCCCTCCCCCCCCACACCCATGATCCCAGCAACCAAATGTGTCAGACCTGGGACCTTAAGCTTAAATTTCTGGGAAGGAAACTAATGATCAAAGCTTCAAATAAAAAAGCCCACCGTTTGCCTTATGAGTCTTACTTCATAGTTCTTGCCTGGTTCTTAGCAAAATAGACCAGAATAGAGTAAATCTGATTTACCAAATCAGTTGTTTGGAAAATGTCAAGAGTACCACTCTCTTCTCTTTAGATTACCTAGCAAGAAACTCCCCTTTGTGACTAAAAGCTATTATTGGATAAAATATTCTTTCTTTGTAAAGATGTATATGACTTTTGTTAGAGACAGATAAGAAAGTACTTCAAGAAAAGGGAGGATTGTGAATATTTACATCCAAACAGCAAAGGGGGAATGCTAAAGGAGTGAAAATGGCAGGCGACATTAAACGTCATAGCAAAGATTTCCACCCAAGTTACCGATAGCACTTGGGTGAGTAATCATGTACAAAAACCCAGGTGACCCCGAGCCTGATGAGCTGCAGAACCGCATAAATCTGGGAGTCCTAAAAATGCCAAGTCAAGTACTAACATAAAACAGGCAATCGTTCTTCATTTATCCAGTGGCTTATTTTTTTTTTAACACTTTTCGAATGCTAGGCACTATTCTGACACTGTGTTGAAGGGCTTAGACTCTAATGGGGGAAATAAATGAGTAACCAATAATTTCATGAATTCATAAGTTTTGTTTTGTTTTGTTTAGTTTTTTGCGGTACACGGGCCGCTCACTGTTGTGGCCTCTCCCGTTGCGGAGCACAGGCTCCGGACGCGCAGGCTCAGCAGCCACGGCTCACAGGCCTAGGCGCTCCGCAGCATGTGGGATCTTCCTGGACTGGGGCATGAACCCGTGTCCCCTGCATCGGCAGGCGTACTCTCAACCACTGCGCCACCAGGGAAGCCCCTATGTTTAACCGTTAAAAGTGCCAAGCATCGGGCTTCCCTGGTGGCGCAGTGCTTCAGAGTCCACCTGCTGATGCAGGGGACACGGGTTCGTGCCCCGGTCCGGGAAGATCCCACATGCCACGGAGCGGCTGGGCCCGTGAGCCATGGCCGCTGAGCCTGCGCGTCCGGAGCCTGTGCTCCGCAACGGGAGAGGCCACAACAGTGAGAGGCCCGCGCACAGCAAAAAAAAAAAAAAAAAAAAAAAAAAAATGCCAAGCACGCTCCTACCTCAGGCCATTTGAATATGATGTTCCCTCTGCCTTGAATGTTCTTTCCCCAGACATCCACATGAACTGTTTGGTCAATCTTCTCTCAACAAGCTCTACCCTGAGCATACTAGATAAGGGTCAGCAAGCAGCACACATACGCATATACACATATACTTTCCAGATCTTCCCTTGCTACAGTTTTCTCATCATACCTAATAGTTTATTAAGGATTATTTATCATACGTCTTCTCTAATCCGAGATCTCCACTAACGGCAAGGACTTTGCTATTCAGTGTATTTGGACTCTGTAAATATGTATTGAATAAAAGAACATACTTTTGAATACAATGTAAACAGATAAATTTTAAAAGATATTCACAAATATTATGGTCTACCATTTTTGTCAAGCTCCCTTGTATATTTAATACTTTAATTACAATACAATAAGACCTTAACATACCCCAACAAAACATGCCACTGAATAAATTTCAGCATGGCTCTTTCAGCAAACTCAGTAACAAACACTTTTCCCCCAGAAAGAAATAGCTTATTTTTCACTTTGCTTCTTTTGGTGCTGGAGTTGGGACTCTGACTCTATCGAGACTAATTCATCTTTGTGGGATGTATCAGATTAGAGAAAAGCTAGTTTAATGGTTACAGAACAAGCTTTGGGATCCGTCCAGATCAATCGAATATAAACCTTGGTTTTCTCAGCTATTAACTTGGTAAAATAGTATACTTCATAAAGTTGCTTTCAGAAGTAAATCAGATAATTCATGTAAAGAACTTGGCTCAGTACCAGCAAGGAGGAAATGCCCAATAGCGAGCAAATGTATAGGAACATACATGGTGAAACTCCAATTGTGAGACCTCCTCCTGGAGCCTTCAAAGTCAACAAATTCAATTCAGACCAAAGAAGTTTCTGAAAGGTAAATTGTTAGAATTCACTAAGCTAAATAATAGTTCAATTGTTCAAAACGTTAGGGTTAGGATTAGTTAGGTACTTTGTTTAAGAAATTATAAATTATTATAATCTAAATAACCTTAAATAATCCCCAATGCTGCATTATTAACTTATTAAGTGCAGAGTGCTCAATTTTATACACTACCAAATATAAAATAGACAGCTAGTGGGAAGCAGCCGCATAGCACAGGGAGAACAGCTCAGTGCTTTGTGACCACCTAGTGGGGTGGGATAGGGAGGATGGGAGGGAGATGCAAGAGGGAGGGGATATGGGGATATATGTATACGTATAGCTGATTCACTTTGTTATAAAGCAGAAACCAACACACCATTGTAAAGCAAATATACTCCAATAAAGATGTTAAAAAAAATCAATTTTACAAACCATAAATTGTCGGGCTTCCCTGGTGGCGCCGTGGTTAAGAATCCGCCTGCCAATGCAGGGGACACAGGTTTGAGCCCTGGTCCAGGAAGATCCCACACGCCACGGAACAACAAAGCCCATGCACCACAACTACTATGCCTGTGCTCTAGAGCCCACGAGCCACAACTACTGAAGCCCGCACACCTAGAGCCCGTGCTCTGCAACAAGAGAAGCCACCGCAATGAGAAGCCTGCGCACCGCAAGGAAGAGCAGCCCCCGCTCGCTGCAACTAGAGAAAGCCTGCGTGCAGCAACGAAGACCCAAATGCAGCCAAAAATAAGTTCATTAATTAATTTTTTAAAGAAAACAAATTGTGAGTAAAATTTTATTGGAACACTGCCACACCGATTGTTTTCTAAAATAATTTGAGGTGAAATTCAGATAACAAAATTAAACGTTTTAAAGTGAAAAATTCAGTAGCATTTAGTACATTCACAGTGTTTTGCAACCACCACCTCTGTCTGGTTTCAAAATATTTCGTCACCCCAAAAGGAAATCCCATGCCCGTTAAGAGATTACTACCCATTACCCCCTCCCCCAACCCTTAGCCCACCCCCTCCCCAAATCTGCTTTCTGTCTCTATGGATTTACTTATTCTAGATACTTCATACAATTGGAATCATATAACATGTGATCTTTTGTGTCTGGCTTCTTTCACTTAGCATGATGTTTTTAAGGTTCATCCACATTTTAGCGTGTATCAGTACTCCACTCCTTTTTACGGCCACATATTATTCCATGGAATCAATGTATCACCATTGGTGTATCCTTCATTGGTGTATCCTTCACCTTTTAGCTAGTGTGAACTGTACTGCTATGAACATGCATATACCTGTACTTGTTTGCATACCTGTTTTCAACTCTTTGGGGTACATATCTAGGAAAGGAAGGGAATTTCTGGGTCATATGGTAATTCTATGTTGAACCTTATGAGAAACAAACAAGAATAATTTTTTGAAGTGCAAATGAGTATGTATCAGAGTATTCCCTCAGAGATGTGTATTTTTAAAAAGTTAAAGTGCCGTAAAGTATCGAAGAAAATAATTGCATATCAAGTGTATCTAGTCTTCATCTCTGCATGAACGTATATATACAATTAATGTTAAAAGGGAGCTTGGCAAGCATAAATCCAGAGTATTAATGATAATTCTTTGAGGCCCTCTTGGTAATTCTGCATTGAAGCAGAAGTAGCAATATGGCTTGGTATTTTCAGAGATTAGGAAATCTACAAACCAGTCATGGACAAGTAACTTAATCCTTGGGATATGCTAAATGTTAATTTATCTTCAAAAATCTGATAAATCTATAATTCTACAGCCTAAGTTTAAAATGGATGTTCATTTAGTCAGATGGCTGAGAGAAGTATGAAATGGGAAATCAATTACTGTCACCTAAATGGATACACACATTGTGAAAGAAGGGAAAATTTAGACAACTATTTTGACTACTGAAGCTAAGAAAGCCACCCTAAAATAATCTTTTCTTATTTTGATTTTAAAATCACGTTTTTATAGTGATTATCTACTTTGCAGGGTAGCAAAATGTTTCAAAAATATTGTCCCACAAACACTATTACATAATTATATAATGCATTATGATTCATCTCATATTTTTATTTTATTGCAAAATGCCTGAGATATTAATCATCAAGATTATTATATTAGTTTGTTTAACTGCAATTACTATTATGAACAGAATAAAATTGATATTCTGCTTGTTGGGAATGCCACTTACTGCTTTTCAGACTAGTTTAACATAGTTGCATTTGAATTTTTTAAGGTATAATGACATTGTTCTAGTATAATAAATGTCTTCTTACTTTCTTTCTTTTTTTTTTTTTTTTTTTTTTTTTTTTTGCGGTACGCGGGCCTCTCACTGTTGTGGCCTCTCCCGTTGCGGACGGACGCACAGGCTCAGCAGCTCACGGGCTCACAGGCCCAGCCGCTCCGCGGCATGTGGGATCCTCCCGGACCGGGGCACGAACCCATGTCCCCTGCATCGGCAGGCGGACTCTCAACCACTGCGCCACCAGGGAAGCCCCTTTTTACTTTCTATATCTACTCTGCTGCTACCAAATATTCCATTAAGACACAAGTTTATTACTGATATGTTTTACTTTATAACAAAAAGTTCCTGATCCAACTTTCCAGGATTCAACTACATTCCAGACTTCAGTTACATGCTATCTATTTGTGCCTCTGTGAATGTGTATCTGTAGGTGCATGTGCATGCATGTGACTTTGTGTCTTCATTTGAAAGGCAGTAAAAAGAATAAACACAACTCACAAATCAATGCGATACCTCCTACCTAATGGATTCATTCAAAGTCAATATGAGGGACATAGCTATGAAGGTGGGTTAATATCTTCTTAATACTTGTTTTAGCATTTCTCATAAAGTTTAAAGTCCAAACATATAAATATATTTCACTCTACTTGAGGTTCCCTGAGTCTTAATACAAAATATTCTACAACTGCAAGTACAATTAGGATAGATTACAGTGAGAAATGAACTGGTAAAATTCTGTAGATCATGGAATATTTTAGACCCAAATGGTCCAGAACCACTCTGATATCTTAAAAACAATGTAGGTCAGTGCTTTGTAATTATATGACCAAGAAAATCACTGTCTGCTTAAAGAGTGTACTTTAGAAACTTCAACCAAAAATACTTAACTGGCGATAGAAATCAAGACATTTGAAGGTTTCTTTACTTTTAAAACCAAAAATGAATCAATTACATTATACACTTATGTTCTAATTCATTGGGTTCTGCCTATTTACTCATCTGCGAAATGGTCAATTGGAATAAACACTGCCTCATGAGGTTGTTGTTAAAATTAAGAAAAAGAAAAAGTAAAAACACCATAACATTAAAAATTTCAATAAAATTCTATTCAGTGTTTTCTATCTGTTCGCATTTAACCCAATACTTGACATAAATTATATACTTACCTAATGGCTATTGAATTTGATTTACTAATTAACATTTATTTTTTAATTTACTAACATTTATTTTTATCATTTATTTTAAATTTATTTTTATTATTACTAATTTATTTTATATTAGCCTGAGTTTAAGTCATCTTTGACTTTTGGCACAAAAATATTTGCAATATATTAGTATAAGGGAGAAAAATTAAAACTAGTGTCTGATATAAGGAACATTAAGATGAGAAGGAGGGCTTCCCTGGCGGCGCGGTGGTTGAGAGTCTGCCTGCTGATGCAGGGGACACGGGTTCGTGCCCCGGTCCGGGAGGATCCCACATGCCGCGGAGCGGCTGGGCCCGTGAGCCATAGCCACTGAGCCTGCGCGTCCGGAGCCTGTGCTCCGCAACGGGAGGGGCCACGACAGTGAGAGACCCGCGTACCGCAAAAAAAAAAAAAAAAAAGATGAGAAGGAAAGAAAAGTCACTTGATTTAATATGTTTATTTTTCTGTACAAAGTGAAGACGCATCTTTCAGTACTAATGTAAAAGTATTTTTAGAAGATTGGTGTATTGCAAAGTATTTAACTGAAACTTTCTAAACACCTTCCCTTGAAAGTTTTAAACTTTGGCATATTTCCTCAGATGTAACAGTATAAATAGTCTGCCTGTCAAATTAGTCATACATTAAAGTAATTTACATTAAAGTAATCATCTTAGATACATTTTCTAGGGCATTACACATTTTTATCCTAGACATTTAGTGTCGCCAGCAGAGAGAGAGCCAATTTATTTAACGAATAAGGCTCTTTAGAGTTTGTGTACAAAGCAAAATCCATTTTTCTGAAGGTAATTAGTATTTAAAACAGGACAGATTCTTGAAAATCTCCTTGATATCATATTTGTCAATGGCACAATTTAGTAACTTTTATGGGGAGAAAAGAATCCTAATACATTCTGGGAGACTACAAAGATCAACACACTCCCTAAATTTTGGCAAAAGATTCAAAGAACTTGTTAAATGAGGTCCTCGGTTCAGAGCAATTATCGATGCATGTTAGATAGGACCTTATTCATTTCTCTCCTGAGCTAATAAAGACCTTACTTATGACGATGCCAGGAATATAACATACAGAGCAAACATAATGTCACATCTCGGCACATTGCTCCACCAAGGACTGCAAAATTGGGGCTATTGCTTTGATGATGATTTACTAGAAGCATATTCAAGCAGAATGTTATTTCTGACACAAAACAGTGACATTAGTGACCTACATATTCTCTAAGGAGGAAAAAAAATTCCTCATGTTTGTGCCTCTACTCATTTATACCAAGCCTAAGGGAGAGAACAAAAGACCAAACTAAGAAGAAATGTGATTCTAACTTCTGTTCATTAAATTTGTATGGGCTTTTTTACTGCTAGTGAAAAAAAAAGTTAGTATGACAGAATGTTTTATCCAACCAAGATCTGGTTAACTTTGTACTTTTTGCAGTCTATCAAAATTATCGCTAAAAGACAACATATTTTCTAAAAACACTTTGATCAGAAATGGAAGGAGCAGTTTTTGTTTCTGAAATTGTTTCTGGGTGCCACAGGGTAAAATGCAACCAATCATACGAACATTACTAATTTTGAGTGCCTGACGCTTTAATCAGAGGTAAGGTGACAGTTAACTTCATACACCACATCTATGAGCAAAATCTTCACAAACAAATAAATAATGCAAGAAAGATGCCAGAAGAATTAGAAAGGTAAAAAAATGAAATGTTGAAAATGAAACATGTAACTTCTACCAACTTTTTTTTTTTTTTTTTTTTTTTTTGCATTACGCAGGCCTCTCACTGTTGTGGCCTCTCCCGTTGCGGAGCACAGGCTCCGCACGCGCAGGCTCAGCGGCCACGGCTCACGGGCCCAGTCGCTCCGCGGCATGTGGGATCCCCCCCGGACCGGGGCACGAACCTGCGTCCGCCGCATCGGCAGGCGGACCCTCAACCACTGCGCCACCAGGGAAGCCCTACCTACTTTATCTATTAGAAAAACTCACCATTTACTCGACAAAACATTCAAAAGCTTCTTTTTTTATTCCAAAACATATCTTTCTCTAGTTTAAAAAGCTCTGTCTCTAATAATGTTGAGACTTTATATTTACTTGTAATTAACTTGCAATTAGAGGACTAAAGATTACTCATTATTGGCCCATCAGTAACTGCAAGCTGATGAATACATCACTGGGACTCTTGGTTCACTTTCTTGGGTTCATAATCCAATTTCCATTTTTGTATCATTCACGGGAGAGAGCTCTCCAAATTATGATATATTAAAAAGCATTATGAAAGAAAAAAATCAGTTCCACAGTCAACGAAGCTGTGCAAAGTCTAGACTGAACAGTCCAAGGTTTTTACAACTGCAGGGCACCTCAGACCCTTGACCTGGGGAGAGCATCTCACATCCTGCAGAGAAAAGCCCGAGCTTTCCCTCACTGGTTTATTCATGGGAACTTGCACTTGCCTGGTGCATCTCAGTATGGCTCATGTTTCATAAAAGCACTGCCCTACTGTCCTCCCAGGGAAGTTTCTGGCAGGACTCAGTCACTCAGAGCATTTATAATATTCATAGCATCATCTCTCTCTGGAGTGAGTCTGAAGAGCAACAGGGGGCTTGAGTTAGGATCACAGAACTAAAAAATAAAAATCAAAGGTTACAGGCTGCAGGACACAACGCAAGTGCGTCATTAAAAAAAAAGAAGAAGAAGAAGAAGGGGAACCTACAGTGCTTAGCACTTTTATTAGGGTGGGCGCTGGCATGGCGGAGCGCCAGACGCTACGCTGGGGCACCCCCAGGATTCAGTAAGCACTGTACCTCATCCTTCTCATGAAAAAGACAACTGAGTGAATTTTTTGGTCACTATAACACTAGAGACACTGCTAACATTCTTTCTCTCGCCACGTGTTTTATGGTGGGAATATGCATTCACATTAGAAAGTATTTGCTAATGTGTTTGCAATATCTTGAAACATCAAGAAAACAAAGTTGGGCTTCCCTGGTGGCACAGTGGTTGAGAGTCCGCCTGCCGACGCAGGGGACACGGGTTCGTGCCCCCGTCCGGGAAGATCCCACACACCACGGAGGGGCTGGGCCCGTGAGCCATGGCCGCTGAGCCTGCGCGTCCGGAGCCTGTGCTCCGCCGCGGGAGAGGCCACAGCAGTGAGAGGCCCGCATACCGCAAAAAAAACCACACACACAAAGCTTCCTACAAAAATATGTTACCATGGAACTTGAAAATGGTGAAGTATGAAGAAATTCTTTCTTCCTGACCCAGTTGTGTCAGCACAAATAAGTCCACATGTAGGTCAGGTATTTTGTCTAATGCAATACAAGGCCATTTCCTAAATTAGTTAGATATTAAAGAATTCACTTTGCTCACACATATTTTCATAAAAACTTCATGTGGACTCCTTTCATTCATTTCATGCTTCTGTAAATCCTCTTCCCTATACGTGCAAGTAATATTTGCTATGTCACTTGGTCCCTTTTTAGTCACTGTACTTATCACCAGTGGAAAAATGAGAATGATAAATTAACATTAACCTATCATTAATGTATGACTAGTCAACCAAACAGAAAGATTGAAGGTGTTAACAATGGTGATAGGAAAGTAAAATTATAGAAAATGACCAATGGTATTGGTCAGCTCTAGAAGAATCTATGACCAGTAATGGTCTTATTCTAGTTCTGTGAGGCAGGCTGCAGGTTTCTGGAGAAAGCATGAGAATGGCACCCAGATTTATGGATTTCATTTCTAAGTTTAACACTGGTTTTCATTATGACCTTGAATGAGACATTTACTGTGTATCTGTTGATTTTAGAATCTGAAAGAAAGATCATGGCTTACTAGTACGTCAAATGAGCATTATAAAATGGGTTTTTTACGAGTTGTCCTGGAAAATACTAAAATGCACATAGCCAACAGGAGTCCTTTCCAAAACTGCATTTATGATATCACTAAATTATACCTACAAAATGCTTTGCACTATACAGAAACAAACGTCAACATAGCAATGCCTGAACTTTTCACAACAAGTAAAATCACAGCACAGAACTAAAACCCGTGTAGAATTAGTATGGTGGATTCAATTTCCATTTTCAGTCCACTCTTTTAGCCCTTTTTTCTTATTTCTTTCCTAGTCATCATCCTAATCCAGCAAAACGTATGTTCATAAATTTATCTGATGCATCCAAACTTGTTCATACACTACTTTAAGCAGTGGACAAAAAGGAGGAACAAGACACATGCTCTATACTTCAGGGGGGGCACAAAGCACAAAAAATATTATTCCTTAGTGCCTCTAAGATCACAGGGTAACATCTAATGGTCCTGTGTACACTTAAAGCTGAGATGAATATGACAATAATGATTTCACACCATGGACAAGCCAATAGATGCACTTCGTCAGTTTCCCTGGGAGCCCTTGAAGCCTTCTCTACAAGCCAATTGACTTCATAATGGCTAAAAAAGGATCCCAGCAATTATAAATGGGAAACAAGTATTAATTGACTTAGCTCTACACTTACCTGTTCATGCTTTGCTGCCCTACTTGCCCAGTCACTCAGATTAGATGCTTAAAGAAGTGCATGGATGTAAATGGACATCACAGATGTCAAATTTGGTGTGTTTCATTCTTCAACCCTTCACCTTCTCTTTAAAACTTAATGAAAAAAAATAAATAAATAACGGCAGGACTCTGATCACAAGGTACTTTGATCTATAGTGATTTACTTAGCAACAATTCAGCTTCATTTGTATGACACTAAAAGCAGTCATCCCATAAGGCTTTCTTAATCAACTAGCCCAGAAGCTTTCAATAAAGAGATTAACCATGGAATTTTAAAAGGGCATGCTGGTCAGTCCATTCTTATAAATTCCACATGAACCAGTCTTGCAAACTATGGTGAACTTTTCTTTACCTCACTGAAGAATTCTCTTACATCCTCAGATCTCAGCCAACATACCAGATAAATGCCTACTAAAGCTTTTTATTTTTTAAGATATCTTGTACCAGAACATCAACCTTAAAACCATACACAATGTGGCAACATTCAATAAAAGGTAGACTTATCATAAACATTATCCAAAAGAGTTTAATTTCTAAAAGACCAAAGGAAGTTCATCATAAGCTAATTTTACCAATAAAATGGCCCTACTGAATGCATTATAGATTTAGTGTTTTTCAAAGTGCCAGTGAATTACTTTGCCTTTCTTATGGAAGTTATGTAAATATATTACAAAACGTATTTATCTTACTCATTTTAAGGTAGGGGGAGTGTGTGTATGCAGTTTTAAAAATTCTAATTTTTATCATTCACACTTTTAATGTGTTTGGTATGAGTTTTTTATTATTATTTAACATGTAGGGTAGGCTCAGTTCCTCTGCTATTATAAACAGTGAAATATAGGACAAGGGAGCAATATAACAACACCAGCAATCATAACAGAAATAAGAACTGCATGAGCACAGTAACACGTATACACTATGTGCCAGAACTCGTTCACTTCTTCACATGCATTACTTCACTGAATCTACTCAACGACCCTATGATATGGTTTTCCTTTCAATTTGCAGATGAGGACTTTAAGACCCCAAGAGACTAAATAAAGAGCAGATCCAAGGTTATACATGGAGTAAGGGGGCAAAATACGGATCTGGGATCCAAGTCTGACTCGAGACTCAAGACTCTGAAAACCAATGGCCCCCAAACGTTTTGATCACACAGCCTATCAGTAAAACCACCTTCATGTAAAATCGATTGCATGCATTTTTATAAATTATGTTCCCATTGTACTATGCCAATGAATCATGTACATTTAAAAATAGGAATAGGGCTTCCCTGGTGGTGCAGTAGTTGAGAGTCCGCCTGCCGATGCAGGGGACACGGGTTTGTGCCCCGGTCTGGGAGGATCCCACATGCCGCGGAGCGGCTGGGCCCGTGAGCCATGGCCGCTGAGCCTGCGCGTCCAGAGCCTGTTGCTCCGCAACGGGAGAGGCCACAACAGTGACAGGCCCGCGTACCGTAGAAAACAAAACAAAACAAAACAAAAACAAAAAAAATAGGAATAAAGAGGCATACTATCAAAATAAATATAATGGGATAACATATGTGTCCCTCAAGGGGGTGTGTACACTCCACTTTAAAGATATTACCTCTATATAAAACAAGTAAGGGTCTATATAACTTCTCCCAAATTTCTAGAAAATAGGCTTTTATGATAAGTGCAATAAATCCATTAATCGTTAATACTCAGAAAGTAAAGGTGGCGATTTGCTAGTAATTCTGAGTGATGCTGTTAGGCACTTGGCTCATTCAGCTCAAAGCCAGTGGTGGCAACCAGAAGAGCAATGAGGTGAAAACACCACACAAAAGGCTCAGGGATTGTCCGCCTTCTACAGTCCCAGCAATTACTGGATTAAATGGTCCCATTCAAGTGTGGGACTAGGAAGTGGGAACGCAGCCAGAAATGGATGTGGGGCCAAAGCTGAATGAAGAATAAGCCACAATATGGATCAAGGCAACAAGGTTATGAAGGAAGTAATGCAGCTGAAACAAGATGTAACCTGGGCTTCCCTGGTGGCGCAGTGGTTGAGAGTCCGCCTGCCGATGCAGGGGACACGGGTTCGTGCCTCGATCCGGGAAGATCCCACATGCCGCGGAGCGGCTGGGCCCGTGAGCCATGGCCGCTGAGCCTGCGCGTCCGGAGCCTGTGCTCCGCAACGGGAGAGGCCACAACAGTGAAAGGCCCGCATACCGCAAAAAACAAACAAAACAAAATAAAACAAGAGATGTAACGTGCTTTACTGAAGAAACCAGAGACCTGGAAAACAGGGGCTGTCAGGCTAATCTTAGATTAACTGGAGGTAATCAAGGGAGGGAAGGAAGAAAACACCTGGCAGGTTTTGGCGAATTCAAAGGGAAACAATGTAATCCAAGAGAAAGCTTGCCCTGGAATGTAATGTGTCCATTGGGCCCTCTAATGGCATCCCTGCTGAAGATATACCTGTCCTGTCCGTGGCCCAGCCCACTCTGCAGGACATTCCCCTCTTTGAGTTTATTTTCCACTCAGAAACCAAAGAGGCTGGGCCACTTTGAACACAGAAGAACAACAAAGATTAAAGGTTCGAATGGCCTTGCTGGCAGCCTGATCCCTTCCAGGTTGGGGAGTGGGAACTAGAAAAGCATGCCTCTGGCTGCATTATTTCAAAACTTTGCCTTGAAATGACTTCTTTTTCTGTTGCTTATAGTTAGACGGTAATTAGACACTGAAAATTCAATGAAAGTCATCAAATTCTAATTTGCAACATCCTATGTGTAAGGCACTGTGCTGGCACTAGAAAGCATTTGAAGAGTATGCAGGGAAGAAGCAATAAAACCCTTAAGATGGGGCTTCCCTCGTGGCGCAGTGGTTGAGAGTCCGTCTGCCGATGCAGGGGACACAGGTTCGTGCCCCGGTCCGGGAAGATCCCACATGCCACGGAGCGGCTGGGCCCGTGAGCCATGGCCGCTGGGCCTGCGCATCCGGAACCTGTGCTCCGCAACGGGAGAGGCCACAACAGTGAGAGGCCTGCGTACAGCAAAAAAAGAAAAAAAAAACTCTTAAGATGTCCAGCTAGGACAAGAGGGAATAGATAAAATATCAAAAAAAGAGGAACAAATTATTGGGAGATCAAAGGATGGCACATTAGGCAGGCATTTGAAATGAGTATAATTTGTGACAGGCGGGGACTATGGGGGTGAAAAGGCAATTTCAAACAGAAGGAACTCAAGGAATAGAGATGCAAAGGGTGGAAACAGGGTTTGCTGAGGAAATGTCAGTCAAGTTCAGCTGGCACTGAGACCTTCTGGGAGATTAAAGGATGATAGTTCCACAGGAGGTCTTGGGAAGTCATTATGAAGGTCTTGAATGCTGAGCTGAGTAGTTTGGGGGAAATGGAGACAGAATCTTTGAGTTATAAAAAAGTCACGACGCAAAAGGGGAAAAATGCAAGAAAGAAGTGTGTTGGTTTTTGCAATCTTCCGAGTACATTAGCAACAGACAGGTATCCTAGTTCTAGAATAACTGTCATTACATTGGTACTAATTAACAATGTTACTGGTGAGTATCTGGGGCACCCTAAACCAATTATGAAGCACTGGGCGTCTGCAGTAAGAAATTCCAATGCTCACGGACGCAATGGTCTCTGGCCAGGAGCCGAACAGATGGGACCCTCTGCAAGTACAAGGAACGCATGGGAGGGAGCCAACCTAAATGAATGTATTAAACTTGATCCACGTGCTCTATCTCCTTGAGTATGCCAGCCAAATTATTCCAAGTTATATAAATGAACTGTCTTATCTTTGTAAAACCTTGCATGGTTTTGGAACATTAGGCAAATTTATACGTGTACAGGTCTATGCTAGCCAGTGGTAGAGAAGAGCTGTCATTATTTCTCAGAACTAAGGAACAAAAAAGTATCAGATATATTCATATTTCTAATGGATTAAGTAACAGGGAAAGGGAAAAATCCAACGTGTATCACTGACTGACTGGTTGTCGACATTATTTCTTTACACATACACAGGAGAAGGCTGCTAAGATTTAGGACTGGGAATGGGGTAAGACATTTTTAAGACTTCCACAGCATGTATCTCCAAGTTGCCTTCCTGCATGGTTGTACCTCAAAATGGGAATTATCAATTCATGAACCCCAAAATCCATTTGTATAACTGATAATCGTAGGAACAGGATTTAGTGGGATTTTTCCTTAAGTACCTGCCATCACATGGTTAAGTGCCATTCTTATTTCTTCCTTTCCTGCTGCAACATCCCCCATCCCGTCCTGCAGTAACACCCTGTCAGTGCTAACTTTCAATACCCACCTCCAATCCATCCACTTCTCTTCTTGACTATCATCAACTATGCTAAACTAAGCCACCATCACTTCTCCCCTAGTTTACTTTCAGCACCTTTTATGGGTCTCACATCTTACCCCTGCATCCCTAGAATTCACTGTCCACCCACCACCGGAAATCCACTTTAAAATGTGTCAAAGTCCTCATCATGGCCCAGAAGGATTTCATGATGAGGCCTGTAGGCCTCCAACCTCATCCAAACATCCACACTGCCATTCTTCCCCTACAACCCACCAAACTTTCTATTCCTTGAGGGCACCAAGCTCTCTCCCACCTCAGGACCTTTGCTTTCCTTCCTTCCACTGAAATAATGGGCACTTTCTCACCCCTCAGCCCACTGTACCACCTCCTTGCTATTGTTCTTTTGCACATTACTCCGTATATTTCCTTCAGTTATCACTGTCAAAAATTACCTTATGGGCTTCCCTGGTGGCACAGCGGTTGAGAGTCCACCCGCCGATGCAGGGGACGCGGGTTCGTGCCCCGGTCCAGGAGGATCCCACATGCCGCGGAGCGGCTGGGTCCCTGAGCCATGGCCGCTGAGCATGCGCGTCCGGAGCCTGTGCTCCGCAACGGGAGAGGCCACAACAGTGAGAGGCCTGCGTACAGCAAAAAAAACCAAAACAAACAAAAAAAAACACTTACCATATCTGTCTTATTTATTTAATTTGTTTAATTTATTTTAATTTATTTGTTTAATTGTAAATTGTCTTTCCTCAAGTAGAATATAAGGCCCAAAGAAGCAGGGGTTTTCTCCTCAATTTTATATGTCAAGAACCTTGATAAATGCTCAACATATATAATACATTCAAATAAATATTTGTTCTTGAATGAATTATTATTAACTAAAGCACACAACACATTTACCCAATAAACATTTTGAGTTAAGTGCCTAATGCTAATTTTCCAACAGATACTTCAATTCACTTATTCTTCTGGATCAATACTCCTTTTACAAGCAATTTTTTTAAACTCCTAACTTCATACTGAGAAAAGGCAAGTCATATATTACATATATATATATGTGTATATATATATATATATATATATACACATATATATATGCTTGTATTTGACTAAAACATGATTGCTTTCAGTGTGCAGGATAGTCTGATAGTCATTTTAAGCCCAGGAAAAAATCAGAAGTAACTGAAACAAACAAACTAACAATACAAACAACAAAGATAAACTTACAAAGCCTTTTTACTGAGCATTATGCAAAAGTGACCACTCTCCCAAGCTCTGAAAGTTACTCCAACTCTGACTGCCAATTCAACTGCCAGGTTCCAACCCCAGGGTGAGGAGTGAGGCTTTATTCGTTCAACAATTATTTATTAAGTCACTACTGTGTACAAAGCACCATGCATGGGCGTTGGGACACAATAAAAAATAAGGTCAGATCCTGCCTGCCTGGAGCTTCTGGTTTGTTCAGGAGAAAGAGAAAAGTGAGTATACAGTTAGAGGTCCATGTCTGCCAGGGTCATCATGAGGACAAAATGAGTAAACACATAAACACCTATTCAGCACTGGGTACACCAGAAAGTGGTAAATGTGTGTGGGTGATGGTGGTGTTTCATTTTGGAATATGGTGTCCATTTCCACGTGCAGAAGATACAGAGATGGAGAACCACAATCACGAGAGACTTTCAAAGTATGGAAAACAGAAAACAGTGGCATGATCCAGTGTGCATCAGAATAATCAGTAGAGATATTAAGATGACTCCAGATATTTGAAAGACTATTTTGTATCAGTAGAAAAGGAATAGATTCATTCTGTGTCATCTTAAAAATCAGAAGTCGGAACTAGTGACTGTGTGATTCTCAAAGGGTAATGGGCTATTTCCAAAAGAGAGTGAATAAACTGTTCACCACTGGAAAAGTTCAAGACTAAAGCAGTGGTTCTCATTTCTGATAAAGTAAAACTCTTTGAAATCTCCTGGGGAACTTAAACTATAAAATAACACCAACTCTTGGGCTTCCCTGGTGGCGCAGTGGTTGAGAGTCCGCCTGCCGATGCAGGGGACACGGGTTCGTGCCCCGGTCCGGGAAGATCCCACATGCCGCGGAGCGGCTGGACCCGTGAGCCATGGCCACTGAGCCTGCGCGTCCGGAGCCTGTGCTCCGCAACAGGAAAGGCCACAACAGTGAGAGGCCCACGTACCACAAAAAAATAATAAAATAAAATAACACCAACTCTAGATCACTAAGTCACCCAACTGCTCTCTCCCTGCCTTCCCAATGCCACCTCCACACCAATTTGAGAACCAACGAGGGGAGCAGGGTTCTCCTCTACCACTGAAGTAGAACAGACCTACAGTTAATCTCATGCTTTAAAAAATATATTGGTATAGTAAAATATTGAATGATATCTAATCCCTAATGGGGAATGTAAGAGGCATTAAATTCTAACATGCTTATAAAATTCAGAGAGGTAATCATTCATGGACAGCCACTAATGATGGTGATTAAGGAAGATGACTTTAGTTCAAACAAGCAAATGATTAAGCTTGAGAATACAAAATGTTAAAGGGCCCTAATTAATAAAGTAGCAAATTTTTCTTCTCAGCCTACTTTCTAGAACATAAATATGTGAATCATCCTTCCAGGATGGAGATGAATGACCTTCTTGTTCTAAAATTTAGCTAGGGCAGAAATCACTGCCTGGAAACCAAAGTGGGATCCCAAAGGTCTCCTGGAAACGTGTCAGAGATCCATGTAAGAAGCCTTAATGAGGGCACTAATCAGAAAAGGAAGTTGAGAAGCTGATTAGGATGGAGAGAAAATCCAAACTTCCTGATTTCCTGGTCTGGCTTCCAATCATAAATTTCAGTTCCATACATACCTTATTGAAGAAATTATTATTTTTGTATATTTATCTTTAAAATCTACCTTCCCATTCTTTCTCTAGACCCATTCAGTCATCAGCTACTGGTGAATTATAATGCCCATATGCAACTCACTGGGGTAATAACTCTGCAGTCGAAGTCACTCTTTTTGTTACTTGCTGATTTATATTTACAGAATAAAAAAAAGGAAAAGAAAGCAAGAATCCCAATTCTTAAAATCAATCCCTTCCTCAAAATGTTATAAAATATTAATGTTCAAGATAGCAAAAGACGAACAAACAGAAAGAATCTTTGGTGAGTCCTTTCCAAAGGGGTGCCCTACAGTTATTAAGGGCAGCAACCGAAATTCAATGCTGTTGTAAGTGTAGCACCATCTGAGGTTGCAGACTGCAGTAATGCTTTGGGAGATGAAAGATCCATGATAAAGAGGAGGAAACTGGAACCCAGAAAAGTCCACCCTTCCTCTCCAACTGTTCTCCATTTTCAGCCTTAGAAAATGTGACCAGAAGGGTAATCTAAAGTCTGTAATCCTAAACTACATTTAGAGAAGAAATCTGTTCTCTTTGTTAACTGGAAAAAAGCATCTCCATCACACAGGCAGGCATTCAATGTGTGTGCTCCCTTTCAACGCCAAGAGTGTCTTTGATGTCATTTCAATCGACTTAATGCATTAATTTTGGTTAAGTGCACAAACTTTGGAACCAGAATATCTGGGTTCCAACAGAGGTTCTTCCATGCCCTGTCTATGGCCTCAGACAGACTGTTTAATCTCTGTACCTTAGGGGTTTTTTTTAATCTGTGAAACGAGCACAATGACACCTAATGAATAGGTTTTTTATAAAAGGTAAACAAATACACAGAAGTAAAGCACTCAGAACAGTGTCTGGCACAGAACAAGAACAATGCTTGTGTTAATTAGTAATCACAACGGTGGAACTGGTAAACTAGTACAAAGCAGCTGTGTCATCTTGAACCCTGAGCCACATATGGGCATCTCACTGTTTAAAAAGTCTTCATGGAGTTATTCTTAGCTTGTACCTTAGTCTCTATGATAAATTCATGTCTAACATTATGCACTGAAAATCAAACTAAACAAACTCAATGATGTCACAGCAGGTACCTTTATCCCTTTCACTTCTGGGAGAAAGTGAATTGTTAAGAATCAGCACAAGTTCCCAGCTTTTAATTTAAGAATCTTGCCATTAATGGTCACTGGAACAGGACAGTGATTATACTTGTGCCTAATGGGGTAACTCCAGAGACCACACTGTGTGTTGAACAAACACCAACTGATGCGTGTTTGGACATCATTAAAATGAAAGTGAACATGTTAAATACAGCAGAAATCTTTACATTGAAGGAGCTTTGACAGCGACTGTCAGCTCGAACATTTTATGGCACCAGCGCAGCTTGTTAAGAGGCAATGAAAGCGCTATTAAGCTCAGGACGGTGCTGAAATGGTTTCATACAGCCCGCACTCATTTTCCCTACCACCGAGTGAGGATGCCCGTTGAAAAAGGCCATCATGTACAGGAGGTCTCCACAACTCTTCGCTATTGATTGTAATGAGGAAGACATTCTATTGCCGCCTGGTGTTACAGTCTACCTAGTGACCTACACAGCTGTTTTGATTAATACATGGACTCACATTAAAAAGGACTTCTACAGCACTTTTCCCCAACAGAGATTCCTTTATAAATTCCAAATAAAATGGAGCTTCCTACAAATAGAGGAAGGATTACGCTGAATTCCATTGTTTAGAATTCAAAAGCCAACCTTGAAGGTAGGGATGGATGAAACCATCCGACCTTTCTGGAGTTACTGGGGCAACATTTTCATCAATAATGACTCGTCTTAATTGTAGCTCTATCAATTTTGGGTGCTAAGTAAAACTGTGAACTACTAGGAGGCATTCAAATCTGGAGGAACAAATATTGCTCTGGTAAAGACTGTAAGAGATGTCCTATAAGGAGAAGACAAAGAGAAACAGCTACACTTGGAGGGCAAGTGACATCAGTATAATAATGTGGAGTGTCAAAAATGTCTTGTGCAATGATCCTTCCGATGCACTGGTTTTATACAACGTTTCTGCCAATAGTAGCAACAGAAGCCAAACCTTTCCTGATAAAATTCCATACAGTACCAAACAAAGAGCAGGTTTGATTTTATGAGCTGATCACATTTTATCTCTTGAACTGAGCCACTTTCTCTTACGAGGGGAAATGACTCTAGCAAAATTAGATTTTGAGAGAGAACTACAAAATCTTATTTTTAGAGGAAGATTTAAATCTTTTTCATCATCAATTAGCGTTAAGCAAGCACACGTTGAGTGCAAGCCTCTGTATTATGTGTCCTATGCCTAGTCTTAGGAGAATAATAATTTATCTACCTTTTCATAATACAGTTGCAAAGCAGTCTAGAAGATTTGTCTAGTGGTAAGTAATCAGAAGAATACAACGAAGAAAAAATGTACACACACAATAGAGAACGCCAGGCTTATTCTAGGGCATAGGTCATAAACTCGAATGCCCACGGGGACTGGGAAGGCAAGGAAATACACATTAGCTGGGTATAATACTAGACAGAGGCAGGAAGCCTCCCAAGGACTCATTGCAGTTGGTAAGCCCCAACAAAGGCTTCCACATTATAACTGAATAACAATTAAGAAAAAAGTCAGAGGACCTATTTGGCCTATGGTCCCACCATCTCTACTACCACCCCCACCCCTGTCGTACAGAGGCAGGAATACTGACTCTGAGTTCAGGAAACCTGATTTTGATGCTCACCTCTACTGGAAACCAATGATGCAATCTTGAGGAAGTTACCTAATCTTTCTAGGTTTCACTTTCCTCCTCTTCAAAATGAGGATAACAACTAATGCTTGGCCGTGATAATGTCATTGGAAGGCCCAAAAGAAATGCTGTGGATGAAAGAACTTGGAACACTTGAAGAGATCTCAACAATGTGATGGACATTATTCTGCTAATAAGCCAGAGAATTACGTATAGTTAGCATCAGCTAAGTAGGAAATCTTGTATCTGCTATTTATTGCACTGTACAATATGACGGGGTATCTGTCCTGCACGTGACACACACTTTAGAAGAAGTAATTGCATACGCAACTAATTATTACTAGCTGAAGAAACATCTGCCTTCTACATAATTAGCCACACCACTGGCATGGAGAATGTGGACGATAATCGACTTGATGAGTGTCTCTCAAGGTGGATCAATAGCTGGAAGAAAGTCCTGTAAAGAGAGACGCCTCTGCCACTAATTGCCCATTTAATTTTGGTCACTCTATTTACTTTATCTGGGGGGAGGGGGGTCAAATAACATTAAAGTAAAATGGAATTTTTGATGGTGAATAACTGAAAATATTAAGAGAAGCATGACTGATTTTAAGGGTTGGGATTAGTTTTTTTGTTCAAGTCTTTTATGAAAAAAATCCATTGGAGGACATTAAAAAAACCTAAATCAATGGTGAATTATACACATTGTTAGATAACAATTTGCAGTACAGAAAGATTTCTTTTCCCCAGATTGAGAAAGAGGTCTGATACAATTCCAACCCAAATCTTCGCAGGGATTTTCCTCAGCTTCGTTATCTGATTTCATAATGTATATGGAAGAGTAAAGAGTCACGAAAAACTAGGACACTCCAAAAGAAAAAGGTGAACAGAATACTAAGATTTCTATGTACAACTACAGTAATTAAAATAATACGCTTTTGCTACACATCCAGGTAAACAGACTAATAGCAGAGAATAAAATCCAGAAATAAACATATAAGAAAACTATGACAGAGCAGGCATTGCAGATGGGTGAGGAATAGATGGATTAATCAATAAATGGTGATGGAAATTGGATATATATACAGAAATAAATGATATGGCTCTCAACTTCCAACCAACATAAAAAGTCACAACAGGACATCTTTATAAAGCTATGATAGAGGAGAATTTCTTAATCAATACACACAAAAAATATTGTAAAAGGAAGAGTCTGATGAATCCAATTACATTAAATTAAGGATATCTGGTTTGTCAAAAATAAAAATAAATAAATAAAGAGCAAAAGAAAAGCCACAAACTGGAATATCTGTAGCCTAAAACACTAGCAAAAGACTCACATCTAGAATAGATTAAAACTGCTACAAATCAATCTTAAAAGGTGCCAGGAAGGAGAAAAATGTTTAAACACACAAACAAGAATTTTGCAGAAGAGTAAATACGAATAAGCCCCAAACACTTTACAGCCAATATTTTGGCAAAATTTTTAAACTACAACATCTGCTACTAGACGGTGTGCAAATTGGAACAACCACTTGGAAAACAACTGGGCATTTTCTAGCAAGGTTAAACACATGCATATCCTAGGACCAGCAATTTTAACCCACATGTAAACCCTATAAATAACTCCTGCATGCTTTAACCAGGAGACTTGAACAAGGATGTTCATAGCAGCAGTGTTGATAATATCAAAACTGTGAGAATCATAACTCTAACGCCAACCAACAGTACACTAGGGAAATAAAGTGTGGCGTATCCATTCAAAAACATACTCTGGAGCAGAGAACGTGAGCTAATTGTTACAGGCATCAGCATGGCTGAATTCTGCAGACATGATAGTGAGTAAAAGTCTTCAAAGCAATCATTAAATACCATTATATTTACAAAAATTTCAAAACCAGGCAAAACTAATAGAATATTGCTTTTAGATACATACATAGGTAGTAAAACTAAACATAAAAGCATGAGAGTGATGCACACAAAATTCAGTTCTCTCTCTGGAGAGAGAGGTGATCAGAGAAGGGATACAGGATGCTTGCAAGGTTCTAATAATGTTTTTTCTTAACCAGCATGTGGTGAGCACACAGTGTTTGCCTTCTTATTACTATGCCAACCACATATACACATTAAATAACTTATGTATATGATAAATAGTATTATAAATATGTTTTAAAGAAGAAACGATTATCAAACTATGTAAGTTTGTAACAGATAATGAAATGACTGTAACAAGTAATTAGGTATAAGCATATTTTGAAGCAGCAGGGTAATGCAAAGGATAAATAAATTACAACTTCATTCCTTCATGAAATTTCAATAATGAAAAACAGAAAAAAGAGAAAAGAACAATGCTTTGGGACTTCCCTGGTGGCGCAGTGGTTAAGAATCCGCCTGTCAATGCAGGGGACACGGGTTCGATCCCTGGTCCAGGAAGATGCCACATACCACGAAGCAACTAAGCCTGCGCGCCACAACTGCTGAGCCCGCGAGCCACAACTGCTGAGCCCGTGCACCTAGAGCCCGTGCTCCGTGACAAGAGAAGCCACCGCAATGAGAAGCCTGCGCAGCACAACGAAGAGTAGCCCCCGCTTGCTGCAACTAGAGAAAGCCTGTGTGCAGAAAAGAAGACCCAACACAGCCAAAAATTTAAAAAATTAAAAAAAAAAAGAACAATGCTTTCAGGGCCAGAGAAGATGGTTTCAAATGTCTCCCATATTAGGAAAGTATTCATTATGCAAATACATTCTCCAGATATTGATGTGCTTATATTAGAAGAGAAAGACAAATACATTTGCTCCAAAAGGTGATAAAAATCAACTGATGTTTCTCATGTAAATTAATTCCACAGCAAACCTTTTCCAATTTGATGATGAATCATTCTCTACCAAGCTTCTTAAGGAAGAGAACTAAATGGCATCATTTTTTTAAATACACATTTAAAAATAATAGTAGAAGAAAATTTCAATTTGGGAGATGCCAGTGAGACAGGATAAAATTCCTTCCAAAGGGCAGAACTGATGGGAATATAATTAAACTTGGGCTACTTGGGACCTGAAAAAAATGTTATACAAAAGTATATTTAGAAAGAAAGGAAAAAGAGAGAGAAGAGAGGAGGGGAGGAAGGAGGGTGGGGGGAGAAAGGAAGAAATTAGTTAAAAGTGTACCACTCATCATTAACAGGCATAACATCCTAGAGAATAACAAACAAGATTGAAATGAAGCCAAAAATTCCTACCCCAAAGAGTGGTCCCCAAGCCCCCCTGGAAATACAATGAGCATGTGAGTCTTATCAAATAGTTATTAGCGCTACATTCCTTTTCCCACTAAACAAACAAAACAAGTTCTCCTTTATATTTATGATGAGGCCTATAAAAATCAGGCTAACTCCCAGAATTTACAACCTAAAAAAGTGATGGAAGCATAACAAGATACAATTTTAGAATGCAAATTTTTGTTTGAATGTTAATTGTTTTATTTGGATTTATGTATGTTTAGACATATAAGATTACATCTATATGCTGACAGAAAGAAGCCAGTAGAGAAAGAAAAAATGAATGAAGCAAGAGAATCTTTGTAATCAATAAAGCAAGCCCTGGAATGAGGTTTTGGGAGGCAAGGGTATCAAGATCAAGGGTGGAAGAAAAGAGCTGGGTACCTGAGGGAGAAAATAATGGGTGATAATTTAAATAAGAACCATGAAGTCTTTATGATAAAGTAGCAATTTGCAGTGGATGAATTAGCAGCCCCACTGGGAGTGTCTGGAAATCTATGCAGGCCGTTTAAATGGTCATAATTACAGGTAGGCTCCACTGGCATTCAGTGAGTGGGGACCTGAGATACTGAACACGCTACAATACGCAAGGCGTTCTTGCACAACGAAGAATGATCTCACTACCAATGCGAAAAGCATCCATGGTAAGACACACTACGAGCCTTTGTCTTTTTTTGTGCTTATACTGACTTTGGTCTTAATTATTGTGCAGTAAGATCATTAAGGTACAACTTCCAAGACTCATAAAACTTCCACTTGTAAAGTAGATCATGTCAATCTTAATAAAATCTGACCTAAGCTCTCCGGAATTTTTCTAAACAATGGATTTACTTATAATTTCATTGTCTTACAAAGTTAAATGTTATGAAAACTTTGTAACAGAGATTTTATGTGTCCATTCCTTTATTTGCTGGGTTTAAGGTAACCAAGAAAAAAGGAAACACACTGATCGTGTTTGACGTACACAACACTTTCAGGGAACTTATTTCCACTTAAACATTTGCCTCTCCTGGTAGCTATTTGGCCAAAAAAAAAAAAAAGCCTAGAAGAATATAGTTATAGTAAGGAAACCCTAAAAATATCAAGAACGTGCTCCATTCTTTTCAGCAAGACCAGTAGACAGGCTCTTTATGTTTTAAGCCATTTTTCACCATTTACGACTGAAACAGAGAAGATCCACTGAGAAAGTCTAATCTAAGGAACTTTAGGAAATAACATAAATCCTTATTAGCTATCAAAATTCATTTAAGTATGCAATTCAACCTTTTATATTGTAGCTGATCAACAGAGCCAGGAGTAGGGAGATAGTGTTTACACAGTACCCAATCCTGTTTTTAATTAAATTGCAAAGAAAAGACTAACATTTTTTATATAATTATGAGCCTTTTAATCCATTTGTGATTTATGATAGCTGCCAATAGTGACTAGTAAGCTGGCTTTTACTTTCTTATGTTAGTAGCAAAATGCTGCCTATCTGCCATAAATTACATTGTTTGTAGTTAGTATCAGAATTGGAAGGGAAATTAAGAAGATGTTCTCTGTGGGCAGTTAGGTTTACCGCACAGCCTAAGGAATCTGTGTCAGAGTATCCCTGAGCCCAATGTATTAAGAGCAATAAACAAACTCCTCAGTACTTATTTTTAGTTATTATGTCTCAGGACCCCAAAATTTAGTCAAGACCGCCATGAGAGGAATCTTTATAGGCAATTTTAGCCAAGTTGTTCTTGTAAAGATTTCCTCTAATGTGTGAAAACACACAGTCTACCTTGGTCTTTCACCTATACACAGAATCAGAATCTGCAGCCCTGAGATCTGATGACTAAAACTAAATGCAAAATCTATTTCTGGCATTTCAATACCATCAACAGGAAGCACAGAGCTATTTGGTGGATGTTTGCAGGGAAATCTCTGACTTTCCCAGTATTACATAGTCTTCTAAAACGTTATTTCGGCACATAATAAACACAGAGTAAAAACACAGACATATCTCGTATTTGCCCAGCATAGCTTATAGATTCTAACTAGTGATGAGGTTAATTTCATTTCTGTATGAGCCATATTTTTTCAAGTAAAAGAATAGAAACAAACAAAATAATCTCTGTAGACTTGAGCTAATTATTTTGTTTGTTTTTCTCATATGAAATACAACACACACACACACGCGCGCGCACGCACTTTAACCTTAGTGGAACAGAAGATAGAGTCTTCTTTTCTAGGATATAGAAAGGTAGACTGTGAGTGGCTCTAAGCTTTATACATGTAAGCACACCTGGGAATTTGCTTTATGTCTTTATATATTTAATTAAACTCTTTTTAATAAGGACCCAAGCAAAGAATAAGGATGTCTTCTGAAAGAAAGTAACAGGAAAGTAAAATCTGTGGGATCATGCTAGAGAAAGAAAAGACCTAATAGTCTGGGAGGATTATAACTGAGAATGTACAAAAAATAACACTGTGGTCACAATGGTCATTTCCAAAGACTTTTTTTTATACTTACACGTTTCCTCGACATTCTGCATTATTTCCCCTGAATCCACGGATCATTCAGTTCGACAGCTCTTTCGTCAGAGAGCTACATGTATTTTGGCACCAATCTCCTCACGAAACATTTAGAAATCTTAAAATATAAATCTTAAAATATAAAACTTTTTTAAGGTCTTTGCCTTCCACGCCATTAGATGAGATATTTAAATATTTATCGTTTTACAACACAGGGAATATGGCCCATGTTTTGTAATAACTGTAAATGGAAAGTAACCTTTAAAAACTGTACAAAAATTTAAAAAATTTCGATGCTTATCATTCAATTTATTACTTATGTATTTCTCAATCAGAGCCACTTCCTTATGAGTACTGCCTGCATGAGATATTTTTTCCTGGCAGGCACACATATTACTATATCATAAATACGTTTTGCCTGTGCAGTATTCCATGCTGAGGAGACTGACGCTCTGAAATGGTTATTAAACTGGCCAGGAACTGAGCCAGGATTTTAATCCAGGTCTTCTGATGTGAAGCCCCTTTCATTACACAATAGTTGTCTCCCTAATGAGGTCTGGTCAACGAATGAGACTGAAACATCTCTATCTCCCTCTATGCAATTGACTTTTTCTTCCCTGTTAAGTAAGAGTAGAGTCAATGAACAAGTGTAAGAGGAAGTAGAACTACAAACTCCAACCAAGCAGAGGAAAGCCTTACCCCTCGAATATCTTCAGTGTTATACAGACCATGTCATCCCGGCAGGCACAGTAAAAAAAAAAAAGAATCCCAATCAGAGAAATATTTCCATTAAAAGGAGAGTGATATTTACTCTTTTCCCCCCAATAATTTATCTGGTCAATGCTCAGAGCAAAGAGAATGTTTTCCAGTCACCGAAAGAGTAACTAATGCTTATGAAAAGAAAGATTTAAGTCAAGGGCCTAGTTACTACCTGAACATTGACTGAATGTCAACACATCAAAAACTATTAGAAGGACTCCTCCCCTTCTGTTATTTTCAGTATCTTAGGAAAGCTCTTTTTTGTACTCTCGCCCTTGTTCTTATCAAAGACGCAGAAAACAAAAACCTGAGGATTCCTTCTCCACCGTTCTGCCTAGTGAGGCAACTAACAAGTGAAAAACCAATAACATCTACCGTTTTTTAGTGCAGGCTCAGAATATGACACGCAATTATATACTTTTATTCCACGAATGACATTTGCTATCTTCTTCCCCTGAAGCAAGAAACACTACGCAGCATTTCCCTCACAGAAACACATTTCTTAAAAATGTTAGCTGGACATGCTGTTTTCTCTTCTTTACTGCCTTTCAGATTTTATGGATTAGAGTTGAAAAGGCAACACTTAAAAATAAAGTGTGGCTTGGAAATGCTTATCTGTAAATATGAGTTCATTATTCCCCTTTGATAACCCTAAGTCAACAAAATATGTTCTGTCCATGTTTGACATAAAGAAATATTTTCCAGATGACCTGGAGATTACGGACTTTCTGCAAAAGCAATGTCATTGTAAATGAATGTATATGTTCACGTATGTGGGCATTCCCCAGTCTGTCGGTGGTTCTACTCTTAAAGAGTTTGTTTATAAGTTTCTTCTAAACCTTTAAATGTGTATGTGTGTGTGTGTGTGTGTGTGTGCAGAGAAAGACAGAGAAGAGAGAAATAATGTGGCTATTCTCCCAAAGCAGGCTGTTTATCTATCCTATTTTTTAAACTATTTAACTACTTTTAATCAGTTTTAAAACTACAATTCTATTGCTTCCAGTATAGTCCATGGACCAGAATCATCAGTATCACCTAGGAGCTTGCTAGAACTGAAGAATCTCAAGCTCCACCCCAATCCTATCTGCATCAAAATTTGCATTTTCACAAGATTCCAGAGAGTTCCCAACACACATTAAGGTCTAAGGAGCACCGGCCCAGACCTTTCAACCCCAAAGTCTCCCAAAGACTTCCCAAGTACTTTAGCTCAGCTTGTTCAAAGATGAACGTCATCTACAACTGTTTAGAAGTCACCCCAACTACACACGTGAGCCTCTACCTCTTCCGAGTGCATCAGTTTCCATCTAGTCACCTGAGCGGAGACCTGGAGGCTGGCTAAGACCTCCCTCTATGTTCCATGAAGGCAAAAAAACATGTCTGTATTGCTCTTCATTAAGTCCTAGTACCTGGTGACTTCCTGACCATCGTCTGCTGAATGTAGAAAACAAGTAAGCGAGGAGACACCTCCCCACATCTCTCCCCTGCAGCCACACTGCTGGAGTCTCTTAATCAGGCTCTGACTCCTTCTCCCATCCGGATGTAGCCAGCGTTGCTACCAGACTGATTTTTCTAAGACGCAAATCAGATGCTCCTCTCCCACTCACAGCCTCCATCACGCTTTAAAACTCTAAGGTCTCCCACGGCCTGAAAAATCAAGTTCAGTCTTTAGTACAGCCACTGGCAGCATGATTGCTACCTGTACCACTCACGTGGCCCCAGGCACAGCCCCTGTGTTCCTCCTTTCCAGAAATATAAGTCATTCCTTGTTCTCTGAATTCTCAACTCCCCAGCTCAAGCCCACATAAACTGAATCCTAATTTGCCTGTAAGGATCAAGTAACATTGCGTTTCCACTTCTGCAAAGCTCTATTAGGCCTTAAAAATACTGCAATTCATCATGCAAATTCAGACTCCACACAAATACATTTCTATAAAGAGTCGTTAATATAAAACCTACCTTTTGATTTTATTGGGGGTATGTTTCTGCATGGGCTAACTAGCTGAAAATTCTGAATATACAAACCCAGGTCTGTATACACTTTCTTCATTCTTAGAGGGTTCTTAAGCATGGGACTTTTTCTTTTCTCCAAATATCTTCCTAAGTCTTTCAAAACAGAGACAAGTGTCTACAGAATTGTAATTGCCCACTTGCTGTGCATGAATTCTTCCAATATTTGTTTTCCAGGTAAATACCACAGTGGCTCCAGGTGAGTCTCAAGTAAGTTTTGGTTCTTAGTACAGGGGTTTTCCAAACAGCATAAAACTGGGAGCCACCACTAAAGCTGGAGGAATTGAGGAGCCTGAACATTTAGCTCCAAAACCCAAATCTACCACTTTCACAGATTTATCTGCCCCCAAATATATTGCACACCCCAAACCCCTCCCCCAAACATCCACATCCTCCACCATTGAATCACCTTCGCGCAGCTTAATTGTGGCACTTTGGGAAGTCTTTCTTGATTTATGCCACCATAAATTACCTACGCCCTTTTTTATGTCCTCATCATACCCTAAAAGACTTCTATCATAGCTTCTGATAACAAGTTATTCACATGTCTATCTGTTACTAAACTCCAACCCTTTGCTTTGCTGCAGGGCGCATGTCTTCATCTTTTTTTCCCCAAACACTTGGCATGGTACCTCACACTGAATAAGCAAACTTTTTTTTTTTTTTTTGGGCGGTGCTGCACAGCATGTGGCATCTTAGTTCCCCAACCAGGAATCGAACCCGTGCCCCCTGCAGTGCAAGCACAGATTCCTAACCACTGGACCGCCAGGGAATGCCCTAAGCAAACTTTTAATGTAGGTAAAATAGCAAAAAGAGCCACAAATGCACAGTCCTGTTGAAGAGGTAGAACTTTCTGAGCCTTAAGTGTTCTGATTTAAAGTCAAAAACTGTGAATCTCTCTGGGACCTGAGATGAACCTCAGGGAACCATGGGCTGGACACAAAATGGGACTTGAATAATACACACACATCACATATTTTTCCTATTACATAATAAGTTTGTTCACATTAAAAACTCATCAATGATACTATCATACATCTCTTAAGTACATGACGGCTGCCATAACAGAAACATTAATAAGACAACTGCTAATGAGTTGACTGCTAAGAAATTTGTATTACAAAATCAATTTAACATTGTATACTCTAACATAAAATGACATAAATCATGTCTAATAATAGTTACAAAAACAGATATAAAAACATGGAGCAAACTTTTGTGTTGCTGGACCGAACTTTAAGATCTATCCAATTCCAGCACAAAGAAAAATTGGAAAGCTTGTTACCCAGCATCAAGTCTAGGAGACCACAGCATTGATACTCAAACTGAACTGCTTTTGACCAGACCCTAATGAGATAAATACAAATATTAAGGGTAAAAACAATTTTTTATATTAAGCTGACATTTCATATTTATTGAATCTAACACTAATGTACTTGCGTTTTTTTATTAATTTAAAAATCAATTTTATTGTATTTTATGAAAGAATCAATCTGTGATGGATTGGAAGGAGGAGGAAGAATAGAAGGAAGAAGAAAAAAAGGAGGACTGCTCCTTCACGGCAGACAGTTTGAGAACACCGCACTGTTAGATGTAATCCCACCAGTTAGTGGCTAACGCTGGTCTCACACTAGAACTTGCCATGGGCTGACAATTCAAGCTAAAAGATCACAGGCACTTGAATATGGTTGCTTAAACCAATCAAGACATGAGCACTGGATGCAGTTCCTTAGTGATGCAACTTCTTTTATTTATCAGATGAGTGCATTTGGCACTATTTTCTTGGGGGAAATGAAAATTTCCCCCTTTTAAGAAAAATAGCCTTTTTTAAAATTTGAAACTGATGGATCTAGAGTAAATACTTTCTGGGGTCCATTTCAACCCTAAAATTCTCTGATTCTATTGTTGGCTTACTGCTGAAAAATGTGCTTAAATGGATTTCACTGTGGTTTGAAAAAATAGTTTGACACTAGAATCAAGGAAGGAATTTTCAGTTAATCTGTACTATATACAACATAATATAAGATTGGAACTCTCAAGTCCAAGAAATAATAGGGAAAGGCATTACTTGGGAAAGAGAAACCATTCCTTTACTTGTGGGATAGTATTAAAGAAGGAAGGAAGAAAGGAAGGGGGGGGTGAGAGGGACACAATAAATAAAATGTGAGCTGCTAGTGATCAATTAGGCTGTGAGAAGGTTGAAGTTTTATTTGAACAAAACACAGTCATTAAAGATGGGAAATTAGCAAACTCTAACGTGATGGGATTCTGAGTAAGTGAGAGAGTGGGATCTGGTACTTCAGCGGCTTTAGGCAGGGTGACCTCACCAGTTTTAAATAGACTGTTCATTATAAGCATAAATTATCACCCCATGAAACTTTGATAGACTGGACACTGAGCTGAAAATTAACAGTCAAGCATATTGTAGAAAAAAAATGTAAATGAACCTTTCACTTATAACCAGCATGGTGCTGATTAGAGAAAAAAGCGAAACCACAATTTTTTAAAATTGCTATTGTTAAAATAGAAATTAGCTGAACAAGCAATGAAAAATTTTAAAAATCACTAAAAAATCACCTGTCATAAAAAAATCACTCCCTCCCCTGCCATGAAGATTTGTTGATGGAGACCAATTTTTTTGGTAAAGTATTAGTAGTTGAGCAGTAAAGAAAGCTATAGAATCTGGTTTTGCAATTTAATAAACTGCTCATCAATGAATTGCTATATCAGATAATATTGTGGAATGTTTCCCAAACTGAATCCAGTGTTTTTTTCCAAACCATTACATGTCATCAAAAATATATCATCAGGTTTAGATATATGTACATCCTTTCCAGAAATATTTTTCCGATATGGTTCTTATTATTTGTGAAGGTCACAGCATTCTCCCTCAAACCATTCCTCTTAGTCCATATATTTAATGCCATTTAAAATTCTGAAATATCTACCTGCTACAAAATAATGTTTCCTCTCAAAACGACCTGATTACAATTGTTTACTAATATTATTTGTTGTTCTCTCATGATTTAAAGCCCTTTTCTTTGAGAAGCGTCTTCTGTAATAGATAGCTTAACTCAAAAAAAATTAATACATTCATTGTAAAGCAATTATACTCCAATAAAAAAAACTGGAAAAAAAATAAACTGAAAAAGAAATAAAATGTCTTTTCCACACCAAAAAAAAAGGGAATCACTTTAAAATGTAGTTAAAACTATGATTGGTAACTTATTATTCCTTCTTAAGAGTAAATGAATGCACAGCTCTTAAGAGTCAATTCTTCTGGAATATATAAAAACTCTACTTTTTGTTAAGGTAATGTGCAGTATTTGCTTTGTTAGGAGTATGTATTTTCTCTGATGAGCCAAAGAGTGTACTGTGATATTTATTTTTTGGAAAACTTCATTATTTTCCTGGATTTAATTTTTGCCTCTCTTTTTTTCCTTATGCTTAGAATCTTGCCAAACTCTCCAACATTAAAAGCACTTAACATACCGGTTTTCCTATGGTCAAAGATGTCATCAGGTAATTCATAGTCTCCGCGCCCTTATTTCTCCTGCTCCAATTTGGATGGTTGATCCCCAGACCTGTCCAACAGCTACTGACCTGTGATTTCTCCTTTACTACTAGTTTCCACATTACTGCAGGGGCATCCTATATCACTTGCATTCTTAATCCATTGTATACAGCACATATAGTTTTCTCATTTAAAAGCCTTTAGGATCTGATCTTCATGCCTATAAATTTGTGAAATTTCATAATCATGTTCTTGGCTTTTTTTTTTCCATTAACTTGGTCATGAATTAGAATGTAGAAGCTTGTGTCTTTCAGTCCTGGGACAATTGTTTTTTATTACTTTGAAGAGTTATTTTCTTTCATTTGCTCAGCTCTTTCAACAAAAACACTGTCAGCTGGAGGTTATGTGATCAACCAGTATATTTTCCAGGATATTATTTCCTTTAATGGTCATACTATTCTATTGATTAAGTTTATTTCTGCTTTCAATTTTTTTAAATTTTCACGAGGTTGTTCTTTAATTGTTCTGAATGTCAAAGCATCACATTCCTTTTCATAGATACAATGTCTTCTCTTATTTCCCTACATTAACTTTCTTTTTTGTTTATTTGAGTCATTTCTTCTCCTCAACTATTAATTTAGTTTCTCCAAGCTCCTTTTTAGTAGCTCTTGCCCCTTAGATGACCTTTTTCTTTCTTGTTGGAGTGTACTCCAAATACTTGGTGATCCTTCCTATATTTAAGAGAAAATAAAATAATGACTGGGAACACTGTGGGCAAACACTGCAGCTTATCAACTGATGGATTTCACTGCAGGGTGAGTAGGCAGGGACCTGAGTCTTCAAATATCAAAGATCCGTAGATCTTTTCTTTAGAGCTAGTTTCTCCAGAAAATAAACATTCACTGGTTATCTTCTGTTTGGGAGTTACAGGCCTGTCTGCCAATGCTATTAAAGAAACATGGCGGGAGAGAGCTGGGAAATCTCACTGCTAATTATGCAGACTCTACCCTCAGCTGTGTGCAGTGTTCCCGTGTCTAGAATCACTCCAGTTCTTGGTCTCCACAGAATAAATCTCACCTCTGACGAAGAGTTAAAGCACTCTAGTAATCAGCTGTCTGCTCATACAGGGGAAGAGGGCATGGGGAGCTATAAGATACCCTATTCAGACTTTCAACAAATTCCCTGTTTTTGCCCCATAATTCACTCCCAGCTTCTGCAGTATCTAATATTGTCCATTCCTGTCTTTTCCAGGGTTCTGAAGAGTAAATTTGTTCCTACTCGTTGGCCCCTTCCCCTGCAAGCACTAGGGATTCAACTCTCTCTGTTCTAGTAATCCCTCCTTCCAATTTATTTTACCCCAAAATTCAGGGCATTTCCAACCCATTATCTCCTCTCGCATTCTCTTTGCTCCTGCGTGTTTCTAGCCTTTTTTACTCCTTTTGTTTCAGGAAGGTGTTCAGGAACTAGCGGAGGCAAACACATCTGCTCGAGTTGCCATGTTCAGTTGGAATCTCAAGATCTTTTTTTCTGTGTCAGAAAATATGCTAATTGAATTGAATCAAGTCATCTGACATTGAAAGCAGAAAAGAACCCTATTAGTCATATTATTCATTCACCCTCCTGATTTAAAATGAGAGTTTGCTTTGGGGAGGGTGGGGTGGAACAGACCACCAGCAACAAACATTAAAAACCAACACATATTTACAAACAAAAAACTGGCACATACTCACAAATAATTCAACTATCTAGGATGATTCTTAAAATTTATTTGGCTGTGAGGGATGGAGGGGAGCCTCCAATGGGCTGATCTCTTCCGTGTGTCCACTTTTTACAATTCAGGAGACGAAGCCTATCAATCATCTGCAAAATACAGAGCGCTACTCCATCCTCTTGGCATCCATCAGAAATTTCGGGGCTAGTCCTTCCTTCTAAAATGACAACGCCACATAATAACAGTTGAACTCACTGGAGGAAAGGCATGTGTGATGGGACAAGGGGACATGACTGTGACAAAAAGCATTAAGAGTCAGTGGTTTCCCTTGTCATTTATCATTCATCCTCCCTCCTCCACACCATCATAAAGAAATTTCTTCCTGTGTGCTGAAACAGCAGCTGGGCTCATCATAGTACAAGAACAGCCAGAGGAAAGTCCAAAATGAAAAAAAAAAGACCGACTTTATAACAAGAAGAAATATTTGAAGTCGGATTTCAATCAAGGTTCAAGCCTCCTCCGTTCACTTCACTCTCCACTGGTAATTTTAATAAAACCAATTGAGAATTCACCATGATCCTGTCAGTTTTCTGTTAAAATCAAGAAAAAAGTAAATGTAGGGGCCACAGGAGGTCAGCATTGATTCCGCAGACATTTCCCTTCCTCTAAATTAAAAGCTGTCATAAATCCAACTGGAAAAAAACAAACAAACAAACCAAAGAAAAAGAAAACAAACAAAACAGAAAAGCATGTCTCTCACAAAAACTCAGGGCTTGGGATGACCAAAGGAGGTGCGGGAGGTTTACACTGATCACAAACATCCTGTGAGAGTTCAAAGTATGGCCTAGTTATCAAAATAGTTAAGACCACCTTCAGCAGCATACACCGAAGCAGGGAAGTTTCCAGCTAATCAAGGCATGATTTTCCCAAAATTTCTACTGATAAAAATTATCTTTTTTTTTCTTTTTCTGTTCAGAAAAAAACATCAAGCTACCCAATGCGTTTACCAAATACTTTTTTAAATTGAAGTAGAGTCGATTTACAATGTCGTGCCCATCTCTGCTGTACAGCAAAGTGACTCAGGTATCCACATATGTACATTCTTTTTTTATATTCTTTTCCATTTAATTATAACAGACGCAGTATTACGTGACTCGGTATGTACAAATTCTGATTTTTTTAATGGAAAAAATACTTCAAAAAAAGGACTGTTAAAATCTGAATCTGATTTCTAAATGCAGGACCACCTACGAGCCATCCCATGAATATGTTAAAAGTCAGCCGATTTTTAATAACATAAAGCATAAGAGCAGGGACCACCTCTCCCATTACACTTCCGAACCTCCCCTCACATTTATAATACAGGTCTACATACTTGGAAGTGCTGTCGAAATTGACTTGCTAATGAGAATGGATCAAAGTACTAAGATAGCTTGCTCCTCAAATGTAGATCAGATAATGAGAGCTTTAGCATTTTAGTGTATAAGCTGTAGAAATCAAATGAAAACAAGGTATGACACCTTCTCAGAAGAGTAAAGTGCATTAAAGTATATGCTGAGCAATGAAACAAACATTTAAGCCACGAGTTCCTGATAACATTAAAGATTTTGAGTTATTGCTTTTGGGGGAAAGGCTTATAAGTCTGATTTAACAAGGTAAAATACTTTAGTATAATGCCAGTCTTAAAGAGATGTTCGACAGATGTGCGTAGATGCCTAGCATGTAATAAGGGCTAAAGTGATGGTTCTTTTATTTTAATTATTATTTAGTGATTATCAAAGAAATAACTCCGTTTGAAAGTTGCAGTTTGCCAATGAAGATAAGTAGTTTAAAGTATAGATATAGTCTAGCTGGTTCTTTCCCTCTCTGCATACAGCACGCTTTTTATACATCCCTAACAGCACCCTACTGCATTATCATTTATTCATATGTCCTCCTGAAATACTTGATCAGCAGCCCTTTGAGATCAAGGAAATATTAGGCCTCTTTGAGTCTCAAACACGAGGCTTGGCCTATGAAAGGCACACCATGAATGGATAACAAGTGCCCAGATATTAGGCAACCCAGGCATAAATGTTGATTTTATTTCTTTGTTTGGACAATAGACTACCCTAAAGCCCTTTCCTTGGTAATGGTCTAGGGCATGAATACCAAATAGTTTCCCACTCAAATAATAAATTTAATCAACTGGAGACTGCATCCTAAAGCATGTTGTTAAAAGGGATTCTCATAATGAATTTAGGTATAGAGTATCAAGGGTTGCAACACACTGTCGATGAAGAAAGAGGGTAAACCAAGTATACTCAATATTCCAAGCCTAGGTTTAAAAGTCTGATGGTCTTAAGTGTGAAAAGAAGGACAGCTTGTGAAAAAGACATTTTTGGAATTGCTTTGATCATGAATAAGCAACAGCACACTTACGAATGTTATTCATTTCTTTCTTTCCTTTTCTTTCGTGAGTACACACATTAGATAGAGGACCAGGCAAAGATGGTTTGTACTAATATCTAGCTCATGTATATCATCAATAAAGTGTCTGCTATAAAAGTGGTAAACACAGAAAAGAGGGAAAACTCTCAAATCCCTCAAATATCAGTTAGTAATGATTGATTACATAAACAGTGAAGATAAATTAAGGAATCAAATACTCTGTCAAGTAAATATTCTAATTACGTATTATAAAAGAATATACATTTTTAAAACTTCCTAACTGTCAATCTTAGGTATGCTTCTGGTTTTATTGAAACAATGCAAATTCTATAAAAAATATGAATATTTTGTGGTTGGCTTAAATCTCTAAAAATAAATAATTTACTTGTCAAATGTTTCTGAAAAATATATTTAACCACTAATTAAATGACTGAATAGGTAGAGCTTTATCTATTAATTGGTAATAATTATAATTTTCAATAGCTAATAATGTACTATAATTCGGGCAATTAAGGGCATTTTATATACCTATTCTCTTCCAATAATACATTTTATCATTTCCCTAGAAAACAGAACAATACTTAAAGTTAAGACAATTTCTCTACAATATGATCACACTCATTTTTGGTGGCAAGAAAAAAATTATAGTCTTAAATGTATATAATTACAATTATAATTTTAAATAGAAAGTACAGTTTTAAATGTATATTTTAAGTTTTGGATATCAAAATATTAAATACCTTGGTGGGGTTTTTTTGTTTGTTTGTTTGTTTTTGCGATACGCGGGGCTCTCACTGCTGTGGCCTTTCCCGTTGCGGAGCACAGGCTCCGGATGCGCAGGCTCAGCGGCCATGGCTCACGGGCCCAGCCGCTCCGCGGCAAGTGGGATCTTCCCGGACCAGGGCACGAACCCGTGTCCCCTGCATCGGCAGGCGGACTCTCAACCACTGCGCCACCAGGGAAGCCCTGGGTTTTTTTTAAAGGACATAAATATTGGATAAAGAAGTCCCCTACCTCTCACTACTCCTCAAAATAATCAAAAAATGAAAGCACCTGCAAAATTAACAATATGCTGGTTTTCAACTTTTAGGTCTAATTCTCTCAAACTCTTCATTCTCTTTTTCTACGGTCACCACACGAGTCTAGGTTCTCATCAACCTCAGACCAAGTTACCCCCCAAAAAATATTTAGCCATGTGATCCTTTGGGTTCACAGTCTATTCCCAAGTAACCTTCTTATGTGACATGATTTACCGTACAGCATCATAACCAGCCCCCTCACTTCTCAGTATACATACCCCTGCTCCTTGTTTCCTATCTAATGAGGTCCAGAATTCTTCCTTGAACTCCATGGCCCTGCAACATCTGATGCAGTCATACCCATCCAGCTTCACATGCCTTTACTAGTTGCTAACAGGACAAAAGAACCAAGGTCTACTGAATCGCAGTCCAATTTGAATATCAAAGACAAAACTGATAGCCTAGATTAAATGCTTCCATTTTATACAGTGAGGCATGAAGAACACAAGAATGCCATGTGGGGACCATGAGATATTAAGTTTTTACCCCACGCCTGGTCACCTGTTCTGAACCCTCAACCCAACCATGTTTCACCCCTCATACTTATGAACTGCTAAAATCTATGTTCAGGGTTAAGAAGGTAGGTTAATGCATTTAATCAATTTGGTTACTTTGATCCTGCATTTGTTTCCAGACCAGTCTCACCAACAATGGCTTGGTTCAAAAGCACATGTCAATTATCTGACTCATTACATTGTGCAATTTCAAAGGGTAAAAGAAATTGTGGGGAGAAAAAAAAAAAAAAAGCCAAAAAGAAAAAACAAATGATTCTTCCATGCAATTCAGCCTGCCTACAAGTTTTCTTTGTTCATCTCTGGTGACATACAAACTGAAGACAAAAAGACACATTTTAGAGCAAGGAAAACCAGAATAGAGTTCTCCGGACAGCTCAGACTAGGGGATGGTTTTGCTTCCTGTAATTGCATCAAACTTACAACTAGGAAAACAATCAAGTACAATCTAAAGATGAGCATGGAGTTCATACCTACAATGTGAAGTTGGGCATCCATTAAAGAAAAATGAAGTCTGTGCCAACACTGAAAAATTCCCACTGTGTATTTGTTTGTGAGAAAGCAAGTTAGAGAATAGCATATGCAGTATAATCTCATTTATATAATTCTTAGATGATAAAATTCTATTACACGTATGCTTGTATATGAATAGACAATATATAGAGAGTAAACACAAGAAACTATTTACACTGGTTACATTGGAGTAGATGAGAAACTCCTACTTTCACACTGCAGTGCCTTGACATGTATTAATTATTCAGAAAAAGCATGTTTTAAAACGGGCACAAAAGTGCCAAAAGCCATGCTGTTGGTCAAATCAAGTTGTTGTGGTCACACTTTGAAGTGATCTCCCAAATTCCAACCAAACGCTGAGAAACTGATGAAAAACGTTCCCACCGTATTTCAAAAGAAAGTGTACAAACACTGCTAGCTATTTGATGTTCAAATAATGGATTGGTTTTAGTTGTCCAGGGAGAAAAAAACACTACTTCATTTCTGGGTTTCAAGCCTCAAAGGTTTTATTGGTTCTTCATTTTTGTTTGTTTATTTGTTTGGTTTTGGCGGGTTTTATTCTTGGGCTCTGTCGAATAAATGATCCTAGAAGCTATTATGTCAAAAACGTAACAGCAAATCATCTAACAGATAGATGAGTATATGAGTACATTTCAGAATTGTATTTACTTAGATCCAAAAAAGAATCTCTAAAACAGTTAACATGTGCTGACAATGGCATGTTAGCGTCCTAACTTCATTACTTAGAACACACTGCTTCTCTATTAAACATGAAAATGGTTATTTCTCTAATATCTGCTTACATTATCACCTAATATCATCATAGACTAAATTACATTATTAACTGCATTGCAAAGATGGCTTCAGTATGGTTTGTAGAGCCGAAGAGGATATCATTAAAATCAAATTAAACCATGCACTGGCAGGGTAAATCTGCTTGGGCACTTAAGGGTTTAGAGAAGGTAAAGTCACATACCAGCAGATGGAACAACTGTTGAGTTCCTGCAGAAGTAGCTAAAGGTTTCAAATTGCTCAACTAAATAAATTATTCTTCATTTAATTGACCGTGCTATTCACAATGAACACCTCTTTAATGAATGGCTCGGTATAGGGATATGACTTAAGAACCTAAAGCAGGTTATCCACTTAGAGAAGGAAATTGTTACCTAATGATGGAAGAACACTGCAGGCTTGTCAAAGCAATCTCCAGGCTATATGAAATGAAGAAAAGTGTAAAAAAGAAAAAGAAAGCAGGAAACTGATTAAGCTGTAGGATTGTAAAATAATAAAAATGGTAATAATGTAATAGAAACCACTGGTATTTAATCAGTTTCAATCTTTCTTGCTTAGTTAAAAACTCAAAATAGGAAATACTAGGTAGACTTATGTAACTCACAATGCAAAAGGAAATTGACCTGAGAGTGAGACCCTTTGGCCATATACAGTATAAACAGGAATGGGAGTGTACCCTGTTCTCAGAATCTATTGACACTTTGATACAAAGAAATATGAGGAAATACGTGAAAAGTGAAAAGCATAAAAACAATCAATTTCAACAAAAGAATTCAAATCTACCAGAGGGAAAAAATGATTATTTTCAAGAAACTATAAAAAGGAGAAAAAACAAGAGGCTATCTGGTTTTGTAATGTTTTCTGAAGTACTGCCAATTTCACATGAGATAGATGTGAAATGACTATATAATTAGGATGCTTAGGTGTTTTCTAAGCCATAGTAACTTTTTTTTTTTTTTGCCACAGTAACTTTCTGAATGGTTTATTACTGACATATTATTGACAAGTACTGCACGTAACTTTCTTTGAGCATTCTATGAGGGGACCTATTTCTTCCTTAGCTTCTCTTTCTTTTTACCCCAGATCAGGAGCTAAAAATCATTCTTCTATCTGACTACCCCAAAGACCCTCCTGCCCCTGAACCCTCAACAGTTACCTGACATCCAGGTGAGAATTTTAGAAGGGTGGATTCTTTAACGGTTCCCGAACCATGAATTTGCATCAGGTTTGGAGTCTGTCATAATTTCCACCATCTCTTTGATAGCCTTCCCGGTTAGAGTGTGGGTGCTTCGTACAGGTCAAGGGCTGTATCTTCGTCTATTTATTTCATTATTCGTTTACAAAGGGACTCTCTCTACAGGTTTTCATGAAGTTCCAAGCATCACAAGTTAACCATACAACATTTGAAGGAAGTAGAGCTTAGCCACAGCAATTATTTGGTAATTATAATAGACTTCCTAAGGCATGGCTGATTTCAAAAGCAGTGCGCGTCAATACAATGATGGTACTACCAGAACAAATAAATACATAAGTGGTGCTGTCTGTGCTTGTAATAATAGAAGTATGAGGTCCTGTGTCTGAAAACTTGGTCTCCCCCCATGACTGAAGATGTGTTGGAGCCTTGAAAACATTCATAGGAGGCTTGGGAGAAGATATTGGATGCCAGCTGTATTCAAATATCTAAAGGATCGTCCATGAAAGGAAAGGGTTTCTTCTGCATGTCCCTGCAGGGAAAATGTAAAATCAATGGGTAGAAGATGCAACTAGCCATATTTCATTCTCTGCAAAAGAATTATCTGAGAATCAGAGCTTTCCAGAGATAGGGCATGAGAATTTCCTCCACAGGCATAGCGAGGGCCGGCTAGCCCTGCCCTATCCTGTTCTGATCCTGGAGGTCTAGGCTTCAGGGCCATGGTTAAGGCAATATCTGAATTCCTAAAATGGTGAGGATGTAGTGGTGCTTAATTCTCTGAGACTCAACAACTCCTTTTTATACCAGAAATGAAATTCATAGACAATATCACCCACCTACTCACATATTTTTTAAATCAGCAAAATGTTCTAACCATAAAACAAAAAGATTTTGCAGTTTGTAAAAATTATTTGTAATAAAAAATAGTAGTGTAGTATGCAATGCTGAGGCTAGACTTCACAAGAAGGCCATTAAGATAATGAAAGGACAGCTACAACTGCCGATGAACAAAATGTGTCCTATCAGTTATTCCTGTACTAAGAGCAGTTTAGCCATCAGTCGCATGATTTGTTACAAGAGTGAATAATGCTTCGTAAAATATGGAACACAACGAAGTATAGTCTTTTCTCAATTTACATGGTAGTTGCATTTCTGAAAACTTTACTGTATAATAAAACAGTGGGAAAATATTTTTGTAACGTATAGTAGAGTCAGTTTCCAAACTCAGAACATTATATACAGGTTTTTCATTTACAGGAATGTTTTCAAGGATATTTGAAAGGCTTGCAAGGTATGAGAAAACTCTGTGCATTGCAAGAAGTCAAGCAGCTCTACTTCCCAACCACTGCAAGCCAGTGGCACGCACTCAACTGCTGTGACACAGATATGTCATGTTTCCAAAGTGCCCCTGTGGGCAATCCTGGTTTTGCTTATTGTGCTGGTTAATTCTATGTGTCAACTTGATTGGGCTAAGAGACACCCAGATGGCTGGTAAAACATTATTTCTGGGTGTATCTATGATGGTGTTTCTGGAGGAGATGAGCATTTGAAGCAGTAAAAAGAGAAAGAGAAAGAGATCTGCCCTCCTCAGTGTTGGTGGGTAGCATCCAATCCCTTAAAGGCCTGGATAGAACAAAAATGCTGAGAAAGGGCAAATTCCCTGTCTCCCTTCCTGAGCTGGGACATCCATCCTCCCCTGTCCTGGGACACCCGGCATTTCTGGTTCTCAGCCTTCAGACTCAGGCAGTAAAACCAGAGACCTCTGGGGTTCTAAGGCCTTCAGATTGGGACTAAGTTAAACCACTGGTTTTCCTGGGTCTCCAGTTTGCAAGTGGCATATTCTGGGATTTCTCGGTCTCCATAAGCACATGAGCCAATTCCTATCATGAATCCCCTCTTCATATCTATATATCTATTTATCTATATATCTATTTACCTATACACCTATATCAATATTCTGTCTCTCTGGAAAACCCTGAATAATACAACCACCCCATTGAGATGGACTTTCATTTGCAGATTCAACAATAAAGGGAAGTCAAAACCCAAAGCTGAGGGAAACTGATGTAGAAGGAAGTAGGTAGAAGAAAGATGAGGCCTGGAAGAGTTCCTTCAATGAAAGGACAATTAGCTGCAGTGGTTTTTACATAGTTTCTGCAGCTGTACCTCTCTCCTGAGCACCTAAGGGCACAGTTCAGAAGCAGAGGGAGGTTGTAGTTTCCAGTTGGTCACAGGTGGTACCCAAGCAGAGGCTGGATGACCATTCACAAGGAAGACAGAAGTAGGGATTTGGACATCTATGATTCCCTGAGACCATGTAAAATGTGTATTCACCATGGTAACTGGTCAAATCAGGCTTCCAAGGAATCTAGGGTGGAGCTGTCAACTTTCACAGCTAGTTCGCACATAACCCTTCTCACAATGTACCCTATAGTCAGCCAAATCAGGTCACTCTGATAGTGCAAGTAGAAGCTCTTAATGAATTACCTGGTACAACACATATAAACCAGGACTGTCCCAGGCAAAACTGGACCTGTGTTTACTGTATCTATGTTGGAATTTATCTCTAAGTAAAGAAGAACCACCAAGGAACAGTAGCATTACTAAATAAATAATATTCCCCTATGACTGCCTAACTATTCAGGGCTTTTTTTCTCCTATATTTATTTTAAAAGTTAAAACCCAAAATTATGGCATTGTGAAGATAATTAGAACTTACTATATTCCTATATATTTTTCCCAAGTAATATATTTGCTAGATGACTATGTTTATACTAAAGCATATATAATTTATAAATTACTTACACCAATTATAGTTTAAAATATCATATTATTAAATTTAAGGCTTCATTAATTTAGGAAAATACATATATAAATATATCATATTGCACACTATAATATATTACGTTAACAGAGTGGTCTCAAAGTGATTTGATATATGTAATCTTATTAGAATCAGCCATCTAAAAATAAGAACAAGCATGAAGGGGTATATTCATACCAACCAAAATATTAGCAATATCATGAATTATCCTTATGTTTATATTTCAAGTCTAATAGTAAAATGGCTATTTTTAAAGTCATTCTTTATGGAAAACAGAGATAGTTACATATTCAAATGTTGGCTCTACTCAGACCTTTTAAAACTTTTTGAAAAAACTCATTGTTTATATTTAAAATAAGAATTATTTTGTATAATCCGCCTATAGGCTGTACAGTCTTCTGAAAAAAATTAAGACCTCTTTGAAGGGAGGAAAATATCTGAATCCATTCATTGTTCCAGTTTAGTACTTGGCTCATGATAGTACCTACTCAGTAAATGCTCATTAAATAAAACACTGGATGATTGAATGAATGAATGAATGAACGAACCAGCAATCTCACAGGGAAATGTTTAAGATGATAACTATTCAATGATCATCAATATTCCCAGTGGAAACAAACTAAATGCATCTAAAACATAGTATTTATTGCATCTAAATCATAGTATTGCAATTTGCTCTTTACATTTCTTAACCATATATCATAAAGAAACATTAACATCTTAAATTAAAATTATAGAGTCAAGTCCTATGTGGCTGTACCAAAGTTTCAGAAACTAAATTATATATAGTTACAGATCCATTTATTTAAATTTGGTTAACAATTTCTACGAACATCAGAGGATTTACTATGAACAAATTACCTCTCAGTCACTGTGGATACAAAAGAGTAACTTATGCCCTCAAGCAACTTTTTGTCTTAACAATAACATTTCTAAATTAAAATGAGTATTATTATAAAATTTTATCACATCAAAGCCTCATGACTCGTAATAACTGATCAGGCGGTAAGTTTGGTTTATAACATTTGTATAGTGATTTCTAAAACCATCCTCCATCATATACATAAACTCTCCTGAGTTAATAGAAAGAGCCCTTCACACTTCACCTGTGTCTCACTTCACCTGTGTCTCTCTTCATGCACAATTATGAATGATTTATAATTAGCATATGTATTATAATGATGATTTTTAAAGTACTCTGAATTTTTTAAAATTTATTTATTTATTTTTGGCTGCGTAGGGTCTTCATTGCTGCACGCGCGATTTCTCTAGTTACAGCGAATGGGGGCTACTCTCTTTTGTGGTGCATGGGCTTCTCATTGCAGTGCCTTCGCTTGTTGCGGAGCAGGGGCTCTAGGCACACGGGCTTCACTACTTGTGGCACGTGGGCTCAGTAGTTGTGGCTCGCGGGCTCTAGAGCACAGGCTCAGTAGTTGTGGCACACAGGCTTAATTGCTTGTGGGATCTTCCTGGACCAGAGCTCGAACCCGTGTTCCCTGTATTGGCAGGCAGATTCTTAACCACAGTGCCAGCAGGGAAGTCATTTAAAGTACTCTGAATATTTTTAACTTTTCCCCTTGCACTCTAAATAACCATTGATGGAACTTCCTATGTGGTTAAGATTACTAAGCAAGGATAATTTCATCCCACTTCCCATTTGATTCATCATAAAATCTGAATTATCTGAAGAGAGAGACTTTGCAGTTGTGAAATAACAATGAGAGAACATGATCACTTTTGGTAGGTAGGATTTAACTTGATTAGGTAAACATAAGGCTATAATTCCACCCATACCATGAGTTACATTTCTACTACTGCCATATACATAACATCTTGTTAAAAATATGAACCTGTCGGGCTTCCCTGGTGGCGCAGTGGTTGAGAGTCCGCCTGCCGATGCAGGGGACGCGGGTTCGTGCCCCGGTCCAGGAGGATCCCACATGCCGCGGAGCGACTGGGCCCGTGAGCCGTGGCCGCTGAGCCTGCGTGTCCGGAGCCTGTGCTCCGGAACGGGAGAGGCCACAACAGTGAGAAGCCCGCGTACCGAAAAAAAAAAAAAAAAAAAGAATCTGTCAAATCTTTCTTTTTCCTCAATTCAGAATAAAGTTAGGTTAAGTACAAGCAAAATTCTACAACTGATTACCAAGGGAAGCTAGGATACCTCTTTCACTGGCAATATTTTAAAAGAGAAATGAAAAATAAAAATTCAAGAGGATTTAATAAGCTTCTAAGCTCCATTAATCTTCTAAGCTTCATTTATTGCTCTTCTAAGCTCCATTATGAGCACTAAGGATATAAAGATAGGACATGCTCCCTGCCCTATTCGAACTTCAAGTTTGGTAGGGGGCAGACTTATTCAAAAAGAAAAACAAATACGCACTGTGGAAAATGTAATAAGAGCCCAGTCCTATAGGATCACAAAGAAAGACTCTCAACCCTACAGTATGTTTTTATATGCAACTTCAAAAAAGATGGAGAGACAAAATGACTTGACAAGATTCTTTTTAATCCCATGATTCAATGAATTTAGCTTCCCTTGAATCTTAAGTAATATCAGATAGTTTCATATGACTCTCTTGGAGATAGAACTTATTTGAAGTGAAATCTTAGATCGATCAATTATATGAAATGTTTAACAACTTTATTTCCTATGGTAAAGTACTAAATCTGTTTACTTTTGCTCTTAAAATTTAGAATTATTATATTCCATTTTCCTCTCTGAAATCTTTTCCAAAAAATCAGGTCATCACATCCATCAAGCAGTTAAATAAAAGATATGTCTGAATATATTTAAGACCCAACTAAACAATGAGTAAAATAAGTTGGCCCTATTTTAATTATATATTGGCTAATAAATAGAATTTTCCCACTCATAAACATCAGAAATCACACACACACAAAAAACTAGGTCACTGTAATAGCAAAACCTTTTAAATTCAGCATTTAATTTCATCATCAGTTTTCATCACATGCTAAACCCTTGATCATTAGTTTCTACATTTCAACTTTCTACTATAAAATTATAGCTCTTTAACAAAAGATATGCAATAACTCTATGTTGGAATGTGACTGTTAGATCCCCAACTGCATTAGTTGAAGTTATGTACTATGCACAGGTTGTTATGAAGCCTATTAATATTCTAAACATAGTTTGAACTGAATATACTAACCCTCCATTCATTTACATAGGAAATAAGCACACTTAGGACTACTTTAATCTTTTAGTGAGCTCTACTTTCTGCTTTTTGGTTTTAATATTTTATTTTCTAATATAGTTCAATGCATATGGGAAGCAGAAAGTTGATTGCTTGATAAGCACATTTAGAAAAATATGAGAAAAATAAAAACAAATCTGGAAAGTAGATTGCTTGATAAAGTCATTTAGGAAATAGCAAACTAAAATCAAATCTGGAGTGCTTTTCTGTACGAAATGCAACATAAAAACTGACAAAAATAAAGTTGTTAAGTCATCCATAACACATCTGTGGACCCTAATGTAAGACAACATGACTAGAAGAGAAGAGAAATATGTAAAAAGAAATACTCATATAGGGTAAAATAATATGCAAGAAATAAGAAGAGACGATGCTCTCTGCCTTCAGTAGTGTCCCTGTGGCTGTTTCAAGGATAGAGGTGGCATGGCTTTGGACATCAGAAAGAGAGGGTTTCAGCTCCCTCACTAATTCTGTCACCTTGAATAAACCTTTTAACCCTTCTAATAATAATAGGCTAATCATGCCTCACAAGATTGTTGGGAAGATTAAGTTAAATGATATGCATTGATGAGCTCACATGATCCTTAATATGTAGTCAGTACCGGATTTTATGTTCTGCTCCCTCCTCTAAAAGTTTAGGGACGTGATTCATGCTACAGTCAACTACAGGTTTACAAACGAAGACTCACTTTGCAGGGCAGCAGCCCCAAGCCCAGAAGGAATAAGTGACCTAGCAGAGTGTCCTAGTTAATTGGGGAGAGCGCCAGTTTCTCCTCATAACTCTTCTAACAATAACCACCAGTCATGGTCTCCAAATGAGAGCAAACTGAAATCCCCATCAGATGCTGACCAGGAGACCTCGTGTGTTTGGTCCTCAGCCCAAGCTGCTCTTCAGAGTCAACAGAGAAGCTTGACAAGAAATACCAATGCTTGGACCCAACTCCAGAGATTCAGATTTCATTGGCCTGGTATGAGGCCAGATAGAGTTGCATTGTTGTGTGTTTATTGGTTGGTTGTATTAAAGCACCCCCAGATGTTTCTAATGAGCAGCCATGTTAAGAACTGCTGCTGTAACTCAAATGTAAATTATCTGAATCCTGGGGCCCGTCACCTACTCCGACCCCATGATCTCCAGAAGGAAGTAGGGAGTGATCCTATTGTAGGTTTCAAGGATCCTAAGTTCAGAAATAAAGGCTGAAGGGAGAAGTTTTCAGCCAGCACAAAGGTTAGTTGCCAAAACAGAGAGAGAAGAGCCTCTCTGAAATGACAATGACTCCCTCCTTAACCAAACTTCAGTCAGTCTCTTTTGAGCCCTCATCTTTTTAGTTAATTAATTTATTTATTTGTGGGGGTTTTTTTTGGCTGCATTGGGTCTTCATTGCTGTGCGCAAGCTTTCTTTATTTGCGGCGAGTGGGAGCTACTCTTCGTTGCGGTGCATGGGCTTCTAGGCATGTGGGCTTCAGTAGTTGTGGCTCGTGGGCTCTAGAGGACAGGCTCAGCAGTTGTGGCACATGGGCTCAGTAGCTGTGGCACACGGGCCTAGCTGCTCCGTGGCATGTGGGATCTTCCCAGACCAGGGATCGAACCCGTATGCCCTGCTTTGGCAGGTGGATTCTTAACCACTGCGCCACCAGGGAAGTCCTCAGCCCTGTTCTACAGTAGTCTTGTCCTTGGCCTGCTGAGCCCAGTGTAGCAAGAATACCCCACCCATCCTTGATATCTAATCAAGTTCCTCTTAGTAAATTTCCGTCCACTGACCCCCTTGCTCTGCCCATTTGCTATAAACCCCAATCTGCCTTTGCTGTATTTGGAGTTGAGCTCAGTTCTATACTTAAGTCTCTCTCCCCTACTACAGTAGCTCTAATAAAATGTCTTGCTGTTTTAACAAGCACCAGAATAATACTTTAAATTTTCCTATATTCTCCAAAATATAGCCAAAACTACCAGAAACTTAACTCCATGGAGAAGTCTACGTACGGAGCCAGAGATTCCTTGGATCAGGGAGAGAAAAGCAAACGAAGGCAAGACCAGATAAATGGGGAAGGTTCTATAGAGATTTTCTGGAAGAGATCTGAGCAGGGCTCTGTGAAGGCCAAGAAGCGTGCCTAAAGATGAGGCTACCAACATCAACTACCAGCAGACACGCCAGGAAGAAGTCTTTGTAAATCTTGCACTGGTTGCAATGACTAATCCTTCACAGCCCCATTACCCTTGGTCACATCCCAGATTTAAGTCCTATGATAGCATTTTTTTGATGGTAGTATTTCCTCTTCTCTGAACAAGTCCCAAGAAACACCTCCTTTGCATTGTGTATTTTGAAATCTCTTTCAATAGTCTCCTCTGTATTTTCAAATCCTTTTTTTTTTTGCAGTACGCGGGCCTCTCACTGTTGTGGCCTCTCCCGTTGCGGAGCACAGGCTCCAGACGCACAGGCTCAGCGGCCATGGCTCAGGGGCCTAGGCACTCCGCGGCATGTGGGATCTTCCCGCACTGGGGCACGAACCTGTGTCCCCTGCATCGGCAGGCGGACTCGCAACCACTGCGCCACCAGGGAAGCCCCTCAAATCCTTTCTTTGTATATAAAATCGTTTACCTTAATTGCAAATCCTGTAGACACTGCCCCTGATGCCTACTCTTCTCTCACCCCATTTGGACCCTGGGATCAATGAATGGGGTTGGCATCCTCCCAACTCTGCATTGCTAATTCCATTATTATATTATCTTAGAATTTTAAAAAGAGAATGAAACTCACCCATTCCATTTAAGAACACTTTGTTCCTCCACATTGTGTCATCTATGTTCACTCTGACTGATTGAAAACTGGGCCCATACTCTTCATCAACCCAAGTCTTGTCATCACCTGGGCTTTATGCCAAAAGCTATTGTTATAGGTTGGGTATTTATGTTTGATATGCCCAAAAACTCATGAGATTTTATGTTTATAGATATTACCACTAATAATAACAATAATAATTCATATAGCAGTTACTGGTATCAGTTATTGATGCCTTCCTCAACACGTTACATGTATTAACTTAATTTTTCCCAACATTCATATGAAAGAAGAATTATTAAGGAACCAGGGTTCAAGTGGACTGAATAAGTTGCCCAAGTTCACAAGCTAGTAAATGGCATAATCAGAATCTGAACGAAAACCTGTGTGATATCAAAGCCGAGGGTTTCCCACTGCAGCATTCTGTCTTCCTCTCACCACGTTCTATGCCCTAACTACCCCTGGAGAGAAAGGATTGAGGCCAATAGAAATATATTCTCATCTTTAGCTTCTGCTACAGGTATGCTACCCACACTCAAAAGTGGATTTTAATGGAAGACAAACTCAACTCCAGAACTTCCATTCAACCATGTATGTTTCCTAGTTTGCTAAAGACCTCTCTGACCCTATGAGGGACGTAATGACTTCCCTGATATTCAGCCCCGTGGCAATCAAGTTATTCTTTGCCAACTTACACTATACACAAAGAATGCCAATATTGCACTATCTAAATTACTTTACTATATACTCCTCATTGAATACAAAGTGCTATTCTTAAAGAACACCTGAGAAATGTCTTCCATTCCATATGGAAGTCCACTGGAAAAGGAGATACGGCCAAAGAGTAACCAGACCACTTGAATGGTGTTCCAGAAATAGATGAACTACGTGCTTTTTCATCATTTACCAGTACAAATTAAAGAATTTTACAATCAAGAAGACTGAAGTCAGTTAATACACACTACCTCAGTCAGGAAACATCCCACATCCCACATATTTTAGAATTTAATGATTAAAATAGTAACATCCCATTAGCTAGAAAAGAAAGTGTTCCCACAGCATTCCCACATCCCATTCCCATTTATAAACAGGCCTTCATAACACTTTGCTTAACGCTTTCTGTATTCACAGAGGAAAATACACAGTGACCTAATTTTGTTCTTCTTTTCAGAAGTCTGAATAAATCCTATTTGATTTTTGCATGACTAAACCAAGTTCACAAGAGGAAGTTTTGCAGGGATGTGAAAATTGCTAAGATAATCTTGTTCGTTACATTTAACAGTTCTAGTCAACTTGTCAAATGAACAATCTATCAGGGCTAATGCTAATGTGATGCTCCAAAAATGGCTGCCATTTGTAGACATCTAGGGAAGTCCTAGTTGGTGTTGGATCTGGCTAAAAGAACCATCCCAACTGGCCAGTGAAGGATGTCCTGGCCACTGCATGTCTCGGATCTTCGTCTCTCTAAGGCTGCATTTGTGCTGGGGAAGGAGGAACCACTATTGTAACAATCTCCCAGTTATCCACAAGCTATAAGAAGCCGTGTCCCCTGGAGCTGATAGGAACAAAGTTAAATGAATCAGTGCTCCAACATCTGCCAGTGTGAAGTGGGTGCGACTTATTCAAGGTTGTGAAAGAGGCAACATACTCCCTTCTACACTTCCCCTTGCCCTCCCTCATCCCTTGCCAATACAAGCTGCATAAATTAACTGACATCAGCAAGGACACCAATCTCAGCACGGCAGACGCACGAAGAGAGTAACTCTAGCAACTATGAAGAATAACGAACACGTTTCCACCCTCTGGAAGGTTCTTTCTAGAATGACATATACAAGCCATTTTAAATTGTGCTTTCTCTGTGAAACCTTCTCAAGGTCCCTTCAGGAGCACCAGCACAACACATTTCCAAGTATCAGCATTTTAGCACATAAATTGTCAATCTGTGATTATTTGTTTACATAGAGCACCAAATTTCAGACCCGGGGCACTTTGAAATCGGGACTCTTCAGTTTTGCACGCCCACCACCCAAAACAGTAACAGTTGGCTAGTAAGGCTTGCAGTAACATATGTTGGGTAAGTGAATGAATGAATGAGTAAACCTGAGACTACAGTAATGTTGGTCTTGACATGGGAACAAGAATGTAAGCAAGTAAAGGTTTTCTTTAATTCTCTATAAATTTGGAGATAAGAATTGGTCTCTATATTCTCTCCCCTATTGCCCTCCCTCCTATTCTTATACCTCAATTCACAAAAAGAACGTGCTGAATTTACAAAGAATAAAGCAAGACTAAATAAATATGAGTACTCACTTTCAGTAGTACAGCGCTAAGACACAGAATCTCAGTGCACTGCTAAAATATAACCACCTGAAAATCCATTAAGGGTATCACTAAATGGCTTTGCAATCACCACACTTTCCTCGCTATGCCCCTGCTTTGGAGCTGTGCATCATCATGAATGGGCTCCACGCTGTCACTCGTGTTATGTATATGGTGACCTTGGTGTGTATTTGGAGACAGAATCCCTCTCCACTCTGCAGGCTCACTACCTTATTTCACTGGGAATGATGGTTTTCCCAGGTGCGGCCACGCTGCAGTTTGGTGTAGCTGTTGACGTTAATTAATTTATGCAAATCAGCTAGATATCATCCCTGATTAATGCCTTCACTGCTTTATTAATTTTGAATACTTTAAGAGGCTGTTGGCCATGTATGATGCAATATCTGCTTGGAGAATAACTACTCACATGATTAATTGAGACCCTGAAGAACAGTACTTGATCTCTTCTAGTTGATGCTACTAATTACACAAAATTTATAACTTTAAAAAAAGTAATTGCACCAGAAATGAAACTAAGTTTTATGAATTTTCTACAAGTGACACTGGCATATAGCACCCTTAAAATAGCCGTATGAATTTACAACCTAAAATTAATAGCAGAGAAAGTGTGATGAGGGCCTATTCTGTGCCAGGCTCTGTGCTAAGGGCTTCCCATGCTTTTACCATCACAAGAGAACAATCTAGCCAAGCAGACATGAGTGGCAATTCTGGGATTCTAACCTTGACCACTGGCACCAGAGCCCAATTCTTAACCACTCTTGACACGTGGACCAAAACAGCTCACGCATTCAACAAAATTCGTAGAGAATTCATGGAAGTCATTTTAGTTATCACTGTTCCTTCCAAATGTTCATGTTTTCTGACCTTATTTGCGTCCGTTCCTCCACTAAGCACCAAGCTTCCATGAGGGCTGAATTCATGTCCCACGTTGCTCTCCTTTACCCACAAACATAAAAACCAGTGGCTGGTTCTGAAACTGGCTTCACTGATTTAATTTTATGGTTAGAATTATTTTCTCTCAATTTGTTAAAAGGGAAAATCATTTCATTCTCCTCCTCAGATATTTTTCTAAGAGGCAAATACTTGAAGGCATGTGCGGTATAAAAGGGAAATGTTCATTATTAGGGAACCTGTGACTTTTTCAAAGAGCGTAGAAGCAAGATGGTGAAAAAAAATGACAACCCTATGGGATCATCTATTCAGTAGTATTTACTGAGTTCAAGGCACTCTCATCGAAATGGTTCAATACAATATCTGCCATTCTGAGTGCACAATCTAATAGGTGGAATAACAGAAGTAAAAAAATAACTCTAATGAGACATCATGTAACTTATTCCCATTTTGTAAAAGAAACCACAAGAAAAGAGCTTTTGTGGTATCAAGGTACCAAGGAAAATGATTACTTCTGCTTAAGAGAATCAGAGAAACCTTCTTGAGAGACACCTCGTCCAGATTCCCAGAGACAGGGAAAGTCCATGTTGGGCAATAGGAAGAAAATAATAAAAAGAAAAGAAACCCAGAACACTGGCCATGTGCCTGAGAGAGGGCCAAGGAGTCCACCTTGATGATTTAGGAGGAAAAAAACCGAGACAATAACTAAAGCAAAGTCCTGAAAACCCTGAATGCTAGGCCAAAGGACTGGGTTCTTACTAGAATTTATTCCTTAAAATATCTATAATAACTCTGGGCATATGCAAGGTTGGGGGATGGGGAGAGGTTGTCATTGCTGATGTTTGTTTCTAAAAATACATCTTTGTCTTGAAAATGCAATCATTCTGTTCACAGATCTGTCCTCTCTGATGAGTGCCCATGTCAGCACTGCGGGAAGAGACCTTGATTTTTGGTCTGATAATCCCACCACCAAGATGTGTTCGTTCCAGAAAAATCACTTTACTTTTTTCCCTCACCTCCAAATATTTTTTAAAAGGGAGGGTTCGGTCAGGTGCACCTAATATGTACTATCTACATTTTATGAAGCCGAAGTGGTGGCAGCTGGATGATGGTAAGACACGTACCACCTCCTCATAAAGGCTCCACCCTCCCACTCACCTACGTTCCCCATAGCATTTTCTTCATTTAAACGACTCACTTGGATGACAGAGGCCCTGGTCTCAAGCTGTTCCTTTTCTAAAGAGAAGATCATAAATAAATAGTTAAACGATAACCTTTTAATAGGTAAAGTGCTCTGGTTGCAAACAGGTGGTGCAGCTGAATCCGTATTTGGTGGTAAAAGAAAGAATTCCTGGAGGAGGTGACATTTTAGTGAAAGGAAGGGTGTAGGATGGGAAGAAACACTTTACTTGGGATCATTTAGCTATAAAAGAACAGTCTCACTGAAGTCATTATAAGGTGGGGAAGTACAATAAGAAGTCACTCTAAGGATACATACACCAGGGAACCCAAGAAAAGCCAAGCAACTCAGCCTGAAGGAACGTCTAGGCCCACTGAAGGGACAGCACGGGGGCCTCACGCTCTGACGTGGATGTCTCAGCTTCTCTCCTCACTCACAGTTGGACTTCTCACCCTTTGCTCTGCAGATCTTTTGTCTGCCTGACAGCTTCTCCTTCACGCTTGCACCTCCTCATGACCTTTGCTTGCTAGGCCTCCTGAAAGATCCCTCTACCTCCCCTGTGGCAACTGAAGCATTCATTTGGTCCCAGTCAATGTACCATAACTCCTTGTTTTCTCAGGATGGGATCTCTCAGCGGACGGTCTTAAGATATAAGGAATCTGATTGGCCCAGTTCATCCTTTCATACCTATGTACTGGCCCCTCCTGGCACAGATGCCTACATTCTGGCCAATTACTTGTCCCTGGAGGTGGAGGAGAAGGGGAGGGGATCGTGAAAAGCAGAGCTGCCCTCACTTCAGTGGGAACTCTGGGAAAGGCAGTCCCTTAAGACAAGTGTGGATATGGAAGGCTCTCGTCATATCCAAAGGACAGAGTTTCAAGCAGAAGGAGACCATGTATGAGGCACAGAGGCAGGAAAGAGAAAGGCATGGATGAGGAATTACAAGTTCAATACACTCAAGGCATAGCTCATGACAATCGATCTCAGGCAACTATGGAGAACGTTAAAAGAAGATAATTTAAGGTGGGAAGATGCTTTGGGAGCCTACTGCCACAGTCCAAGTGGGAGAAGATGAGGACTTCCACAAAGACAGTGACACCGATACTAGAGGGTAGAAGGTGGGTTCCAGGGGAATTTGAGAGGTAGTATGGACTAGCCTACCTCACTAATATGGGTGGAAAATGTGGGAAGGAAAGGCATGAACTATCTTATGTAAATACCAAGTCACCTATTTCCTGAGGGGGAGGAATTAGGGGTTTGGAGCCATTATAAAGCAGTAACCAAATACTAAATAACAGATTCATTATTAAAGAATTGATCCCATCCAAGAGTTTCATTCTGTCAGTCAAAAAACCAAACACTTGATTATGTGTTTGGAAAAAAGAAATGTATTTTCCTTTTTGCTTTTTGAAAGCCTGGGTAAAGAACACAGATATATACCTCTGCCGAAATTCATCAATCAGTTTATACTATCCATGAATTTTACTGTAGATAAAATAAACCTGAATTTTTAAAAAAATACCTCTGAAGAGAATGTAACTGATTAGAAGAAGATGAGTCCTTCTTTCTTTTTTTCTTTTCCCAGCATATACCCATTTGTTAAGCACACACTGAGATCCTTTATTAGTTGCTCAGAATATACAAAACAGGAATATGACAAAAGTCCTTGTTGTCAAGGAACTCACGGTTTAGAGTTAAGCCAGACATGAAAACAGATCATTACAATGGATGACAGTTGAAGTAAGAATAGTGTCAAGGGTCAAAGACGACTGTATAAAAATCTTTTTGTCTCCTCTGCACTCCTAGGTGAGATGTCCAGGGGGAAATGAAGCTGAAAACCTCACTTTCTTAACTCATGAGTGAATAAGTTACCAGAACTATGTGTATTAATTACACAAGTAACAAATTATAAGAGACACAGGCAAAAAAAAGGAAAACAAATGCAGTGTAATCATAGTGTGCTATTGAGTTTGAATTATTCTGTTTCAATGCAATAAATAATACTGCCCCCATTATACAAACCACTGTGTGTATGATGTTCACTTTCATCAATGACAAGTTCAATTCTACTAAAACTCAACCACTCAGCTCTGACTTTAGGACTGAGTACTCCACAACCCTTAAAAATATAATGATGCTTCAAGTAACAGTTCTGACTCAGAAAGATAGACATCAGATTAATTTCTGGAAAAAGAAACCTCTCCTATAAAGGTACATTTTTTTCCCCTGGATTTTCATTAACTGGAACTGCCAAAGGTTTCCCAAATAATATATAAACTTACTTTTTCAAAAGTTAAAGAGATGTAATTATTGATTTTTTTTATTTCTAAGTACTTCTAGTATTGTGATACAAAGGCCAAGGATACAAAGTCTAAGTATTTCTAATACCTAGACACACAGGCCAAGAACAAGGTGTCTTTGGAGAGCCATGCTAGTCAATGAGGTAATAAACCTTTATTAACCCAGTACACATTGTTTTCTGGAGTATCTTCTGATGCATGGTAAATTGTAGAAACTGACCTCTGCGGAGGATTCAAATACCGTATATTTGAATACTGAATGAATACAGGTATAAAAAAACCACCTAAGTATTTTGGTAAAGGCAAAAGAACCATGGTAATTATACACTTAAAGTAATCATGCATTTTAATCACTAAGAGTAAATTAACTGCCAAAAAAGGGGGGATTTCACTTCTATTATAGATACATCAACACACTGTATAAATTGTATTACTTATCATTTATTCCATACATGTTTATTCTTCTTGACGTAAGTATACAGGCATGCACTACCTATCATGTCTTGGAAAGACTTTCTTTGAATATCTATGAGCCTATTTCTGAGAGTATCATATTATTGTAAAAATTTCATTATTTGGGTTGTTTTACATACTCTGAGATACTACTGAACTATACCTTTCATTCCTTTCAAAAATGCTATTCCTTTTCTCAAAATGTTGGAGTTCCCCTCAACTCTCAGAAAGCTTCTTTCTCTGGATAAGACTTTGCATGGAAGAGGAGCTGCCCCTTGAGTAGGGCACCAAATCTTGAGTCTTCATAGAAGTACGCACATGAGGTAGAAGTTATACGTCCACTGGAGAGCGTCCGGCTATTGTCTGCATTTTAAGGGCGCAGGACATCTCCATTTTCATTTTGCCCCAACAAACAAACCAAAAAACAAACTCTGAAATACAATAAAGCTATTAATTAGCTATTGGCAAATTTGCTACAAAATGCCTTGTAATAACAAAATTGCCTTTCAACTTAGCGATCATCACTAAATATTGTCAATCATATTTAAGGATTAGGATTCCTAATCGAACTAATAAAAGTATATTACAGTATTTAATATTTGCAGCATTTTAACCTTTATATTTTTGTAGTACACTGAAAAATTTTACCATCGTCTTTTGTTTCCAATATCTACACATTTTGAACTAACAAATGTTGGACAGGCAATAAACTAAAATAAATAATGTCTTTCACAAGAAGAAATCTCTTTGGATGGGAAATAGAATACCACTCCATGTTTTACTGATGTTGTTTCTTATGTATGCTAGGATGTTTGACTGGTAACTTATGAAAAATTAGTTCATTCTTAGTATTTTTGCTGTAGGGTTTAATATTCCAAAAATGAAATGGCAAGTGGACAGACCTGATAAAATGCAAGTGGGATTAAAATGTTCAGGTAATGGATAGTATAATTTGCTGTGGCCTAATAATAAAGACTACTGGCTGACTGCTACAGTGGAGGATTCCTGGACTGAATGTCAATATTATGACATAGTATGAGTGTGTTTCGTGTTTGGTAATTGCAATCATTGTTGCTTTTGTTACATTCATCCGTTGACAATGCTTGGTGTCAGCTTATTTATCTCTTGTAAAAATAAAATACAGTGTGTGTGTGTGTGTGTGTGTGTGTGTGTGTGTGTGAAAAAAAGAACTTAAAAAAAAAAAGTTAAGGTAACCTCTCAGTCCAAGTTAAAAAAAAAAAAAGACTACTGGCTGAAAAAAAGAGGCACATAAAATATAGGGAGTCACATAAGATATAAAATACAGGGCTTCCCTGGTGGCGCAGTGGTTGAGAGTCCGCCTGCCAATGCAGGGGACACGGGTTCACGCCCCACATGCCGCGGAGAGGCTGGGCCCGTGAGCCATGGCCGCTGAGCCTGCGCGTCCGGAGCCTGTGCTCCGCAACGGGAGAGGCCACAACAGTGAGAGAGAGGCCCGAGAACCGCAAAAAAAAAAAAAAAAAAGACTCCATGGAATTTTTAAAATTAATAACATTTATTTTTAGAGCAGTTTTAGGTTCACAGCAAAATTGAGGAGAAAGTACAGAGAGTGCCCTTATATCCTCTGTCTCCACACATGCACAACCTCCCCTAAAATCTATATTCTGCCCCAGAGTAGTATTTTTTTTAATTTTTTTATTGAACTATACTTGATTTACAATGCTTCCAGTGTATGGCAAAACGATTCAGAGACAGATAGATAGATAAATAGATAGATATAGATAGATATACTCCTTTTCGGATTCTTCTCCATTCTAAGTTATTACAAGATATTGAATATAGTTCCCTGTTCTATACAGTAGGTCCTTGTTGTTTATCTATTTTATATGTAGTAGTGTGTATCTGTTAATCCCAAATTCCCAATTTATCCTCCCCCCACATTTCCCCTTTGGTAACTGTTAGTTTTCTGTTTGTGAGTCTACTTCTGTTTTGTAAATAAGTTCATTTGTATCATTTTTTTAGATTCCACATATAAGTGATATAGTATGATAGACAATGACATTTTTTAAGAATAGTCAGTGGCATGTTACTTGTCTCATCCTGTCAGCACTAAGGCAAAAATAACAACCTCACAGGTCAGATAAAGCAGAGGTCTGGCAACCAATGTACGGATGGTATAGAAATCGCCAGACTCTTGTAAGAGTTTATAATCGCTGAGTCCCGTTGTCAACCTAACTGGCTTCAACCTACATTAATGCAATACTATGTCAGCATTCACATCAGCCATCATGTGTCTGATTTTAAATAGTGATTCCTAATTAATTTTCTCAATAGACAATGCTTTGATTGGTTTCTTTAGCCAAGTGGTCAGCCACAATTAGTATTTCAGGTCACAAAAAATATGCATAAAGAACTTAAAAATCATGGGGCATTAACTAGACTCTGACCATAATACTGAGCACACTTTTTAAAATAAACACTACTCTTATGCAAGTCTTCACATTTTCTTAAAGACATTTTATTTATCTAAGTAAGCTGATTCTTCACAGCTAAGTTATAAATCTAAGACCATATCCTGTATGGGGATAAAGTTATGAGATCAGTGTGGTTCCCAGAAGTTTTATTTCTGTTGAAGGTTGGAACAAATGACTCACCAAAGTTATACTAATTTTCACAGTAGTGGGTAGTATGTCTATGCACAGAAGTCTGGTGTGAAATGCACTTAGTCAGACCAGGCAATGAAAATTCCAGTGATAGGGAGAGGAAGCAGATTCCCCCAATATGTATTGCTTTGGAAATCAGGTACATCAAAGATCATTATTTGTATACAATTTCCTGAGTAACCGCAGAGATAGTATCACAGAGATTTCAATTAAATCGTTTGATTACTCTAAAATGAACCAATTTACTAGTTTTATTGTCTCTCTTTTTCCCCTCACCGTTAAAAAGAAACATAGGAGTGCACCAGCTAATGGCTTCATAGTGCAGATTACTACTGAACTCCTGGACAGATTGTGGAAATAGCTCTTAATTTATGTGCCCAGTGTACAGTATCGTATCTCAATGCTCTTGTTCATTTGTGTTATTTTTATTTGATTTCAACCCAGCAGTCACTGCCTGCATTTCTCATTTTCATGGTTTAAAATAAGTCACATGGAAATACTCCTTACTGGGGGGAGGATTTAGACTACCTGACAAATTTGCACCTGGACCTTATCAAGTCAGCAAATGGTTCTGCATGATTGCCAAGTCTCATTACACTGACTGCCCTGCTTCATTTAGAGCCCAGACCAAACACTATGAAACAAAAATGAATAACCCCATGTTCTGACTCTGGAAACCCTACCAGAGTCAGTTTCTTGCTGAGTACATGTTCAAGTGATGATACTTCTAAGTAGAAAACGTCTCTTTGCTTTGTGAGTCCATGGGACACCAAATGATATCTTTCAAAGAGGGGTTATTTTTTTCCATGAAATACCAATGATGCATGACCGACCAAAATGACAGATTCAGAAAATGTAAAAGAAGCTTCAATATTTATTTTCAGACTATGCTACTCACCTCTTGATCCTGAAGCAATGAAAGCTGTCCACATAAACAAATCCTTTTATATAGATTGGAATTCAAATAAATTTGAAATGGCTCAAAAGTACCAAATACAATCTGCCTGGATGCTGTTTATAGGATTTGATCATCTAAATTGAAAAGCTGAATTCTGCATACAAGTTTTATCAACACAGAGTGCATTTTTCCATATACATATATGTTTGTCTTTATAAGTGGATATACGGATATAGATATAGGTATGTTAGTAATTGGGGTGTATAAATACGTATGTACTATACAAAGAGTGTTCATGGCATTTTTGTTTCTAAAAAGGGATCATTACTTTTCCTAATAATACTTATAAATACATCTATTTCACCCTTTGGTTGTCTTTCAGCGTACTAAAAATAATCAGTTTAATGACACTCATATCTTTGCAGTATCTTTCAATACTTTCTCATATTTTGAAACAGTGTTCGACTTTCAGGGTAGGTATTACTATCTGCATTTTACACATGGGAATACTGAAGCTAAGAAAGATTAAATGACTTGGGACAGAAGAGGACCCAGGCATTCTGCCGCTGGGGCAAGGGCTCCTCCCCTTGTCACTTGCTGTTCTGTATGAAAGATGTTAGTGCTGCGAGCATTATTAAGCTACTGGTATTCATTACACTAGGGTTTCAACATGGTACTAATAAATCCACTTAGCAAAATCGGTATAATAACATCACTATCTAGGGAGATTATCACCCTTACCCTGACACTTCTTTATATTCCATTTTAAACCAAAATGAGAAATTCCAAATGGAAAACCATGCTCAGATTCTCACCTTAGTGTCCTCAGCATCACAGCTCTTCTGTTGCTCATTTCATTAGCACACCTGGCTTGTGGTTATAGACTGTCCTATACAGGCTGTATGAAGACTAATATCTGTTCATCAGGTGGTTTAACCACTTTGTGGAAATCACCTGTAGTACCAGCAATCACCTTACTGGGCTGGGTATTTAGTGCTGAGCCTCTGTGCCTGAAAAAATGGCCTACTGAAAATTGGAGATCATGCATTTGTTGTACGTACATCAAATTGTCTATTTTTCATATATACACAGATTAAAACCCAGCAAAGCATCTTTCATCCACATAGAACAGCTGTGTGATGCCAGATGTTTTTGTAAAAGAATATTCTTAAGGTAAATGCCATAGTATAGTGTCAATACTGCCTAGCTTTTTAAAAATTTTCTGAAGGACCTTTTCAGGAAAATCAGTGAAAATGTTCATGTTATCTATATACTAAATATCTCAAATGCCTTTAATAAAATCTATCTCAAAAATTTTCTTTCATCATCTCCACAGAATCCCTAGATTAGAACCCCTGCTTAACAAAACAAAAAAGAAAGTTTTTAACGATTTAGCGGCAATATTAATGTTACTCAAATCTCTTTTATCTGGATTGATTAATGTAATTCATTATTCACTACTCTTCTGGACAGATGTGTTAAATTACAGTTGATACAGAATACTGCTGATAGTTTATTTGATGACATTACTTCAGGCTTAAAAATAGCCACACTTGGGCTTCCCTGGTGGCGCAGTGGTTGGGAGTCCGCCTGCCGATGCAGGGGACGCGAGTTCATGCCCCGGTCTGGGAGGATCCCGCATACCGCGGAGTGGCTGGGCCCGTGAGCCCTGGCCGCTGGGCCTGCGTGTCCGGAGCCTGTGCTCCACGGCGGGAGAGGCCACAACAGTGAGAGGCCCGCGTACCGCAGAAAAAAAAAAAAAAAAAAAAAAAAATAGCCACACTTGAACTTAAGAGAGAGCACACAGATTTCTAAAGAGGTTTTCCTGCTCAACATTTCTTGGGTATGATCAAGCTCAAATGGTTGTGACTGTCTCATTTTGGATATGTTTCTGCTAATTATCCTTCGTAATTATTTCAATTTTACAAGTAGTATTACTTTGTAGTTTCAAAGTATGGGAATGTGAGCATTTCTGATGCCACACAGCTTACTCTAGAAAATTTGAAGATGCATTTTATGAGGGAGGGCATTTTTGTCAACTTTACTTAAAATCAAAATTGATGAAGCTTAATGATAGTTTAATAAAATGTAATAAATTCAAGAGATTGCATATGACCAAGTCATGATGATAATATTCATCTGCCGTCACTGAAGTGTTTTTCCCGTGGGGTTATTTGAACAAAATTCAAATTATAGGAAAACTGAAAAAACGTCATACCCTTAAAAATGTATTAGTTTTAGTGAGAAGAAACTTTTAAAGTGCTATCAAATAGCCCTTTAAATATACCCTTTAATGAACTGTGCAAGTGAATCAAACACATGGATATCATTTCCCTTGTAATGCCTATGGGTAAAAGTTACAGGAAATATCACTATCAAAATGTGTTGCAGACTTGATTACACCTCTTAATATTTGAAAAATAGTTTGATGTGTTTTATAAATGCAACATGTGCCACATTCCTCATTATTACTCAATTCCACATGTCCTCTCTCATATCTTTAGAATATGTCGAGGTGAGATAATGTTCTTCAAGATGAAAAGAAGTCATGCTCAGTAACAGATGAGTCACCAGGTGTCTCCCCACACGCTGGCTTCTTTCAGAGAAAGAAAAGAGCTGGGAGAGCTGCTGGCCACAGACACCAGGCAGGGAGGCTTTCTGGGAGGTTCAGCCTCACCCTTGAACCAGCCTTCCACTCCTGGGGCGGGGCGGGAGGCAAAGGCCTCTGCATTTTATGTCATTGGCTTACCTTGTCATGAGGCCAATGTAGCCTCATGAAATTCTTTACATTCTCATGGTGACTTTTTAATTATCTAGACATTATTGCTAAGTTATAACTCAGTCTCTAATTACATTCTTTTATTTTATATCACTAAACACTAGGAGTAGTGGGCAGGAGGAAGGAAAGAAGGAAGGGAGGGAGGGAGGGAGGCAGGGAGGCAGGGAAGGCGGGGAGAGAGGGAAAAAGTATAATCTGGCTTTCACCACCACTACCCACATGCTCAGAAGGCAGGGAAGGAAGGCCTCTCCTTAGGCAATTCCCTGAGGACATAAGAACTCCAAATCTTATCCATATTCCTTCCCTACAGAGGGTCAACAGTTGGGCCACTCTTTAATGAGTGGCATGGAATGCTGAACTTTGTCTTTAACAGTGTAAGAGTTACTGAGACACAAACTATATATGGTTTGTCTATAATTTAAATTATAGACCTATTCAGCCTTCTCCAATCTGGGAGGGAAAAAAAAATATTTACAAGCGATATCTGTAATTTGAGTCATGAATAGCCTCTGAAGACCAGGCTTTAGAGATTCCAGTATCCTCTGAGCTTTGTTCTACCTCAGGTTGTATTGGGACTGCCTCTCTGAGTTCATGCAATCACTGATTTGAGATGGTCCTTTGTGCTCTGTGCCTACTTTTTTAGGGTTACGTCTGCTTCCCTGATGGGTCTTCCACGTACAAGTTTCCGCTCTCTCCAGGCTGCCAACTTCTGGTATTTTCAAATATACCTGTTGTCTCCTAAGCTTTTTACCCGTCTTTCTCATGTAGGTTTTTTTTTTTTTTTTTTTTTTTTTTTTTGCAGTACGCGGGCCTCTCCCGTTGCGGAGCACAGGCTCCGGACGCACAGGGTCAGCGGCCATGGCTCACGGGCCCAGCCGCACCGCGGCATGTGGGATCTTCCCGGATCGGGGCACGAACCCGTGTCCCCTGCATCGGCAGGCGGACTCTCAACCACTGCGCCACCGGGGAAGCCCCTCTCATGTAGGTTTAATCTGTGTAGTATACATTTACACTGACAATCACTGAAGAAGAAATATCTATACTTCAACAATTTTTTTTAAATGTCCTCAAGGACAGTAATTTCGTACCAGTAATTTTCACACTTTTTGACATGGACTAGAAAGACCCAACCTGAGCTTGGCTAACTTTTTAATCAGAGTTTTAAAAGATGTCACTCTTGTTACTTTTCTCTACTTACCATGAAATACACCTGTGTACACACACACACACACACACACACACACCCCTATATACGTACACACATATCCCCTGAAGATAATTTCTCAATTTCGATGGAAAAACAAATTATACAAACTGATCTTCTAACAACAGGGTAAAGTATGTTAAAGATATATAAACAGAACCATGATTTAGTTTAATTGCCAAACTAAGGCTACAGTTTAATTGCTAAACTAAGGCTATAATGACATATGAAAACATCATTGCTTAGCTTATGAAATTATTTCCTATTCCAAATATTAGTAATATAGCATGGTAATAAGGGCTGTATCTCCTTTAACCAGTTCAAGAAGAGTCTATGTTTACACATTAATTTTTATCTATAAATAACTGGAAGGAAATTTATGCTTTTTTGAAATCAGTAACTTTTAAACTTTTTGTAGCTTTATTGAAGTAGAATTGAGAAATAAAATTTTATTTTAAAAAAATATAAAGATTAAGAGGCTATGGGTAATAGGATTATCAGTGATCTTAATTTTCTTCTCTGTACATTATAATAGTTACAAAATTCTTCACAACAAGCATGTATTATTCCAGGGATGAAGACCAAAACCCTTTACACAGCTCACATGACCCACTGGCCTGGAACCCCTCCCTGCCCTTCTCTGAGCTCCAATCCATGGCATCCATTCATTTCCTTAAAGAGGCCTCAGGACCTACGAAGCTGCTATTCCTTCTGACTGGAAGGTTCCCCCTTTTTCCATCTTTGTTAACTCTTACTCAAACCTTCAGCTTAGCCCTGACATTTACTTTCACAAGGAGGCCTTTCCTCACTTCCCAGACCAGACAGTACCCCTCAGTAAAGTCACTGCACTATCCTCTACTTCCCTGGGACAGCATTACTGCAATTTATACTCATGCATTCATTTCATTATTATTTTATTTCTCTAAACCATAAGCTCCACAAGGCTCAGTTTTGCTCAGCCTTGCATCTCCAGCACTTGACATGTAGGAGTCACTTGCTAAGCATTTGTTAAGGAAATGCAGTGAGTGTTTATTACGCTGTATGTTAAAATAGCCATGAGATTTATGTATCTACTACAGGATTCTTGGACAAATCTGAGGTTAGAAAAGCGTTCATTACACAAATGCATTATATAATGGTTTCCCGGAAATCTGACAAATACATGAAATACAGGGCCATGTATCAAAAAATGTCTCCTATTATCAACATTACTGCAAGTGAATAAAGAGAATGTTAAATGACTACAATGTCCATACTAAAGAATTTCATTTGTTGAGACATTTCTGCTCATTATTCCTAATAAAAACTATTAAATATTCTCTGTAGCTCAGACAAAGCAGCTAACTACTGGTATAAATCTTCATAAGCCTCTAAAAGAACTTAAAGGACATCATCAACCCTATTTGTAAGACATACACAAGATTTGAGGTTGGCTTAGTTTGGGGGTCCAATTAAAATTATTGCTAACTGCCTGGCAACTGTGCCCTGGGGGACTTATTCTGGGACTTGAACTCAACAGCCCTGCTATTTTCTTGCACTGTAAAGTATACCCTTTTAAACGTAAAATCGGACAAGAAACTAAGCTTTGTTATTTCAAATGCACAAACAAAGCTAGTGAACCTAACAATAGTCAATGTTTAAAAAAGCATTGCCCTCAGAGAATATGAAATTAATGTACAGTTGTCAATTCCTCATCATCCACTTCTTAGATTATCTACTTTGTGAGTCTTCCAAAAGGAATTTGAAATTGCAGGTGGGCGTTCTGCAACCTATTTGCTGAGCTACGGACTTCCTCCAATTTGTTATAGGCATTAGGAATACCAATTAAATATTAATCAAATGAAAGGAAAGATCAGAAAGTGGATAAACGTAATAGCAGCGTTCATAGTTATCCAAACATATGAAGATGTATATAAAATATCAAATTAAATATGTTTTAAAGTTTTTTATCACCTACAATTTGGGATTATCTACCCACGGTCACATGTAACAGAACAGAGACCACACATGTAATTTCTCACATGCAATAAACTATTGACCTCTCCCTTTCAGCTTTTTACTGTTTTCTTTCATTCTTTGCAGATAATGAAAAGTAACATTCCATCCTTCCAAATGAATCCACTGTATTTCTATTCATATCAGCTGGTCATTCTTCATTGGTCTACAGCAATGCTTCTGTTTATCTAACTCTCTAACGAATTACTGATAGCAGCTGATAGCAGCTCAACCCTGGAAGATTAACCCATACTTTATTTTCTTGAGAAAATTGAGGCCACCTTGTGTGACCTTTCCTAACATTTTGTTTTTCTCAATCTCAAATCTCACTTTCCTCTCTATTTTACCTTATTTTCTATCAGAAAAACAAAACAACAACAAAAACCTTCCTAGTTTGGAGCTAATTAGAGATAAATAACATTGGGAAAAAACAGTGCCAAATTCTCTTCCACCATAGTGGGCAACCAATTCAACATATCTAAAATTTTAAAACTAATCACCAAAAAAAAATTAAAGTGATTACCTCTGTGGAAGGAGATATAGGAATGGCAGCAGGCGATTTTTCTGTGTAAAATATTTTACTCTTTAAACTATGTTATAACTTTAAAATAAAAATACTCCTTCTGTTTAGCAAAAATTCATCTCCCTAGTCAGTCTGTTCTTCTTATATTTAAGGAGAGAAAATTGACAGGAAAGTTTTTTCACTCTAACCCATGAGTTAGATCAACTGAGGTGGGAGGGATGGGAACTCAGAACCATCAGAAAAATTTTTCATACAACACAACCAGCCCTTTTCTCCATGGACTCTGATAGTCTCAGGGGGTATCAGAATCTGGGAATGGAAGATGAGTGCTTTTGGTTTGAAAATTTCCCAAAATGATTCTGATAGATTCCCCTGAGTTAAGAACTTTGCCCACATGCTGAGGATAATTTTCACAGAAAATTCATGGCTTTTTCTCCTCAGCTCAAGGGAACGGGATGGCCCTATTCCGATAGGGATTTTTGTTTCTTTCACTCTTCCTCAAAAAAATTCAAAAATCTGATTGTCCTAGATAAAACAGCGTAAGAATATTTCTTTATTTAATTGTACCTAGATCCCTTTAAACAATATATTGTAAACTTCTACTGTCAGAGGCTATAAAAATTTCCTAGTAAATGCTTATTCAAAAAAACTTTATGGTAAATATTATCACTTATTACTAATTCTATTTCCCTCAGGGTGACATATATTAGTATTGACATATATTAGTACACATATCAAAGTATAAAAATCAAAGGCTAAATTGGCTCTACATAACTCATCTGACTACCTTTCCATTCCGGCACCCACCCAAGAGGAACCATGGGCCCTCTAATCCCACACTGTTACTTTCTTCACTTTCCAGGCAAAGTGAAGAAAGGAACAGAGGAAATGTAGAATTGGTTTCACTGAAATGAGCGCTAGAGCTCATGGCTGATGTGGACTAAGCTAGTGCTTCAAGAACAGTCACTCACACCAGTGAGTGATGAGAACCACCAGACTGTTCACATTTTCAAATGTGAAAGAACAGAACAGTAGTCATGTACGACAAGGAGAGCCTACAGGGTGTGAGAAGATGTGGGACAGAGTGAGGCCAGGACGCAGATCACTGACACCCTGCTCTGTTTTCTTTCCACGGGCAGCATTTCCCCAATCTTGCCTCGTACAGTTCCTGGAGTAATCACTCTACAAAAGGGTCAACGTTTCGACAGGCCAACAGGAGCTACCTTGAGGAGTGATGACTGAGGAAAGAAACAAATGACATCTGATCTCCCCCTTTCTGTGGTGAGAAAAAGAGAGCAGCAAAGAAAGAATGGTCTTCAAACGAAGAACTGATTCCTAGGTAACTCTGTAGGAGCGAGGTAGCAGAGTGGGTGAATTTACTGGCTTAACCACTTAGAAAATCACATTTGTCCCCAAGGGTTACCAGATTTCTTACCATTTCTTCTGAAAGATTAGGTTACTTCCTTTTATAATATCTGAAACTTACAATGGAAATAGCTTTTATTTCATTGCTTGAAGTATGATCTATGGTTTGATAGATCACCATTTTTCAAACACTATTTCTACCATTCACTCACACTTCAGTGTTTTCATATGAAGGATGTACTAGGGGCTTAAAATGACTGTAACTATATGATACCCAATGCAAAGGAAAAATAAGAGTCAGAATTAATACTGTTTTGAATACATGAACACAGTCAGTTCCTTATTCTTTTTTAAGTTTAAGGGTACCATAATGGCGTTGGCATCAAGATATAAATATATAATAAATGCAATTCAGTGTTCACCCTTTTCTTTTTCTTTTCTTTTTTTTTGGTCTATGTACTGAATATCAAAATTTTCTAAGTCAGTGGTTTCAAAGTACTGACTATTGAAGATTTTTCATTTAAAGTGCTTTCTTGACGAACTAACCTCAGTAGTTAGTACAATAAGATTTAACACAGGTGTTACAATTATTTGGGATTATTTCTTATACATTTTAATAATTCCTTTCAATTAGAGAGGAGCTCTCAACACTTAAGTCTGTTTTCCAGATAAGCCTCATTCTAGGCTTTTGTACTCTGGCCTCCTTTCCACTTAATAAGAGGGAATGTGATGTGGAATTTGGAGGCCAAATTCTGGTTCAAAACCTGTTCTCACCGCTTATGGGCTGTATGACCATAGACAAGTTATGCAGTCTTTCTGGATCTCCTTACATGTTAAAATGAGAGTAATAACAACTGCCTGTGAGAATTTGCTCGGCCACATGTGTAAGCACCCTTTCCTGGGCACTCCCTTACGGAGCCCACCTGGTTTGCGGCAATGAACAGGTTATATCATGTTAGGCATTCAGCACAATATGAAAATAACATATATATTAGGTATACATTTAATTCAGTATGTATTTCAGTATATATTTATTTTGTGTCTACCCATGTACATCATATTCAAACGTAATATATCCATGTGCGATGTATAAATTCCAAAAAGAGAAAAGTGGGGGGATAACGAATGTGTCATGTTAGGTGTCACCATTCTTCATTTTTATTTACATTGCATCTTTGCAGAAACTCTTATAGTTCTGGGCCAGTTACATTATTTGGCCCTAGATAAAAATTTTAAAAAAAATTTAAGAAGTGGTTAAAAAATCCACAGACAGGAGATTATCATATGCATACAAGGAATGGGATGTTTGCAAAGCTAAATTTACTTAGGGAATTAACATAGGTCTAGGCCCATTCTTGGCAGCAGGAACAGGAAGTGGGAGACTTCTTTACACTTCCTAGAGAGAATGCTTTGCTCTGATCCTTCTGCGTGAGAGCCTGAGGACTCTGAAGGATGATAACCACGTGCAAAAATCTCACCTCAGACACAGGAGTGAAAAGACGCATTCAGGTGAATCACAGGATAACCGCAGATGCTTTTTAATCACTAGCTTGGCACTACCCTCCACCAGGCCGCCTGGTGCATTTCAGGCTCAAACAGGTAGCATTATGCTTCCCAATTCTTGCAACCGGGCCTGCCTCAATATTCATACATTCAACCAACTTGTGTGTATCTATTATTGTGAAATGTACACAGACCATAACTGAAAATTAGACAATTCATTTAAGATACTGATAGAACTTTTCAATTACAAACCTCAAGCACTGGGATAAAGGAAGCAAAGTTTTTATTTCCTTTATTTACTATCTCTGAAGAAACTTAAAGTGCTTGAGTCAACAAATCCTTTCTATTCCTCTCTACATTAGGAAATGGAGTTCAATCATTTTAAAGGTAAGGAAGAGAGATGAACTACCCATTGCCCTGCCTCACCATGAATTTTTTTTTTTTTTTTTTTTTTGCGGTACGCAGGCCTCTCACTGCTGTGGTCTCTCCCGCTGCGGAGCACAGGCTCCGGACGCGCAGGCTCAGCGGCCATGGCTCACGGGCCCAGCCGCTCCGCGGCATGTGGCTTCCCGGACCGGGGCACGAACCCGTGTCCCCTGAATCGGCAGGCGGACTCTCAACCACTGCGCCACCAGGGAAGCCCCTCACCATGAATTTTATAACCCTATACTCTCAACCATAACGTTGAAACCTTATACTTGACTAATTCTTTAACCTAAAGAGCACTTTTTTAAGCTACACAGTAGAATATGAGGATCCCTCAAAAGGTAATAGATGTTAGTAAAAAATGGTTCTGTAATCAAGTGAATTTATGAAATTTTAGGAAATACAGGAAACGAGGTTAAAGAGGCTATTTTAAGGCAGTATCACAAGGAGTCTTTCATATACAAACGGAACAGTGACTCCTTACAAGGTGATTTCTAAACCCACTGGATAGGCCTTAACAAACTATCTCTAACTACCTTGAAGAGTATCCTGGGGACCGCTGCCCCAGACCAACAGTTCTCAAAGGGTGGTCCTCGGGCCCAAAGCATCATCAGCATCGCCTGGGAACTAGTTAAAAATGCAAATCCTGGGGCTTCCCTGGTGGCGCAGTGGTGGAGAGTCCGCCTGCCGATGCAGAGGACACGGGTTCGTGCCCCGGTCCGGGAAGATCCCACGTGCCGCGGAGCGGCTGGGCCCGTGAGCCATGGCCGCCGGGCCTGCGCGTCCGGAGCCTGTGCTCCGCAAGGGGAGAGGCCACAGCGGTGAGGGGCCCGCGACCGCAGGAAAAAAAAAAAAAAATGCAAATCCTCAGGTTTCTCTCCTAACCTAGTGAATCAGCAGCTCTGGAGGTCTGGCCCAGCAATCTGGATCAAGAAGCTCTCCAGGTGATGCTGATACACACTCAAGTTTGAGGACCACTGATGTAATGAGACCATTCTTCACTGCAGAAGTGACATGGTCTCTACAATCATCTTAGAAAAGAATGAGTTTTCAAATTAAAATCGGTCTTTAATAAGAGGCACTTTTAAAAAATATATCATATTGCTTCTTTCCTTACCTAAACCTAGTTTGATTCAGTAAAGTACCTACTGCTTTACAAATTATAGAAAACCTTTTCATTCGCTCTCACGGTTTTACTGTTTACCTTTAGCAAGGCAAAATTCCTGATCCTTACTTAAGAAAATTAGTACCTGGTTTGGTTGTATATGAATCAAAATGAAAATATCACTTAGTATTATGTGATCCAGACTTCCTATCTATTTTTGATAGACATAAATAAAAGCAGAAATAAAAACAAATATATCAATACGTCTTTTAAAATATATTTGTCTATGAAGTATCTGAAGTAGTCAAAAATCACAGAAACAGAATGTAGAAGGGAGGGGAAACTAGTGTTTAATAGGCATAGAATTTGAGTTTTACAAGATGAAAAAGTTCTAGAGGTCTATTGTACAACTATGTGAATATACCTAACACTACTGAACTATACACTTAAAAATGTTTAAGATGGAAAACAATGTTATGTGATTGAAACCACAATTAAAAATAAACATTTTTTAAAAATATGTCCCTATTCAGCTCATACAGTGAAACTGAATCATTGTGGCACTTCCTAACTTTTGGAAACATTATTACAATATCAATATGCTCTACCCAGGAACTACAGTACCGAAGGAAAAGATTTAATTCACTGGGACATAATATAAATTTATTTTCAAACTAATGAGTGTGATTAAAAAGTGAAGAGTACAGCATCAAGGGGCTGAACTCTAATATTATGTTAGGAAAGTAAACATGAAAACCCTTAATGTGAATAAAAGAAACATTCCCTAGTCTCAATTTATTCCACAAGGGCTTCTGTTGAGATTTAGGCACTGAACTTGCCAACTGCTGGGGAAACAAAGACAAAAGAGATTCCTGATTCCTGCCCTTAGGAGGTTTACAGTACTTTGGAAAGATATTTGCAAATACTTACAAAAATTTCTCAATAAAACACACAATTGAAAATTTTTTCCTTAAAAAAAAGGTGAAAGACAATCCAAAAAGTAAATGTTAAGAAAAAAAAAAAAATTTTAACCGTAGTCTTAATATATGCTTCCACAGTGTAGCTAAAACTCATTTTTTAGGTTTTAGGAATCTCTGAACATTTCAAGTTCAAGCTCAGATTGGGATTTGAGGAATTGGGTTATAATAAAGATACTTTAGTTTACTCTGAATAGACAAGATTTCTGAGAAGTGAAAGCATTTATTATAAGCTTTTAATGCCTCCAGTATAATTTCACAATTCGCTACCAGCATTCATCATTTCTATTTGTATAGTGCCTGACAGTTTATAAAGCCTTTTCCTTGACATTATTTCACTTGATCCTTACAACTCTTAATTAGGCTGGCAGATCCCATCTTCATCATTTTATAAATGGGATGCTGAGACAGAGGGAGATGAAGTGACTTGCTAATGGTCACCAGGCTATTACTTGCAACACCAGCACTAAAAACCAGGCCTTCTTTTCACTGCACTACTGTATTTTATTTGTGAATTCCTTTACTCACAGTAAAATTATGTGGCAACCTTTGCAAAGTATCATAATTCAACTAATGATTAACAAAAAAAAGTATGTATTTAGAGGCTGTATAGGGTTGCATACAGTAAAAGGTTACAGGAGATGTCATGGGGAGAGACTTTTGGGGGAAAATTTCCCTCCCTGGGTTTCTCTTCTCTCCAGTCACAGAACCATGTAATGAGCATGGTTATGAGTATTCTGGAAGCATTGATTATCATCTTTATTGCTTAAAAATGTTGAAATGGTGGATGTTATTTGTATGCGGCAGAATATAAGTCCCATAACATAGAAAGTCTTCTTTGCAAACCACTGAAGAGACTAGCAGGAAAAAAAGATAAGCTGGAAAGAAACAAGAACAACCTTGTCCAAGAAGTTGCAGAGCGGACAGCGCTCTGTTATATGACAATAGAATCCCTGCCCAGGGACTGAGGCTTTCCCAGGCCTCCCACTCCTCTTCCCAGGTTTTCCCACGGAAGGTATAAGAGCTGGCACCATGGTCAATCTCCAGTCCTGAGCTCCATGAGCTGGTCACTGCCACCCTATATATACCCCTCTTCAGAGGAGCCCTGACGTCCAGGCATTTCTGTGGCCAGCGTACCCTTCCTCCATCCATTCTAGAGAATCTCATCCTATAACATCCTTCTCCATTACCATCGCACACTGCATACTCTCTGAATTCAAGGTCTCAAAGCAAGAATGTCAATAAATTTGCTGTTGAAAAGGCCAAAGCTTCAGGCATCTTTTTAAATTGTATGCTCCTGACCAACCCCAGGGTATAAAGGTCTCCTACATCAATGGTAAAATGGACCCTAATGAGTTTATTTGACTTTTCACAACCCAGAATGAGAAAGCTTAAGCAGAGAGTTACCTCTGGTGTCAGGAAGAAACTTGAGGACTCACTTCCTCATATTCCCTCACCCGGGGCTCCAGGACCATCCTTGGCTCTTGCTTGGCTAAAGGTAAGTGTTTTCACCTTGATCATTATTGAGTACTTAAAAAAGGTCCTGTCTGTTAATGAGCTGGATTGTTCCCCTCCAGAAAAACTCATATGTTTAAAGCACTAACCCCTAGTACCTCAGAATGTGACCATATCTGGAGACAGGCCCTTTAGAAAGGTGATTAAGTTAAAATGTGGTCAGTAGGGTTGACCTTAATCCAATACGAAGGGTATCCTTATAAGAAGAGGAAATTTGGACACAGAGAGAGACACTAGGGATGCACGCAAGTGAGGACACAGTGAGAAGGTGGCCGTCTGCAAGCCAAGGAGCAAGGCCTTAGAAGAAACCACATCTGCCCACCCCTCGATCATGGACTTCCAAACTCCAGAACAGTGAGGAAACACATTTCTGTTGCATACACCACCCAGTCTGTGGTATTTTGCGACAGAAGCCCGCCCTAGCAAACCAATATACCAGCTGAATCCTGTGTTCCCACTTGTATCATGTTTGAGGTCTGTTGACTTCCTCTTTGCTATCTAGTCAAACAGAGTGTCTAAAGAATGAAGCTCTCTTCTCATTTCTATGCCTCATAAAATTATATAACGTTGAAAACAAAAAGAGCCTTTGGCACACGTTGCAAATGTGCACATACTAGGATCAATGGCAGAAGAAACCATTTCATGTACCCAATTAAGTTCTTAAATGAACCATTTTTAGAAAAATAACCATTAAGAACTTTAAAACAGTCTCCCCTGTCGAGATGAAAACAGCTTCAATGTATTACTGCATCTGTTTGCAACATGTCAGAGTTGGCAGACAGGTTAGTCTCTAATCAGAAGAGGCTTGCAGTTGGAAAGCAGGATGTGTAATATTCCTCAATATTTTGCCTGATTAAGTGCTTAAATTCAGAAGGCTTGAACAATCAAAACCTGTGAATATGTGATCTTGTGATTAAATCTCTCCAGTGTCTAACACCATCCTTACTAATTCCCTATAGCACGTTTTTCCCTTAGTCTTTCATGCAGTCTCAGGTTAAGACCCTAATTTGGGATACAATATTTGTACGTTAAAGTACTCTGAAAACACAGGAAATTGTCATATCAAAATTAGAATTAATTGCATTATGAATTCTAACCATTGCTTATATTGCTTACTTGTACTGATCAATTTCCAGTCGTATGTTTACTTTCAGAGCCCTGTGTCAGAGGTTTAATTTGATGCATATCAAACCTCCATTTTATCGACGGCTTTAGGAATTATCTGGATTGTAATTTTTAGATCAAATATTTCTGACTACGTTTACCTTAAGCTTCAGCTGTTCCAGAAGAAGAAAGTTATTAATCAGTGTTTTCCAGACAATACCTTCGTTGTCTTAGGGGAGAACAGATGAGACGGGGAGACAAACCGATTTGATCATTAAATCAATTTCACCTAACTTAATTGAGTTAAAAATTGAGTAAAACAGAAGGTAACATAGAGTGATTCAAGGTCTACAGTGTGAGTCCAACTTTCTCCCCTCTAGCACTAAAGTTTCCACACTCAGGCCTCTCCTGACCCCTTGAGCACAACCACCCAGGGAAGAAGTATTATCACAACCAGTGAATGATGGAGAAGGAATCCATCTTGCACTACAAACTCTCGCTTTTCCCTTGAATGAATCTGCTTTCTGTTCAGTTTTGCCCAGAGGGAAAACGGCAGAGGCCTCCAGTTGTCCAGATGTGCCATTAACTACAGGGGCAAGTCTATTAAATTCTGCTGGGAATTGGCAGCAAGCTCTTTTGACCTAAGATCTAAATGCTGATTTACAATCAGCTTTAATCTCCATTTGTCACTTTAATCTCCGTTTATCTGTGTTCTCTCTACTGTTTCTCATTTGGTCTAAAACCATGGAAGCAAAGGAAAGGGAGTGTTAGTTTTGACTCTCTAAAGCCTCCAAATTTATATAAGACACTGGGGGGAATGTCCCCTGGGATTTTACTCCATTTTTGAGGGAAACAAACACACAAATTTTAAAAGATGACAAATGCAAAGATGCTACGATAGAAATTCAAACTATATGGAGATGGTCAAGGCAGAAGGGGGTTCTGGGTGAGGGATTCTGGAAGGGCTGGCATGAGAATTTTGAGAACTTGAAAGTATTTTGAATTTGAAAGGTAATTTATAGAGAAGAGGAAGGAATACTCTCAACAACTGCACCACCAGGGAAGCCCCAAAATGATTTTTAATTCTTTGTTAAGTGGAGTTAAAAAAGCATAGTGGTTTACAATGCATACTATCCAATCCCCAGACATGCTATAAATGTTATCTACATATCTATAAAGATACATATATAATATTGTCTGTGTGTTTACTCATATGTGTAAACCCTCAGAAAAACTCTGATGGGAAACATTAATTGAGAAGAAACTTGAGATTGCAGGTAGCCATGGGGACTTTTAACATTTACCCACACCTCTGGTGTGGTAAAGAATATGTACACTATATACTTCTATATATTGGCCTTGTGTTCATGTTAGACATATTTAATTGAAAAAGAGGAAAATAAAGACAGAAAAGAAGGAAGAAAAAGAAGGGAGGATGGGGCTTCCCTGGTGGCGCAGTGGTTGAGAGTCCGCCTGCCGATCCAGGGGACACGGGTTCGTGCCCCGGTCCGGGAAGATCCCACATGCCGCGGAGCGGCTGGGCCCGTGAGCCATGGCCGCTGAGCCTGCGCGTCCGGAGCCTGTGCTCCGCAACGGAAGAGGCCACAACAGTGAGAGGCCCGTGTACCAAAAAAAAAAAAAGAAGGGAGGAAGGAAGAGAGAAACACATGATAATAGAATTACATAGGCCTTAATTTACTTGTTTATTTAGAAGGTACTCTAGGACTATAAAATGTCAGTGGGATATTTTATAACAATCAATATTCATTACACTGATGAATACAAAAGTAGAAATCAATACTCAAATTTCCAACTGATAGAATGAGAAATAAATGTCATGTGGAAACTCATTTCTAAAAGTATAGGCTTTATATCAATACATCTGTCTTAATAAATCAAAATTTAATTGTATAATTTTTTCACTGATAGAACCCTAAGTCAATACTCTATGAGATTATTTCCAAATTTGTGACATGCTTCCCATTACTCATCAAGTACACAATCACTCAGAAAATAATATTGCTAGCAAAAAACATCTCTCTAGGGTAAAATACTGAATTCTAAACCTTTCCTCAACCTACTATTTCTCTCTTTCCATGAGTAAAAAATTAACTTATTCTATATGTTACATAAATTTAATAACCATCGTCTTATTTGTTTCCACTAAGTTTGATTATGACAACTGTTACAAGTACTCCCCAAAGACATTAGAAGGGGGAAGGAAGAGGGTCTGACCTTGGCAAGGAGCTCAAGGCAGGCTTCCCAAGGGCATGAGGCCTGGGCTGAAATCTGAAGGATGAACAGGAGGTCATTTGTTGAGTGGGCGCAGGCAGAGAAGAGAGCAGGTGAGTCCTGGAGAGAACCTGTCTTCGGGTCAACGTGCTGGGAGTGGAGAGCACCAGACAACAAGTGTCTTGGGTGCCATGTTAAGCAATTAAGTCTTCACTCTAGAAGCAGCGCAAGACACTGCAGTGCTTGAACTAGAGGAGTGCCATTTTGAGAAGACCTCTCTGGCTTCAGTGAGCTAACCTTCCCAAGCAACTTCATACTCACGTGCTTCCAAATAAGACTGACCTGGCTGCGGCAAATGGCACTGACACAAAGATAGCCAAAATGCTTAGTAGACGGGGCATTCCACTGCTTCCATACAGAATTGGTCTTCATGTAGCTAGAAATGCTGCATCCACCCTCGTCGTTCCCACCACACCTCCTTGTAGGCAGGAACCCTGCTTGCCTGTTCATGGCTCTGTCCCCAAGCACCTAAAGTAGTGTCTAGCATACTGTATGTAGGTTTTCTCACTGACTGAGGACCCTAATATTCAGATTTTAATATTCTAAATGGAAATTAACCCAAGACTTACCTCTACAGCTCTACTTTACAGATTGTCCATATGAACTTGGAAGAGTGTTTGATACAGGTCAACACACCTGCAAATATATGGGCAGAAAGAGCCTTGGGCACGTGGCATTGTAGAATCTACCTTCTATGAACTACCTATCGACTGTCCGGGGGAGTCTCAGTGTATGTAGAACAATGTATGAATGCATTGTTCAAATAATCCTCTCATATGCTTTTTTCCTACAGAAGTGCACATAACCCACTTTAAAACACCTTTTAAGATGCAAAACATGCTAAAAATGAGCCCTGAGAAAGCTATGCAAATATAGATCACTTATTTTTAGGTCAAAATGAATACAATCTAAATTAAGGGGCTAGTTACTAAGGTTACAAAGAATGACTGAATAAAGTAAAACAGTATTTCAGTCAGTCTTACCAACAAGCACAAAAAAAAAACGTGCTTAACAACACATATCTCTACAGAGAGAGCTGTGACAATGCATTCTTCCTCCAGAGTTGAATGCCTGCTAATCTAAGTGCATCCATTCTGGGACTTCCCTTGTGGCGTAGTATTAAGAATCCATCTGCCAAGCAGGGGACACGCGTTCAAGCCCTGGTCCAGGAAAATCCCACATGCCGCGGAGAAATTAAGCCCATGCACCACAACTACGGAGCCTGCGCTCCAGAGCCCCCGAGCCACAACTACTGAGCAGGCGTGCCACAACCACTGAAGCCCACACACCTAGAGCCCGTGCTCTGCAACAAGAGAAGCCACCGCAATGAGAAGCCTGCACACCACAATGAAGAGTAGCCCCGCTCGCCACAACTAGAGAAAGCCCGCATGCAGCAACAAAGACCCAACACAGCCAAAAGTAAATAAATAAAATAAATTTATAAGTGCATCCATTCTTTTCTACTTTTTCATCTGTTACATAAAAACTCTATCCCTAGACATATCTAAAAACCCTTGACTCAACAAGCTGATGACAATTTAGGTGCATAATCTAATAAACTATTAATTTGTCCAGGTCACATTTGGCTTTTAAAAGAAAACAGTGGATACTGTTTTAATGTTATTTAGGCTTCTCCAAATTCCAAAGACCACACAAAAGGTTTTAGTCCTAAAATTTTGAAGTCCAGCATTGAAAAACAGTTATAGTGATTGAAAATAATAGTATACATTCTTGTAGTTCTTTACAATTTGCAAAGTGTTTACATTAGATCATTGAGAAATTTTTAAAAAATCAAAGACAAGTGTGTAGGAATTGGAGTTATTAGCCTAGAAAACAAAAGAGTAGATGTAACTTTATATGAATCTGCAAATATACAGGCATACCTCATTTAATTGTGCTTTGCTTTACTGTACTTTCCAGATACTATGTTTCTAACAAATTGAAGGTTTGTGGTAACCCTGCATTGTCAGATGATGGTTAGCATTTTCTAGCAAAGTGTTTTTTAATTAAGGTATGTACATTGTTTTTTTAGACATAATGCTATTACACCCTTAAAAGACTACAGTATAGCATAAACATAACTTTTATTTGCACTGGGAAACCGAAAAGTTGACGTAAATTGCTTTATTGCGATATTCACTTTATTGGGTGGTCTGGAACTGAACCGGCAATATCTTCCAGGTATGCCTATATAAAGAGATTTTGCAAAAAGAATCATCTGAATAAAACGATGGAAGAGGAAAACTGGCATGAATCACTTCATGAAAAACTGGAGTCGATATTAAAAAATTCACCTGGTGGAAAAGTCTGTTGAAAACACTAAATGAGTGATCTAAGAGCTCAGGGTGGAAACTGCAAAGCCTTCAATGATCTGACCTCCTATCTTCTTGGAAGAACCCATGGAGTCCAATCTTAAATTTCCATCTCAGAGAAAATCACATTCTTAAAAATTTTCATTCTTAAAACTGGAATGAAATAGGTTGTAACAAATACGAATTCATCAGGACCCTACGAAACAAGTCTTCTTCAAATTTTCAAAGGCCAAACATGTAAACCTCTATATTTGAATAGTATAATATTGCTATTAAAAGAAACTAGCACAGCTGGCTTTCATTATTGGTAAAGTATCACCACTCCTGCTTAATTGGGGTTTTACAAGTTATTTTCTTTATCTATCAGTAAGTAACAAACTAAAATAGGTGTCAGTGTCACAGTCTTCTTATAATCTCTTTTGCAGCCAGAAAACATAAGCCTCTCAGTTCATTTTTATGCAGGATTTCTAAGTAATCATTTCTTTGTGCCTCTTGAGTAATACATGACAGAGTACAGAATAATAAATCACATTTTATTACTTATAGAATGGCAAAAGCCACAAGGCTATATACAACTGTCTATTTCTTCTGCCTTCCATAAATGATATTTATCAGCAGAGCCCTAACTGACATTTAATCATCTTAAATTCTGACCAAGTTATTAACATTACCTGTATTTGACTGGATAACAGCCATTCTTTCCTATTTCAACAGTGAGGCAAAAAATTAACAACACAACCTCTACAGGTTACTTATTTGCATGCCCTAAAGCCATCAGCTTCCATATTCACACTCAAAGCACTTAAAACCTGGGCTATGTTGGACCAGGGCAATTCAAATACAAACTCGTATGACTCCCAATAGCATTAATTCCCATTCTTCCTTCTATTTATATTAGAGGGACTGCATCACAGGAATTCCAACCATCCTTTCAACTTTAAAGTGTTTCTTTCATTTCATAGCAGCCCTTCTGCCAGTTTTCCTGATCCCTGGGATCAAATATTAGGGGACTTTTTGGCTTGTTACAGTTGTGAGCTCCCACCATGGTAAAGCATGCAAAGAGTATGTCTATAATGTATTATTTGCAAAAGCTTCCTTTGGTATGAAAACATTTAAAAGCAACCAGAAATTATACACAAATGAAAAGGAAACTATAATGGTACATAGGTACATTATTTGTACTTATAAAAAGTAACAGTAATCAACAGCACATTACTAAGGTTTTGTTAAGAAAAGTACAACAGAACTAATTTCTACTTTTTCCTGCTTACTGGAAATCAGACATGGTAAACAAATGGCCTTGTCAGAGTTCTGAAGGTTTCATCATCTTGGACAGAGTATCAATTATACATACATATGTACACTGGTAAATGTGAAACAACCAGCTTTCTAGGAATTAAGGCCTCGATTTTTAGAGTTTGCCAATTTCTGTGGTATAAATACTCCACAGTACTTAATACTCCTCACAAAATGTCTGGAAAGTTAACAATTGGCTCTTATGGCCTAGGATGACCTGGCTTCAGCACACCTCTGTGTTTATATTTGAAAGATATATATACACACATACATATACATACCGACATATATGCAAATATGTTGCTATATATTGACACACAAAAGAGGAAACTTAAATATCATTGTTAACAAATTGATTTTTTCAAAGTTTACAGCAGTTCTTTCTAAAGGTCAGAGTTTCACTTTACATCTCCTGTCTTTCTAACCACATCTCTTATTACCATTGCCTCTGAGGTCCTTTAGAGTAATATCAATGGTTTTGAAATGCAATAGCATTTAGGCATATAATTAGCTATGGCCATACGTTTGGTGTCTAAAATGAAGCAAGCCAGATTTAAAAACTCAGCAGACCTCTACGTTTCGTGATCTGATCTTCTTAACATCCTTCGTGAAGTTCTTATACGAATGCATGTTGGTAAATGAATCCTGGGTTCACTTGGATAAAGGCTCATATATTCTATTCCAAATACAGAAATAAGCACTGAGTTTTCAGTATACCATTAACCCCACATATTTAACTGGTCTCTTTTTATTCGCACAACTTCCTTCTGCAATGGTGCATAATCGTAAATGTTGCCTGAAGGGAATCCAAAAACTCCATCCGTCCATCTTCTCCATCTAAAGTTGAATAGCCCATACTCTGGAACAACTACGGAGACCAATGAGCTAGCATCAGGCAGGGCCAGAAATAGCTGCAGACAGAGCACAGGTCCACCCATATGTACCGTCGCGTGAAGAGTCATGATAATACCCCTCTGGGGTTGTGCAACATGGTGACTCTGAGTGCTTGCTGTTGCATTAGAGTAAACTGGCAAAACTAAGACAGAGAGAAATGTGGCAATGCCAATCAAAATGTTCATACCTAAGACTTTTTCCCCAGCAATTCCACCTCCAGAATTTCCTTGTGAGATAAACTCGCACTATGTGAAAAGGTGTACATGTGAGGACATTCACTGCAATATACTTTGTATAGCAAAAATGAAACCACTGGGCTTCCCTGGTGGCGCAGTGGTTGAGAGTCCGCCTGCCGATGCAGGGGACACGGGTTCGTGCCCCGGTCCGGGAGGATCCCACATGCCGCAGAGCGGCTGGGCCCGTGAGCCATGGCCACTGAGCCTGCGCATCGGAGCCTGTGCTCCGCAACGGGAGAGACCACACAGTGAGAGGCCCGCGTACCGCAAAAAAAAAAAAAAAGAAACCACTAAGATGTCCATGAATGGGATACCAGTTAAATAAGGTATAGAAAGTCTGTACAGTGGGATAAAAATGCAACCTCCAGCGAGGATGGCGAGAAAAAATGAGGCAAGTCTTTATGAACTGAAATGAAACAGGTTTCAAGAAAAGTTAAGTGGAAAAAATATCTGCATAAAGATGTATATAGTATATTACCATTTCAGTAAATATATATAATATTCATGAATATTTTCCTATGCATGAAACATCAACTGAAGCGTCACAAGTGCCTAAAAGAATGACTGTCCCTCATATACACACGACCAAATGTAAGACCAATAGCTAGTGGGAAGCAGCCGCATAGCACAGGGAGATCAGCTCGATGCTTTGTGACCACCTAGAGGGGTGGGATAGGGAGGGTGGGAGGCAGATGCAAGAGGGAGGGGATATGGGGACATAAGTATATGTATAGCTGATTCACTTTGTTATAAAGCAGAAACTAACACACCATTGTAAAGCAATTATACTCTAATAAAGATGTTAAAAAAAAAAAAAAGAATGACTGTCCCTGAAGAGGTCAACCCTTTGGTATCTTTTAAATATCTTTGTGGTATCAACCCATGTATTTTTAGAAATTAAAAACATCTGGAAGGATTTGTCATGCTATGTCAATTGTTCAAGTTTTAAAGGACTGTAGGACACTCATTCTTCTTTTGGAACCTTCCTCCTTTTCTCTACAGAGGTGACATTTGAAACCAGTATCCCCAAGTTCACTGCCAGTGTCCCTAAGTACAACCATCTGTAGTGAGAAAGGTCAAGGTTATTTTGGGCTTGAAGAAAGTTCTAGAAATCAAGAAAAAACTGGAAGGAGCTATAATATATTGTGCATACAATATGTTACCATTTTAGAGTCAGAATATATGTATCCTGAGTCCAACATCGGTACTCTCATGAATGACTTCCTGTCCAAAAATACATAATATACATAAATATGTGTAAGGTGTGTGTATACATACACATATATATGTATATATATCTGAGAGAGAGAGAAGACAAATGTGAATAATGCCAAAGTATCAAAGTTACTTCATCTTTGAGGGAGGGTGGGAAGAAGGGAGACACAAGAGGGAAGAGATATGGGAACATATGTATATGTATAACTGATTCACTTTGTTATAAAGCAGAAACTAACACACCATTGTAAAGCACTTATACTCCAATAAAGATGTTAAAAAGAAAAAAGTTACTTCATCTTTATTAATCTTCTTTTTCCTTCTAGTACTTGCCTATCCTCAAAATTTTTCACTAAACCCCAGGTTACCACCTCAAATGTGAACAGATAGTCAGTTAAATCCACCAGTTAAGAAGCTTATCTGTTTGTCCAACCCTGGGCAAAGTACCTAGGAAACAAATAAAACTGCATAAACCTAGCCCTAGAGGAGCTTAAAATCTTCAAAGAGCTACCACAGTTCTCAGACAATTTTGGAGTGGTGGATTTATACTCAATTGCCCTAGAAACCGGAAAGCTCTTTTTTTTTTCTTAAATTACAAAATTAATTTATCTAGAAGTGGCAATTGTATACTGAATTCTTCTTATACCTTAGGATGTTTTAAAAAGCAATACTGACACTGTATCTCAACAGAGCTATTTCAAATCAATACAATAGGAAATATTAGTCCAAGAAGGTGGACTCATCGAACCGTAGTGGATACTACTGTCACACTTAGAAATCACTGGCTGGCAAACATAATGCTTAGCAATGGGAAGCTTGAGAAAAACCTGAAAGATAGGTAATTCTCTGAATTTGGAATATTTGCTTTGAAAATCTCCATGTTTTCTATCAGAAAGGACCATTCTGCAATCACTCTTGCTTCTCCTTCCCTCTTCTTGCTGCCAGAGCCATGCTCCTCTAACTCCCTTCTCCCTACCTGCCCACACCTCCTGGGATTGGCTTTGCAGGAGGAGCAAAGGATGCTCAGTAGTCAATAGGCTTCAGAAGAGGAAGAGGTAATACATCTTGGTCCTTAGTTCTGTAGGTGTAAGATCCTCCACTTTCCTTCCGGAAACATTATTTGTTGTGAGTGAAGGAGTTTGCTTTGCATCTCAAAGAGGAGGGGGAAAGCTGTCTGACGCTGAGCCAATGAAGACAGTAATAGTGTATCTCCATCTGAACACTCACCATGACAATATATAATTCAAAGGTAAATACTAGACTATAAAGAAAATGAAAGGAAATACAAATTCTAGTTTTTATCATGATGACTACCATATTGCTTGAAATATTCTTCCCAAAATACTTTCTGATGCCTCTGTTCACAAGTACCCAAAGCACACTCCTGGTCTGCCTAATGGGTAACCCAATACTGGCTTTCATAACTTGCCCAGCAGTACCGTAAGAAACAGTACTAAGGACTCAAAAGCTAGTTTGGCCAAATATTTAACAAAATAACTGTTAAATCTTGCCTTTGATTTTCCCCAGAATGAATTCTCCAATGTCCCCACTTCTTTGGGACAAAAACTAAAGTGAGTACGTCTCATTGGTTCATTCTAGGTCATGTGACTTGGCCTGGGAAAACAAGCATCTGACCTTTTTAATTCCTATACCAGTAGGCGAGATCTGACTTTCCTTAGACCCAAAAGGATGAGGATTTCTCTAAACCTAGAAAGGGGATTTAGATGCTAGAAAGGGGGTTCAAACCTAGAAAGGTGGTTCAGAAACAGCGAGAATAATAATTATGAAACAATATAGTTTTACACGTGATGACTCAATCTAAACGAGAAATCAGTTATCACTTATCTTACTGGGAGATTCTAGAGATGTCTCAGGGATAGAATCATGTTTGCTGCTTCTTACCTCCTCTAACAATGGAAAGTTAAGTGATTCATAATATTTTGAAAGAACTGCATAAACCATTACATAGCCCAATAATCTGAAAACATTATATTAATTCTAGAAAAAGTTATTTTGTTCATGTGAAGAAGAAAATCATGTGATTCCCATGGGTAGTAGTTAAATCCATGGGCTGTGGAATCTTCCTGGCTCATCTGCTAACCCATCTATTTCCTTGGACAAGTTAATTGCTCTCTCTGTGTCTCAGTTTCCTCATCTGTAAAATGTGAATGGTAATACCTATAATGGAGATGTTGTAAGGATTACATGAGATCCTACAAGTAAAGAGTTTAAAATTGTATGTGGGGCATAGAGAGAGCTCAGTCAATGTTATTATATAACATATACTCAGTGGTATAACATGAAGCCCATTTTTAACAATCCTACTACAATTTCTATGCTTTATCTTGATTCCATTTTATTTCATTAAAGGGCAACCTTCAGCTATATGGAAAGGTCAATCATTTGATACTTTTGTTAAAGCAAAAGAGAGCAGACAGTCTTCTTTATCCTTTCAAAAATATCAGTGCAATAAGACCATTCAACTCACTGTAAAAGTCATGGTTCTATAATATTGATTTTTTTCAGAAGTAAATGTATAGGTAAAATGTAAGGATGGTCTCTCTTTGCCCCTAGAAACTAGGGTGGGGACAATAATATATACTATTGAGCTGGACTAGCTCTAAATATAAATTTTACTCTCTAGACTACTAATTTACATGGTGGAGAAATATTTCAACATCAGTCTCAATAGGAAATAAATAACTTACATGACACTTTGTATTGCATGCCCTTCTAGAGTGTAAACTTATTAAGGGCAAGATACTCTGACTTCACTTGTGCTCAGTAAATCTGTGGAAATGAAAATTGACAATATAATGGCTGGAAGTTAGCATATGTCCAGTAGTATATAGAATGCCCTTCATAACATAGAATATACATGAGTTGGTCAACATCTATTGATACAAAGAGGTTGTTATCTAGGAATCAAGTGAAAGCCCAGGTCGTTGTCATAATTTGGTACATTCAGTATGTGTGCACTGAATGCCTTACTGACAGCCATGCCAAAATAAATCAGACATGGCCCTGCCTTCTAGGACTTTATAGACTAATGGAGACTAATCAAATATATCAGATATTTATATTTTATATTTGCAATAAATGTTAGAAAGTGATTACCACGCCAAAATGTTTAAATAAAATATTGCAAGAGGTAATAGATGGGAAGAATTTTTCCCTCTAAACGCATTCCTTCATAGAAAAAGAAATTGAGCTCCCTCGTCCATAGGAAAGTACAGCACCCTTAGGGTCTGTCCCCTTTTTCCATGAGCATTGGTGGTACAGTGTTGAGTATAGCTGTCCTCCGTTTTTTTAAATGAACAGAGAAACTTCCTTCAAAGAGTAGAAAACAAAATTAGCATGTCTATCACAGCTGCAATGTATACTTTAGCAAACCAGATTTATTATTAGTCTATAACAAAACTTAGATTGTTATTATTTATTGTGGCAGTAGTGAGTTCACACACACACCCATCATATTCCCCAATCTCAAAAATATACGCTGTGTATAGAGGCTGATACTTTCCAGGTTAGGAAATTGGTCCAGTCCCTGAGAACAGTGTCCCAAGACATACATATTTCTGACAGAGCGTTACATCTTTCATTCAGAAATCAGGCATACCATTTAAAAAGAAACAGCACCTTCAATGCTACTGCTATTCTGTTAGGAAAAGTTCAGGACACCCTGAGGATCAATATATATAACACCTAAAGAAATCCTAAGTTCAGAGCTTCAATTCCATGTGGGAAGGAAAAACAACTTTGAACCTTGTTTTTAGAAAGAAATATCAATTTGTATAAATCAACTTTAAGAAAGACAAAATCATTTAAGAGAAATGAACTCTCTCTGGCACTCCCTTGTTTCATCACCCATTGCTTTCTGAAAAGACAGGTGCCTGCTGACACATGTGACCACGGGCTGCAGCGTAAGACCACCCGCTGCAGAACAGAGCCACCAGCCAGAGCAGGGAAGTGGCTGTATCCGGGCTGCTCACCAACTCCATCAATAAGGCTCTCTTGCTCCAGGCTTTTAAATACCTTCATTTTAAAATTAGATTTTGATTTTTTTCTCAGAAACAGCTAAATCTCTGTTAAGCTACCCAAACATATTTCACAACTTAGATTAGTGTGTTCTGCCTTCCTGCTTTTTTTGCAGCTGTTACTTTTATGAGAGCACATTTTGCTTTCCAAATGAGAATGGAGCCTTTTATTTAAAGGAGGAATTTTTCTGCTTGTTGTCATCTGGGCATCCTCCCTACTTTTTATGATTTCAGAACCTGCTTAAAACATCTTCATATGCAAACTGTACAGCAGCACGAGTTGAAATGTTCACAGTTTCAAAAGTGATAGAAAACATAGAAACTAAAAAGTAAGCCAAGTTAGACCAAAGAGGGCACAAAAAAGCTCACTGGGTTTCACCTTTCCTCCAGCTGGAATCACTTATTACACTATCTACGCAAGAAAGTTAGTAAAAGGGATTCAGAGCATGAGCTGTTCTTTTCAGCCAACCATGGCCAAAAAAAAATTGCCTCACCATTAGTGTCATCTTTGATTATCAAAATATTCATGTGTCTATTTATACACATCATACCCACTTCAACAGGGTAGCTATAATGTCTGTGAATTTTTAAAATACACAGCACAATCGTATGCTAATGTCACCAAAGGAAGGTTCGTATATGAAATGGCAGAATTATTGCCATTTAAAACTACATCTTTAAACAGAGATTGTCACATGGGATAAATGTGGTTATCTTTTTAATATTTCTGTAGAAAATTTATTAAAATATAGAAGCCAAAATAATTGGGGGTTAAATATCATTCTTGAGTAATTTATACAATTCCCTAAGGACAGATGCATGTTCTATTTGCTTGAACAAAGATTGATGAAACTTTTCAAAATCATTGTTGCCCATTTCTTAGGGAGTTCACAGGCATGACGTATTTAACAGAGGAATTTAACCTTCCCTATTTACTATATAATTAGGGTTCATCCATTTATGTGGAAGGACAAGTAATACTGTATAAGAAATAAATTGTTCTAGTGGAGAAAAAAGGCATTTCAGAATCCTTGGTTCAGAGCCCTCACTTTCTCTCCCCCTCCGCCTCCAATATGTTACCTGTACCTGTCCTCCCACCTCTACCTGCTTTTCTCTAGGCTCCCAGCACCTTTATCACTCCATTCCCACACAGTATTGAGATTAATCATCTATATGTCTGCCTTCACTCTTCTCTGGGTACCTCAAGGGCAGGGCAACTGTGGGTGTTTTTCTTTAACCAACTAATTAAAGATAAATTTGTACTGACCTGAAACATGTAAGGGAACTTAGTTAGCTAACAGTTTAAAGTGGAATTCACAAAGTTACAAGTAGTTCCTATGAGCACTCCAGTGGCACAACTTATTATTCAAAGCTTCCATCATAAAGAGATCATTCCAAAGGTGATATAATGTGATGGCTTTATCCTTTTAAAAAGGCCTGATGTTTTTAAACTAACTTTCCTCTCTATCAATTTCTTTATCTCCCAGGAAATGTCACTGCAATTTAAAGTACTCTTTACATTTAACTCCTCTAATCTTTTCAAGTATTTGAAAGTTGCTGTCAGTGATAGCTAAAAAATGACACTTAAAAAAAAAACATTTTGATAGTCATATACCTATATATAGCAGGTGTTTCATTGGAAGAAACGTTATACTCTAAAATAAAATGAAAGCAACAAAATGCATGTTCTACGCAATAAACTCTGGTGGTCTACACTTTCACAAATTGATTTCCCCTGGCTAAGCTAATATAACGTATCAGACGCAATCTTTCAAAGAAAATATAAGGGTGTCTTTATACCACACCATTTAATTTTGATCTTACTGAAAGTTGTCTGGAAGCCCAGACGCCCCCCTCCAAAATCTCTTTATATTTCTGATTAAGGAGTAGTCAACTATTTATTGAGTATCTACTATGCCCAAGCTCTATGTTCGAGGGAGTACCAATGTGTACGAAAGTTCCCTCAGCTATCACACAGGCAAATTTGGGAAACACAAATTAAGAGACTCATTTAATGACAGGATACATGATAAGAGTCATGGGAAGGCAGAATTTGATTAATTACCAAATGAATACACAAACATTCCACAAGCTTGGCAAAGAAGGAATAGTTAGGGACTGTATGGCCTAGGACAAATTCACGACGGGGAATCTGAGCTCAACTGGATTTTCATTAGTGGAGAAAAGTGAGGAGGACAGACCAAGCCTTGATATGAGGTATTAGCAAATGAAATGAGACACAGAAAGAAAATGAAGTTTAGTGAAAAAGTTTTTATCAGACAGAAATTTCTAGAAGGATGCTTAGGAGTAAACTGGAAGGATAGTTTGAGATCTTGAATGTCAAACCAACAGGGTCGAAATTTATTCTTAAGCCACTGGAGAACCAAACTGACCTTTGATGGTTTAAGGCTTAAAATTTAAGCCAGTGGGTCTCAAAGTATGATCCAAGGACTATCAGTGTCACCTGGGCACTGGCCCCATCTCAGAGCTACTACATCGGAAACTCCTAGCATGGAGCCCAGCAGCCTGCACTTGAACACACCTTCTGGGTGATTTTGAGAACCACTGGTTTAAGCAAATTAAAATAATCAAGGCAACGTCACAGCTATATATCCTTCTGCTGGTGGCATGCGCGACACAAACCAGTGAGAATGGTCTGAAAGAGAAGTTTCAGAGCCATTTCCAAGTAGAAGACCAAAAAGAAGAGAAATAAATGTTTTTGAAAGATTTGCTATTTGACATTTAACAGCATTTTAGGATCACCTTTTAACGTTCCATTAAAGCTTCTCTCTTAGAAGGAAATTAAAAGTGACTAAGTCTTAGAGTGGGGATTACAGCCTACTAGGTTTTCTCTCTCCTCTTCTGATTAAGAAATAGGCAGATTTCTCATCACGGTACGTGTGTCAGGAGGGAATTGGGGAAAAAAAGAACTAACATTTACCGAACATTTCTGTCAGGCTGTTCACATGCATTATGCCATTTAATCCTCACAAAAAAATGTTATAAGCCAACCTACAGTATTGCCCTTTTATATAGATATGGATCCTGGGATTCAAAGAGGTAAGGAAACTTTAAAATGATCGATTAGTAAGCACAAAACAAGGACTTAAGTCCTTTTGCTTCTGTATGGTACCATCTTCCAGGAAGTCCAAAGATTCCCATATAAACAAGGAATTCATATTATTTCCAGTTCACTTGATGTTTGTGCGATTCTTTGGAATCTTGTTTATGGAATGGGGAAGATATTTTGCAGATACTTAACTGATTCAATATTTTTGCCCCTTAATTCACTGTTTTCTTACAAGCTTCCACCTCCAGAGGCATGGGTATCTGTTACTGGACCTTTTCAGGAGAAAAGTCTTCAAACCTGCATGAAGGGCTTGAGGTCCAGCCAGGAAGAGAAAGGGTAGCAAACCCATCCTGGCCCCAGAGGTCGCGGGAAGAAAGGAAGCACGGGGATGGTAACGGCTCCCCACGTCTTCCAGTTTCTCCTCTCTGAGCTTTGCATCAAAACAGGAAGCCAAAGAGAAAAGGGATTTCTGGCTCAAATTCTGCTTAGGACCCTGGGAAGAGATTGCCCGGTGGGCTACCTGACACCAACCTTAGGGTAAACTTGGAGACACAGGGCGCTCAGAGGGAGGGCTGCACCCACACCCAGGGGACACAGGTCTGGCCCAGCAGTTCATACAGCCCTGCTGGAGGCTCAGAAGGCAGCTGAGTGGTAAACCAGAAGGTAATGAAGGCTACAGGTGGGCCAGAGGCCAGATGAGGGACAGGTCAGGGCTTCAGGAGGCCTACAGGGCCAGAATGGCCAACGTGAGGGTGAATACTTCAGGAAAGGGGGCTACCAGGCCCTTCCCAAGTTGCACAAGATCAGATCATAGATATCAGTTGTGCGGGCCAGCAGGACCCTGAAGATGGGAGGAGCCCAAGGAAACTCCCTCTTCCCCCTGCTTTCCTGGGGAAGAGACACTTCCTAGACCCATGGAAGAGACTGATTTCCTTACCTAGCGTTTGCTGTTTAACCAACTTGTATATAGCCTTTATTCAATGCCAGGCACTATTCTAAAAGCTTAAATGTTAATTCATGTAATACAATCATAACACTGAGAGGTAGGGACTGTTAGCATCCCTGTTCACAGATGACGAAACTGAAGCACAGAGAGGTCCATAGTAGAGCAAGAAGTCAAAGCCAGCCTCTGCTTAAAACCAGAGAAAGTACCCCACATGATCCACTGTTACTGAGAAGAGCTTAACTGATCACACTAAAATTTTTTACCCATCAAGTTACCCAGCAAGTGGGAGGTCCTGAGAAAAACCAGATGGGTCGCGTGAGTGAAGCAGCAAAGCAGGGAGAGGAAATCGTGTGCCTTTTCCCATTGGAGTGGCAACGTGTCTATGTTTTCAACTTTGGGGAAAAAATATGGTGGCAGTTCACATACTTCCTAAAGGTCTTCCAAAAGCTTGTAAAACAGGTGAGCTCCCGGAGTGAGGAATCATGCCTTATCTGCATGGCTGGTTTTCTCTTGTCCAGTGACCACTGGAAAATTGAAATGCAGAAGCACTGCTTGGACCTAAGTGAAATCGAAAGACGTACTATTTCTCTATTGTTTTTTTAAATGGAAAATGTCCAATTCGACCAGTGTTTCTCAGTAATGTTTAATTTTTTTCCCCAAAGCCCAAAAGACGGAAATACCAACCTCAGACCAAACCTTAGTTCAAAGGTCCTGAAGTTCACTTTGCAGGGAGCACAGAGCCGCCTATTCGGGAAACCCTTCACCCCCCTGCCCCACAGGTGGACAAAACGAACCGTCAAAACAACAGAAAGGGAGGCAAAGGCAGACTGGATATAATTCTAAAAGCTCAGTGTACTGCTTTCAGAAATACACTGTCATTTTTAGGATCAAAATGAATGGACTGAAAGTACAAGGGGTTTTAGAGGCTTTCTGGGGCTTCATTAATTCTTTTTTTCCCTGATGAGGTATTACCAAACGGGGCCACTACTAATGGTGACACGATCTCAGCTCCTGATGGCCGGTAAAATGGGACACGGAGCCCAGCGAGGTGGCAGATGTATGGCACCGACAATATATTTATTGGAGATTTGGTTCAGTTTTTCAAATCTAACATGCCGCTGAATAGGTCCTGGGATACAGTGTTTGTACAATGTCTGTTAAAAAATGATTCTTTCCGGGAGGGGAAAAAAAAAAAAGAACAGTGCTTTCAATGTTCACTATCCTTTACATCTGCTGCTCAGCTGGAAACACTGTTAAAAGGCCATTAGAACCTTAAGGTAGCAGACCTCGAAGGCTCTGAAAGCCAGGGAGCAATTCGCTGTTTGTGTGAGAGGAGCAGCCCAGCCACTTCCTCTTCAAGGGCTGAAAACAGCTTCTGTCATGAGCCGTGAAAATCAGTTCCACAGGAACCAGGCTGAAATGTGGCCGAAGGTGGTACACCTACAGGCTGGCGCTGCACGGCAGAGCCTCCTCCTGGGCATCCCTGGCACCTTCAGAAGTCCCAGGCAGCGGCTCCCCGTCAGTGCCTGGGAGGAGATGGGCAGCCTGAGACTTCCAGAAACCTCCAGGCTTCTCTCTTAGGACACTGGTTCTCTCTAACGCTTCATTAGGTTAAAATGAGAATTGTCGCCCAGCACAAAGACAGCTTCAGGAAGTGTCACCCTGGGAAAAGCCTGCTCTCGCTTATTTGTATTCCATCTTTCTGTTTTTCCTGATGATACTAATTGGGAGAGAGGCTCTTTTTCTCCCAAAGAATACTGTTTCAAAGCCTTTCAAAACAGAGAGCAGTTTTAAACTTTTTTTTTCAATACCACATCATATTTTTGAAAATAAATATTTCAGAGGAATCACAATGGCTTTGTCAAGAGTTGTACTTTATAAACTAATGGTTAGAAAGGTTAAAACTCACTTTAAAATGCGTTACACGTTTCTCAGTTATAGGAAATTGTTATTCCAGTGACAAAATGCACCTTTGTTACTACATAGAATTAAGATAAGTATAACCTATATTTTTATATATAGTCAACACTTTATTAAACTGCAAACCTTTGTATAATTTAATAATAAGCATGTTCTGGACAAAAATAAATCGCCATTCTTTAATCATAGCAGTTAGTTTATGTTTATGCATATAACTTCTTACAATATTAAATTATCTATCTTTACAGCAATAACCCAGGCTGAGAAACTGACTCAAAGTTTATTTGTTAAATTAATATAACAAAATGAAAAAGTACAATTTCATGGTTTTCTGCTGTGAATATCTGTTGCACCTAATGTACTGTTTTAACTGGAATTTAAGTGTGATCACCCTACATGTATTTTTTTAATTAAAATAGAAAAACATGGGTTTATACAATTTTTATATGTCTAGTATACAAAACACATCATGAAGATCTCTGATTTTAAGAAATCCCCAAGTTCCTTTTTCTTAAAGAAGGGAAGGTGGTAATTGAAGAGATTATATGTAATGATTTTGTTGATGACATAAGATTTGCCGCTCACAACCTATAATATTCAATTGAAATTGACCTTTTATGAGAGCCATATGGTAATATAGGTGAAATGAATATATTCTTTATGGCAGTCATACAAAATATTGGCCTAAGCTTTTTTTTTTTCTTTTTTTTTGCGATGCGCGGGCCTCTCACTGCTATGGCCTCTCCCGTTGCGGAGCACAGGCTCAGCAGCCATGGCTCACGGGCCCAGCCGCTCTGCGGCAGGTGGGATTCTCCCGGACCGGGGCACGAACCCGTGTCCCCAGCATCGACAGGCAGACTCTCAACCACTGCGCCACCAGGAAAGCTCCCAGCCTGAGCTTTTAACATAGTACTTGACCTCCTGGTGTCTGAATACCCCCAAGTTTGTGAAAGAATACTGAATAAGATAACCACATAATCAAATGAGTCGTAAAAGCACAGTAAAAGCCTTTCACACATTAGCACTTGATAATGTAAAAGTAACAGTCAATTATGTTCCCTAAATTCAGTGCAAACATATAGCTGGAGGAGAGGCTGGAACAGATCAAGCAGGAATGTTCAGGAATCTTGCATTTCCAGATAATTAATACTTCAGAATTACAAATTCTTATTTTCCAAATAGAGCTCCCATTATGTCAAAGAGCACTTAAACTCTTCAAAATCATTTGTTAAACTTTTTGCTACAAAAAAAAAAAGTTTAAAAATCAGCGATCTTAAATTTTTTAAGTTTTAAAAACTCCCAATCATTGGGATTTGGAATAAAATAGGATAAGCAAACAGATAAAGGACAACATTTCTTACTTCCTCAGGAAAAAAAATTAAGGCCTGTCACTTGAAAATATCTCTAATAGCCAAAAGCATGGTGGCTCTTTCAAGTTCATTGCAAAAGTGCTATTGACTTTGAGCTATTCTGACCCATTAAGAAAATAATAACTGAAAGTTAGTCATCATTTTTTGGAAGACCTCAGAGTGCTTTCTTTGCAAAGAAAAGAGTTGCCTCAACTTCATTGCAACCTTGAGAGGAAACACCCCTAGTTCCCTGAAATTCAGCAGAGGAGCACTTGCCCCTGCTAATCTCAGCTGTTCTGGGGGCACAAAAAGAGGAAGTCGATTTCTCAAGAAATCCAAGAAATGTAAGGAGCAAATCCACTAGCTGATAAAGCCTACAGAACACTGGTGTGCATGTCCAGAATGTATTATGCTACATCTTTAATTAAATGTGTATAAAATGAAGGGTGACCAGCTCTAAATGTAGTCTCCTTGTACCTGGAAGTCAGGAACAAACGGCTAGATCTGCACAGGAAAAATAGCTCAAGGCGGGATGGGGCCGGGGAGGGAGTGGGGGAGGGTTGGAATTACTCTTGACCAGAAATGTTCTAAAAAAGACCCCCAAAATGAGTCCTACATACCCATAGGGAGCCTACCATATTAGCAAAGAATAATAGGGATCCTACCGTGAAAGAAATTTAAAATGACTTTTCCCAGTTCCCCTTTAAAGCAATGCTGTGGTGTTATTTTACTGGCGCAGAAGTGCCCAGGGCAGCTGGGTTAGGCCCCTTCTGCTCCCGGCACAGGTGATGACCGATAGAAGGGAGCCAGTCACTCTCTTTCCCTTGGTCCCCCTAGTGGTCGATGTAGACATTTGGAAGAACGCTGAGGAAACAGGGTCGGGGTGCGCAGTTTGGAAGCAGCAACTCTTTCTGGGTGGAGATTCCTACCCAAGGTCAAGGCGAAAAATAACACAAAATCATTGCTCAGATATGACTGTCTCCCCTGACAAAAACATGTACTTAAAACCACATTGAATGCACCCAGAATGTGGCCCCCAGAAACTCAAAGGATGGTGCCCAGACCAACAGCATCAACGTCACCTGGGAACTTGTTAACAATGCAGATTACAGGTCCTATCCCAGAACTACTAAGTCAGAACTTGTGGGGATGACCAAGACGTTTGCGTTTAACAAGGCCTCCAGTGATTCTGATGCATGATAAAGTTTATGAAGCACTGCTCCAGACCACTGGCTCTCTTCCCTAGACGCACATCAGGATCACTTGGGAAATTTTCAAAAGAAAGGAAGAGAAGAAGGGAGGAAGGGAGGGAGGGAGGGAGGGAGGGAAAGTACCCTTCCCAGACCAATTAAATCAGATTATCTGAAGATGAAGCCCAAGTGCAGGTATTTTTCTTAATATTTCACATGATTCCAGGATAGCCCTGGCTCTTTCCAACTCGAAAGAGCCAGTTGTTAAATCTTCTGGAATTTTGTAAGCCAGGTGGTGAGCTGTTAGTAGCTCAAGACCGGTCACAGTGGGAACATTTAAACCACAAAAATTGGCAAATGCTACAAATCAGGTCTCTCCACACACTACCCTCCAGAGAGCCAATTGTTTAACATTTATCAGTTCACCACTGGCCAGAGTCGAGGAACACTGGTTTAAAGCAAGAATGCCAAATACTTAATTCAGAAAGTCTGAGTCATTCCTCTCAATTCCTCTGATACCCCTAAGTTCCTTATTAAGATTATGAAGATTAACCAAGCATTTCAGTGGCCATATACGTGAGAAAGGTGACTACCAGCCTGTCTTAGGGTATAACTGTGACTAGTTCAGATTAACAGCCATAGTCCTTTTCCTTTCTCTTCCAAGCATGGGCATAGGAGGCAATTCTGGAATGAGAAGGGTGGGTAAATCTGCTGAGGGACTGCTGAGGCTAGTATGCCTCATCAACAGAGAGATGCCCATGGGAAGAAATGGTCCCTTTCTATGCCTCTGGGCATTGCCCCTTTGCCTCTTGGTATTCCAGTAGCCATCTTGTTTCCATCATGGTCCTGACCTGGATGATGAATGGAATGAGGATGGAAGAGCCAAAAGATGGGGAGAACCTGGGACCGGGTGATACTGTTAACTTTCTACTTTCTCACTCCTAGAACTGCTCTATGTTGGGACTCCTTCATATGTAAAAGAATGGCTCGCAGTGATCATGTAAACTGGAACTCTCATGCTTTCAGGGCCTTCTTTCCATAAAGGCAATGAGTGTGCCCTCTGCTCCCCCCACCCCTTCTTGCTGACTCTATACTCATGCTTCGGAGCCCATCGCTCTTCTTCAAGGAGGCATTTCCATAACCCTGTGATCAGAACACAGGATCCTATAATTTTTCCATTTTTAAATTTTTTTTCTTTTTATTTATTTCTTTACTGTGGCCGCACCTCCAGGCATGGGGGATCTTAGTTCCCCCACCAGAGACCTGAACCCACGCCCCCTGCAGGGCAAGCACGGAGTCTTAACCACTGGACCACCAGGGAAGTCCCCACATGATCCTACTGAATGCTTTCCCAGTGCCAGGTACCCTAGTGCTGTGCACTCATCTCAGCCGTTCACTGTTAAAGGTGCCCTTAATTTCTGCTTCCCTGCTGGGATTAAAATTCCCTGGGGCCCTACAGCCAGTCCCTGGCGTGGTGACTTACACATAGTAGGTAAATAAGAACTAGTTATTGGAAAAATGAAACATAAATGACTAAAAGAAATGGAGAATAGGTTATAAAAATAATAACCTGAATAATGTGTAAATGTGGAATCAAATTTCTATTTTTCTTTGTTACTAACTGGTGCATTTGTTTAAAAATATTTTTCATCCAGGGTTATTAAAAACTCTTAAATATTTCCATCCAGGATTATTAGAATTTTTAAACCTTTACCCAAGAGTTAGCACTATGAAACCCTTTATTTACAAACATGCCATCCAGGGAGTCAACTACACTTTCAAATACTCTCATGTAAATCACTAAAAACTGAGTAATACTGGAGAAATCTATGAAACTACTTAAAGTCTCGTTGTGTGCCAGCTAAAGAATTTAAGAGAGCAGAATTTGATCTGCAAAAGGATTTAAGCACCAAGTTTGAAATATTAATTATTCTGTTTATACTGGCAAGACAACTCTGAGTCACCTTGCTGGCCTTGCTAGAAGTCTTTTGAGAGATGTGAACTAAGGAGGAAAAAAGAGTCCTATGATGTTACTTTTGTGGGTTTGAATATGAATTAAGACTAAGCTAATGAATTATTTTATCAATAATTCCTTTACTACAGTCTTTATCCTAAACTCCTATTTCTATAAAAATCTAGTGACTGAATGGTAGGTCACTTTGGTTTAAAAGGGCTCAATTTTATATTTTGTTAAGTGTTCATAATACCCATAATTGTAAAAGAACACGAGTCACCCTCTCACATAAATTATAATGCAATGTTTATACTACAGTATTTTAAAGAACATAACGCTGTATATTATAAATCACTTTTGATAGTGGCCTACATTTCTGCTCACAAGCTATTACAATGCAGCACGGTTAAAAGATATAAGTTTTATGTAAAAAAGTGTATCAGTCAACTCAAATGAACTCTTATTCTCAACGATGACATATCATCTTCTAATTAAATCAGCTAAGATAACTCTGTTTGCAAGGATCATTCTAAAATTAATTCCCAAATCAAGAGTCTAACAAGCGGTACTCCTAATAGTCCAGATTTTAGATTGCTTTGATACCTGGAATTAATGTGAATCTTTTAGTAATCTAGTGACTTGACAAATCATAAAAAAAACATTTGAAGTTCCGCTAACTCATTTCCACCTCACAGTGTTCTTCGAAAGGATTTTAAAGACATCGTCTAACTAAACAGAGGGCAAAGAAATCAGAACTCTGTGAATCAGGCAGCTAAATGGAAATTAAATTATTTATCCCAAACTAGGAGATTTAATATGTCTCCAAAAGAGTAAGACTTACCAAACTCTGTTTTTTCATTTATGTTAATGTGATATCTACATGTAAAATTGAAAAAAGAGTTGGGTTAACAGCAAACGTATCAAATAAGTTGGTTTGCTGGGGAGCAGAGGGAGGGAGAGCTTTTCCCCGGGAAGCCCACCAAAAAAAGGAAAGGACTGCTGGACGAAGGCCAGACAAATTGAAGCATTACATACTTTGAAATTTGAAAACAATAAAGAAAGACTAGTATACTAGTCTAGTAGACTACTAGATACTAGTATTAGTATATATCTAATACTACTAGAATACTAGTATTCCACTAGTATATCAGTGGAATATAAGAGAATTTTTTTTTAATTTTAGACTTTGAGACAGATTTTTAGATTTTTGAGATAGATTGATATTAAAGAGATGGGAGAGGGCTTCCCTGGTGGCGCAGTGGTTGAGAGTCCGCCTGCCGATGCAGGGGACACGGGTTCGTGCCCCGGTCTGGGAAAATCCCACATGCCGCGGAGCGGCTGGGCCCGTGAGCCATGGCCGCTGAGCCTGCGCGTCCGGAGCCTATACTCCGCAGCGGGAGAGGCCACAACAGTGAGAGGCCCGCGTACAGCAAAAAAAAAAAAAAAAAAAGAGAGAGATGGGAGAGAATTTACTGCTTTCTTAATATCCAGCTATAGCCCGACTCTCAAAATACCTGACATAGGAAAAAGGTGGCAAAGTAAATTATTGAGAACAGAGTTTGTTATATGTTTTTCCTAATCTGTGGGGATAAACTTCCCTCTACCCCCATGATAATTTCCTGGAGTAGGTTTTTTTGGACTAACCCAATATTCAGAAAGTAGGTCCAGTATATTGGAAAAAAACCGACACATGTTTTTACTTTCTATCTTTCATATAACCAGATCTATACAATGATCGGGAAAATGCACGAGTACACAGACAGTTTACTGGTGGTAGCGTAGCCAATTCCAGAGAACATAAAATCCAAATTCAAAGTGATTTTGAAAAATTGTAGATGTTGCAAGTAAATAGAAAAATACTCAGCTAGAACTGTGAGCGAATGCATATGGTGATTGATAATACCAGGCTATAGATGTATTAGATGAGGAAAGAATTGATTTTACATGCATTCATTCGACAAATACAGAATGGCAGTGGGCAAGGTGAAGTGGATGGACTCCAGTGCCTGGGGTCAGAGTGCCCGCGTTTGAACTCTAGCCTCATCACTTGCTATCTGAGTCATCCTTGGGCAAATTAATTATCTGTCTCTGTGTTGCTCGGTCTTTTCATCTTTAAAATGGGGATAATGATAGCATCTAAGTTATTAGAAAAAGTCAGTAAGGCAATGTTTAATGTTTTTAAAGTAAGTAATGTTTTTCAGATAGGTGCCGGGCACGTAGTGATTTCTACATAAAAGATTGTTAAGTAAAGTTGCAGTAGATAAATGAAAAACATTAACCTGTAAGCCAATAAATTACCACTAGTAAGCAACACATGCATATTATAATGAATGACTCCAAGAAGGCTCAAAGCATAAAATAGAGGCACCGTAAGCATAAAACAACATTCCCTGAACTGCCCAGACTTTTAAGCAGATGCTCTTTTCAGTTTTGAGTTCCTTTAGAAGTTTAGCGCCATCAGGATGAGTTGGATTGGAAAATGAGATAATATTTCTGATGCTGGAAGAAAAACTGGCATGTTTCACACTGACCTTTGATCAGAGTAACAGTGCTAACAAAGAACTTGATGCTACATGGCTCAATATCTTCCCAGAAGATAGAACAAGAGAAAATAAGCAAGCACACTTCGAAGGCTTTTGGCTAGATATCTGGAAACATTTTGATACCACAAAAATTACTAAGTATTAGAATGGATTGCTGAGAGGGGCTCAAGGGTCTATTCCTTTGCAGGTCTTTGAAACAAGAACAGATAGTCTATCTGATCTGCCTGGGATGGTTTAAAATCAGGGCTGAGGGAAGATTAATGGTACAAGCTGCCCCCTGAAGGCCTCCTCTTTCCCAAGCACTCTCTGAGAGTCGAACTTTATATATTACCCATCACAGTCCCTCATCTGTTGAGTTTGAAGAACTCCCTTTTATCCTAGAATGGAGAAGGGCACACTATTTCACAACTGTGAGTTCTGAGTAAAACTTTAATAATGTCATGATGAAACATAATGTCCTTATTCTCAGTTATTTTACCAGGCAAGCTACCTGTAAATATCTTTCAACTAGAAACAGCTCTCAAGAACCTGAAATCTGAACAGCAGTTCCTTTAAATTCATGTTCCCTGGCAGACTAACAGCACATGCCACTTCTCAAGCAAACCAGTAAAAGTCCAAACAAGGCAAAGGATGGAAAGGAGTTGAAGGGAAGGATAACCACGATATACTAGATAATTAAAAGTAAATGGTATCAGGAAGGAGGGAAGAGAGGAAGAGTGTGTTCATTTAATAACAGGACACCTAAGTGATCATTCCAACAGCAATAGGTAGCACTGAGTAAAATTTACCTTGAAAAAATGTTGGTCCTTAATATACAGTTATCTTTCAATTCATTTCTTTTCCTATCAGATGTGCCTCTGACCTCCCAGTGACCTATAGCTTGAGTATTTCCACTGGCACAAAGGACAGGAGGGTTTAGGCAAACTCAACAGTGCCCTTAGTCCTAGAAAGTGATTTTAACAAAAGTGCACACGTTTTAGAAATTCACAACTGATTAGCAAGCACTGTAATTGTCAAGGGGTGGAGAAAAAAGAGGAAAAAAACCCTCTGTAGTTAAAACTCTACTGAAGAATTTATCTCAACCACTGGCAATGTTTCAGGAAAGTCAATGGGGCCTACAGAAATCATACACACCGAAAACCTTCCCTCTGATATGAAGGAGATTTGCCTCTGGTAAGGATGAACTGTAGTCTGCTGAAGGTCCCATTATCCACTAAAGAATACTGAAGCAATTTAAAAATACTTAACTCTTTTCTTCTTTGAGATATCTTATCTGAAATCATGTTGGGAAATATGTGTGTTTAAAAGAGAGTTTGAAAAAGCCCAGATGAGAGGAGAAAAAGTTCCTACAAGAAGTGGTCCATACTCTACGCCTTTAAAAAGTTGAATTCCCTGAGATTGGGGGGGGGAGGGGAAAAAGCAAAGCTGATCCTTATCAATTAATTAAAAAGAATGAAATAACAGTAGACAAAAGGGAAGGAGAGTTAAGAAACTTAAGGAGCTGCGGGGGCAGTGTCTCTCTATTCACTGATTAACAAATTAAGGAGCTCTGGAAAAGGGAGAAGAAGTGACAGGGAGAGAAAAGTGGTCTTAGAATTCACCACAGGTTCCGCCTCCGACTCACCAGAGGCTGCCTATGTCTGGCTCAGAATTAAAAAAGGCTCCCTGTATATAATGCTCCGCGCTGTTGGCGTGGTGTGTACGCTGTTTTTTTTCAATGCCTGTACTTCTAGAAATGTGCTCATTCCGGTGTGAGTAAAAAAACCCACTTGTAGAGTTTGTGGATCAACCGCAATAAAACAGCAATCCCACCACGTATCGAAACCGTGATGTTTTAAGATCTGTGCAAAAATGCTTTCCCTCCAGCGACCAGTTCTTTGGCAAAACGCGGAGAGGCTGGGCTGGTAGAAATCCAGCGTTTCGACTCGACCCTCCGAGGACCCTGAGGACTCCAGCTGCCGGGTCTGCGCAGCCCGCGCCCCCGGAGCATCTCCTGGCCTCTCTCGCAGCCACAGGATTACCTCTCCCCAACACGTTTCATTCACCGAGCCCCCGACAAGCTCGGGTTCGGTTGGAGCTAAGAGCCGGAAAACACGCACCCAGGCTGCCGCGCAAGTTGTCGGAGGGGCTGTCGGTGGAGGAATGCTGGTGGCCGGGCACGCGGGGGACGCGGGGTCCCGGGAGCTCGGGACGAATCCACCAGCGAGCCACCCGCTCAAGTTGACTCGGCTTCCCAGAACGGGCGGCCGAGGCCGCGCTCAGGACGGGGCGCGGCGCCGGCTGGCCGGGGTGTCCCCGAACCGCGAGTGACCAACCGCAATCAGGGAAGCACTGAGAAACCGTAACGGGAAAGCCCGCCCCAAATCTCAAAGGGGCAGCCCACGAACTCCCCAGACCAGCCCGGAACCGCCGACGTCGGAGGCCGAGTCCCCCGGTGGGGTTCCCCCCCACACACACACAAGCCTCTCCCGCCCGCGGCCCGGGCGCCGGGCGCCCTGCCTCCCCGAAGGTCAGGAGAGGGGACCGAGGGGCGAAGGGAGCCCTCCGCGTCTCTCCACCGCCCCCGCTGGCGCGAGGGCGGGAGCGGAGAAGGCGCCACTCAGACTGTGGCGCTGGGCAACACTGCGGCCGCAGTTCTTCCAAGTTTGCCTGAGCGAGCGGCGCGGAGTGGGCGCCCCGCTCGGCGATCTGCCCTCGCGCCGCGGCCGCCCCGGAGGGTGCCGGGCTCCCCGGCCCGCGCGGCCGGGGCCAACGACGAAGGGGGCGCGAGGGCGCGGGAGGAAGGGAGGGAGGGAAGGAGGGCGCTCCCGCGTGTGCACACAATGAGGCAGCTGAGACGCACACCTTCCCCCGCGGGCAAAGCCGCGAGAGCATCCGCCGCCCCGCACAGAAGCGCGGCGGCCGGCAGAGCCCCGACAGAAAAGTGAACACCAACAACTCAGCAACAGGGGGAAGGCGGAGGGCTTCCGGAGGCGCGGGAGACGTGCGGCCGCCGAGGGCTACAGCCGGCCCGGGCCGCGCGCTCGCGCTTACCTGCGATCTCCTGGTAGGGGATGTCCGCCAGGCTGAATCCCTTGGCACCGTACGCCTGGCGGACCTCGCCGCAGCTCCGAGCCTTCACATCCGCGCCGGCCGGGAGGGACAGCAGCAGCCCGGAGAGGGGAAGAATCACAGCCCCGATCCAAGAAGGCATGGTGCAACATGCAAATCCAGCTCGGTGAACCCCGGGACCCGTGCGCTCTTCACCTTGCCCCTCAAGCCGAAAGCCCGCCAGAGCCGGCGGCGCGCTCCTCGCCGCTGCCCAGCGTCACCCCCTTCCGCCAGCCGAGGGGACGAGCAGCGCAGCCCTCTGGACTATGCTCAGCAAACTTTTATATGCCTGATGGAGGATGGCAAGCCAACCAGGGCTGGCTGGGAAAGCACCCGCCTTGCTCCTCTGGCCCCCCAGACCGAAAACGGTGCAATAAAAACGAGAAAGAGGAGGAAAAGAAATGTTTAGAAAACCACCATGGGGGTTGAGAGCTGCGATCCGAGTTCCGAGCCGCAGAATTATCTAGCGCGCGGCGAGCTCGGCTCGCGGGAGTGTGCGGCGAAGGTGGGGACGCGCGCCGGCTCTCCCGGGAGGGAGATGGACAGGCGACCGCGGGGGTGTGCGCGCGCGAGTGTGTGTCGGTGTGAGCGCGGGGTTCTTGGGGCCGCGTGTGCGTGGAGGTATGTGTTGGGGATATACGGGATCTAGGGGAAACCTCAGCTTCACACAGGCTGAGGGAGCCTGTGAGAGTCCTCCTGAAATAGGAAGAGAGAAATCCTGGAGACAGACACTGGAGGCAAGAGGGAAGGAAAAAGGAGGGGCGGGAGAGAAACGTGCTACACATTGCACAGCCGAAATTCAGAGGCAGAGTCGAAGGCAAAACCTGGACTGGATTTCTTTCTACTCGGTAGAAGAAGGGAGGGGGAAAAAAAGGGAAAGGTTCCTATTTTCTCATTCCCTGAACATCCCTCATGCTGATCCGAAATGCTACCTTTAAATGCCATAACAAAGTCATCTAGACACAAAAAGCATTTTGCAGTCATTAACTTACGTTAGTAAGCTATATTTTTGTGGACGTAAAGGACAACACAATTCCAATTGTTGCTCTGAATATGAGAAACAATTCACGACCTACTGAAACCCAAAGGCAGCGTAGAAATGAACAATTATAGGGGAAACGCAAATAGCAGGGCACAGTCACTACTCTAATTGCTGGTCTCATTTCTCTTTGACTTTGTTTTTCTTCTGTAAAGGCAGTTCAGGCGCACATGAGAGATCAGTAGTTTTTCTTATTTTCAGATTTTGGGTTCTGGACTCAAAAATGTCCCCCTTTTAAACTTCAAGTATTACTCTTGGATCAAAAATCATGATCTTAGGTGTCTAGTGTGTGGAGGAACAGGAAAGCTGAGGAGAAGAAGCAGAACAAAGAAGCAGTGAGAAAATGAGAGAGCAGGGGTCTTTGGGGTACATGAAGGAAGATATTGGGGAGGGAAGTGAGGTCTTCCTTCCCTCTCTTCAAATACTCACATACTAGACTTACTGTTTTCTTCCAAGTTAACAGAACTCTCAAGTGGAGAATCAATTCACTTATTTCTTCCTGTCTTATACTCAAGTTCTGTGAAATGGGATAAATATGAAAATTCTTGTCGATCTTCTTATGTTAATGAACTCTGCTAGGCAGAAGTATGTGTTGAAACCCAAAGCTCATGCAACTACTGGGGTAGTTAAATCCAAGACCAAAAAAATTAATAAATAAATGAATGTTTAAAAGGTGATGCTTACTTGTGTGGCTGTATGTATTTAGGTCAGCACATTATTCAGAAATAACTATTGGGTAATGTCCAGCTTTTTGGAGCTTACCTATAAAGCTATGTTTTTCAGATGACAGCTATTAATGACCAGATGACTCATGAAATTTGTCATTCTGTTTGTTATCACCATCACGGTCGTAATCATCTTCATCATCATTACAACACATTAGGTACCTCTTCATCCTCTCTTTAATTAATTCCTTCTCTTTTACTCCACCAAAAAGACTCCTGAGTTTAAGATCCAACCTGATTGAAACTAAGGAAATGCTTAAAAATGAGGTTCTCTTATTTACAATTTGATTTTTTCTTCTTGAAAACTCCATAGCTAAATATATCTTTCTGAAAACAACTCACATATTTTTTTCTCTTAAAATTTTAGCACAATGTTTGCCTTCGTGATATTGTACTAACTGGCAGAACTTAAGTGACCGCACTTATTTCCCTCAAAGTCTGAAATCGAGATGAGAACAAAATATACTCTAGTGACTTTGTGGACAAAGGATAAGTTGGGTAGGATTAGGAATTGCTATAGCCAAGTCATTATTTCTATGATATTTGACATGACCTTCAACCTTCTGTTTCTGTCAGAGCCAGGTGGTGGGCATTTCCCACTCCAGAGGAAGGGGGTAAATACACATAATTTATCCTCTCATCTCGCACTGGGACTCATTGTAATTTATCCTTACTCTAGCAGTATATAGCAAATAATACAATAGAAAGGACACGAAGTGGAGGAAGAACAGGTAAAAATACAGTATATATGTTTTAAATTATTTGAAAATCAATCATGAAATATTTAATGAGCATTCAATGCAACTGTACAACACTAGGTTATTGTACGTAGCTCCTACACTTGTACCAAGGCTAGTATGGAAAAAATTATAACTTAATCAGGCGTAGATTAGTTTAATCCCATCAGGAGGGTGAAACAATTTAAGGTAAGTTTGTAGATTCCAATCAGACCAAAGAATTAAGTAACTTGCTTTACTGGTGCTCTCAAACCCTGTGTAGTCCACTCACTGAGTAGTGAAGTGGTATAAGAAATAAAGTCAAACTTTCCAGCTAAGGGCAACAGCAGAGCCTAGATGAGGTATTGGAATGAGACTTGAAGGTCATGGACGTTTATCGAAGAGGCCTGACTAGAAAGATGAGAACTCATATTAAGGAGAAGTTGGTGTTTGATTTAGATAGGAAAAAGAAGATTAGCTGAAGGACTTGAACCCTGGCAGTAATGTTTATATTGTATAATAGGGAAAAAAGTTAGAACATGAAGAACATCAAACCAAAAGAAGCAAGCCCATAGAAGCCAGAGAAAGGTAAGTAGAAGAAACACATAGAACTCTGCCACAAAGGTCAAGATTTCAGGTGACTGAGACCAGAATAGGAAGATAGTAAATGGAAAGACGGTGAAGATAAATTTTGCAGAAAGGATTAGGATGATTTGGTCCTTGGTTCAATACACACAGAAAATTACTAAAAAGTTATTTTAAAATTGTTAGTCTATATACAGTGGAATATTACTCAGCCATAAAAAGAAACGAAATTGAGTTATTTGCAGTGAGGTGGGTGGACCTAGAGACTGTCATACAGAGTGAAGTAAGTCAGAAAAAGAAAAACAAATATATGCTAACATATATATGGAATCTAAAAAACAAAATGGTTCTGAAGTACCTAGGGGCAGGACAGGAAAAAAGACGCAGATGTAGAGAATGGACCTGAGGACACGAGGAGGGGGAAGGGTAAGCTGGGACGAAGTGAGAGAGTGGTATGGACATATATACACTACCAAAAGTAAAACAGATAGCTAGTGGGAAGCAGCTGCATAGCACAGCGAGATCAGCTCGGTGCTTTGTGACCACCTAGAGGGGTGGGTTAGGGAGGGTGGGAGGGAGATGCAAGAGGGAGGGGATATGAGGATATATGTATATGTATAGCTGATTCACTTCGTTATAAAGCAGAAACTAACCACTGTAAAGCAATTATGCTCCAATAAAGATGTTAAAATTTTTTTTTAAATGTAAGTCTTGTTGGGAAAATATGGTATATCTCCTATGACATAAGACTCCTGTTTATACAGCACTTTCACATCCCAGCTGTTTTTACACAACAACTCCTTCTGGGCATAAGATGAATGGAGCCTAAGAGATTTTAAGATATGGAGAGAAAAAGACTGGTCTAAAGGAGCGGCCATAGCTGATAGGTAAGCAGAGCTGCCCCTGTCAGTTGCCCACTCCATGACCGTCGGCTCTTCTTTCTTGCCTGTGTTCGGGGCATTGTGCCAGCGCCAAGGGGGGAACCATGACTGGTCGAGGCAAGTCAGGACAATTTCTTTCCCTTTTCCATTATAGTGTAGGGGTGGGCGTAACACCCATTTTTGGCCAATGAGATATAAGGAAAAGATTTCTGAGAAAAGCATTTTTCCTGATTAAAGGCAAGAATAGGAGCAGAAAGGTCTTTTTGCCTTTGCCTCCTGTCTTCTTAGAGCTAGTTGGCCATCTTGTGAGTAGGAGAAAAGACATTGCCAAGAGACAGAATGACAGAACAGAGGATGGAAAGAACCTAGATCCTTGATTCCTGTCTGAGTTACAAAATCAGCCCTGGGACCGCCAACCTCTTAACTTCTTGTTGAATAATTCATAAATATCCTGTAGTTTATGCCACTGTCATTTGGTTACTCTGCTGTTTACAAATGAAAGCAAAATTAATGTATATAGCAACCTAAAGGAAGAACAAAGGAAGTGAAGGAAACAGACAGGGGTTAGTTGCAAATATAAGAAGCAAACAAAAATGAGGTGCCATCATGGAATCCAAGTTAGAAGATTTTCAAACATGAAGCAAATCCCAGAGGATGTCAAAGCCAAGGAAGATGGAGAAAATGGTCCTTGGATGATGATAAAGAGGCTTACTGGAAACTGCAACAGAAACATTTTAGTAAAGTAATGGGGTAGATGCCATACCACATGGAATTGTATATGAAGTAGGTGGAGAGAATACTGAAACATCATGTATAACTGATTACCACCGTGTGGCAACTCTACGTGGAAGTGGGAAGGGGTAGCCAGGGAGTGCTTTCACGGGGAAGCTCCTAAGGCTACAGGCAAGAATAGGAGACTAGACATAGAAAGAGATTGAAATTCAATATATTATTTGGTAGGTTGATTTTAAATATTCCTCTTTCTTATCTGCATTCTAAACGCTTTGTACAGTAAATGTGAGTTCTTTTTATGATGAGAAAGATATCGTTTTACAATGAACATGTCACGCTTTTAACAAATGCAGATGATGATAATATTTGTGCCATGTTTTACAAAGTAAAAGTGTCTTACCATTATCTCATATATGTAAAACAAATGGGCGTATATACTTCTTACAAAAAGATAACAACTTTGTGGTATGAAATTTTTGTTGTTGATAATTTTTTTTAAAAGCCATGAATCAGAAAAGAAAAAAAGAAGGCAATTACACAAGTTACTATTCTTTCGCTCAGTTATACCAATTCATGAATGCGAAGCTGGATGAATTTTAAGTTTTTTTTCTTTTCTTTGTGTGTTTAGATCAAGTAGGACAAATAAGTTCAAATGAAATCTTATGAAAACAAGAGAATGGACTTCAAGTGTCTATTACACATCTCAGCTTGGCACAAATCAAAATCGCTTATTTAACCTGCCTCTTGAAAAACAAGGACCTGTAATGAAAAAGCCGTCAGAAATTTAACAACAGTAGCTCTTCCAGGTGCCTGGATAATGGGAAGGTTACTGAGTTACAGAGAAAGAAAGGTAAACTTGGGGAAATAATGACCAGAAGTGGTAAAAATAATTTTTCATTTTTCTTATCAAGTTTTATACCAAACCAAGTCCTAATAGTCCATTTAACATTTATCGAGCCTTAAGAATTTACCTAGTACTAATATAAACCCATTAAAATTACACCTTTAGGGCAGCTGAGAACCAGCTGGTTGCTAATGATCTCTTGGGGTAAGCCAAACACCAAGGGACCACAGATTTTTCTTGTCTTGCGATATTAGTCTAAGGCTCTGAAGCCAGAGCTATTTAGCTTCAGAGGAGAGAATCGTGTGATCTGCTTCATCAGATTTTTGCCTAATAGTTATGTCAGAGTTTAGCAAAGAGAATTGAAAGAGCTCTAATTATTTAATTATATTTAGTTTTCATCTACGTATGCTGGAAACGTAAACAATGATGAAAGTTTCCATGTATTCTTAAGCACTACTCATATTCACTTGAAATATTATTAACAGTCATCAAGAAGGTGTAAATAGAAAATATGTTAAAGCATAACAATGATTTATACTCTATTTAAAATTTTTCATATTTATTAATGATCCAGAAATCTACTCTCCATTGATTGTGAGTTTCATGCCTAGAAATACATCTTAAGCTATTAAGTACATTTAAATATTAAGTAACAAAATATTTTTTAAACATCGGTGTTAAGACCTCTTTCTGCCTTGGAACAATCTTGGGAAATGGCATACTAGCTAAGCATCATTTTAGACCATCATTAGAAAAGCTTATTATACATAAGGAAGAGAGTTTCGTTCTGACTTTATGGCTCACAATATTAATAGATGCCTTCAACGATGTCATTATTTAAAGCTCATGTGTTTTTGAAGTGTTTCCAAATCAGATATGTAAATGTAAAAGTGACACAAATGAAAATCCTATTGCAGATTAATAAACTTGCATTTTTGTAGTTCATAAAAGAAGATCATTTAACCTTGTCTTACTTGTTATAAATTCAGATATTAATGTTATGAGAGACGATTCTGTAGCTAAGCAGTAATTTTACATCCCTAGATTATTGGAACCATACATCTTGGCAGTCATTACTCTAGTTCTTCTGCTTTTGTGAAAGATGAATGGAGCTTTGTGTAGTTTTCAGATCATCTGGCACCATAAACAATGACATTCCTTAAGGCAAATGGATGACAACACAGGCTAATTTGACAGAGGATAGCTCTCCTTGCTAACTTTCATCAATGGAATACCTTAATTCTCTATATTAAAATGGTTTCTTGAATTTTAAAAGCTCTGAGTTAATTAACTATCATTAATTATTTCAGCATTAAATAAGCAGTATGTCAGACTTGGTTTTTGGGAAAAAACTGATATGAACCCGTAGAATATTGCTGTTATTAACTATTTTACTACTTAGAGGTCTCTGCTCTTAACTTCAGCTTAGAAGGGCCCTGCTCTGAAGGAACAGGAGGATAATTTTCTAATTAGGCTTTTTTTTTAACGTAATACTTCTACATAAGAAGAGGATGAAAACAAACAAAAAGTTACTGAGATAAATAAATTAGAAAAATTCTTCAATTGATTGGAGTCAGAAGAAATCCAAAGAAATTTTAAAAGACATTAATGTGATTAAACTTTGCTATTGATAATCGTACTTTGATATCCAGTTACATTTAATAATGGAAGGCAATCTGAATATTCTAAAATTTAATAATCAACATATTCATAGCTTTTAATTTGGAGAGTTTTCTAATAACTTCTAATTATGATTAAATTCATTCAAGCTTGTTGTAAGTTAGCATAGATACTAGAAAGGAAAAAAGGAAGTGAAAAATTTGAATGGGTTCTTCTGCATCTACTGGTACGTTCCAGTCAATAAAACTTCTTTGTTAAGTGCCACATCTTAAAGCAGTATTATTTTTTTCTGTAGAAAGCAGGTGAAGGAGGTTAGAGACAACGTTTTCTTAAGGCCAAGTGGAACAGTTAACTCTTCTCTCTTGAGGGGCTATAGTCACACAGATCTCAGCTAGAAACTATACAAAGACTATTGGTCATAAGGAAAAAAGGGTAGGAGTCAACAGCCAGGTTGTATTCGTATATGACTCTACAAAGAAAAACTCAGTCTTAATAGAACCAGTAAATAGTGTCAATCCGGTAGCATATCAATAACTTCATTGATACATTTTACTTGATCATTTGACAAAGATTATGATCATGTTATTTAAAGGTTTCACTTGAAGAAGCCAGGCTAATTCCTTAAAAAAAAAAAAAAACTGATTCAATTATAGCAAATGTCATCTCTTCTGCAAGTTACAAGGGCATTGTTTTCAATAATAATTCTTATTTATATAGGTTTTCAAACTCTACCGATTCACCTTCATGGTTGGAATGAATATACATGGACATCAGAAGTACAAAGAAAATGTATTTCCTCAACTTAGTCATTGCTCTGCATAATAAGTAGAAGAATTTATCAATAAAATATGCTCCCTATTAAGTCAGGAAAACAGCTTCTCGGTGTGTCCAGAAAAATCCTCTAACATATTCTCTGTCAATGCTAACATTTTCATTAAGAATTTTATGCTTAAGTGTTCTTTTTAGTTCAGATTAAAATGTTCACAGATGTACTCTCCTCACCCACATAGAGCAAAGTTTTCTAACCAGTTTATGGCTACACTACACCCCAACTTTGTCACATTTTAAAAGATCAGTAAACATTAAGGAAAAGAGTCATAAATCATAAGGTTTACAGCCTGCATAACAAATACAAACTAGCAATAATTTTTAGATCTATGCTTAAGAAAATAGCACTGATCATGATATATGTCGTTTATTGGTAAGTCAAAGTCTAGACAAACTTAATTCCACTGAATGTATATAAAACATTTAAGGCCAACATCCTCCATTTTTTTTCAGCCACAAACAAGCAGAAGATATTTAGTTTCATATAAAACATCACCATTTTTTAAAGAAGAATATGGTCTTATTTGTCTTCATAGACTGAATTCACTTCCAAGCAATCATTTCTAACACTCACCTCTGTATTAACTTCACACATTTTGTTACATTTCAGGGGGATATAATTAAATATTTGGGATGGAGTAAACCTAGTGTATTTTTTACATTACTTGGAGAAAAGAAGAAGTCTGACTTTGGAAGCTCCATCCACTAACGATCTGTTTCCAGGGAGGTGTCTGAAGGAAGCAGAGAAGCACATAGCAATACTCTTTCACTTTTCTCCTGATGTTCATCTGCAATTATAGTCAATCAATGTTGAGGACATTACTAAGCAATCCAGTGCTGTTTGCTTTTTTTTTTTTTTTTCAGTACGCGAGCGTCTCACTGTTATGGCCTCTCCTGTTGCAGAGCACAGGCTCCGGACGCGCAGGCTCAGTGGCCATGACTCACGGGCCCAGCCTCTCCGCGGCATGTGGGATCTTCCCGGACCGGGACACGAACCCGTGTCCCCTGCATCGGCAGGTGGACTCTCAACCGCTGCGCCACCAGGGAAGCCCTGCTTTTAATTGGTAAACTATCTTCCAAAAATAACATCTTCGGGCTTCACAACACCCTAGTCATAGAGCCATTAAAGAATGAATGTCTTTACTGTACGGGAGGACCTCTATGAATAATGAATAGGGCTCTATTTTTCCTGGGAAACAAACATGCACATACTGGTGTGTTCTTGGTAATGAACAGCATTGTGAGTATGCATAACATAGAAGGACATTCCATCTGCTCTGACTTCTACCTTAATTTCAGTAGATAACTGATTCTAAAACCCCCTAGAGAGTCAAACAACCATATTCTAAACCTGTAACCTGCTGCCTGGCTTCTAGGTTGCTTTTAGGAGTTCTAAATGATGATTTAGTACAAAAATTGAAGAGATGATGGGTCATGTTACAGTCTTGAAGGGGCACGACTGGCTTACACAAATTCAAGAGGAAAAGAAAAGAATATTTGAACATGGTACTTAAGAAACTCTAATTTCATCTTTATTCTAAACTTCATGAAAACAGAGTTGAACCATTATTCTCCCAGGCACACATGAAAAGTTGTGCTGTGCAAAGTGCAACCAAATTTAGATATTTGTGCAAGAGATATTTCACAAAATAACTAATGAAAAGTAAGATCTAAGACTGTAAAATGATAATGACCTTGCAATGTGTTTAAAACTATTTGGCTTTTCCTTTAGCAAGATCATGAAAGGGCTTAATGTATTTTGTAAATTAGTTCCATAATGATTTCACTTACAAAGAATATAATTTGCTAGTCTATTTTCATAATGAATGAGAGCTTAATGAATCACACATACTTCCCCATTCAACAGAAATATGGGGCATCACAGCATTGAATTGAAATATTCATTATAAGAAGTCTTCAGACTTCGGCTGTAAGAATTCTAAAGTTCTCTTTTTCTTTCTCTTTTCTCGGATAGGGGATGTTTCTGTTCAAGTTGACTTCAAGGATTAGTTAACCATCATGCAAAATTATTGTTCATTGCAACTGGTTGCAGCTCAAATGGAACATTTTATATTTGTGTAATGGTTATGAATTTTCACAGGCCACAAACTCAGGTGTAAGGAATGAAACTTCCTTTATTTTCCTTTAATGGAACTTAATTTCTATTTTAAGCCTCTCTTCTATTCAGCAGCAGAAAATCTAATCTTGCCAATTCAAGGTAAATTTAGTTGCATAAGAACATTCTTAGACAGAGTTCCCTCCCCAGGGAGGGTTCATTTTTTCCATGTGGGGACGGTAAGACATTCAGACATTGGTAAAAACAGATCATCTATTTGTGGGTCATTGTTATCTTCTACGATGGCATTCTCTGAGTTATAAATAGGTCTTTTCCCAGTACCTGGCTGCATGGTCCATACTACATGGTCGGCCACGCTGTCCTAGAATCCTGCACATCCACCAGTGTGTGCGAACTACCAGTAGTGACGGCTGTCTTTCTCTCACTAATCTCTGCCCCATTGTTGATTGCACAAGGAATGTTGGGTTGCCCTCCTGCACCTCTCTGCCATTCCTTCACCCCGCCCCTGCATTCTTTGTGTATAGGTTTCACAGCTCCCATTCCATTGTAGTATAAGGAATATCAGAGAGATTACAGACGCCAGTGTCTCCAGATAGGAGAGTCAGAATACACATCTCTACCCCCTGGGGACCCTAATCCTATCAGAGTTCAGCCCACAGAGAGGACACAGGGCAACTCCAAGATGCATTAGCTTCCTCCAGCTTTCTCTCTTCCCCCTCACCCATCATTTTCACTTAGAATGAGATGAGAAAAGGGCTCTTGCTTCATGTAGTTTGCATTTTCTCATTTATTGCTTATGGCCTGCACAACAGAGCTTGCTTCCTTCAGAACTTAGAACTCAGAAACACCCCCTCTCTTTCAGAACACTTTTAGCTATTGCAAATTAAAGCCGTGCTGTCAAGACTGCAGTCTCTGCACTAAGCTTGAGAGACTTCTTAGAAATTTAAAAAATTTGAGGGAAATGATATCTTATATTTACAAAATTTTAAACAACTTTAAAAATACTTTCCATAAACTCTTCATCTACCCATGTATACAAACATAAGTCCTAGAGGCAATGACTGAGTGCCTTGTGCTACAACCACTAACAAAGCCAGGTCCCAGGCTTTAAGCAGCTCAAAGTCAAACCTATCAGGGACCTTAAAGACATTCTGCTGAGCAAAGTGGAGCTAGGTAGGAAAGATACATGGCACATTTCCCTACCAGAGATTAAAATAGAGTTCATCTTGTAGTTTCCTGCTCTAGGGAGAGGTGCACAATAATTTGATCACGCAAGGAATATAAATTGCTCTGAGTCACTAATGGTAGCTTCTTGCCATCCCCACCTCCAGCTTCCGGGGGAGTGGGAGTACCCAAGGCTCTAGAAGGTACTTAGGGAACCTGCTTTCAGGAGATACAGAGGAATTAAATTCAGCCTTTTGAATATTCGAAGTTCTAAAATATGAAATGGCAGTCCTGGGGACAGAGTTGGCACACACATATGTTTCGTTGGCCTTGAAATAATTTGAAAGAGTGCCAGTGCTTAATATTGGGAAATACAAACGAAATTTAAAATGTGTGCTTTTCATGAAAATTCCAAAGATCTGGCGGAATGGGGCCCCCATTTGGCTGGAGCTGTGGTAAGGCAGCCTCTCTTTGTCAAGTTCTGCATGCAAATTCGGCCACCATCCCTCTCCCTTTCCTGTCCCTCCCTGTCCACTTCACACATTGACTTTTCCTGCCGCCCTTTCTCCTTCTGAGGCTGTGACCCCTGATGATCCCAGAAAAGAGACCCCAGAAAGTTGAAAGAAGGAGGGTGGGTAGAATAAGTTGAGGTATGTAGTGGATTGAGACTGAATCATGGAAGGTACACGATACCTACCACTTGTGCCTTCAGGCCAGAGCGAGAGGGGCCCTCCCCCCCGGGCCTCCGTCTGAGTGGCACATGGGTTTATCCGCTCCTGTGTCTCAGTTCCAGGCCCGCACCCCACGCCCGTGGCAGGACAACCTCTGCCCCCAGCCTGCCCCACATGGCTTCTGCCAGGACAGCTGTTCTCAGGCCCTTGAGTTGTAGTGAAGCACAAACTGCAGCCATACACCGAGGCTCCCAGCGCTCTTCGGAGGGAACAAATGGGAACAGATCTCCAGTAAATCATAACCAGCCCAGTCATGACCCCAGAATGATCCTACAGGTACAAGTCCTTGAGCAACTTGAAGCACTTGGTCAGCCCCATGTCTGTGCCTGCATGTGTGCCTACGTGCATAAGGACACATGGACACGCAAGAGAGGGCGGGTGTGAGTTGGGAGAGCACCCCAGATAGGAGAAAGGGGGCAGGGCCAATGTGTGTCCAGGTCCAGGCTTGGGGTGCCCTACCCAGAGGGATATGCCAGCCCTGGTCATCCCAGGGACTAGAGGAAAACTTGGAAGCTGTGTAAAATACACTCCAAAGCCAGCCCCTCACCCCTGCAGTCTGGGAAAGTGAGCAGGGAGGGGCTCTGCTTGCCCATGTTTATGGGCTACACTGTCTCTGACTGACATTTATCCACCTGCCTCAGGTCCGGGGAATGTCATGGCGGTCTTCCTCAGTCTATCACTTCAACTCCACAATTTCTTACTACTTTGATTCCTCTAAATAGACTATCCATTCATCCAAAAAAAAAAAACCAAAACAGTTATTGAAGATGTACATCACATATTGTGCTAGGAACGTGTTGTGAAATCATGAAAAGATAGGCTGTGTCTCTGCCCTCAGCAGCCTCCAGTCTGGTGTCCTGTTGAGTTGAGGTCCTTTAGAGCTTACATGTTCTTTTTTAAATAATTGAATAAGAAGTAAAGGTGGTACAGTAGAAGGCCTCAGGAAGAACGAACGAGTACAGAGACCAATGCCTCCATTTATTTTAATCTCATGAATACTTAAAAATTTAGGTTTTACTATTATTTCTTGAAGGAATATCACTTCAATCCAATTAATTTGTATAATATATTTTGATATAAATATGTACCACATTACGATTTATGTCCTATGGATTGACAATCAAAGCAGGGGACTGGCTACAGTTACAATGGTGACTTTGGTACACATTAATTGAAGGACTAGCGGCTCAGAAAACCCAGAGCTTTTGGTTTAGTTTATTAAATTTGGTTATTCTAGCCCATAGGAAAAGGTCTTACCTAAAATTGGCACTCAGTTAGGACTTGAGAAACGAATACACCTGAGAATACATGAAATGAGCAGTTTCATAAGTTTAGCTTGACCTCCTTAACACTCACCATCTGCTTCATGTACCCCCAAACTCTACCAAGACTAAGGTAATTTTGAACCTTTGGAATATTTTCCAATATGTTTTGGAGAAATTTTTAATATCTCCAAAGTGGAGTTTAATATTTTAACTGGCCACAAATGACAGAAGAAACATTCATCTCGCGACTATTGCCTTGCAAAAGAATCTAAAATCAACAGTTTCCTATACTTTCAAGTATGATATTAATTCTGATTCAAAAGCAATGATATTATCATAACCTTTCAAGAAAATGAAATGTAAATCAGAATATTAACTTATTTTAGATTTTCAGAAGAGGGTTATGGGTCAGAAGGAGACTCTCAATTTTGCAAATGAATTGTGCGCTATTAGAATTCATATTCAAGGAATACAGTAAATTTGTTGGGAAATGGTAAGGATATGCATAATGTCCCCAGACTTCCAGATGCCTTTTATAGGAAAGAGATGGTGGGGGCTTCCCTGGTGGCGCAGTGGTTGAGAGTCCGCCTGCCGATGCAGGGGACGCGGGTTCGTGTCCCGGTCCGGGAAGATCCCACATGTCGCGGAGCGGCTGGGCCCCTGAGCCATGGCCGCTGAGCCTGCCCGTTCGGAGCCTGTGCTCCGCAACGGGAGAGGCCACGGCAGTGAGAAGCCCATGTACAGCCAAACAAACAAAAAAAAAGTGGAAAGAGGTGGTGATCCTCTTTTCAAACCAATTAAAAACCCCATCCCAACTCTACCATGAGCAACAGGCAAACACAAAGACATTGCAACCAATCAGGATGTCCTTCCTTATCCTCCACTAGGTAAACTAATCAACAGTTCATTCCTCCCCAAAGACTTGTATCAAGACTAGCACTACCCTAAATATGAGGATTTAAACATAAATGAAGGTTTGCTTCTTTCTTTCTGAGAGCTTATGGTCTAGTTTTCACAGAAGGAGGGAGGAATGACAGATAACATTTATTGAGTAACTGAAGTTATCCTGCCACCGTATATATTCTTTCATCTAAATAAACACCCTATGAGGTAAACATAAATCAAAATTGGAATTGCTCTTACCACCACACCATGTCGCAAGAATCACAATTCATATTTTCAATGTCAACAATGGCATCTTCGTTCTAGAAAACCTTTTACCTTTTGCCTCTTTGATCTTTTGACTACTTTCATGTTCAGAATCCTTGTAGAAGTCTAAGGACCCAGAAGTTTGGCCTCTGCTGTGATCAATTTATATGTTCAGAAACGTAAACAACTAACACAAATTATATATATATAATGTGTAAAGTGTTTTGATTTCTTGTTCTTATTTAGTTTTCATGGTAAATACATCCTGTAGGCCTGGGAATTCTGCATTTTGAAGTATTCAATAATTACACAAAAACTAGACACTGTACAACCATATCCATCTATTAATATCTCCATTACGGATATTTGGAAAAGAAATTATCCATATCTTCAGTAAATTATAGGAAGTATCAGTAACAAGGAACATGTGTGATTGAATGCTGGTATTATAGTCATTATATATTAACTTTTATTTTTTATTACAGTTGTTTTGGCTACTATTTGTTTTTCCCAGTGGTTTAGCAACATCAGTGAAATAGTGAACTACAATATATTATAATGAGAATTAATAGTATTTGAAATAAAATGTTCCTAGTTAAATTATTTGATTCCTGCTAGACCATCAAATCAGGGCTGGCAAATAGCTCTTCTACCATGTGCGAACTCAAAGTGATTTGAGAAGGACTCTGAGGTCATCGCCAGCCTTAGAGACAAAGGTGCATTGCTAGATTAGTAATGTGTGTCATGGAAAGGGTTAGGTGAGTGGCGGAATTCATATTACATATTTGCCCTCTGCGATCTACATGACTAGTTAAATAAATCCCACAAATTTTCTTTTCTAATGCAAAGTCAGTTTATCTATTAAGACAGAACAAACTGATTAACACATCTCTCTGCCAGTTGCCAAAATCAAAATTCATTTTCTTATCACAAAGAGTAGAAAAGAGAATCTGTGCGATGGCAGATTTCAATGATAAAAATTATTTTAATGAATGTGCTCTATATTTCAAAGTCACATCCTAAATTCCTGATTGAAAATCTAAGAAATAAAGAATAGCAATAGCTCTACGTTTTCAGCATGTTCTTCTTGTCTTTTTTTTTTATCAGACTTCATTAAAATCAGGGAGGAGAAAACAGTTCATATTTTAAGAATCGGCAGAATCATAAACCATTTCTCCTGACCTAACATCTTTATAATAAAAAAATCTACGATAATAAATTCATTGCTAGGTTGTGTTTTTATTATTACAATCTCCCCCATGAGTTCTCAGTTAAAAATATTCTGGGAGAGGCAGAAAAATGTCATTTGTGTCAGAACATAATTCTCTACCTGCTGAAAAAAAGACATACAATTGTGATGGTTGCCTATTATTTTTTAAAGATTGATATATAAGCTTACATACTTATGGCAAATTAACGAAATACATGGGAATATATTATACTACCAAGCTACTGTTACAGATGTAACCAACATAAATTTTAAGGTGTCTGATATCCATCCCAAGCTTCCATAAGGAAAAAAAAAAAAAGCCCAAATCTCTAAAACAAAGATTTAAAAAAAAGAAAAATGGTACTGAATTCATAATCTTGCTATTGATTCATGAAAGATTGTCATATTTTTCTTTTTATTATGAAATATGACTGTATTGATTCAATTCTGGAATCTATTAATTTGTATTGTGCTACTTTGAAAATTTGGATACATATATTCTGAGTTTAAAAATTTGCTGTATAACTATGTTAATTGTATCTAAACTACCCCAGGCTATAGCGAGGCCCCTTTGGAAGTTATCTAATGGCAGCTTCTCACGCAGGCATTTAAATCAGATACAAGTCATCTGGTGCCTATATTGGTACCCAGATTTGACTTACTAAATTCAAATGTGCTTGTGTATTTACTATAGGCTAAGGCAATAATCCAAGATGAAAAAACGCTATCTCAGCTCTGGGCTTAAGCAGGCAAATCATCAAGGGTAAAAGTGACTTACTCCCTTCATTCTAAAGATTCTCAGATCCTATTTCTGGAATCACTCTTGGGTTGACATTTCTTCCCATCTCCACGAACACTGCCTCATTCCAGAACTTCACCATTTTCCGCCCATCCGGAATCCCCTTGATTCCAATGGCTCTTAACGTCACATCGCTCTCCAAGGCACCAACAGAATCATCTTTGAGGGGAAAAATACCCAACAACTATAGCATTATTTACTACTTTAAAGGAGTGGTATCAGTGTTGCTTCAAAATCTTGCTTCAGTGAACCTCTCCACTGTTCTTTTTCTTTATTGAAGCCTCCGATTGCAACTTTACCGGACTTTCAATATTCCCTGGATGCCCGCCACGCTTTCGTGACACTATGTCTTATGCAGCTTTATCTTCTGCCATCTCTTCCTTAGTGTCTTAATGTATCCTCATCATCTGTCTTTGTTACCTTTTTTTCCATGAGTCCATATTTTGCCTTCTCTTTCGGTCTCTGTTAGGAAAAACTGTGAAAGACTTGAAAGTGAGCAGCAAGAGATTTCTGGGTAGACTTTCAGTGTAACGTTGGCATTTTCTAGCTGGCCCTTTGGAGATATATCATAGTAGGGCGACTCTGAGAGTCTTTAACTAGATTATTTTATACCTCTGTAAACTGTAGAACATTTATAGTAATGCAAATGATTACTGTCCATAGAAATACAAATCAACTTTGTTCAGTAAAGACACAATTGATTTCTGCCTTGTAGAAGAGATGATTTCAAACATGACATTATATTGTCTTACAGGGTATTAAACCATTTTTGCCTATTAGGATATTCATTTCAGCATTGTTGATGAGACAGACAGATAGATACATTTGGATTCTCCTTCAAACCAGTTTTAAAATCGTCCTGGTTCTGTCGTTAATAAACCAAATAAAACACTTTGTATCTGTATGAGAGTCACAGATGCACATTTTTTAAAAACTATATTTGAACAGTTTTGAAGGGCCCACAGACATATGCAACAGATTCATCTGAAAAAGCCAGGCTGTAGGAGAAGTGTGCCTCATGGACTATTTAGTTCCAGTACATATTTTCTTGGCCCCCTGAGGACATCACAAGTGGCAATAAAATTTAAACTTTGCTGACACTCTGTTTCATTATGTTGCCCCTCTCTACCAATCCTGTGTGTCGGGGGTGTGCGGGCATGCCTGTGTATACAGTACAATAATTTATCCCATATTGGTGAAAACAGTGATTAGAAAATTGACGTTATAGTGGGACTCTTTGATAATCTCTGTCAGATGGATGATGGAAATATATTCTCTGATGAATGAGAAAAGACAGGGAATCTGGTGTGAAAGTCTTTTCTGTTTGTGTTTATTTTTTGTCTATTTTTGTGCTTAAATCAATTAAGAAATTTCTGTCGACTGATAATGAGAACAACTCTTCAAGATCTGAATCAGTTAATGAGCTTTTGTGTTTCTGTGTTTGGACCTTTGCCCCAAATTATAAAACTGAAGTTATATGCTCTCTATGTGTCTAGTATCCATGTGTCTGTACACCTCTAATTGAAAAAGGCCTTGATCTCTCTACGTGACTATGTAATGTTTCCCAATTTCTGGACGGATTTAATAAATTGGACTGTGATGTCTCTTAAATTAAAAGAGCTCTCTTTGGTTGGTTGTCTAGCTGACATTCTGGGCTTATGGAATCAGGCCTGTGCCTCTGAGTACCTTTGACAAGGCTATTTTACAACTCGTTAAGTAGTTGAAAACTGATAGTAATACAAATTATTCTTGTCCAGTGAAATGTAAATGAGTTTTCCTAGTAAAGATACGATTGATGTCTGCCCAATAGAAAGATATATTCCAAACACTGTGTTTTATTTCTCTAGTTTTGCATCTGTAAACAGTCATTCCAACATTCTTGAATGTGTCTGCATATCTACCTACATGAACATCTACATCTGTTGTTCAAATTTTCCTTTCCACCTGCTTTAACATCTTACAGGCACTCATTAATTAATGGACTAAATAAAATCTTTGACATCTGTTCATCTTATATTTGAATAGAGTAATGGTTTCAAATTTTAAAAAACTGTGCATTACCAGCTCCCTCTGCACTTTGTTCATACTTATGCATTACAGAATAATTTCACTCTTCCTCCCCACTAAACTAGAAGCGTCTTAAAGGGACAAACTATATATTCACAAAGCCTAACAAAATATCTCTTTTATAGCAGGTAGTAGATACTAAAAATATATAGTTTTTATTATGACAAAAAAACTATAAGGCCTGCTAAGGAATTTGGTGAAGAAAAGCATGTAAGATGATAAGAGGATGACTAAAATTTTATAACACCGATTACATTTTATTCATCAGTTGACTCTAAGTAATAGGAGTTAGTATTTGTCAATTTTGTTAAACAGAATTTATACAAAAATGACCAATTGAAATGTTAAATACCTGAAAACATTTCCACTACTCTCCCACCAACAAATTTCATTATGGAGAGTTTGAAAAGGTGATACCCTTTTTATCATAAAAATTATAATACTATATAAACATAATTCTCTAAGTGAAATACAAATTTTCTCACTCTTAAGGTCTGACTTCACTTAGTCAATTAATTTTAATTAGTTATATTTTTTAAAGTCTGAAAAATAATAGTTGAAATTACAAATTTGCTTTCTACCTTATGCCCTGAATTCATTTGAATTTACATTTTGATTTTTAACCTTCTGAAGTCACTTTGCTAACAAATGCTTTGCACTGATTATTTTTTATTTCTCAGAAACATACAGAGACCCACAATTCTAAATTTCTGATAAAACTGTATTTCTATATACTTGTTATTTCTCTTAAACTTTACTTTTTTTTTTTCTGCGATATGTGGCCCTCTCACTGTTGTGGCCTCTCCCATTGCGGAGCACAGGCTCACGGGCCCAGCAGCTCCGCGGCATGTGGGATCTTCCAGGACCGGGGCACGAACCCGTATCCCCTGCATCGGCAGGCGGACTCTCAACCACTGCGCCACCAGGGAAGTCCTAAACTTTACTTTTTATTACAGGTAGAGATTATCTTACCAAAGCGATTAGAAAATTTTTTGAATTTTTATTTTGATGTTCTTGTAATTGAGCAGTTCCATAGTGTTCTTTGTGTATTCAACATACAAATAAGCTGCTTTCTGAGAGAAAAGTAAATGAACCAATTTTTTTTTTCTGTGAATTTAAAACAAACTTTCTGGTTTAATGACAGATTCATTTCACTTTTGTCCCCAAAACACGTGAGCACCAAGATTATCAAAGAACACTTAATATTTAGTAAAACAGTAAGGAATGTAAAAATTAAGGAGGGGGAAAAGAGTTTTCAAAAGGCCAATTTTTAAAATTAAATTTTTATCTCTATTAAAAAACCTTCAGAAATTATAGAAAATATGCACAAAATTGGAAAAACATCGTATGTATGATACAACAATTCTGTGGTATATCTAACTCATGCAATTGATGAATAATTAACTATAAATTCTCATAGATGTTGAGGTATTTTACATATTAAACATTTTATTTGAACATCCTGTTATTTTCATTTGGAACAACTCTTGGAAAAGTCCTAGAGTATTTTCATAGCGTTACATTTGTTTTATGTTATGTGCCTATCCTGTTGCTCAAAATTGGATGTTTCCTATGAGTTTTGGGTCAATTAGGGACAAAAATTCCCCTGGTAACAAATTCTTTCAGTTAAGAGAAAGAGACTGAGAAAACTACTTATCTACATAAAGCCTCATTTATTCCTTAGTGTTAAAAGTCCATTATGAAAAAAACATTAAATTCAACTCGTAATGATAAAGTTTTACCTAAGAACATCTTAGCAAATCAATATTTTAAATGATTAAGCATAATCCAGTTCTGGCAATTTTAAGCATGATAACTGACCTTTCTAAATATTTATAGATACTAAGAAGAAAACCATTCCAGCTGCAGATTTCTGGGGGGGAAAAGTCCATATATCTTCAAAGTAGAAAGAAAGTCAGGCAGGTCATTCATCAGATCAAAGATTTTTAAATCATCTCTTTTGGGGACTTCTGATACATTTTTCTTATTGGACAGAATATAAATTTTAAAGTAAAGTGGTAATTCATTGCAATAACGAAACAAAGGGAAAGTAAGTTGTACTCCTTTTGTGAGAATATACAAAATGATCAGAATTCCAAAAATCAGAATGGTATTACAGAATCTCATTTTCTGTAGATGTCAATTTCTGAAAAAATAAAATAGACACTGAAAATTCATGGAATTTAATATTTAAATGAGATGATAAAATGTTTGTGTGCACTTATAGCTTCACACATAATAAAATTCACTCTATTTTTGTCATCACCTTTTTAAATAATAAGAAAAAATCTTAAATATTTACCCATGAAGTTACCAATTCCGGTGCCCTTTATTCTTGGTGTAGATCTGTATTTCCATTTGGTATCATCTTCCTCTCTTTGTGTAGCTCTCTCCTCTCTGGCATCTTCCCTGCAAATTCTCGTTGCTTCGGCCTCCTCACGGCCTCTTCTCTTCCAATCAGGGAGCCCAGACAGCTCTGCTTAGATTGCCCCTCCTTGCACTGCAGCCTGGAAACTCTCCGAAGGCAGGAAGGTAGGGCAGTCACAAGATTCACCTCTCTTATCTTTCGGAGATCACTCTCCTTTGTTATCTGATGTCAGATGCCTTGCAAATCATTAGAAAATCATTACTCCATATATTGGTATCTGGTGTTTGTTTTTTTCAGTTATTTCAGGTGGGAGGGTAAATTTAGTGCCTGTTGCTCTGTCTCGGTAGGAAGACGAAATCCTTGTCAGCAACTTTTTAAAAATCCACTTTCACTACTTCTGAGTCTAATGACATTTTACATATTCTAACACTTGGTAAACACCAGGGTTAGCAAAAATAGGGGATAATTATTTATTAGATTGTGGTCTATGAACTCTATCCTGCAGCGTATCTTAGTTGGGTTCTGCAATAGCAGATGCTGTAATAAGGCTTCAGGTGAAAGTGATTTATTAGAATGTGTCCCCAGGCAAACCTGGTGGGAACACTGGAGAAGTAAAGAGAAGGTTAGTCAAGGTTGTAACATCAAGCAAAGTACTCAAAGAGTAACTTGGGCTCAAGCCTAAAAGAGAACCATGGAGAAAACATAGTTCATACTTCAGAACTAAGGGATGGAGGGATAGAGTGCTATTTACCCCCCTCACCTGTCCATCATTGGCAAAGGGTTGCCCAGGTGGGAAGTATATTCTTAATTTCTTCGGGGGCCCCTTACTCAGAGGCAAAGTTTGTTCTGACAGCCTGATGGTAGAACAGGTACTGACTGTTGGGATTAATAGCAAACTGGTGTGCAAAAATAATAACTATCTGAGAGGTGTGAGCAAAACAGTAACAGCATCCAGTACCCAGTGCTTATGGAAACTTAACGCACAGGAGACTCACTTAGGGATTTCACTAAAATGAAAGTGCTAGTTTAGTAGGTCTGGCAGGACTCCTAGGTGATGCTGACGCTGCTAGCCCACCAACATACCCCTCAACTCCTGGTAAGTCTTAAAGGACTGGGATGGTTTTTATCTTCTCACCTTTCCTTGTCCTCACTTCATCGTTTTTAACACTTTGGAGTTACTGAGTATCCTTCACGTCAGGTTACAGTAGCTTGATAAACACTGCTGTTACACGAACATTAAAGAGGAAGCAAAAGGTAGATCAGGGGCTATAAAGTTTTTGACCAAGACCCACAGTATAAATATACATTCTGATCCACACACACGTGTTTATTTAAGCATATATGACCTGAACAAATGTGTCATGGACTATAATTGTTGATGCATTTTGCGTCTTTCTAATCTATTATTCTCTTCACTCTGTTCCATAAACAAAAATGTCATTTCCTAGCACACTACGAGGTCTCAACCCACAATTTAAAATAAACATGATCCCAATGATAATGGAAACTGAATTGAGATTCTTATAGGTCATATTTTTTGTTCCATTTATGAAAAATTGTGTTCACTGATTTATGGTCTGCTTGAAACACTTGAGTGCTTTGAGGAAGATGAGGATTTTGGAGATCCTTCGAGCCTATATTTGTCAAATATTTTCTCTATGTTCATTTGGGGTGGAAGCTGAGTGCTACCTGAAAGAAGGATGGAGTAGGGAGGGAGCTGTGTTGTAGCAGGTTTCCTGCACTGAGCCAAAGGAAATCTCTGCAGAACTGGACTGACATTCCTTAGACGGCCAACTAGGTACCTCCTAGCATCACCCACACACGCAAGGAGGCATCCCATTACCTCAGCCTCAGCCCAAGTGGCTTACCTAAGTATTTCTTCCTAATACTTAGTCTCTTTGAGAGAAGTTCTGGTAAATATATTCTTCTTCATCTTGCCACAGTCCAGCTGACATTTTTGTGGCTTTTACAACCTGATAGTTGACCCACCGTGTAGCTGTCCCACACTTCAATTAACTTCTAAATTCATTTACATAACATGAACATATGAAGCACACATTAAGCACAGGCCATGTACTGAATATTCAGTGGTTCACAAAACAGATCTATTCCTGCCCTTAGCTGCTTGCCGCCTAGTAAGGATGATACATAAAACATGAGAAAAGTGATGTTAGGGTCAATACGATGTCATAAGAGCATAAAACAGAAGTATCTAAAACAGAGGTTGGCTAACTTTTTCTGTAAAGGGCTGGGTAGTAAATATTTAATACTTTTGTAGGCCATATGGTCCCCATCTCAACTGCTCAACCCTGTGAAAGCAGCCACAGACAATATGTAACAACGAGAGTGTCTGTGTTCAAATAAAACCATATTTTCAAACACAGGCAGCAGGACAGATTTGGCCTTTGGACAATAATTTGTGCAACCCTGATCTAAAGGGATCCAGGGAGAGTCAGAGGAGACTTCTTAGAGGAACTCAGTGTTAAAACTGATTCCCAAACATGGGGATGAGTAATCCAATAAAGAGAAGGGAGGCCCTGAAGAAATGGGCCTAGAAGTGAAGGACAGATCATGTTGAAAGACCGGAAAGATGTGGCTGTAGCTTAGATTTTTTTTTTTAATTTAGGAGGTTTTTTTTTTAGAGCAGTTTTAGGTTCACAGCAAAACTGAAAGTACAGGGATTTCCCATATATCCCTTGCCTCCACACATGCATTGACATTTGACAATTGAAGAATCTACACCAACACATCATAATCACCCAAAGTCCATAGTTTACACTATGGTTCACTCCTAATTATGTATATTCTGTGGGTCTGGACAAATGTTTAATGACATGTGTCCATCATTTATGGTTTCATACAGAGTATTTTTACTGCCCTAAAATCCTTTATGCTCTGCCTATCCATTTTCTTCCCCATCACGATCCAAGGCAACCACTGATCTTTTTACTGTCTCCATAGTTTTGCCTTTTCCAGAATGTCATATAGTTGGAATCATACAGTGTATAGCTTTTCTTATGGGTTTCTTTCCCTTAGTAATATGTATTTAAGTTTCCTCTATGTCTTTTCGTGGCTTGATAGCTCATTTCTATTTAGCACTGAATAATTGTGCTAAATAGAATAATAATAACCAGTCCATTGTCTGGTTGTGCCACAGTTTATTTATCATTTACCTACTGAAGGACAGCTTGGTTGTTTCCAAGTTTTGGCAATTATAAACAAAACTGCTATAAACATCTGCGTGCAGGTTTTTGTGTGGACTTGAGTTTTCAACTCCTTTGGGTAAATAACAAGAAGTAAGACTGCTGGATTATATACTAAGAGCATGTTAGTTTTGTTAGAAACTTCCAAACTGTCTTCCAAATTGACTGCACCATTTCGCATTCCCACCAGTAATGAGAGTTCCTGTTGCTCCACATCCTCAACAGCATTTGGCATTGTTGGTATTCCAGATTTTGGCTATTTAAATAGGTCATGGTGGTATTGTTGTTTTAGTTTGCATTTCCTTGATAATATAGGGTGTTCAGCATCTTTTATATGCTTATTTGTATATTTTCTTTGGTGAGGTATCCGTTAAGATTGTTGGCCTATTTTTTAATTGGGTTGTTTCTTTTCTTATTGTTGAATTTTAACAGTTCTTTGTATATTTTAGATAACAGTCCTTTAGCAGATGTATTTTTCGCAAATATTTTCTCCCATTCCATGGCTTGTCTTCTCATTGTCTTGACATTGACTTTACTAGAGCCGAAGTTTTTAATTTTAATGAAATCCAGCTTATCAATTATTATTATTATTATGGACCATGACTTTAGCATTGTATCTAAAAAGTTATCACCATACCCAAGGACATCTAGATTTCCTCCTGTTTTAGAAGTTTTATAGTTTTGTGTTTTATACTTAGGTCTTTGGTCCAAAGACCAAAGTTAATTTTTTTGAGGGGTCTGTGTCTAGATTTTTTTTTTTTTTTTTTTTTGCGTGTAAATGTCCGGTTCTTCCAGCACCATTTGTTCATTTGTTGAAAAGACTATCTTTACTCTCCATTGTATTGTCTTTGCTCCGTTGTCAAAGATCAGTTGACTACATTTATGTGGGTCCATTTTCAGGCTCTCAGTTCAGGTTCCATTGATCTATTTGTCTATGTGGCTCAGAATTTTGGGGGTATGTGGAACATTTTTTTATTCATCTGTCCATCTACCATCTGATACCTAGTTTCATGTTTAGGCAATTTCCCCACTTCATGAGTCTTGGTAGGAAGCAAAACTTCCTTCCCTAAATGGGGTGAAAATGGTAGATGCTTGTATCTTCAGTCTTCCTTCTAGCTAAGGGACAGGTATGTGGCCTAATCTCCACCAGCCAGATATATCCATATGAGACTTCAACTCATAAGCCAGTGATGAAAGAGAGAAGGAGAGGAATCAGTCTCTCCCTCAATCTCTTTCCCTCTCTCTCTCTGTCTCCAACTGTCTTTTGCACATGCATCCAGTGTGGACTTAGTAGTGGCTGCAGTTTTGAGATATTGAGGCTTAAGTGGCACTAGAACAGTTCAAGATCTGGTGCTTGTTGGTGGTGGTAGGAGTTTGTATGTCAGGCCAATCCTGCCATGAGATTATGGGCATTATTCCTCAAAACTGAGCTTTGTGCTCAGTTCTTCAATTCACCAACAATCTAGGAGATACTCTGTGTCCTTTTAATAAATTCCTCTTCTATGACTTCAGCTAGAATCAACTTTTGTTGTTTGCAACTAGGAAATCTGACTTATCAAGGGAGATTGGAACAGAGAGATAACTAGGGGCCAGCTCTGGAGGACTCCTTAAACCATGTTAACATGTTTTGAATTTATTATTAACGTGGTGAGAAGTCTTTGAAAGATATCAAGGAAGAGACTGATATAAGCAGAGTCGCAATTTAGAAAGATCACCCTGTAAGCTCCCATATGACAGGGAATTTTTTCTGTTTACTGATCTCTGCTCAGTGCTTAAACTAGTATCTAACATACAGTAGGTAATGAAGAAAGGTTTTGAATGAATGACGGAGCTTTTCATGAATGAATTGGAGGTAGGGGTTCAAGTTTGAACGGGGTTGTATAAATCGGTGACAGTGGTGACCTAGACTAAGTTAGTGCCCTTGAGGATTCAGTGAAAAACATGGATTCAGAAGATTGCTAGGTAGGAGGCAGATTCTGAATAATGTGCACAGAAATTACAGATTAATATTTCAAAATGCAAACAAGCTTTAACATTAAACTTACAATGGTGTCAATTTCAATAATTATTGTAATATTAATGGAGAGGGAATGCAGGGAGGTATGTGTTTCGAAGTTTCTCTATTGCCCACTCAAGAGCACTGGTTCCATAGGTACAGCCATGGCAAGGTATGATGCATGGATTGAATATAAGCAACTTCCAATGGCAAGAAAGTGAACAAACCAACAGTGTAAATAATCATTTAGTACTGAAGAGGTAAACATAATATCAAATACAGTTGCTTCAGCTGTTTAAGTATCCTATCGTTTCCTGCGTTATTTGGCTTATCCAGGCTGTCACTTTTTTAATAAGCCTAACAGTGGATTCAGTTAAGTAGACAAGGAGGATTTAAAAGATAAAACCCAGCTTGGCATTCAACACTCCTTTCTCCTAAGCCCTTGGAGACGATTTAATAAGAAGGAGACAAGAATATTAATATTTCTGAATTTTTGTTTTGTTGGATGACCTTGGTAAAAGCAAGTAGGCATATTTAGAAATTAGTTTAATTGACTGTTATTACCATTCTGCTTTTTCACTGGAATAATTCACTGGGCATTCAGGTTGATTCACTAATGGAGCAGGTAGATAAGTTAGGCAGGGCAAAAATCACCACTATATTTCAGTGATCTCCCCCAAAGCCTGCTGGCAAATTGCATATGTTAACATGAAATTTCACTTCACGTTCTCAAAACAATACTCAATAATATAGAAAATCATGTTATTAGTGAACTACTAGCATAATACTTTTTCTGCAATAGTACGCAGCATTGGTATTCTGAAAAACATCCCTATCCCTTTAGAAACCAACCAAACTACTCTGATAAAATTAAGTCAGTAATATTCTGGGATACAATGGGAAGTGCATGTTGTCTAGTTTACTATGTCCCATGGAAACATTTAATTGTGAATGAGGCGTGGATTCTTAGCCTTTCTTGCTAGCCAATAAATTTGATCAACTCTTTGACATCTTCTTGCTGCATTTCAATTTTTGGGAAAAAAAATTGAATGATAAACTAGCTTATATATTCTTACCAGCCAACAACCTCTGGCCTAATGTATGTATTGAGCAGGCAGGACTCTTGGGGTCTAACTTGATGGCTCCAGAAAACTGACTTCAAACCTCTCCCCAACCATACAGGCAAGTCCACTGAGAATATCTTTAAGAGGAATCCTTGGCCTTACAGTGATGCTAAATTAACACATTTATCAGCCGATTTATGTGGAGATCAGCCTATGAGGGAAAGCGGGTAGGAAAAGAGACAGTTCTGCTATGGGGAGGAAATGGAGCCCCAGAAGGATAGAGAAGTACGCAGACTCTCTCACGGCCTGATTTCATCAGACTCTGTCAGGCTCACTGTGATTTATTTAATGAAGGTCAGTGAGAGAACACACTCAACGCTTTAACTTGAGAAATAAAGCAGGAAATCTGTGTGTACCACTATAATAAAACAACAAGCTGAAAAGGGAAAACGTCACACGGCCAATAATTTTGTCGACATGCCACCAACTAATAAGTTTTGTTTTTACTGAAAAGATGGATTGTTTGTGCCTCGGCCACAATAAATGCAAAGCACTGACATCATTAACGTACTTTTGTCCCTGCCCCGAGCACAGTGCTTTACAATGGAAAGTGCAGAATAAACATTGCTGGATGAATGAAGAATTTTGTACGTGGCCTTCCCATTTTCATGGTCCTCAAATTCATAGTCCCTAACATAAGCTCTGGCCTCATCCTGTCTACAAACCTTATGAGTTTTCTCCATCTCCTTGTCTTGTTTATTTCTCAATGACTAGTCCAAACCTGCCCCATTCTCAAGACCTGACCCTACCAAAAAACCTCTCACCATATAATCTCTTTTCAGGTTAATTCCCATTACGTACAAATTTACCCCTCTCCCCCTTTAATTCCTTTCCTCTAGGCCAAGAAGACAGGTGTTCCCTCCGTGTTCAAGTCAATCCATCCCCACCTTATACTGGGCTATACCGTCTTCCTCACATTCTTACATATCTCCAATCCGTTTTCTTAACCATTTCCTTCCTCTTACCTGTGAAGAAGTTCTCTCCCACAAAAGAATAAATCCCCCTTTACCCTATATGCTCTTCTCAACTCACTGTGTTTTCCATCCCTCCTTTTCCCAAGGACCACTTCATCCACACTCAGGATTTCATCTACCTGTTTAAGGCTGAAGAGCTCTAATTTTAACTTTCCAGGTCAGACTGTTCCCTTAAAGATTTTATGTCCAATTGTCTGCTTGTCACATCACCCATGATTTCATTCATTCATTCATTCATAAGTATTTGTTGCATACCTACTTTGTGCCAAGAATGGCTTAATAATAGGAATGGAAGTTGTGTGAAAATAGATAAGGTCCCTACCCTCATGAAGCTTTACAGATGAACAGTCCTGTGATGAAATCACAGAAATAAATGACAGATGTGACAAGTGCAGTGAAAACGAAAAAAGTACCCCTCATATGGAGCGTTCCACACTGCTGTTTGCCTCTTGTTCGGTGTCATTTTTCACTTGGCGCTCTCACAATCCTTCTAAGTTTCTCACTAAGATGCATAGGCGTTGACCTTGATCTCCCCTGTAATCTTGATGTCAACCCATCTTAAAGTTCTGCTTTTTTTTTTTTACAGCCTATAATGTTTTCCTGCTTTACCTTAACAGCAGTGATACATCTCAGCCCCTCTGTCTTGCCTGGACCACCCTGATAGCAGTACAGTTGGTTGTCCTGTCTTCAGTCTTGTTTTATTCTCAAATCCATCCTCATGTATTGTCAGAGGGACTTACATAAACCACAAACCTGACAATGTCATTCATCTGCTATTTTGGTCAGGATAATTAGCACTGGCTGCTATAACAAATGGCACTAGTACTGTAGAAGCTCAAAACAATGTGTGTATTTCTTGCTCATGTTGGATTCAGACCCAGGTCTGATGGGTCTCCTCAATAGCTCTCCTCCAAAGGAAGTCTCAGTGATTCCGTTCTTTCCAATATGTCAGACTGCCAATCAAAACTGTATCTTTGAGGTCCTGTAGAAGTGAAAGAGGATCAGCTGAGGCTGTCAGGATGATTTTCGGGGCAGGTGTGGGCCACATTTCTGTTTATGTTACATTGGACAGAAGATCAATATAGTCCCAAACTAAGTGCATGAAAGACTGAGAAGTTTAGTCTTCTTGGGTGCCAAAGGAAATTAAAAACACAGGAATGCAAGCATCTAGCTAATCTCTGCCTGACTTGCTTTCAGTCTTTAACTTCTCACAGTCTGAAAACTTCTAGCCCCTGAATATGGTTATAAGACTCATGTGCCAACATCTCCACTCTCTTTGCCTCTCTTCTCTCTTTGTTTTATAGACTTTTTCTTATTCTTGCCCTCTACCCCTCTTTTCTTTCTCTCTCCCTTAAAAAAAAAATTCAGTATCTGTATTTTCTTAGCTGGATATACTCTTCTAATGGTATTGCATGTTAAAACGAATTGCTTCTCACAATTTGGGTCTTAGGTATCAGAATCAAGTACAGTTTGAAACTACATTTATAGAAATCCTTGCTAAAGGAAGGCTTTTCTTCTCTTTGTATGAATTACTGACTCAATGAAGTATTTTCTAGGTGAAGACTTAAGTCTCAGTACCTCAGCTGCACCTAACAGTTCAGAAATTATGCTGAGAGAAAATTTACAGATATCAAAACATGTCCTCTGTCTAAAAGGGCAATTTTTTCAAAGATGTCAGGATGAGAAATATTTTCTAAATACCTAGTGGCCTCCTTCCTTAACCTTTTCACCAGAGAAAACACATGACTGTCACCAGAGTTGATATCAGAGCCTGGATAGGATTTAGTCACCAGGGCCCAGCATCTGAGGGGCTAGCCCAGAACTGACTGTGACCTAAGCTTTACACCTGAAGATTGCGATTAAAGCCAGTTTGCAAAGGCCTCACCTTCAAAATTATTTTTTCCATGAACCATCCGATTATCACCATTTTTCCATCACATTGTCTGGATTGAGGGTTGAATGCCTTCTAGCTTCTTGACAATTATACAAAATATACTAATAATATCTACCTCATAGGACTGTTGTAAGAAAAAAATTTCACATGACATGGATAGTAATAAAATAGTAATAAAAACTGTTGGTTTTTATTACTATTAATATTACCTTGGCAAATCCATGGAAACATTTATAAACACTCAACACATAATAGATCATCAATAGCTCTTTTTATAATATTTCTTTATGGCTTTGAACATGGTCATATTTCAATTATTATCTATGGGAGATGTTTCTATTGGTGTCTTTGAGGGATATTATCTATGAGAAAAATAAAACCCAGTATAACATTCTCAGCAGAAGAAAGTGAATATAAATGTTGATACACCCTTTGTTATAATGCCCATAATTTACTTATTAACATCTTGGTGTTAAACAGTGTTATATATGTGTGTATAAATTAGATCTCATTCTTGGTGGGTAATTAACCAATGAACTACCATAACTTGAGGTCCACATTCTAGAAGTTTCTAAATAAGTCTTTGGATATCCCAAGTTTATGACAGAAGAATCATTAATTAGAATAAGGAATGTTAGGAATAATATTTATGTAAGAGATAACTGATGGTGATGATCTTTGGCTCCCTAGAAAGTATAAAGGGACTAGCTAGAAAGAGCTCAGTTTTAAGGTCAGGTGACAGCAGGCTTCCAAATTGGCATAAGGAGATGGAATTCAAGAGCACAGGAGAAACTGTCCAACCCTGTGAACTGTGTCAAGCTGAATAACGGTCCTCCAAAAGATGTCCACATCCTAAGTCCCGGAACAGTTAACTGTGTTACCATATAAGGCAAGAGAAACTTTGCAGACATAATTAAGTTAAGGCTCTTGAGATGGGAAGATTATTCTGGATTATCCAGGTGAGCTGAGTATAATTACAACAGTTCTTATAAGAGGGAGGCAGGCAAGGTCAGAGTCAGAGGAGAAAGTGAGGTGGTGATAGAAGCAGAGGTTAGAATGTGCTTGGAAGCTGGAGGGAGGGATCGCAAGCCAAGGCTTACTGACGGCCACTATAAGCTGAAAAAGGTAAGTACGTGGATTCTCCCCTCCCAGACTGCTGATAGAAAGAACCTGTCCTGTAGACACCTTGATTCTAGCTCTTGAAGACTTCTTATTTCAACCTTCTAGCCTCCAGCACTGCAAGAGAATAAATTTGTGTTGTTTGAAGTCAGGAAATTTGTGGTAATCTGTTATAGCAGTTAACAGGAAACTAATATATACATTCTTCACTGCTCTTTGAAGAATGTGAGACGCTATACCTTTAATTGACCTCATCTGTACCCGTACCCAAATTGGCCTTAGTTGAGTGAAATCATCTGAACTTGATTTTTTCACACAGGAAGCTGAGCACAACCAGCAGAGAGATAATGTAAAAAATTAAGGGGCTATCAGGGGCAGAATCACCCCATTTTTCCTACACTCTTGATTCAGAGAGTGTGCGGCTACTTGACTAGGAAAGGCCACATTTGAGGGCCATAAGTGCAGGATGAGTCCTGATAACCAACGTTATATTGTTCACAATTTGCCTGGGTCAGCTTCCTTGAACCATAAAGCCTGTGTAAGAAATTTGGGTGTGAGTGTACATATGGGAAGGGTGAGGGGTGGATGCTTTTGTCCAAATATATCTAATTTTAATGCCTAGTATAACTATGGGGTGTGTTTTTTTTAACAGCCAGCAGATGACTGGAAAATGAAACAAGAGCAACAAAGCTTCTCATACTTTAAAAGAACAAGTTGTCCTGTGTCAAAACATCTTGCCTCATGCAGTAACTGTAAATCCCCACAGAGATAAGGTGAAGATACTGGAAAATCTTTGCATCTAGACAGCTCCCTTTTGCTAGTTTCACTACAGGGAGCCTGTGCTCATCTTTGGAAACTAGTTTAGCTTTTGGCTTAAATAGCCTTGTTAACTCTGAAACCTCTCTTAAGGCACTAGGAGGGTTTGTGAAGCTAATACAGATTGTGGAAGATGGGAAAGAAGTATGTTTAGTTGTGCTAGGAGCCCTCATAAAGGAAAGCTAAGTCTTCCTAGCTTTAAGGAAGCCTGGTGTAGGTATGTGATTCCAAGCATTACATGAAGAATACACCATATTCCATTTCTTAGAGTGAGGTCATCTGGGTATCCTGACTGACCCTCTCACTGAGAACAACTAAAAATGCCTCATAAAAGTATAAAGAAATGTCATTTTAAATTAGTTAATGAGCTGGCAACTGAGTAAGAATTATTCAGAGGCCATAAACTGAGTGAAAGTGGGAAGACAGGAAAGCAGAGGACTGATACTGTCTTTTGTCTTAAAGGCATTTGCTGAACCAGACACCTTGAACTTTGGACTTCTTTCCTTCCCAAAATAAGATAAGACAGATACACAGCCCAGAACCAGCCCAAGGTGAGTACCTTGTAGGACAATTCACACATAAATCTGGGACCACAAATAGCTATACATATGTCATAAGGGTCAAGGAGAAATATTACCCCTCAGCTCAAAAACATCAAATATTGAATTCAGGCATAGGATATAAAATATTTTAATATGTTAAAAGTGAAGGATAGATGGATATTCACTTTATTATTCTTATAGCCTTTATGATGTTTGAAATTTTTCAAAAAAAGGGGGAAAAATCCAGGACTAGAAATAAACTTCCTTAATACAACAAAGGATAAATATAAAAATGTACAGCAAATATGTTACTTAATAGTGAAATCTTAAAAGCATGTGCCCAAGGCACTGGTGTCCAGTATCAACACTTCTATTTAAAAATGTATGGAGATCCTAGCAGTAGGACACAAAAAAGAATAAAGGGGATAGGCCAGATAAAAAGAAATAAAATCCTCATTGTTTAGACAATATGATTATCTACAAAATTAAATATGTAGAAATAATAATGAGAGTTTAATAAATCTGCTCGATATGAAACCAGTGTATGAAAATAAGTAGAATTCCTGCAATTTTGCAATAGTTTAGAAAACATATTGTTAAATGAAGGTACCAGTTATAATAGCATCAAAAATACACGGTGGCTAGAAACATATCTAACCAAATTTGAGCAAGAGACATTTTTAGAGAAAGTTGTAAAACTTAGAAGGAGGCCATTAAAGAAAAGCTATGTAAATAGACAGACAGATAATATTTTTGGATTGGACTATTAACATTACAAAGATGTTGATTTACCCAAAATTCATCTACAAGTTCACTGCAAAACCAATAAAAATCTCAATAGACTTTTTTTGTGGAACTTATTCCAAAATTAACGTAGAAGAATATAAGGACAAGAATACCCACTCTGAAAAAAGAACAAAGTAGAGGGATTGTATAAGCAGATATCAAGAATGATCATATAGTTGTATTAATAAACTGAGTGTCTTGCAAAGGAATAGACACATTGGCTAGTGGAATTGTCAGTTTCGGAAACAGATTTACCCAGATAGTGAAACTTGATTTATGATTGAGCTGGTATTATAGAATGGGTATAAAAGATGAACTTTTCAATAAATGATTCCTTGACAAATGATCATATAAAAGGGAAAAATAAAATTAGACCTTACTTCACACCATAAAGCAAAATTATAAAACTCCATGAAAACAATATATTTATAACCTTAGGGTTAGCTCTTTTTAAAAAGTATATTTAATTGAGAACTTCTGTTCATCAAGGGATATAAAGAGTTTAGTGAAAGAAAAGTCACAATATGGCAAATGTGTGTGTAATTCATGTAAATGACAAAATATCAGTGTCCAGAACAGATAAAAAAAAAAAACTACAAGCTAAAAAGGAAAAGAAAATGGAGTATCGGGTAAAAGGCTTAAAAAATACTTCACATAAGAGAAAAACCAAATGGTCAATAACAGGAACAATTTATTTAATCTTATTAGTAGCTGGAGAAATGCAAATGAAAAACCATGATAAAATACCAACATATTTACCACAGTGGAAAAATTAAAAACATTGGATACTATTAAGCCTCGATGAGAATGTGGAGCCAGTGCACACAGGCACAGGTGGTAGAATGGTAAATGGGCAAAATCATTTTGGAAAACAGTTTTTCTAGTTAATTTGAGATGCACATATTTAGTGACTGAGCAATTTCATTCCTGTCTCAGAGAAGCTCTTGTCCTGGACACATGCACAAGTGTTTACTGCAGCACTGTTTGAGATAGCAAAATGCTGGAAACAACCCAAATATCCATTCACATTAGAATAGATAAATAAACTGTGGCATATTCATCTGATGAAATACTAGATCATTGAAAATGAATGAATTACAACTTGAAGCAAAAACTTAATTGATTCTCAGGTACATAATGCCGCAGAAAAATACACTAAGTATTGATATGTTTATACTTATATGAAGCTCTAAGCCATGCATTTTTAAGTAATGTATAGTTTTAGGGATACACACTATGCAGTGAAGTAAACGTGTGAAGGAGAGGAAATGTATAACATTACATTCCAAATAATGGTTACCCCTAGGGATGTGGTGACTAAGTCAGTTGCCTTGGAATACACAGGGCTTCAAAGGTGATGGTGACTTTCTGTTAATTAAATTGGATCATGGGCACCCCAGTATTTGTGTTGTTTATTTGCCTTATGCATATTTAATAAAAATATTGTGTATCTGTTCAATATTTAAAAGAAAATTACTGAGTTCAGTTAGAGGCATTTTGATACATCTACATACTTTCTGAGGGTTATTTTAAAAATTATTCACAGTATTTTCAAAATATGTACCGTATTAAAAAAAAAAAGCCAATGATTTTTTTAAAGAGCACTTTTCTGAAAAACTTTCCCAAATATCTACTTCTCTCAGTAGTTTTCTTTTATAGTCACATCTAGACCGTGTCTACTTAATTTCTACCAAATTTTGGAAAATTAAGTCATTTATTGTATTCTCGGTATCCCTTCCTCTTTCCTTGCATAACTGCTTACTGCTCATCTGGCAGATCTCAATTACTTATTATGGGTTACTCCCTCTGGAAGCTTACTCTGACCCCACCTCATGCAGACAGGACAATAATTGAATATGTAATATGTGAAGGGATAATGAATAAAACTAATACACTTCCCTCAAGAAGCCTGCCGTCTAGTAGATAGTGGTGAATACAAGTACATGGCATTGCCCTTCAGCATCACTGATAAAACAGGGTAGTTAAAAAAACAAGTAGGAAAGAAATGATAAAAAAAGAAATAATTATGTGACATGATAGAGGTATTAGCTAAAGCTAAGGTGGTAATTGTATTGCAATATATAAATGTATCAAATCAATAGGCTATGCACCATAAACTTGTATAATGTTATATGTAAATTATATCTCCACTATAAAAATAAAAATGAAGGGTGGGATTTGGTGATTGTTGTTGGCAATGAAAATATTATTAACTAAAATTAAGGACTTGGTCTCCTTAAAATAATGAGTTTTTTTTTTTTAAGTAACATATTTCTTAGCATAGGCTATTGGACATACCAGTGAATACTACTGATACCCCAGTCAGCATACTTAGCACCTAGATCCTGGTTTCTAATTAAGATTTTCTACTAAAAGAAACTCAGGCGTTTTGGATAAATGGCTGATTTACTCTGTGTTGCAAGAAATTAATTCTTTTTTTTCAATATTTTTATTGAAGTATGGTTGATTTACAATGTTGTGTTAATTTCTGCTGTACAGCAAAGTGATTCAGTTATATATATATATATATATATATATATATATATATATATATATATATAAAACTTCTCTGGGCTACACAGTAGGACCTTGTTGTTTATCCATTCTATATAAAAAGCTTACATCTGCTGACCCCAGCCTCCCACTCCATCCCTCCCCCAACCCCCTCCCCCCTTGGCAACCACCAGTCTGTCCTCTATGTTCATGAGTCTGTTTCTGTTTCATAGATAGGTTCATTTGTGTCACATTTTAGATTCCACATATGAGTGATATCATATGGTATTTGTCTTTCTCTTTCTGACTTACCTCACTTAGTATGATAATTTCTAGTTGTATCTATTTGCTGCAAATGACATTATTTCATTCTTTTCTGGCTGAGTAGTATTCCATTGTATATATGTACCACATCTTCTTTATCCATTCCTCTCTCGATGGACATTTAGGTTGTTTCTATGTCTTGGCTATTGTGAATAGTGCTGCTATGAACATAGGGGTACATGTATCTTTTTGAATTATAGTTTTGACTGGATATATGCCCAGGAGTGGTATTGCTGGATCATATGGTAATTCTATTTTTAGTTTTCTGAGGAACCTCCGTACTGTTTTCCATGGTGGCTCCACCAATTTACATTCCCACCAACAGTGCAGTCGGGTTCCCTTCTCTCCACACCCTCTCCAGCATTTTTTATTTGCAGATGTTTTAATGATGGCCATTCTGATTGGTGTGAGGTGATACCTCATTGTAGTTTTGACTTGCATTTTTCTAGTGATTCATGATGTTGAGCATCTTTTCATGTGCCAATTGGCCTTCTGTATGTCTTCTTTGGAGAACTGTCTATTTAGGTCTTCTGCCCATTTTTTGATTGGGTCATTTGTTTTTTTGTTGTTGAGTTGTATGAGCTGTTTGTATATTTTGGAAATTAAGTCCTTGTTGGTCACATCATTTGCAGCTATTTTCTCCCATTCTGTAGGTTGTCTTTTTGTTTTGTTTATGGTTTCCTCTGCTCTGCAAAAGTTGTAAGTTAGATTAGGTCCCATTTGTTTATTTTGGTTTTTATTTCTATTGCCTTGGGAGAAGGGATTAATTCTTGAGCCTGGAACGTCTCATGTCAGAAAGTAAGGAAGGGCTTGAAAACTGATGGGGACATATCAAAAGGACATCAGAACCAGCCTGAAGGGCTTTCTACTGGCCAAATTTGGGACAATTGGGCATCAAGAGAATGATGGTAATAAATATAATACATTGAATTAAAAAATAATTCATGAGTCCATAGTAACAGTAAAAAAGAAATAGGGAACGAGGAAAGGGAAGGCTCTTTTTTATTGATGCATTCTAGCTGATATATGTGATAAAAATCATTGAATTGAGAAAAGTCAACATTTTGCAGCCATGTGATACTTGATTCAGGCAAGGATCATCAATGGATGCTAAAATTTTGGGGTGAAAAATTGTTGAGAAACAGAATATGTATACAGTTTTGAAGTATTGAAATGTCATATGCTTAATTATAGATGCACATAAGTACCTTTATAATGGAGAAGTCTGGCACATCCCATCTTAACTGAGAGATTGAACCTAATGTCACCAGTAATGGGAGAAACAAACAATACTTACCCCCTGATGTTATGTACTGAGAAGAACCGACACCCATATAATTTTCCTGCCAAAAATATTTAGTCTGAATCTATTCATGAGGAAACCATCAGACAAATTCAACTGAGGGTCATTCTACAAAACAACTGGCTTCAACTTTATTGACTCTTAAAATATGTCAATCAAGATGAAAAACTGCTCTGAAGGAGACCAGAGAGACATGGCAGCCAAATGCAGTATGTGGTCCTTGATTGAATCTTCAATGAGGGCAAAACATAAAGGACATTATAGGGGAAAACAGAAGAACTTTGAATGTGATCCATATTAGATGATACTAATATCGGTGTTAACTTTCCTGAGTGTGTCAGTGGCACTATGGTTGTGTAGGAAAATGGCCATGTTTTTAGGAGATTTGCGCCGAAAGGGTGAAGCACAAGGAGAGGCAACGTGCAGATCTACAGGTCCAGTTTTCCTCCCCTGTTTTTGCGTTATCTCAACAGAGGCCCCAAAGATGTGGGTAAATGAGCCTTTAGTTGATTCCAAGGAGTCCACCCCAGGCTTCCAGTCTTTCCTGCTGAGTTTCCAGATATCTTGGAATAGAGATAAATCAACCTCACTGTTCCTTTTCTGAATTTTCATTCTTCAGAATCTGTTAATCTAATGAAATTGTTCTCTTGAACCTCTGTGTTTAGGGATAATCTGTCATGGAGCAATTGTAACTGGAACAGAGATAAGGGATAGGTTCTTTTGATGGATTAGGTTGGAGTCTAACATTAATGCTTCCTTTATATGATAGATCCCATTTTTTTCTTTCTTTTGGCTAATTCAGGGATAGCTCCATCCACACCCCTTATTGTTCTGTTGACACTAGGGATTTTCTGTGTGTGACCAGAGGTCAGGAATAGCACCTTCCTAATTATCTCTTCTAAGTTCTCCTTGATGACTGGCCTTTTCAATCTCTGTAACTAACTCTAAGTCTTCTCTTAGCTTGGAGGTGGGAGACAGACTTATGTTAGCAAAACCATTTTTCTTCAACCCTTCACTTGTCCCAGATAGATGGTCTTGCCCCTCACTTTTAGAATATGGGTGAGGGGTGATTATCATCTGATTATATTCTCAGCTTAACTTTGAATCTCTGGACCACAGGAAATATAATGCTACATGAGGATTTAGGTATAACTTCCTCAGGATATATTTGGAAATCTATATTGCTTTTCTCTTTTATTTTGACCAAAAACTTTGAATCAATAACTCAGTAATCAGCTGTAACTTTCTTTTTATCAGTGAAACTTCTAGCAGAATGAAGCAAAGAACCCCTCCTCCACTCTAATCTTTGCTTGTCAACGCTTGGTTACACATTATGATTCCTGAAGAGATTTAAAAGTATACAGATTTCTAGGCTCCTTCTGAAGCCAAGGAAATAAAAATATCTGGATGTGGAGTTCAAGCATGAGGATTTTTTTTTTTAAACATCTCTGAGTAATTCTATTTTGTAATTAGGCTGGGAACCACTGCATTAAGTCTTAATTCCATCAAATACATAATGGCTACTTTCAACTCTTAATGTTCTTTTGTTAAGAATAGACTAGGGGCTAATTTTATTTTTTTGGAAAGTCTCCCTAAAATGAGAAATGAAAAAATTGAACATTCATATTCATCCACAAAGCATTTTGTTGCTCTGGAAACCTGAGTCATATGGGCTGTGAAATATAGGTATTTTAAAGCAACAGACAGTGAAACTTTGAACAATTACAATATAAAATCTATGAACTATACTTTTAGAGAAAAGTAACAATATTCGCATGACTTGAAAAATAGAAATCTTATATATTGGTTAATATATTAATACTTGATTAAACATAATTAATAATTGATTAATCATACCTATTAACTGATGGTAACATTTATAATTGATGGTTTTATATTTAAAGAAAGAGAGAAAAAGATATTAATTTGATCAATTAATCCAGTGTTTAATAACCCAATAGTTGGAAAATTAAACAACGATTTTTAGCACTATGCAAGATATTGGGGTAATAGGAAATGAAAGCTTCCCTTCCCTGATAAAACTTAGTAAGTAATGGATTCTAATGAGTTTTTCATGTTTTGAGGTAAACCAAGTTCTTTTCATTTTCCATGGTTGAAGCAGCTGTGTCTCGTATAAGCGTGGAGAGCTGGGTTTTGAGGGGCCTAGAGCTTGTACAATTTGGGGAGGACTTTTCAAGTAAAACAATACAAGTAAATACCTTTAATTAGCTAAAGGTACCAAGAAGGGGCCAAAGCAAGTGAGAGATCCTGCATGCACCCTGGCTCCATCCAGAAAGGAGGGAAAAGGGAACATGAGCAAAGAGGCAAGTTCAGTGCCTGAAGACCTAGGTCAGGTCCTTGCAGGCAGCATTTTTCAGTCACGCCCAACTGCAAGGAAGGCTGGGAAATGTAGTCTCCTGCTGGGTGGGCCCACGACCCTGCAGAAGGGGTATTTAGATTGCGAGACCACTGGCAATCTTCCTCTCAGAAGGAAAGGCTGAGGACTCAGGATCCCAGACATTGCAGAGGTTCTCAGTGGAAGGAGCTACTTCAAAGAGGCCAGCTGTTCACCAGATCAAAGGTGAAAAGTCCCCAGAGTGAGATTATGATGAACTGAGAGGAGGGCATGTGGAAACACGTTTGCTGGGCTGGGAAGGCAAAACAAAACAGACAGGCAAAGAGCCTCCAGAAGGCTTCGGGTAAGAACCAGAGATGCTGAACTTATCATCCCACTGTGACTGACACCTATGGGGGAAAGAATTCCCCAGAAAGAAACTGGGATGTCTTTAGGAAAGGAGACACACATTCTTGTGTCCAAACTGACACACATGTCCACCACCCCTCCTTTAAGGGAGATAGAGAATGAACAGGTAAACACATAATTATGGAATGTGGTAAAATCCTTAGTAGAAGAAACAGAATGAAATTTGCAGTCATTTCTGGAATGCCAGAGGCTGAGGGAACAGAGGTGAATTTTAAGGTGAATCTTCAAAGTATCAGGAGGAGTTTTCTAATTAGACAAGAGGGGGAAATACACTCAGGGAAAAGGATCATGGACCAAGCTAGAGTTTTGAACAGGGGCCATCTTAAGGAAAAATAATACAAGTTTATGAATCCAAAATTAATATATGGAAGTGGATATGTTTTTACAATGAGAAAACGTATCACAACAAATAAACTAGAGTCTTGGAAATTTTAAGTCCCTTTCTTCTGGGATCCCTTTAGGCAATTTAATAGAAATGCTCCCACAGAAGTATTTCCTGATTGTAACTTTACTTTCTGTCCCTTCCTAGAATGTTCTAAAATACTCAGCCACCTTCACCGCCCACAGGGAAAGACTGGAGGCTAGTGTTTCACTAACTTCAGGGGCAATAGGCCTTGTGTTGTGAAGTGGCGTCATAGGTTTCAGGAATGCCTAGTGGCTTGACTTCTTGGAACCCGGGCTTTTCTGGATTACAGTTGGAGCTGAGGTTAGACACGTAGGCATATGCCGATAATAAAGGATTTCATATGCCATCCTGTGGAGCTCTATCTTGTGGGATATGGAGGCTTTGAAGGATTTTATGTGAGAAAGGTACATGATTAAATTTACATTTAGAAAGATGCCTCTGAGACATTTAGGGCCTAGGTAGAAATCCAGAGAAGTGACTTTAGTAAGTACTTGTTGGGAACCGTTTAAAATCACCTAAAAGTAAACAGGATTCCTGAATAGTGGAAGCAGACAGGATGGATTAAAGAAACAGTCATCAAGCAGAATTGACAAGAACCTAGATAAAAAGAGCCAAGTATGCAATAACTGACTGAATAAATAGAAGTGGACGTGGTTTGAGGACTGGAGGCCATTAATATTTATTTTGTATTTATATTTATATAAGTGAGAAGATAAGGAAAAATATGGCAGTAAGGTAAGAAAAGTAGGTGAACACAATTTTAGAAAGACTACGTGATAGTCTTTCTATTGGGAAGAAAGCACCCATCTAATTAGACAATGCATCCTTCGATAACAAGAAAATTAGTTTAAAACACAAGGAGTGAAAGACACTACATAAATATAATTATTATTCAATTTGATACATAGTATAATGTCTATGTTGTATCTTAATAAGCATGACGGCATTTATTACAGCTTAGCAAGGGAAAATAAAAACTGGTCTTAGCAATTCACCTTATCTACATGTAAATGAGATTAATTAGTAGTTTTTCCTGTCCAATCTTTTGGGGAAAGCAGATAATTGTAATTATACTGTTTATGTAAATTGTTTCCAAATATGCAAAAGGACACAATAGTTTGCAAATTAAAGTTCAAATAAGAAAATTATTCTAAAATTTACTTTTAGAATACTAGGAAAGCAAATTAGAGCATGTAAATGACATATTATAAACAAATATGAACATTTTCCCAAGGGAAGTTGCTTTTTATTTAACTTTATTAATGCTTTTGCTCCCCACTTGAGTCATTCAATGAGGTTTAACATGTGTTTCAAACTTTTCTTTTACTTGTAATGAAGTAAGTTTGAAATTATTTTGAAGGAAAAACTTTTTAAAACATTAATACAGTTTCTTCACAAAAATAGATTTTGACAGAAAAGCAGGACAAGTTTGATCCCCACTTTCTGGAGAAGGAAGTAGAAACAAATTTGATATTGTTACAAAACTAAGATAAGAACTTTGGTGTTCTGATTTGTGGGTCATTATTCTTTCCCACACATTCATGACCTACAGAAAGGGGAAAATCATTTCTCCGGTATCAGGGTTTTAAGGTTTCTCTTACTAATCTGTTTTTTTCCTGTCGCCTTTTATTGTGGGAGAAATGAAATGCATACTTCATTTGCAGAAAAACAGAAAACAGTTCTTTTTGTCAGTTTCAGAGGTGATCAGAATACAATTTCTGCACATGCTTTGACTGAAATGATTAAGATATGCATTTATTGCTTTATTTAGTGAACAAACTTTAATATTTACTCTGTGACAAGGTCTAACACAGACCATAGCGAAAGGGCTAGCCCCTCCTGCCCTCAGGGAGAAGGTGTGGAGACAAAGAAAGTATATGATATGAAAACTTAACAGAGGTGTGTACTGCAGAGTGCACAGAGGCAGAACAACTAACTTTTGGGAAAGGATGTGCTAAAGAATGTTTGATGGAAGAAAAAAGTAGGAGAGGTTGTGTCAGGTAGATAGGAGAACACGTGCAAGACCCCTTACAGATACATGGTGTGTCTATGGATAGGATTATATGTGGGGCAAAGACTGATGGGAATGTCAAGGTCGGTTGGATTCACCAAGTCCTGTTGACAAAGTGTTTTTCAGACCACTTCTGTGTAGTTCCATGATAGTTTAAGTTACCATCTTGTTTGCTTAGACTAATGTAATAGCTACGCTATCTGTCTCTCTGAAAAAATACTTGTCTACCCATCAATTTTTTTTCTGTAGTGTAGCCAAAACAATCTCTACACAAAATGCTACAGATTATGTCATTTTCCTATTAAACTCTTTAATTTCTTATTGTCCTTAAGATAAAAACCAAAATCTTTAAGATGACTTGTATGATCCTCCACAATCTTTCTTGGCCATCCCTTCTACACACATGTGCTCTCTCTCTCTCTTTCTCTCTGTCTCATATTACATCTCTTGGGGTTCTCTATCTTTTGTATTCTCCTATTTCTAATATAAGTTAGTCAGTGGATAGTTGGAGTGAAGGCTGCCTTCTTGAGAGACCCATTTTATTTAGGAATTTATTTATTTGCAAAGGATATGATCAAAATGGCCCCAAGATGAGACATAGAGGAGACCCTTCTAGGGACTAAGCCATTGTTACGGTCCTTTCTGATTCCCAGATAACCTTAGATACCCAGGTTTGGTGTCTTGGCCCCCGTGTTATAAGACCTCCTCCGGATGCTGAGCTTATGATAAAAACCCATTCTCTTACTGAAAAGGGACAGTGACATATCCATAATCTGAGAATCCTGAATCCCTGCATTCAATTGCTAGTATTTTAGGAACTGTCCTGTAGGAAATACCTTTTGTAATCCCTTGTTTAGAAAGTTAGCCCCTCCGTGCATGAAGTTTGCCTTTCCAGAGAGGAAAAGCATAATTTTTATTAGTCAGTGTTAAAATGGAGAAGCGGAATCAACATGTGTGTATGTGTACCTATTTAGGTTCATATATATTTTCCTATCTATCTACCTATCTATCTATCTATCTATTTACCTATCTACTTATCTATCTATGAGTTTCTGTAAGTGGAGGGAATCTCACCTCTGCACTCATATGGTTCCCTAGGAGGAGCTAGAACTTCTACAGTGAAGAGTTGGGAGTCCCACGTGGCTGAACCTGAGTTTTGGGGAAGATGAGAACAGTGTGGAACATCTCTGTAGACTGTCAAGCGCAATCGTGTTAGACAATCGTGGAGGACCAAGGCTTACTGAGACTTAGTGTAGCCAAAAAAAGCCATGATAATAGTCAGTGATTATGGCTATCTATTATTATGGACTTTGTGTAGCCTAAGGAACAATGAAAATGATTATCAAGTATCATGGGTATCACCTAGGCATTCAGGATTATCATTTAATCTAAAAGTAGGAAGGAATATTGGATGACTTACCTGCAGAACTGTGGCTAATCAGAGGCAAGTTTTATTTGATTCAGCATGTTAAAGAAATGTGCGCTTGTGGCACAGATATTTTGCATGTCTACTCCCCAATTACCAGAAAGTCAAGAATTCTTGTCCAGCACATTTTTCCGCAGGCTGCTACAGCAATCCTAACCCTGTTGGAGAATTAGTGTGCAGAGATAAGGGTAGCATCTCAAACATCTCTTCTTGTTTGAAACTTATCAGATGACTATAATACCGTTGAATTTGAAGGGATTCTACAAAATACTTAAAAACGTCAATGCAGAAATAGAGTCATTGGCAGAATGCTCAGGATTAAGAAGAGGTTCAAATGCAGCCTTATCTGCCGAAGTGCTGAATTTCTTTGGAAATACCCATGAGGATACTGAGACGGGAGAGATATTAAAGATGATTTTAAAGACCCCTCTTTCAGACATCACGTTTCCAAAACTACTGGCCTTCTTCCTGAAGAGGGAGCAGCTCCCAGCAGCCGGGAGTGGAAAAGACTTGGACATGAGAAAACCTCTGTTTCTATAAGCCTAGACAGGGTAACTGAGGGCCAGACTGAAGCACTTGTCAGGGGGCGTGGAGTGGGCACAAGGCTCCTTCTCTTGTAATGGAAAAGATAAATGACCAGAAATGAGTGTACTGGGATGGAGGAATTGGATCTTTGACTACAACATTTTTGATAGACTAGTGCTTCAGTGTCATGCCTTAGGAGTTGAGGAATGCTAAGGATTGATAGACACTTTTACAGGTACCAGCTGTGAGGCCATTTCTTTCCTCAGAGCGGATGAAGTTTTGCTGACCGAGGTGTTGCAGTGCAGCAGAACTAGTCTTCAAATTTTGTTTCTGGGCATTAAGCGCCATAGTTTCATGTCACAACAAAAGGGCCCTGAGTGTTGACTCTATGTCTTAAGACAAGATTTTTGACATAGCATGTAATATTTTAGAGTGATATCCTATCAGAATGAACCATTATCCCCATGGCTCTGGGGCTCCTTATGCCCTTTAATTTCGTGGCAGAAGGTACCTATTCCCCCAGATTTGTATCCAGCCCTAGTGGTCCACAGACAATAACAAGAGGGGATGTTCCACCATTGAAAACCATGGGTTGCTCGTTCCCATCTTGAGATGCCTGTAGGCGTTTTACAGCTTTTTGGCCTGATGACCAGATCCAACCTGTATATATGTCTCTCTGACTTTATTGCCAGAACTCACTCCCTGGTACCAATTACCATTTAATATTCTTTGGATGAAAGCACAGAAAGTGATTCTAAGCCTCTCATAAAAATGATTGGCTGGTACCTGCCGAAACTGAACCAAAAGCTGAACCACCAAGTCTCAGAATATACAGAGCCATTGCAGCTCTGGAGATCTCAGCCTGAGAATTTATAACCTTTACTCTTTTTAGCATCTGCTGTCAGATGCTATCAGATGATACACTGAAAGTAAGGTTCCTGGTGGAAAGAACATGATTAGCCGAACTTCGGTCACCCTGTCTATCTTTTTTTTTTTTTTTTTTTTTGCGGTATGCGGGCCTCTCACTGCTGTGGCCTCTCCCGTTGCGGAGCACAGGCTCCGGACGCGGAGGCTCAGCGGCCACGGCTCACAGGCCCAGCCGCTCCGCGGTATGCGGGATCCTCCCGGACCGGGGCACGAACCCGTGTCCCCTGCATCGGCAGGCGGACTCTCAACCACTGCGCCACCAGGGAAGCCCATCCTGTCTATCTTTAAGGCATGAAGGCTGGGTCTAGAATCAGGATGGGAGAGGAAGTTAGGAATACTGGCCTGAAAGTAAGTAGCTAATTTATGTTATTATGTTTCCCTGAATCTCTGAAGATGAGTCTAGTGATCCACGTACTTAAAAAACCAATGAAGTATTGTTGGGCCATAACATTTTTGTGGGCCACATACCTTAATAATCGGAGTACACATATATATATGAGATAAATGAATGGGACCATGTATATCATCCATTATGGAAAAAAATTATCGTTAACAAGCCCATATGTAAATACAAAATACATGATTTTGACCTCATCCTGGATGATGATGATGGTGATGGTGATGATAATGGTTATAATACTGGTAACAGTCTGAGTATTTCCTAATTGTGTGGTGTTTTGCAAGTTAACCTTTCTGAGATATTTTCTTCCTTTGTAGAGATAACTACGGTATATACCAGAATACTACATATCAGTTCAGTTTCTGAGATGTGCTCAGTGATCTGTAGCTGTCATCCCTTTAGACTAAGAACCACCTCCCTTTATTCTGCTTTCTTGGGTTTATGGATTTCTCAACATATTTTTATCAAACACCGTTTTCTGATCTGGCCACTGTCTTTCTGAACCCAGCATGTCAAAATTGCCTGTCTTTGATGATACTTCTCATAAGAAGATTCTATCTTTTCAAGTGATATTAGAGAAGGTATGTCATCATTTGTGCATATTTTGAATGATTCTTGGATAATTGCCAAACATGCATTTAAGGTGGAAGTACTTTCAAAATTAAATTTCTACATTATAATGTATAAACTTTACAATACGCATTAAGTAAAGATGATGATAGAAATATGTATTACTGAAGGCATTTTTATGGCATGCTTTTATAGTGCTTTATCTGTAAAGAGCCTGGATTCTCAATCTATTTGCTCTAAAGCATACACATAAGTAATCATATGTTTATACATTTGTTTAGTCTTATTGTCACTGTAATATTTCTAAGTTAACTGTTAGCATCCAGGCATTTTTTTATTATAAACCTCTAAAAGTCAAGGATGTCTTGTTAGTTTCACATATGCTACCCTAGTTGAAAATCATTGTATTAGTTATCTTGGGCTGTATAACAAATCACCTCACAACTTAGTGGCTGTATTAGTTTGCTAGGGCTGCCATAACAAAATGCCACAGACTGAGTGGCTTAGACAACAGAAATTAATTTTCTTGCAGTTTGGAGGCAAGCAGTCCAAGATCAAGGTGTTGGTAGGTTTGGTTTCTTCTGAGGGCTCTCCTTGGCTTGTGGATGGCCACCTTCTCGCTATGTCCTCACACGGTCTTAACCTCTGCCAGAGCCTTCAGTTAGCAACTTACCGATACATCTTTAAGAGTTTTAGCAATCACAAATCACAGGAGTACTTATGAGTTGTAGTTTTTGTTTTTTGTTTTTTGTTTTTGCGGTACGCGGGCCTCTCACTGCTATGGCCTCTCCCGTTGCGGAGCACAGGCTCCGGACGCGCTGGCTCAGCGGCCATGGCTCACGGGCCCAGCCGCTCCGCAGCATGTGGGATCTTCCCGGACCGGGGCACGAACCCGCGTCCTCTGCATCGGCAGGTGGACTCTCAACCACTGCGCCACCAGGGAAGCCCGAGTTGTAGTTTTATATTTGCTTTCATTTAAGATAAATTTCCCACTGACAGTTTTAGAAGAAGGGGTGTGTAGATGGCTGGTGGGAATGTAAACTGGCACAGCCGTTATGGAAAACAGGATGAAGTTTCCTCAAGAAATTAAAAATAAGACCACAATATCATCCAATAATTCTAAGTATATATCCAAAGGAAACAAAATCACTGCCTTAAAGAGATGTCTGTATTCCTATGTTCATTGCAGCATTATTCACAATAGCCAATGTAAGAAAACAACCTAAGTGGCTGTGGACAAATGAATGGATACAGAAAATGTAGTATATATAGCAAATGGGATATTATTCAGCCTTAATAAAGAAGGAAAGTCTGATATTTGTGACAAAATGGATGAAAATGGAGGTCATTGTGCTAAGTGAAATAAGCCAGGTAAAGAAAGGAAGACAAATGTTACATGGTATCACTTATATGTGGAATCTAAGAAAAAAAAAAAAGGCCAACTCATCAAAACAGAAAGTAGAATGGTTGTTACCAGGGGCTGGGAGATGGGGAAATAGGGAGGGATTATAAAATGAGTACAAACTTTCAGTCATCAGAGAAATAAGTTCTGAGGACAGAATATGTAGTATGGTGACTATAGTTAATTACACTGTATTGTATTCTTGAAATTTGCTAAGAGGGTAAATCTTAAGCATTCTCACCACAAAAAAAAAAAAAAAAAAAAAGGAAAAGGAAAACAAAGGAACTGTGTTAGGTGATTTATGTATCAATTAACTTGATTATGGGAATCCTTTCAGTGTATACATGTATCAAATCATCACATTACACACTTCAAATATATTACAATTGTATTTGTCAACTATACCTCAATAAAGCCAGAAAAAATTTTTTAAAAGAAGGGATGTATAGTAAAAATATATAAACAATACTAGAATAGATTTGACCTAAAATTCAGACTATATTAAAGTATACTAACCTATTGGGACTTTATTACATATCAATCTGTTCCTATTCTAGGGATCTCTCATACTCTTCTGTTTTGAAAATGTTGCAGTGTATTAAGTTCCTTATCTTTAAAGCCCAAAGATTTGTTTACTCCATGCTTTATAGGCTTGATCTCCAGATTGAACCTGGGCGCATTTCCTGATGTTTTTTTATTATTCTAAAGAAAATAAATTAAGTTCTACCAAAAATATTTCTACTACTTAGATGTTGGAAACGTAATTTGCTTGGAGAACTTGAATTTCCTAGGTAATTTCTCCAACTCTAAAATTCACCTGACTCTTGAGGAAACAGAGGAAGCTCTTAGCATCATTGATACTCCCTACACAGAAGACCAAAACTGATGCTCAGGTCCATTTGTGAGTTAAGATGCTCTATTATTCCAATTAATTTTTGGTTTTAATATTTTCTTAGCTATAGTAACAGAATATTTATCAGTCATGTTACTGAAGTTTTTCCCCCCTACAATTAAAAAAAGTATTTTCCATATTTTTCTTCTTTGAAAACTAAAACTAAAACTAAAACTAATTCTAGTTGTTCTGGAGCAAATGTTTTGTGGATGAATAACACTGCATTATTACAAGGATGTACCTTCAACCTTGAATTTTAACTGTCATGTTGACACTGGAATATTTATTTTTCTTATGGAACTTTGCACATGTTATTAGGTTTCACCCTATTTCCATCTCCCACTACTATATCCTTGCAAGTATTATGGTGTCAAATAGCTGCCTTATTAAATTTTACATTGTATACCCGAGAGTCAAAACCTTCTAATAATATATACTGTCATTGGCACACGATGTCTTGAGTTTTTCTGTTAGGGGTTAGAAATTCAGTTTCTTTTCCTCTGGACTGGAAGAATTATAGCTGGTGTTACATGTTTTGAATATTATCTTTTTATTCCAAGAAAATGAAATCCTAAACTTTGCTTGAAGTGTTGTATACATTACTTCTGCATATGCTCTAGTGCCTTTGATAGTCCGTTTACATATTATTCACTTTTGGATAGGGTTTCTTTGAAAGTAATGATTCCCTATCACATTAGAATTTCACATTAGTGAAGTCCTCGGAATTTCTCTCAAAGGACAGTGGCCCTTCTTAGGAAAGTGGCTTGTTGAAGATGGGTAGGAGAGTTGGGTGGATTGGAGGGATGGGAAAAAGACAAAGGCTTTAAGGAATACAGAATATAGGGCATTTCGTTTTAAAAATTTTTGATGCTTGTTTTCCTACATTTTCACTGAGTCTACAGCTTTCCAATATGCAGTGTTCTATACTTTCAGAGTTTAACTGACTCTGAAAATAGTTTCTTTACTATGTGTGCCAGTGGTTTAGTGCAGTAATATTTTTTCTGAGTTTTAATATGACATGCTTACTAGATTGCCTGTGAAGCCTTCTATGTTTTTTCAAACTTTGAAGCGTGGGTAGATGCCTGTTTGATCTATGGCTCACCTTTTTTTCTTGCTATTTGGGGAAGGGTTCTTCCCTATCCACACGGACGCAAAGAAGTTACCATGTTGGTACACAGCCCAGAGGGGAGAATGGCTCTGGGATGAATAGATGTCAGTCCAGTGTGGCTACTCATTTGAACAGAGAAAATATGCAATTGGAGGTGCTTTGTAGTGGCTGTTTTCTATCCTGAGCTTTGGGAAGCCGAGCCCTTGCTTTAGGCTGTGGCAGGTGAGGCTGATGGAGCACGAGCTCAGAGAGAGGCAGACCAAAGAAGGAAGATGCAGGGGTTTGAATCAAGGTTGAGTAGGTTCTGAGTCCCAGCAGCATCTTTGTTTTCATGAGCTCATTATTGCACTTTTAGTAAAGTCCGTATTTTGTCTAAGCTAGTTTCCTCTGAATTTCTGCTATTTTATAGATGTCCAATCTAAAGCATGCCATTTTTTCCTTTGTTTTGGTTGAGAAACCTCTAGTTATCTATTTTTACTATTCAGGTAGAATGAGTATTCACTGCCATTCACGATGGTATGTTCTTTATTGTCTTTTTAATGCAGTTCCTGAAGTGCATTTAATATAGTTCCTTAGGTGAAGGAGGTATTATTTTTATAGAGGTTACATAAACCATATAATGATTTAAAAATTCATAATTATTTGGCTAATTCAATATGACTACATTCACCCAGTCCACTAAGCACGTCTTTGGACCTTAAAAATAAATTAGGAAACAGCAGAGGGAATAGGAACAAGACATTATAATATGAAAAATCCAGTTTAGAGCAAGCATGATAAGATTATTTTGATAGTAAAAGCCTTGAGTCATCTATGCTGAACAAAGATAAGAAACGAATGTGGAAGTGCTTATTCTTCAAGACTTTAAACTTATTTTTCAATACCATCAAGATATAGTGCTTTATAAGAACTATGATTAATGTGTGGAATTGTTTTTGAGTTTAGTCAAACTTATTTCATACATTTGCACTAATCTTTATCTGTTCTTATCAGAATTCTTCTTTCTCAACAGTCCCCATGTCTCTATATGTATTGGAAAACCACGGAGTTGTTTGGTTCTTGTTTTGTTGACATTCTGAAGTTATGGAGAATACAGGGATGAGTCACTGGGGTGCCGAACTAGATAAGGCACCAGTCTCTGTTTCCCAGCTGATGGGGTACGTGCAATTTCTTGTTCTGAGTCTAATTACTGTAGAGATCTTATAGTGGGCTAGATTGCAACATGAATTTAGCAAATTCTTCCAGTTCCCTTCAGAGGCCTCTGACAAAGCCATGGTATACGGAAATTGACTCATCTTCCACTGTGAGGGCTGCTGGTGATATATTATGCAACTGATGTTCAATCAGCAACAGTCAGACAAGTCTGAATCATGATTTTTATCCTGTTTTTCTGTTTGTTTTGTTTTGCTTTTTAAAGATTGTGTGTCTCCTTTGCCCCCTCCTCACTTACTTCCTTTAGATCTTTCTAGTAAATGACAATGTGATGCAGTGAAAAGGATCCTTGACTGGCATCAGACAACCTGTGTTTCAGTCCTGGCTGTGCCCTTCTAACTCTTTGACTTTGAATGAGTCACTGAGCCTGTTTCCTCATCTGTAAATTGAAGATGAAATGCCCATGTCACAGAGTTGTTGTAAGAATTAAGTGAAATAAATCTGGTATGAAATGCTCCAGAAGATCAAGGTATGATTCTTGGCAGTGCTTTTATTTTCCCCCCAAATAATAATAAATAAATCTACTTGTGGTTAAGCACATGTAATCTGGACAAACTATCTGAGTTTGAATCCTGTCTCTATTATTAGCAGTCTGACTCTGGTAAGGCATCCCACCTCTTTGTGCCTCACTTTACCCATCTAAAAATGGGTATAATAATAGCACTTCCTCATACAATGGTTGTGAGCATTAAAGGAATTAATACTTGCAAAGCACTTGCAAGTTTCTATGTATGGTAATTCTATATGTGTTCGTTAAACAAAGAAACGAGCAACCAACTAAATAAGTAAAGGGATTACCTGCCTTTCCTCCGTTGACCTGGGAAGTCCCAGATTTTGAGGTAGACACTGAAGTGTGGAGAGCTCTGTCTGCCATGGTGGTTGCTTCTCATACTGCAAGCCATCTCGCAGGAGGCGCCATCCAGAGCCCTGCCATACTGCTTGGGTCTTTTGAGGAAGTGGGATCCCGCTCCCTCTGCATGGAATTCTCCTAAGTGTGTCCTTAGACTCAGCTCTTCAGTCCCATAAGCATCTATCTCCGAAGGTACCAGCTTCCTAAGGAGCGTGGTCTTGGACTGAGAACAGTGTCCTTCCTTACGGACGCTTTGCCTTCTCTGGGATTCAGACTTCCAGTTTGGAACAGATTTTCCTTTTTAACCATCAAGATACTAAAGAACAGGGGCTTCCCTGGTGGCGCAGTGGTTGGGAATCCGCCTGCCGATGCAGGGGACACAGGTTCGTGCCCCGGCCCGGGAAGATCCCACATGCCGCGGAGCGGCTGGGCGCGTGAGCCATGGCCGCTGAGCCTGCGCGTCCGGAGCCTGTGCTCCGCAACGGGAGAGGCCACAGCAGTGAGAGGCCCGCGTACCGCAAAAAAAACAAAAAAGATACTAAAGGACAGATCGCCCCCCCCCCGCTCCCCACACTCTCCTAGGCAATGGATTGCTCTTGCCTGTGCTACCCTGTTGGGCGATCTTCCTTGCGAAATTCTCAGGCTCAAAGGGTTTCATTATATTCCCTTTCCCTGGACACTTTTCTCACAAGATAGATCCTGTATATCTACTTGCAGTACTTCCAGAGAGTGGAGACTGTGACCCAGGTGGGGTGGAAGCTGCCCTCAGTGAGTCCATGTTGGTTTTTTGGAAAGAAGGATCCTGCAAGTCCTTTTCTGAATTGTTCCATCAGCTTTTGCCAACCAGAAATTAGCATCTGTGGTTCCAACCAATACGTGCACAAATTTATACAGTCAGCTAACCCTGGGTAATACATAACCTTGGGTAATACAAACCCCCTCCCAAATTTAAATTATTCTATGCAGAGTTACCAGTCTTGGTTTAGATAAATCTTTAATTGTAGTTCTAAACTGAGGTCTAAGGTTTAAATCACAATTGCCGGAATATTTTGCTCACGGAGAAGAAGCATCTTTAGAAGCAAATGGCATTTAGGGATCTTTAAGAGAGTGTTTAGGGAAGTGTAGGAGGTCTGGACAAGGTGAAGAGGAGAGAGGAGGTGATGGAGGCACAGAGGGGAGGGACCAGAGGAATAAGGAGGAAGAGAGGATATAGAAAACCAGCTGGAGGAGAGGGCTGGGCTTCACTGGGGAAATGAGTAGTTCGTTGTTGCCGAAGTTTGTCAAATTCCTCATTAGCTTTTGCTGGAGAATCTTTAATTGAAGCAATTTTTGAAGCAGAATTTTGTTTGGAGGCCTCTGCATACCAATTAAAAAATGCTACTAACTGAACCTGAGATATCTTATTCCTTTTTTTTATAATTAAGATTTAATGGACAGACAGCATTATATTAGTTTCAGGTGAACAACATAATGATTTGCTCTCTGAATATATTGCAAAATGATCACCACAATAAATCTAGTTAACATCCGTCACCACACATAGCTAAAATTTTTTTTCTTGTGATGAGAACTTTTAAGATCTCTCTAGCAACTTGCAAATACGCAATACTGTGCTGTTAACTGTAGTCACCATGCTTTACCTTATGTCCGCATGAGTTATTTATTTTATAAATGGAAGTTTGTACCTTTTGACCCCCTCTCCATTTTAACCCCTTCCCCTCACTGCCCACCTCTGGCAGCCACCAATCTCTTCTCTGTATCTAGAGCTTGTTTTTTTTCTTTCTTTTTAGACTCCACATCTAAGTGAAATCCTAGAGTAATTGTCTTTCTCTGTCTGACTTATTTCACTTAGCATAATGCCATCCATCTCTGGTCCATCTATGTTGTAGCAAAAGGTACTTACTGTTTTTTGTGTTTTTTTTAAGGGGCTTTTCAAGTAAGCAATTTTATTCAAGTCAAATACTCCTCAGAGTGGCCACCCATAGACGTCTCAGTCATCCTTGCTATATTTATGCTATTTACAAAGAGGGACGTAAGCATTAGGAATGTAATGAGAGCACATATAAGATGCAGGAGTTTTCACTACGAGGAAAAGACTTGGACTGAGATGACCTCATGAGAGCTGGCAATGGTCAGGTGAAATGACGGGGGTACACTTTGTGTCTTGGGTCCGCAGCCTGAGGGTTAGCTGCCTCTGCACACAAACTGCAAAAATCTGCACGCTGACAGGTGGACAAGCAGAGAAACCTGCTCTCAGGGTCAAAGACGAACTCTCCAGACAAAATGAAACATAAGAAGCACTGATCAGGTTTTACTGGTGTCCCACAGCAAAGTTTGTCCAAATGGACACTGGTCAATGAGAACCAAAAACTCCCCTATCTCCGGGGCTGGCTTGAACAACAGGCTTAAAGGGTCTGTCTTGTCATCTTTTGCTTATCCTCTCCCTCTGATTCTCCTTATGACAAATGATACTGTTAGGTAAGACAACACAAAATGGAAGCACAGAAGAGAACAAAAAGGAATGTTCTGATTCCACTAAGGATGGAATTAGAACGAATAACAATAAATTAGAACCAATAACAAAACCTGGGTACCTACCAAATTGAGAATAACTAGTAAGGAACTCAATTCAACTCAAAGGGAGAGGACTTCAGACCTAGTTCTGACTTATAACATCACAGACTTGTCAAGCCATGAACAGCAAGACATGAAGAACCTCTCTGGGTTCTGTTCCTCCTCAAATGCTCGGGTCTGCCACACCAGGCAGTATACACTGTATCTTGATGTAAAGTACATGTATATAGTAAAACTGTGGAAATAAAGACAACCACTCAAAATGGAATAGACAGAGGCTATTTATTCCAAGCTTGCCATGGTAAGGATGTCAGCCACAATCACTTGTATTTGGCAGAGAGTAAATGGCAAGCAGAAGTGTGGGAAAACTCTGTGGTGCAGAAAAAGAGAAGGCTTCAGGTATGTTCTGATTGGAGGCTGTTGGCATGAGAAAGCTGAAGGTAGGTTAGCTAGAATTGGGCATCTTATGTGATTGGTTTTGGGACCATACTTCACTTTCTCCGGTTCATCCTGAGTTGGAAGTAGGGGCAATAAACAGAGAAACTGACACTCATTGACCAAGCCCTGAGTGTTCTGAACCAATTACTGAAGAGGCTGTAGTTTAGTTTTCTGGACCAGTTGTTGCAGAAATTGTGGGTCAGAGTTCTGCTGTCATATATTGTCCTGCCACTGTCTGTTTGTATATTCAGTCTCTTAGTAGTTTTCATGTTAAACTTTCTTTTGGTCATATGGTTACATAATACAGACCCATCAAACTCAATGTGTTTAAACTGACATTTGTCATTTTCATTAAATGTACCAACCTCAATGTGTCCTGTAAAACTGTAAACCTAGGAGTTGATCTTTTTTGTTTTTCCGCCCATCTATTTTACTATCCATATCTAATCGATCACCAGTTCATGTGAATTTCACATCTTTAACCTCTCTCCAATCTGTACTCTTATCTCCGTCCCAGTGGTCACTGCCCTATGCCTCAAGTTTTCAGAATTTCTTCTAGGCTTATTAATACAGTCTTAGTTTTCATTGTCTTCCAATACATTCTCTAGATGTCTGACAGAGTAGCCTTTCTGAACCCACAAATCCCTGAATGACTGTAGGTCAATGTCCAAAATCCTTACCATGGCTTAACAATCACGTACAACCCAACTCCTGACCAGCTCTCCGATGTCATCTCTCCCCATTCCCATTCCTACACTATGTTGCACCATGAAGAGAAAATTCAGTTCCCCACTTAAGTCATGTTTCTGTCTTCCATATCTTGTGAACAATAGTTCACACTTACTCGAATTCTCCTCTCACTACATCTCACCTGCCCCACTCACAGATTTGGTCCAGATAAATAGTACTTCCCCTTGAAGACTGGGCTGAGGGATCCCATCTTCTGTTAAGCCAGTCACAGTTCCTCCCAGCAGAATGAGATTGCCTTCTGATGTGCTACCATAGCAACATGTACATACGTCTACCACGGTACTTATCATACTTTCTGTTTACTTGACCATGTTCCACTTAGAATATTAATGTCTGTACAGCAGAGATTATTTTCCAGAGTCCTCTCTCCCTAACTGCAGTGTCTGGCATATAAGAGGTGCTTAATGCTCTTTTGTTGAAAGCATAAATGAAATAATGAACTTATAATTAGTTGCTGGATAACCTTTGTGCAAATCAGTGCAAGTTTGATTTCCATCCCCTCTTCACATATACCTTTCTTCAGAGGACAGCTTTCTCTAAAGCGTGGCATAAGGAAGATGTTCAGTTTTATTGTGTCTCTGGCATTTCTGCTCAGTGCCCCGCAGAAACTTGTGGTCCCTCGTCACTCTTCCCAGCATCACCATGGGCTGACCACTTGCTAGTCAACAACTATCACAGCAGGTGATGGACTTTTTGACTTAAAGATCTTTCATATCCACAGGAGACCAGAAAAGGAAACCAAGTGGAGTGTGGCTTATTTCTCCTCTTACTGTCTTGCCTCTCTACAGCAGAATAACAATTTAGGAAGGAATAGCTAAAGTTCTTTACGACTTGGACTTTCCCAAGGGTCCAAGCGGGAAAGCATCTGAGGGCAGCCGGAGCGCTGAGGATACACCTCGCCTTACCTTCTGTCCGTCTTCAGGTTCTCAACCCTCCCCCATGCCCCATCTTCTAGAGAGTTCTCTCTGAATCTCTCTCCTTGGGAGACTCATCCTTGTGCACAGGGCAACATCTTGGTCCCTGGATCTAATGCGTCACACTAGCATTTCATAATTTAAAAACACGGAGTGGAGGAGGAAGGCTGCCCTAGGTAATTCCGTTCAGGTTTTTTGTTTGTTTGTTTGTTTGTTTTTAGCACAACAGTGTTTTAGACATCTGCTGTGTTGTCTCTCAGGAATGCATCACAGCATCACATTTGTTTCAAATACACAGCTTGGCATTTTGTTTACTTAGCATTTACCTTGAGCAAAGACACTGGGGAATGGCTGCAGTTAGTCCACATCCTTTACTCACTAAGGAGCATCAGGTAGTTTCTATGTTTGCATTTCATTGTTCTGCTTCCTGATGTTTTTTCACTTTGTGCCCAGGAAGTCAGTGAGAAAGGGACTGAGCATTGTGTCAACCTGTCACTGTGATTTTTGTGCTTATGTTCACTCTCTAAAAATGCAATTAAAGGCTGCTTCCTTAGAGGGTGCTCATATAATAAAAACCAAACAAAACCCACAAAGTGATGTTCTTGCCTGTCATGCAGTCTAGAGACTGCTCATCCTTTTCGGTATTCCCATGGCTGCGAGAACAGGCACATCTGTGTGCTAATCTACGGAGCCTCTTATTTGTTAGAGCAGAGGGCGCACAGCGCATTTCCCAAGGACAGTCTCACTTTTTGTTTTGTTTTGTTACGTTTTTAAGAAGGGAGGGAACTATAGTGTAACCCCCTGTGTTGAGAATGGGAATATTTTTAAGCAGCGAAGTATTACCATCATGCAGAACAGACTTTCTTCTTTCCTTACTCTGCAAGTGAACTATATTGCCATTTAGTGGGAGTTTCTGTTAATGGAAGTTTTAATGGAAGTTTCTGTTATCCCACAAAGTCTTTTAACATTTAGGTAAAGAGTAAATTTCTCCTTAGAGTGAGATAAAATTATTTAGTTCTCCTGCACGGGGATGTGATCGGTGAGGAGTGAGTCATACTGGTGGTGGTAATTCATCTTGTTCCGTCTTCATGATGTTCATGGTCAGAGGCTAGATAACAATGTTTAAATAACTTCTAGCTGTATTCTGGGAAGAATGTGGTATGGCTGGGTCATATTATTAACTGTTAACAAATTTTAAGGACACATAGCATATTCTTTCTCCTTCATTTTCATTTCACCATCTAAGCAACTTGAATTGTGTTCCAACTGTCTCAAAAGAGGAATGCACAGGGCTGAATGTCATAGATAGAATTCCTGGCTTTTTATTCCCATAAGTTATTCTTATTAAGAAGAACTGAATTTGCAGGACAGAAAAATAAGACTTCTTCTCAGGTTGGAAACAAACTTCTGAACATGAGAGAGAGAAATAATGGTGGATCTAGGAGTAGCAGGTCTTTGTTCTTTCCTCTGGCAGAGCCCTTAGAACAGCTCATGGTAACTTGTGTGGAAATTACATGATAACAGAAGACACTGCCTTCCCCTTGGCTCTCTCTCTTGGGGGAACCAAGAAAAAATTATATACAATTTCCTTTATCTAGTGGGATGGGGGCTCAGATGCTTCTTTTATTTCAAGAAGCTGTGATAGGGCTTCCCTGGTGGCGCAGTGGTTGAGAGTCCGCCTGCCGATGCAGGGGACGCGGGTTCGTGCCCCGGTCCGGGAGGATCCCACATGCCGCGGAACGGCTGGGCCCGTGAGCCGTGGCCGCTGAGCCTGCGTGTCCGTGAGCCTGTGCTCCGCAACGGGAGAGGCCACAACAGTGAGCGGCCCGCGTACCGAAGAAAAAAAAAAAAAAAAAAAAAGAAGCTGTGATAGAGCTGTGATACGTCTGGCACAGAAAGTTAGGGGACTAATTGTAAATCAGCTTCCACTTACTAACTCAGTAAAAAATTTGGGCAAGTTTCTTAACCTCTCCAAACCTTATGTATCTGTAAAAGAGGGAGAAGAAACTAACCTTGAAAAATTGTTTTAAAAACCAAAGTAAATGAGCTAACATTTGTCAGGGACCAGCAGGGTATCATTAAATGGCATCTATTATTACATTATTACTTTTACTTGTAATAAAGTGACAATTATGTTTATGTAATAGTTTGATAAAAGGCTTGTTTGATCTGATGTGAACCTCTCATTACTATGCTGTCACGCTGCCTGAATTCACATTTACATTCTCTTCAAAAAGCTATAAATACAGTTTTATTGAGTAAGAAGCTCATTATTGGAGATAATGTCTCAACTTTGTGAAACTGACTTGGTGTTTAAGTCAAGAACATGGGTAATACAGTTTCTTTAAATGGCAAAGATTTACTCATACTAAATTCTAATTTATTGCCTGTACATCTCAAATAAATTTATGAGAACTTCATTAAAAACTGTGAAAATGTCAACATAGAATTATAATTATTGTCCTTACTGCATACTTGAAATGTCACAAAATATCAGAATTATATGAGCTAAACAAATTAAAAGCATATTTAGGGAATAAGCCATTTCTAGTATAAAGTCATATGTCCTTATTCCCTCAACAATTTGTTGTTCAATAAATACTAATGGATGATGGTACAATATAACATTTTGTGAATTTAATTTTCTCAGTTTCTCTCTTCTGGGAGGGTGCATGAACAGTACTCTTCAAATGTTTCTTTTTTCAACTCATCCAACTTCCTGTTAAAGCTACATTTGCCTTCAAGTACTTAATCTTTGGTCCCCTTAATCAGAGTTTTATAACTATTGATACACAGCACACGAAAAATGGGTTACGAGTGTGCCTAGGGAGGATTCCCTCCACCTTCAAGTTGATGAGTAGGGTCTCAGGGTAGCAAGAGCACCATGGTCCCTCCAGCTAAAGCAATTGCTTCTGTCTATGTCAGTGTTTTGTACACAAATTATTAGTTTCTGTATATGCCACAAAGTGAAAAATGCGGAAAGCCTGGTAAACAAATTTTTAAAAATCACAATTTCGTTCTAATTAAAAAAAACTCATTTAGCCCTTTTTTGTGTCTTTCCACATCTTAAAAACTTATAGAAATGTTAGCTCCATGATTCTTTTCCCTAGATTCACATACGTTTTTTTTTTCTAGGAAAAATAAAAAGGCAAAAATCTAACAGTGGGAGGCATCTACCCTAAGAGTGAAAAATTAATAAGAACACAATAAGACCAATGTAATTTCAAGAGGTTGTACTGAACTTAAAAGCTAACTTTCACATTATCTTAATATTTAATACTTTACCTTTATGATAATGTATTCATAACATAAAAATATTTCCCATTTATTAAAATCTTGTCTTAGGATTAAATAATTTAGAAAGTTTCATGGAATATCATAAAACATCCTCATAATGACATTTTATACATTGATTTGCATCATGTCCTACTGTTGTTTCCACATAAAGATAGTTTTATTTCAAATGGTGGAAATGGTAAACAGAACACAATAATTTGTGAAGGACAAGGGTGAGTAAATTCTTCTAAAAGAGTTTATTGAATGGGTTGTAGGTACAACTTCTATGAGAAAGGCCCAAAAAACAGTGATTTAAATAAGATTATTTCTCTCACAAAAGAATTCAGGACAAACATGATGGCTCTGAATGTCAGGGATCCATGCTCTCTTATCAAGTACTGTTCCAGGATCCTCCCAAAATTATTTTTAGTTCATGGTCCAAATGTCTGTTCCAACTCCAACCATCATGTCAACGATCTCACTGTGGAAGTGGAGGACATAACAATTTGCTTTTATTGGTTAAACTTGAAATTTCACACATCACTTTCTCTCACAATCGGTTGGTAAGGATTTAGGCATGTGGCCATGAAATGAAGGATGGAAATGCAATCCAGCTAAAAATTTGATCACTCTGAAAGGGGAAAAGGGACATTATAAAATGATTAGCTGTCTCAACAGCAAGGGACTAATGTGGAAATGTCAATAAACGATCCCATCTGAGACAAGGGACGGGTTGATATTTATTGTGGAACTTAGTATACTTTGGTTTTACTGGAGGGCCAAAGAGAGTACATGGATGTCACATATATAGTGTGTTTTCCTTCAATCCAGGGTATGCTCTCAGAAAATAAATGTTTTCCATCCCGAGATTATTTTTACATAATAAAATAAAAATAAGGCAGTCTTCTTGTCAAGGAGTTTATCCTCTATAAAAAAAGATAAAAATAAAAAATTAACGTCATGTGTTAAGTGTAATAAGAAAATAAATATATAAAGTTCAGTGGTGGAATAATAGTGATTAAAACAATTCCCTAGTTCAAAGACAGTTTTCAAGGATGCAGTTCTTGAGCTGGATTTGAATGGATAAACACTTGTGAGTTTTGATCTATTTCTTGGATAAAGAGCAATTACACACAACTTTAGCTTATTAAGGAATGATTTCTTGTCTTTATAGCCAAAAGATCAGGCAGTGAGAGCGGGAAGAGACCCTCATTTTGTACAGGGTTGCTGGGAGCTGGCTGGGAACCTCCATTGAAGATAATGTCTGTGTTGGCCAGTGCCCTCTCTGCACGCAGCCCTCTCTTCCTTCAGATCTGGGATGGTAACTTGCTCTTACTAGTTCTGGAGTCTGCACTGTCCTTTATGGTTTTCCTCCCCTGCCAACCCTTTAAAAAAAAAAATAGTCCCTTAACTAAGCCTGCTTAAAATTGTTTAATTTGTGTCATTTATTTCCTACTTGAAACCTAATGGGTATAATGTGTAATTATATATTGAAATAAGGTAAAGTACACAATAAAAATAGGGGAATAAATGTCACTTTATTCTAAATTACAAAGGCAATGTCACAAATAAGAAGAACAATCAGATCAGTAATGCAAGTAGAACATATAAGGGCATGATTATAGTGAGATAATTTAATATTGCACTCTTGGTCAAGGGAATATTATATTAGCAAAAATAAAGACCTTAAGGATTGAATTGTTATAGTATAAAAAATTAATTAACACAGAGGTATATAATTTTGGATTTATATATTGTGCAATGAATTGAGCATATAATTTAAAATAATCATTAAACTCAAAATTAATCAGGATTAGCACATTGAGAGCCACTTCCAGTAATAGTATGGAGAGTTTCTAATTTCAGTTCAACAAATCAAAAAATAAATGACAAACAGAAAAACGCAGTGATCTTGTATTTATAAATACGCCCTTTTTGCACTGCTTATAAACAGAGCTTAAACTAAATCACAGATAATGGCATGTAGTCAATAACAATTAAGATATTGTTATTCAAAACGTGTGACAGTGCTAACACAACACTCAGAGGTAAATTCCTTTTTTTTTTCTGTTGGCTGCAAATTATTCTGGGTTTTTTTTGAATTTTATTTATTTATTTTTTATACAGCAGGTTCTTATTAGTTATCTGTTTTATATATATGAGTGTATATATGTCAATCCCAATCTCCCAGTTCATCCCACCACCACCAACCCCCCTGCTTTCCCCCTTTGGTGTCCATACATTTGTTCTCTACATCTGTGTCTCTATTTCTGCATTGCAAACCAGTTCACCTGTACCATTTTTCTAGATTCCACGTATATACATTAATATACGATATTTGTTTTTCTCTTTCTGACTTACTTCACTCTCTATGACAGTCTCTAGGTCCTTCCACATCTCTACAAATGACTCAGTTTCATTCCTTTTATAGCTGAGTAATATTCCATTGTATATATGTGCCACATCTTCTTTATCCATTTTTCTGTCGATGGGTATTTAGGTTGCTTCCATGACCTGCTATTGTAAATAGTGCTGCAATGAACATTGGGGAGCATATGTCTTTTTGAATTATGGTTTTCTCTGGGTATATGCCCAGTAGTGGGATTGCTGAATCATATGGTAATTCTATTTTTAGTTTTTTAAGGAACCTCCATACTGTTCTCCATAGTGACTGTATCAATTTACATTCCCACCAACAATGCAGGAGGGTTCCCTTTTCTCCATACCCTCTCCAGCATTTGTTGTTTGTAGATTTTCTGATGATGCCCATTCTAAGTGGTGGGAGCTGATACCTCATTGTAGTTTTGATTTGTATTTCTCTAATAATTAGTGATGTTGAGTCGCTTTTCATGTGTCTCTTGTCCATCTGTATGTCTTCTTTGGAGAGATGTCTAATTAGGTCTTCTGCCCATCTTATGATTGGGTTTGTTTTTTTAATATTGAGCTGCATCAGCTGTTTATACATTTTGGAGATTATTACTTTGTCCATTGATTCATTTGCAAATATTTTCTCCTATTCTGAGAGTTGTCTTTTCATCTTATTTATAGTTTCCTTTGCTGTGCAAAAGCCTTTAAGTTTCATTAGGTCCCATTTGTTTATTTTTCATTTTATTTCCATTTCTCTAGGAGATGGGTCAAAAAAAGATCTTGCTGTGATTTATGTCAAAGAGTGTTCTTCCTATGTTTTCATCTAAGAGTTTTAGTGTCTGATCTTACATTTAGGTCTCTAATCCATTTTGAGTTTATTTTTGTGTATGGTGTTAGGGAGTGTTCTAATTTCATTCGTTTACATGTAGCTGTCCAGTTTTCCCAGCACCACCTATTGAAGAGACTGTCTTTTCTCTATTGTATATCCTTGCCTCCTTTGTCATAGATTAGTTGACCATAGGTACATGGGTTTATCTCTGGGTTTCCTATACTGTTCCATTGATCTATATTTTCTTTTCTGATTGCTGTGGATAGGACTTCCAAAACTATGTTGAATAATAGTGATGAGAGTGGACATCCTTCTCTTGTTCCTGATCTTAGAGGAAATGCTTTCAGTTTTTCACCATTGAGAATGATGTTTGCTGTGGGTTTGTTGTATATGGCCTTTATTATGTTGAGGTAGGTTCACTCTATGCCCACTTTCTGGAGAGTTTTTATCATAAATCAGTGTTGAATTTTGTCAAAACCTTTTTCTGCATCTACTGAGATGATCATATGGTTTGTATTCTTCAATTTGTTAATATGGTGTATCACATTGATTGATTTACATATATTGAAGAATCCTTGCATCCCTGGGATAAATCCCACTTGATCATGGTGTATGATCCTTTTAATGTGTTGTTGGATTCTGTTTGCTAGTATTTTCTTGAGGATTTTTGCATCTATATTCATCAGTGATATTGGTCTGTAATTTTCTTTTTTTGTAGTATCTTTGTCTGCTTTTGGTATCAAGGTGATGGTGGTCTCATAGAATAAGTTTGGGAGTGTTCCTTCCTCTGCAATTCTTTGGAAGAGTTTGAGAAGGATGGGTGTTAGCTCTTCTCTAAATGTGTGATAGAATTCACCTGTGAAGCCATCTGGTCCTAGACTTTTGTTTGTTGGAAGATTTTTAATCACAGTTTCAATTTCATGACTTGTAACTGGTCTGTTCGTATTTTCTATTTCTTCTTGGTTCTGTCTTGGAAGATTATACCTTTCTAAGAATTTGTCCATTTTTTCCAGGTTGTCCATTTTATTGGCATAGAGTTGCTTGTAGTAGTCTCTTAGGATGCTATGTATTTCTGTGGTGTCCAAGGAAACTTCTCCCTTTTCATTTCTAATTTGATTGATTTAAGTGCTCTCCCTCTTTTTCTTGATGAGTCTGACTAAAGGTTTATCAACTTTGTTTATCTTCTCAAAGAACCAGCTTTTAGTTTTATTGATCTTTGCTATTGTTTTCTTTGTTTCTACTTCATTTATTTCTGCTCTGATTTTTATGATTTCTTTCCTTCTACTAACTTCGGGTTGCTTTTTTTTTAAATTTATTTTATTTAATTTATTTTATCTTTGGCTGTGTTGGGTCTTTGTTGCTGTATGCACGTGGGCTTTCTCTAGTTGTGGCGAGCAGGGGCTACTCTTCATTGTGGTGTGCAGGTTTCTCATTGTGGTGGCTTCTCTTGTTGTGGAGCACAGGCTCTATGTGCGTGGGCTTCAGTAGTTGTGGCATGTGTGCTCAGTAGTTGTGGCTCGCGGCTCTAGAGCACAGGCTCAGCAGTTGTGGTGCATGGGCTTAGTTGCTTCGGGGCACATGTGATCTTCCTGGACCAAGTGTCCCCTGCATTGGCAGGTGGATTCTTAACCACTGTGCCACCAGGGAAGCCCTAACTTTGGGTTTGGTTTGTTCTTCTTTCTCTAGTTCTTTTAGGTGTAAGGTTAGATTGTTTATTTGAAATTTTTCTTGTTTCTTGAGGTAGGCTTTTATTGCTATAAACTTCCCTCTTAGAACTGCTTTTGCTGCATCTCACACGTCTTGGATCATCATGTTTTCGTTGTCATTTGTCTCTAGGTATTTTTTGATTTCCTCTTTGATTTCTTCAGTGATCTCTTGGCTATTTAGTAACATATTGTTTGGCCTCCATGTGTTTTTGTTTTTAACGTTTTTTTTTCTGTGTAATTGATTTCTAATCTCATAGCACTGTGGTTGGAAAAGATGCTTGATATGATTTCAATTTTCTTAAATTTACCAAGGCTTGATCTGTGACCCAAGATGTGATCTATCCTGGAGAATGTTCCATGTGCACTTGAGATGAAAGTGTAATCTGCTGTTTTTGGATGGAATGTCCTATAAATATCAGTTAAATCTATCTGGTCTATTGTGTCATTTAAAGCTTGTGTTTGCTTATTAATGTTCTGTCTGTATGATCTGTCCATTGGTGTAAGTGAGGTGTTAAAGTCCCCCACTATTATTGTGTTACTGTTGATTTCCTCTTTTATAGCTGTTAGCATTTGCCTTATGTATTGAGGTGCTCCTATGTTGGGTGCATATATATTTATAATTGTTATATCTTCTTCTTGGATTGATCCCTTGAACATTAAGTAGTGTCCTTCCTTGTCTCTTGTAACATTCTCTAAAGTCTATTTTATCTGATATGTGTATTGCTACTTCAGCTTTCTTTTGATTTCCATTTGCCTCGTATATCTTTTTCCATCCCCTCACTTTCAGTTTGTATGTGTCCCTAGTGGGTCTCTTGTAGACAGCATATATACAGGTCTTGTTTTTGTATCCATTCAGTGAGCCTGTGTCTTTTGGTTGGAACATTTAATCCATTCACATTTAAGGTAATTATTGATATGTATGTTCCTATTACCATTTTCTTAATTGTTTTGGGTTTGTTTTTGTAGTTCCTTGTCTTCTCTTGTGTTTCCCACTTAGAGAAGTTCCTTTAACATGCGTTGTAGAGCTGGTTTGGTGATGCTGCATTCTCTTAGCTTTTGCTTGTCTGTAAAGCTTTTGATTTCTCCATGGAATCTGAATGAGATCCTTGCTGGGTAGAGTAGTCTTGGTTGTAGGTTCTTCCCTTTCATCACTTTAAATATATCATGCCACTCCCTTCTGGCTTTGTAGAGTTTCTGCTGAGAAATCAGCTGTTAACCTTATGGGAGTTCCCTTGTATGTTATGTGTCATTTTTCCCTTGTTGCTTTCAATAATTTTTCTTTGTCTTTAATTTTTGTCAGTTTGATTACTATGTGTCTTGGCATGTTTCTCCTTGAGTTTACCCTGCCTGGGACTCTCTGCACTTCCCGGACTTGGGTGACTATTTCCTTTCCCATGTTAGGGAAGTTTTCAACTATAATCTCTTCAAATATCTTCTTGGGTCCTTCCTCTCTCTCTTCTCCTTCTGGGACCCGTATAATGCAAATCTTGTTGCATTTAATGTCCCAGAGGTTTCTTAGGCTGTCTTCATTTCTTTTCATTCTTTTTTCTTTATTCTGTTCCATGGCCATGAATTCCACCATTCTGTTTTCCAGGTCATTTATCTGTTCTTCTGCCTCAGTTATTCTGCTGTTGATTCCTTCTAGTGTATTTTTCATTTCAGTTATTGTATCGTTCATCTCTGTTTATTTGTTCTTTAATTCTTCTAGGCCTTTGTTAAACATTTCTTGCATCTTCTCGATCTTAGCCTCCATTCTTTTTCCGAGGTCCTGTATCATCTTCATTATCATTATTCTGAATTCTTTTTCTGGAAGGTTGCCTATCTCCACTTCATTTAGTTGTTTTTTCTGGGGTTTTATCTTGTTCCTTCATCTGGTACATAGTCCTCTGCCTTTTCATCTTGTCTGTCTTTCTGTGAATGTGGCTTTCGTTCCACAGGCTGCAGGATTGTAGTTCTTCTTGCTTCTGCTGTCTGCCCTCTGGTGGATGAGGCTATCTAAGAGGCTTGTGCAAGTTTCCTAATGGGAGGGACTGGTGGTGGGTAGAGCTGGCTGTTGCTCTGATGGGCACAGCTCAGTAACACTTTAATCTGCTTTTCTCTGGATGGGTGGGATTGAGTTCCCTCCCTGTTGGTTGTTTGGTCTGAGGCGACCCAGCACTGGAGCCTACCCTGCTCTTTGGTGGGGCTAATGGCAGACTCTGGGAGGGCTCATGCCAAGGAATACTTCCCAGAAGTTCTGTTGCCAGTGAGCTTGTCCCTGTGGTGAGCCACAGCCACCCCCCACCTCTGCAGGAGACCCTCCAACACTAGCAGGTGAGTCTGGTTCAGTCTCCTATGGGGTCACTGCTCCTTCCCCTGGGTCCTGATGCACACACTACTTTGGGTGTGCCCTCCAAAAGTGGAGTCTCTGTTTCCCCCAGTCTTGTTGAAGTCCTGCAATCAAATTCCACTAACCTTCAAAGTCTGATTCTCTGGGAATTCCTCTTCCCATTGCCAGACCCCCAGGTTGGGAAGCCTGATGTGGGGCTCAGAACGTTCACTCCAGTGGGTGGACTTCTTTGGTATAAGTGTTCTCCAGTTTGTGAGTCACCCACCCAACAGTTATGGGATTTGATTTTATTGTGATTGTGCCCTCCTACTGTCTCATTGTGGCTTCTCCTTTGTTTTTAAATGTGGGGTATCTTTTTTGGTGATTTCCAGTGTCTTCCTGTCAATGATTGTTCAGAAGTTAGTTGTGATTCTGGTGCTCTTGCAAGAGGGAGTGAGAGTTAAATTCATAGTGAAAATATTTTCTATATATTAGTGGAAAGAATGAAAATAAATAAACTAATTATTAAAGTGAAGAATCATGAGAAAATTTTAAACAGCAATGTAAGAGAAATATAAAAAAAATTAAGTAAATAAAAAAAAGAAATGTATATTAAGCAATGAGTAATTCCAAGAGTTGATTTTTCTCAAAAGTTTGAAATATCAACGAAAGTAATATTTTCTGGTGAGTCTAATCAATTTAGAAAGAGAGTGCAGAAAATACATTTGGAAGCAGAACAGACATAACTAATCAGAAAAAAATTGAAACATCTTTTTGAGCCTTGTCTAATACTGTTTTCAAAAGCATGTGTTATGATTAGTAAAAACTGTTTAAAAAAATAAATTCTAAATGAGTGGAAGAGTGTAATTTAATTCTGGAAAAATATAAATAATGAAGATTGATTTAAGGAAAAAAGCAAAATCTAGAAAAATATAATAAAAGTATTTTAAATTATAATATCTAAACAATTTCCAGATTCTCTCTGGGTTAGAAATTTCATTAAAAACACATTCAATTGTCTTAAGAAGGGATAGCAAGACAAAAGGAAAGGCAGAATATCACAGAAGTTAGGAGATTAAACTGATTATTCCTGTGCTAGAAAATTTGAGACCTCTGATGAAATGAATCTTCTCTTTTACCTTTACAGAGAATAATGAGAGAAAGCTCCTTTCCAAAAAATTATCGATAATTTCTTGACAAAGGTTTAATGCACAAAATAATCTCCATCAAATTATTGTATATTTTGATTTGTGCTCCAGTCATGATGGAGTAACAGAGAATAGATTTATCTTCCTATTGGGAAGGGTCTCCAGATCAGATCATGCCCATCTCTCTGTGTTGAGGAAAAAGAGTTTGGATTCCAGTGAGGCTGAGGTGACCAGAATTTCAAGGACAGATTTTTCAGAGAAGGAGCCGTTCTTGACATTTTAGGAAAAAAGAATACCAAATATATACAAATTCTTCTAGACACTTGAAAAGTATGAAACATCCTCTAGGTCTTTTGATGAGCTCAACATAACTTGGAGAACAAAACTTACAGGAACATTATTGACTAATGTCTCTTCCACTTATTTGAGTCATGAATACTGATGCAACAATTCTAACTAAAATACCAACAAACTGAATCCAGCAACATATAATTTTATACCATGTAAAAGGTTGGCTATACAATATTTTTTCAGGGATGCAAAGTTTGTTCAATAGTAAACATACCCTACAGTAGTCCCTATAGTCCTCCTGTGAACAAAATGATGGAGAAAAATATAGCTGCTGAAATAGCTACAGAAAAGCTTTTGATATTAGACATTTAGTCATGAAAAAACTTTTATAACATTAAGAATAGAAGGGAAGATCATTAATATGATAAATCCTGATCCCTGAAGCCAGCACCATACTTAATGGTAAAATGTTGATAGCTTTCAGTTTGGGAGTGAAATGAGGCAGGGATATTTGCTATTACCATTTATCTTCAACATTGTACTGGAGGATTAGGAAAATAGAATAGAAGAGAAAAAACTCTAAGAAATGTATAATTTTGACTGTATTAAATGTAAAAGCTTACATTCCTCAAAATAACCATTTAAGAAAGTGAATATTAAACCAAACAACAAAAGATATTTGTGACCCATTTAACTATAAATGGCCCAGATTTCTAAGTAATTCATAAAAACCAATAAGGAAAAAAATATCTGGTAGAAAATTGGGCAACAAATTTGAACAGGCATGTTGTAAAAGAAAATATCCACGTTATGCAATCATTATACAACAGAATATGTGGTGCTATTTCATTAATAGTAATTGGAAAGCATAAAATAAAACCACAGTGAGCTCCCATTAGACCCCACCAGAATGGCTAAAATTTTAAAAAGCCAGGAAATGCCAGGCTTTTTTTTTGCCAAAAAAATGAAACAATAGGAACTTTCATACAGCTTTGGTGGAAGTGTAAACTGGTGCAACCACTATGGAAACCAGTTTGTCTTAACAATTAAATTGAAGATATGCATTCCTTATTACCCATAAATTCTATGCTTAGGAACTTTTCCAGCAGAGGTACATGCAGATTTTCCCTAGAAGACACATACACAAATCTTTACAGTAACATTACTCAAAGAGCCCCAAGCTGGAAATAATTCGAATGTCTATTATAGAGTGGGCACATGAATTGTGGTTTATAATTACAATAGAATACTATTCAGGAAAACAAATGAACTTAAGCTAAAGGCAAAAACATAGGATAAAACAGATGTATAATATACTGTTGAAAGAATCCAGAGTCAGAAAATATGTACTATTCAAATCCATTTATATAAGTTTCAAAAATAGGTTAATTAAACCGCTGTGTTTAGAGATGCATCCCTACAAGCATACAGAAAAGGAAGAAAAGGAATATGGGAGAGAGTGTGAGAGAGGGTGTGTACTGGGGGTTTCCGAAAGTCACTGGCAATGTTCTATTTCTTCATCTGTTTTCACGGGGGGTTATTTTATAATAATTCAATACACAAAACATATCTTATGCACTTTTGTAAGTATGTCATAATACACAACAAAAAGTTTAAAATAATAAAATGGACACAATTTCTAGTCTTGTTGATTGTAAATCAAACGAGGAGCTCTGAATTTACAAAGTTAAAATTAAGCTGAATGCCACAAAGTAGAACAAGTCAGCTAATTAATTTACTCATTTTCCTGTGCATTAGAATTTTTTTTTTTAAATCGTAAACAGTGCTGGATTTTTATACAAACACCCATATTTTCTCCTCTCTAGTTTTACAGATATTGTTGAGAGTTTGTTTTACAAGTAGTTTTGTACTGCTTTGTTTTTGAGGACGTTTGTAATTAGTGGACATAAATGGATTTAAGCAGACATGGCCTGCAAAACACTCACTTTTCTGGCTTTTGTTCCACAAAAACCCGAGCCATTTAAGCAACTTTGCTAGGTGTTTGAGATAGAGACAGTGCTTTTATAAGGAAACTAGAGAACAGGGAGGGAATCTCCGTGTCAACAGAGTGTGTAAAGTTCGTGTGTCCTGTGATTAAAGAGATTCACTCTTTGCACCTTTTTCCCCGCAAGTAGAAGAGAATTGAAGCCCCAAGAATAATAGAAACTTCACTTTCTGCTGCTCCAATGGGAATGGGCTTAGACTTACATTTATGTTAATTTACTAATGACTATCTTTATGTATTTGGTGATGGGCACAAGCAGAAGCCTCTAAAGTATGCTTTAATTTTTAACTTGGATGGTGATTACATGAATGTTTGCTATGTAAAATCTCTCCTGTCCGTGTGTTTTGGACTCTGCTTTTTCTTGGTTTAGCCTATGGGCTCTTGAAAATCGAGTCAAATGCAAGGATTGAGTGCTGATGCTGTGTGAGGTGCAGTTCTAGCAAATGAGAGTGAGGGCAAAGGGAAGTGAGGCAGGGAAGGCTAGATAGGTGCCGTGGAAGGTGATGTAGTGTGGTGCTAGCCCTGTTTCATGCTGTACTGCAACAGATACAGCTGGCTGCTTGGTGGGAGGCCTGCTGTGCCTTATAGGTCATCTCCTCCAGGCAGGGTCAACAGAGAAACTGGCTCAGAGTAAAACCTTGGGGAAGAAGGAGAGGGAGTTTATATGACTGACTTGTTTTTGTCTCCTGTCCCTATTGGTCAAAGTTCACCACATGAAGTATCAATTCCCTTGTTCTTCTAGGTTGCGTTATTAGGCCCCTTTGGCAGCCACTTGGGAAGCCAGATATTATTCTCACTGGTTTCCCTTGGGTTCAAAAATTCTTTGGAGAGCCAGGTTCTCCTAGACTATGATTGTTCATGTGATTGTGGTTGAGTTGGAATGCCAAGAGAGCAGCTGCTGTGAAGCAAATAGGGAAAGATCCAGGGGGCAAGAGGATATTTGAGAAGAATATATTTTAAAATAAAAAAGTGAAGTCATACATATTTTGTATATACTTTCTCTTACACATAAAAACTTACTTGAAATAAATTCATTGTCTCTAGCACTCATCGCTTTAAAATGCGTTCTTGCATGCTGATAAAAGAATGTCATCTTCTTGATTTCTGTGCTAAGAAAAGTAAATTTTATTTCTGAGATAGAAAACAAATCAGTTTGTAGCTTCGTATTGGTAGAGACAGAAATTAGTCCATAATCATCTCTTTGTGATAGTGTCTTAAAATTTATGTTTGGTTTCAAAAGGATTGTATCATTTATTATTATCATTGTATAAACTGTTTTTGATATATTAAGTGCAAATTTCCATTCATACTGCAAGTTACTTATTTTCAGTCATGATGGTTCAATATTGTGGCTCAAAGTACTTTTGAGAATAATTTCCTTATTCCCCATGATGTTAGTTTTAGTTTTTATTAATGGGGAAAATTATAAAGTCAAAAACTCTTTCTTTGGATTTAATGATGGTTGTAAATACATTTTTAATTTTAGAAATCATACCACCAACCACAGAATTTTGAAAAGGAGTAACACATAACAGACCCTTGACTCTCTTGCTCTTTATCCCACTCGGTAAAACCAAAGCATTGGTCAAATTCAACTCTGCACACTCTATGTCCAGACTATAACCAAAAAACAAACAAAAACAAAACAAAATGTGCTTACCGATCTCACTTTAAATTTATAATCTCTAAACTAAGAGGATTCTTCATGCTGTCCATTGATCAAAATACATTTTCCTGGTTGATTTTCTCTTTCGCACACTTCTTATTTTCTCCTCATTTCTTCATACTTGCAACGTGTCTTCTTATCCTTATTATCAGCTCATAACTTAATTTCTTTCCTCTTTGCAAAAATGGAAGCAATCAGAGTAAGATTTCCAAGAGCTCAGACCCCATCTACCCAGGTATCTATTGCTGAGTTCCTGGGGACAACATTGTCTCATGTTATTATGAAGAAACCCTCCACCTTCTGCACTGAGGTTGGCTCTAGTTTTGTGCCCTTATCCTACTTTCCCTTACTTGCTCAAGGATAATAATCCAGGAATTCTTTCATCTCCCTCCAACATCATCATTTTTTCCCTTTTCTTAGATTATTCAGAACATCATCCAGGTAGGATTTTTTTCTTTTTTAACACCATCACGAAATGATTTCCTCTTGACTCCCTATCACCCTCCAGCTCTCACAACACTTTTCATTTCCCCTTTTAAAATAAAAGCACGCTCTAAAAGACTCACCCTTTCTTGTATTCTCCTTTCATTCTCCCTTGAATTCACTGCAATCAGGTTTCCTCCTATACTATACCAGTGCACTAAACCTGCACTTTATCAAGATCAGCAGTGACCACCAATTGCCAATGATCATTTCTCACTCCTCATCTTGATTTACAGGTAGCCTCTATCATAGCTGATCACTATGTCCATCTTGAAACACTTTCTTCACTTGAATTCCAACGCCACACTTGCCTAGTTTTCCTCTTACAGTTGTAGCTACTTGTTCTCATTGTCTTTTGCTGGTTCCTGTTCATCTACTTTATCTTCACATATTGGAGAGTCCCAGAGTAGAGTAGTTGGACATCTTGTCTTTTCTAGTCACACTTACTACCTAAGTGATCTACTCCACTCACGTGGCTTTACATATTATCTAAATGTTGATGACTCCCAAGCGCTGGATTCCAGAAATTCATATGCAACTGTCTTCTACGTTATCCCCACTACCACACACGGTCAAAGCTTTCAACATTTTTTATCAACATTCTTGTAATATGCTTCGGATGGTCTCTCTGCTTCTGCCCTTACCCCATCCTATCTCCTTTTAACACTGCAGACAGAGTGATCCTGTTAAAATGTAGATTTTCTTAAAATGCTTACACTGCTTTTTATCTCAGAGTAAATGCCAAGGCTTTAATATGACCTTCGAGGTCTGACAGGATCTAGCCCTGTGTAATCCTTCTAAATGCATTTTCTACTCTTCTGTTGACTCTCCTCAGCTACTCTGAATTTTGTGCAGTTCCTTGAATACACCAGGTACTTTTGTACCCAGAGCGTTTTACTTGCTGTTCCCTCTACTTATAGGGTCTTCCCCCATATAACAACAGATTACAAATCTAGCCAAGTATAAAAATATGATACATTTTATCAAATTGTGTTTATTTTCTAATGCAAGGATGGTTTTCCATCATGAAACATATTAATGTAATTCACGTATTTAATATAAGTAATGTAAACATTAAAATGAAACCCATAGAATATCATTAGATGCAAAGAAAGTATTCAATAAAACTCAGTATCCAATCATAAGAATTCTTAGAAAATGATAAATATATACAAAAACTACAACAAATATCATATTTTATGATGAAACATTGAAAACATTTCCCCAAAAAGTAAGAATATGGTCGAAGATAGCCACTATAGTTTCTTTTCTATTTTTACCTTGCAATTCAAGGCAGGACAATAGTAAAAGAAAACAGAATGCAAGTATATAAGAATAACAAAAGGTAAAAAGAGAAAATGGATCACTAACTCATGCCATATCCAAAAAAGAAAAGAAATAATTCCAGTTAGGTTCAATGTGAAAAATACAACTGTAACCTTTTAAAAGAAGATAACCAAAGACAATATTTTCTTGCCTTTTGGGTAAGAATGGATTTATTACAGACAGAGGTGCAAAATGCAAAGAAAAAGATTGATAAATTCGCTACCATTAAAATGAAGGACTTCTGGTCATCAGGATATACCGTAATGGCAGTGAAATAGTAAGTCATGGAATGGCAGAGAGTATTTGTGACAAATATTCAAAAAAGTCTCAGTATAATAATTTGACTTCTTTAATACCAGGTGCACATTGGTGACTCTGGGGGAAATAAGCCAACAGAGGTTTCCTCACAAGGTCTCTAACATTGCCTCTGACCTCTCCTCCCACTCCCCAGTTTTAAATTTTCAAAAAATGCCAATACTCTTTTAAATTTAACTGAAGAGATTTTAGAAATTGAGTGCTAAAGAGGGAGAAGGAGGGGCAAAGAGAACTCAGCTGAGATAGCATAAACTACCTCCACTTGATAGGGTAAGACTGTTCGTTTTCTGGAAATACAAATATATACAGGTTATATTTCATAGTGCCATTTTAACATTATTATGAATGAATTAATTTTTTAAACCAAAGCAAAATACATTTGTAGTTGGAGGAGGCAATGTTACTTAATGGGAAATATCATATTCTTTGGAGTCAGCCAGATACAGGGTTTAGCTTCTCCCTCGAACGTTAATGAGCAGCTAGCAAGAACAGATGATTTAACTTCTTGAAGAGGGTTATTCTAATAGGCTCAGTTTCCTCATTGGCTCCATGAACTAGATACTACCCACCTTGTAGGATTGGAATGAGGTTTAAATGACTCAGTACTTATAAAGACCATTGCACAGAACCTGACACTTTGTAAGCACTAAGTAAATGAAACCATAATAATTCTGTTTAATTTTGCTTTCTGAATTTGAAGGATTTAAAATAGCAGCAATTTGCAACTCCTAAATGAACACCAGTTCTGGCAAGGATTATCAATTAGTGTAAAGACTACTAGGTTTGATAGGGATTGGATATTTGAAGGATACCAAAGTGAAACCACAGAGATAACTTTCTAGTCCCAAGGGAGAGAAGTAGCTATACTTGAAGGAATCTGACTATCATGACCTAAATTCTGTGGTTAGTCTTAGTGTCATGAATGATGGGTCATCCAGATGTCTCCTGATATGTTGATGTGCACTGCATCATCTATGGTGTGTTCTGAATCCACCAAGTATTTAGAACCAAATTCAAGAGAGAAGAATAAGCTAAGTTACTCTGTAGCACATCTAGAAGGTGAAGTATTCTTCAGTATAACTGGCAAAGTCTCCTCAACAAGTCAATACTGTGAAGGAAAATAACAACAGAAGGGGCAAATGTGTTAGATTTAAAAAGAAGAGATTCAAGGACTGTTAAAAACAAAACAAAACAGAAGCCAACGTGTGTTCTGGTTTAGATAAACCAACTGTAATGAGTATTTCTGGGTCAGTTGGGGAAATTAGAATATGGACTATATATTAGGTAACATGAAAATTTATTGATAAGGAAACATAGAGGTTAACTAACTGAAAAAAAATGTGGGGTGTGTGTATTTGTGTGCGAGATACCAAAATATCTTGGAAGTTTTACACTGAGGTCTAGTCTAAAGAGTGTGTGTAGCAATCTATGGATGGTAGAAATATGGCATTTTTATTTTCTTGGTATTATTTATCTGAATTTCCTTACTTTCTACAATGCACACAGACTGCATTTAGACAACATAAAGATGTTGCCTTTGTAATTAAGCAAATTTTGAAATATTTTTTGAGATAAATGTCATTTTAACAGATGTATTAAGTGACTTCATTGGCATTGCATTTATATTACATAAGTTAAGAATCATTTAAGTTGAATACATAGTCTTGGGTGAACGTGAGGGCATTTATATACTGCCTTTTTCCTAGTTGGGTGCTTGCTGCCCAGAAAGCTTCAGGCTTTGTCAGTTACTTGGATTCCCATCTTGGTCATCAGCAGAGTACAGCTAAGAATACAGTAGAGAAAGAAATAAGCCTCATTGTTTACTAACGAAATTATAATTTTACTAAGATTTCTCTAGAGAACATATTTAGTCTGGCATTTAAATAATTAAACTCAAACAGCACTGTAAAAATTGTTTTTATGTAAATAATCTAACAATGAATCGTATTTTTTCATAAGGTAATTACCAGGAATTGGTAACATGTCTAACTTGTCATGATTCCTCAGAATGTATTTGTTAAAAGGTTGCTCTTAGAAAATCACAAAACAACCTCATATTTATAATGTTGTGAATTATACTTTCCTACATTTTACTCTTCTCCTTTGAACTATTTATTTTCTATCTTGTTAAAATGCAGCATCCCTAAACTTTGCATGCACTTCTTGCAATTTTCAATTATTTTCTATGAACAGTTGGTAAACATTCCAATTGTTTTTTTAATGAGATTGTCATTGAAGAGCAGGTATAGAGCTCCAGTATGGGGTACTCTTGTAGTTTTGATCTGCATTTCCCTGACGTTAAGCCTCTTTTCATATATCTGTTGGCCATTTTTGTGTCTTCTTTGGAGAAATGTCTATTCAATTTTTTTACCCATATTTTTATATCAGGTTATTTGTTTTTTTTGCTATTAAAGTCTAGGAGTTTCTTATTTAGTTTAGATATTAACCTCTTATCAGAAATATGGTTTGCAAATCTTTTCTCCTGTTCCATAGGTCTTTCCTTTGCTCTGCAGAAAATGTAGATACCTTTGAACGAAAATTTCAAATATATGCAAAAGGTTTAAAATGCAAAAGGTTTAAAAAAGTGTTTATTGCTTGGTTATCATTATTCCTTGTGTTTTACATGATTGCTTCAGAATATTGATCAAGCCTCACTCACTCCACTTTTTAACAGATAAGGTCCTTGTCATCTATCCTTTTCATCTTCCTTGCTCTGTTCTCTAAGACAGTTGTTCTCAAACTTGAACATGCATCATCACCTGGAGAGCTTGTTAAAACCTGGGTTGCTGAGTCTCAACCCCAGAGTTTCTGATTCAACAGAGAGGTGGGGCCCAAGAAATTATGTTTTTTCAGTTTTTCATGTGACACTGATGGTGCCCATCTGAAGCCCATACTTTGAGAACCGCTGCTCAGAGGAAAAAAAAAAATCAAAATTCATTTACCCAAACCAGTAGAATCCAGCACATGGCCTACCTCTTCACAGTTTCATTCTCTCATCCAAAATGACATTCTTCAACCTCCAAGTTCTGAACTATCAGAACCCTTGATCTCATGGTTAATGCCGCCTCTCTGACACATCAACCATGAGTGGAACTCCCTGTCATAAAACACCTCTCTCAGTCACTCAGAAGTGTCAAATTCAGCTCTTCTGCGAATTTTCTCGTGTCTCCTTTTCCCACAACTGTTGAAACTTGCTTTCTGCTTTGGGAATTACGACATTACTCATCCCGGCCTTTTTTGGCTAAAATCAAGCTTCTCTCAGCAGACCAAAGTTGAGTCCTTCCCACCATGTACAATGTTAAGCGGTCAGCTGCCTCAGTGCTCCTGCCAGCATTTTCGACTCCCTCGTGGGCCCTCCTCATCTCCAGCCTTGGATGGCGCCATGGTGAGCCTTCTGCTTGCAGACTGTAGACTGCTCCCAGAGAAAGTCCTGCGACTTCATGCAGCTGGTGCCCTGCTTCAGCCTGCTGTACCGCCTCAACTTGGCCAGGTCCGCCCGCTCAGCACTCCTTTTACTTATCCCTCACTGGTTCCCTGGATTATTCTCTGTAACTTTTCAGGACTTGTTTTCTTTCTTGAAGACCTCAATCCTATCAGACCTCTCAACTTTAATTTGATCTATCTATCGATCTTTTATTCTTCTCTCAAGTCTCAAAGAAAGATATATCCTCTCTCAAAAGTTTCCTGATGTTTCAAGCAGATGTCCCTTGGCTGTTTTTTTTTAAAAATAAATTTATTTATTTGTTTTTGGCTACATTGGGTCTTTGTTGCTGCACGCAGGCTTTCTCTAGTTGTGGCGAGCAAGGGCTACTCTTTGTTGCGGTGCGTGGGCTTCTCATTGCGGCGGCTTCTCTTGTTGCGGAGCACTGGCTCTAGGTGCATGGGTTGCGAGAGCTGTGGCACACAGGCTCAGTAGTTGTGACTCGCGGGCTCTAGAGCACAGGCTCAGTAGTCGTGGAGCTCAGGCTTAGCTGCTCCGTGGCATGTGGGATCTTCCCGGACCAGGGATCGAACCCATGTCCCCTGCATTGGCAGGCGGACTCTCAACCACTGTGCCACCAGGGAAGCCCCTCTTCACACTTTTCTTTTCTTTTCTTTTTTTTTTTTTTGCGTCACGCAGGCCTCTCACTGTTGTGGCCTCTCGTGTTGCGGAGCACAGGCTCCGGACGCGCAGGCTCAGCGGCCATGGCTCACTGGCCCAGCTGCTCCGCGGCATGTGGGATCTTCCCAGACCAGGGCATGAACCCGTGTCCCCTGCAACAGCAGGCGGACTCTCAACCACTGCGCCACCAGGGAAACCCCCAAAATACTATTTTTTGGACATCTGAGGTACTTTATTCTCTTGTTTCCAGATCTCTGGACCTTTCATGGTTTCACTTTTCTTCTCCTAACCTTAACGATTCTTCTCTCCACCAGCTTCCCCGCCCAAGCTGGCTTTGGTTTCCACATTCCGTTACTCTTTGGAGTATATAACCATCTTGTCTAGATTTTCGACCCTGAAATTCTCACCTTTGGTCCCAAATTCCTAACAATTCTAGGTACTTATTGAACTTTTCCTTTGAAAATGTAAAAGCTTTGTCTTTTCCCATCAAAATATTCCCCTTTTATCCTCTCTCCCTTTGTATTTATTTTTTAAATTTCTCTATTTGGAGCAGCACCGTTCACAGTGTCTGTATCTTGAGTGGTTTCTTTTACTTTTTGCTGACCTGTACCTTCTGATCTCAGGTGGCTGTGAGGTGACCGCAGCCTGCGGAGGCTTGAAGCAGGATCTCAGTTCCCTGACCGGGGATTGAAGCCAGGCCGTGGCAGTGAGAGCACTGAATCCTAGCCACTAGACCAGGAGGGCCAGTGGCTAGTGACAAGGCCCTGGCTCGTCTGCTCTGGAGAAAGGAATTTCAGCAGAGAGACAAAAAGTAGTGAAACAAGTAAAGAGTTTATTAGGAGGGAAAAAATCATGTGTAGATAGACACACGGGCAGGCTCAGAGAAAGAGTTGTGCCTTTGGGGTAGTTTAAATCACTTATATGGGGGCAGTTCTTCCAGGTTTCCTCTGGCCAATCATCTTGCTTTGTCTGGCTCTGAGTCCACATTTGGTCTGACTCAGGGCCCTCTTCTGTGTGCATGTGCACCTTCTAGCCAAGATGGATTCCAGCACAAGTGTCTCTGGGAATTTGAAAGAATATATTATGGTCTGGCGCCCCCTCCCTTCTCTTAGCCCTGAGGAACCTTTCTGTGCATGTGTAGTTTGGGAGGTCTCCTTGACCTCAAGAATGAGAAATATGTGGTCTCTATCTTTTATCTAAGCAGGACTCAACTCCTGCCATCATCTTTATCTTGGAGTATCTGTCCACAGGGAACAGATTCCAGCTGCTCAGCCTGGGGCCCATTTGTCTCCTGCCTCACTTCCACAGGCTACTGGTCACTGGGTTCATTTAGTGCTTTGGCATTTCTAAATCTTTCTTTCCTTTCCAGCGTTACTATCTATGCTTTCATGAATTTATGTTCGGTTTTCTTTAACAGTCACCTTACAAGAAACACAATGCATCTTTGGTTCAAAGAGCAGTTTAAATTTCTTGTCATGCTGTTTGTATTATGTCATTGAGTTCTGAAAATGTGTAATGACTCTTTGTTTCTCCTGGTAATCAGGTCCATCAGCCTTTGGTCAAAGCACGTATTAACTGGCCCCCCAAGTGTCCTGCTTCCCCCTTCCCCCTCTGCGCTCCCCCCCAAAAGCTGCAGCTCATTCCCTCACCATTCCCATGTACTTGTGTCTCACTTCCACGTTTTACTTCCATCTCTGCCTTAAATTAAACTGCCTCTTTTCTCCCTTTCTTCATACTTCTCTTTGATAATCAAATGCCCGTGCTTCTGTTAGGATGAATACTCCTTTCTCCTGAAGCCTTTACTTATTACTGCAGCCCACTGACATTGTTCCACTACTCAACTTCTATAACTCTTTTAGAGCCTAACATTTAATTACGTACTCAACCAAACCCTTTTTAGAGATTTCACATATGTATATTAATTTCCCAGTAAAACTTGAGTACCATATTCTTGAGTTCTATTCAACTGCAGGTATGCATTAAGTGAGTTCTCTGTGGCTTGTTCCATCAGGCCACAGCTCCTAGCCTTGTGCTGCATAACAAAAGAGGGCTAAGATGGATTACCTTCCTATTATTTAGAAAGATAGAAAGGTTTATTTCCTGACTCCCCTTAGGTTTTCCCTATGGCAAATTTGCATGACTGACTTTTTAAACTACAAAGTACTAGGTAATCATTGTTTGTAGTTGGTTCTTAGCTTAACAGTATAATGATCAGCATCATTATTATCAGAAACTCAGCCTAAAGAACTAAATAACTTGCCTCAAGGCACAAAAATTTGTACCATAGATTTTGTGGACTTTTTAAAAACTAGAGCTATAGTCTGATTCTTCAGTCTCTGACTTTAGCACCTGAGGCCTAGTCAGACCTTAAATAATCGTGTTTCAGCAAAAACTTTTCATTACATTTGAATGAAATAGGTAATATTTTAAATCCTAGATCAAAAGAACCTAGAAAGAAAAATTTTGAGTGTTTAGAATAACACATACCATTAATAGTATATTTGATAATTTTATTTAAATAAAAGTACTCTAACCTAAAGATGTGTGAAAACAAAATATTACTTGATAGTAGAAGCCATATCTGTTTAGAACTTAAAAAAAAACTTGTAGATTAAATATTTAAGTGGTAAGAGATATTAATTTATTAATGAAGGTGGAGTAAAATAAAACTAAATGTCATAATCTTTATTTTTCTGATATATAAGGTAGTTCAGTTTATGGATGAGAAATGACATGGGAGTATTTTATTATACTAATGTTGAAATGATAAGGGATCTAAGGATATATTGTCTTTTTTCCTACGTTTTAGATAAGAAGTGCATAAAGATACTTTTGGAAAGGCCTGAAGTCCTGCCACTGACTTGTCATGGCCACTGGATGTCACTAAGACCAATGACATGGATATGAGCCAAAATGTTCATGAAAGGCTTAAATACTAGTATTTCATTTTATTTTGAATTTATTTCATTCTCCAAAATGGGAAAATTCAAAATCTTATTAGGTATGAGTGATTTATAAAGAGATAGAGAAAGGAAGACTAGGACTATAGTGCAATTAAAGTACAAAAATAAATGGTAAAGGAAAAAGGGTTGTGAATTATGACAGATCTCAATGTGACTCCAATAGATAATTTTAACTCTAGTAGAGTAGCCATTTGTCTTAAATGATGCAGATACAACTTTAACTGAGCATTCAAGTCATCCTGCTGAAGGAAGAAGCCAGATATAAATTGTACCTTATATTGAAACTGAGCAGGACCCTGTGGGGTCCTCCCAGGTACAAAACCCATCTGGGTCCCCGTTTCTTTTTATAAAAAAAAGGCTTTAGTCTCCTAGGCCTTTCTTGTGTTCCAAAGAGAAGGCTTAAGCAGTTACTAATTAGGGAAGGGAAGGGCAGAAACAAAGGACAAGCAGTTAAGCCAGATAGCCTGAACAATAGTTCAATAATAAAACAGAGTCCTAGTTCCTTCTCAGGGGATATACATAATAATCTGACAGATATCTTGGAGTTGTTACCTGGCTCAGGTGGAGAATGGTGACTACATTCTGACCACAAGCATGAGACCCCAGACTGGTTGAAATCAGAAGTTTGATGATTAGGATTCTTAAAACATCACCCCAGTATCTCACCACCAAGCAATCAGAAGAAAGTCATGCATCCTTCAGCCCTCACCCTAAATGTTGCCTTTAAAAACCCTTCCCTGAAAGCCATAGGGGAGTTCCAGTCTTTTGAGCATAAGCTGTTCATACCCCTTGCTTGGTGCCCTGCAAGCAAACACTGTAGTTTCCTTCACCACAACCAGGTGTCAGTAAATTGGCTTTGCTGTGTGGTGGGCCAGCAGGTCCAAGTTTGGTTCAATAACAATATCAGATATCTGGGTTCTTGTTCTCTTGAACAGGGTTGAGCTCTTTTTAGTTGATGTCTGTTATGGGTTGAGTCATATCCACCCCTAAAATTCATATATTGAAGTCCTAGCCCCCGGTACCTCAGAATGAACCTTATTTGGCAATAGGGTCTTTACAGAGGTGATCAAGTTAAAATGAGGTCAGTAGCTGGTACCCTGATCCAAAATGACTAGTGTCATTGTAAAAAGGGCAAATTTGGATACAGAGACATGCATAGAGGGAAGACTATATGAAGAGACACAGGAGGGAGATGGTCACCTACAAGCCAAGTAGCGAGTCCTGGAACAGATCCTGCCCTCACAGCCTTCAGAAGGAACCATTTAATTTTCATCACAACCTTATAAGTAAAAACTATTCTCTCTTTTACTCAGGTAAAATTTAGAGATAAGTGAATTATAAAAGGCAGACTTTATCTCAATCTAAAACCCATACTTTTTTTATGACCACAATGCTTAACTATTTTTCTTTACTATTAAATTTAAAGGAACATTTACATTTTTATGAATAATTAGCATTATTTCTAATCATACTTACATAATACTGAAGAACTTTCTACTTGTGTTTCTAATTTGAATACAAACATAAACTATAAGCAATAAATCTAAAACACATTGTAAGTCATAATCCAAATAGAAATATTATTGCCCAAAGAAAATTACAAAAATTTACATCATATAGAAGATACTTTCTAAATGTTGGCAACTGTAATTATTTGGATTAATACAACTTCAATAGATGGGACATTGTGAAAATGGTGTAACACTTTTTAAAATCAAGCACACAGTAATGAGGAAGTTAGTTGATAGAAGTTGTTAATATAATTGGGTTTTATTCTTTGAGCTTGTCAGATCCATGCCTTGTAGTGGGGAAAAATACAATGATGTATGTGAAAAAATTGTATACTGTCATAGGATATGTAAAGGCACCATTACTATTTCTCAAATGATAGGTTAAAAACCTTCTATACAAACTTAAACATTAACAATAATGAATAAATATTCTTGGGTTTTGGGGATTCCATTGAAAAAACAAACTCGCTCCTAATTACCAAAATTATACTTACTAAAAGAAAAATTGAGATGACACAGGAAATGCAAACTGTTCTGCCTTTGCAATTTCATTGCCTACTATGCCACCTGTTACTAATGCTGATGCCAACTAGCTAAGTTTATGCCAATGCCCAATCCACATCTGAGAATTTTCTTGCAATCATTGCAGATTTGAAAGCATCTGTGAGCTCTTTTAATGTTTAGGCTAAAAAGTGGAATTAGCAATGGACTTGATGTACTCATCAAGTCAATGTACTCATGTGTGTATGATTTTGCATGTATATAAAGTTTTCAATAACACTCAAAAATGCTAAGTGGAACATAGATCATTTTGTTCATCTCAGTTCGGCCACTAAATTTTCATCTACAATACCTGATCTGTATTTAGACTTGAAAAGCTTTGCTCTTGAAAAGTAGATCCACATACCTAACTTGTTCCAAAACTACTTAAAAGCTTTCTAACTGAATTGAGTATCAAGAAAATTTCCCTGTAATTTTAACATCCATGTTGACCAAGTTGGTTCATCTTTTTTAGAAGAAATGATTTCACTTTGAAACTCTGAAGCAAAAGGGTATCAGTTTCAAAACTACACTTACGTTGGTTAAATTTATTAACTCGTATGCCATTTAATTAATGCCAGTATTAATTATATCAAATTCAAAGGGATATTATATACATTAAAAGCAACTCTAGATTTATCAATATCAGCAAAGCATTCTTAAGATTTTTCTGGTGTATGTATTTTTCTACACATATAAAATTTCATGAATAAAACTATTCAAACCCATTTACTTCTGCTTAGAGTCATATGTTTTGTTTTAAGGCAGCAGGCAATACTAATTTTGAAAGTATATGATAATAAATATCTCTATTTTGTTAAATGATTTAAAAAACTATACATATTAAAAAAATAAAATATTTAGTTAGAAAAAATAGCTTGCTTAAATAATGCAAGAAACACATTGAAAGCATAGAATATATTCTATTTGAGAAAGAAATTTATCACTGATCTTCTTTACTAGCGAGTCTTCAATATACCTGGCACCTGGGGAGGGAAGGACAATGAATAGCAAATACGGATTAGATCAACTGTTAGAAACTTTATGGGTGGCACTAAGGGCAACTTGTGATTTTTAAAGAACTTTATAAGCTCAACATTGTGTCTACATTTGTTGAAAAATTCATTCAAATTGTTTTCAATGGGGGGAAGTGACAAAGGGATGTATGTCTTAATGACAGAACTCTGTTACATCAAGCTTATCAAGGGTTGGTCATAAACATGACACGTTAAACATTTTTTTTCTGTTTTATCAGCAAGATAAAAAGGAGAGTCTATACTTTTGCACTTATATTTCTATAAAAATTAAACCCAGTCTTCAGATCAGACATGACAATTTCAGCTGAAGTGGTTTTCTTACAAGTGGATTGGCACTTGCCTATTGTGTTACTACAAAACTCGTAAATCATATGGTTTTATTCAAAGTATCAAAACTAAAATGAAAAGCCTAATGTTGCTGATGAGACGCCATCTTAGACATACATAACAGTCTAGAAATTAACATTTACTAGAACCATCTGAATGTTGAAAAAAAAAATAGCTCAAGCTGTAACTAAATGACAGCTAATGCTCATCGAGATTTTAACAAGTATCTGGATGTTTGGCGTCGTGTAGGAAAGTTCCAGATGGTTGACAAGACTTCTCACTTTTCATTTCGATGTTTGTCCCAAGAATTTCATTCAGTTTTTTTTTTTTTTTTTTGCGCTACGCGGGCCTCTCACTGTTGTGGCCTCTCCCGTTGCGGAGCACAGGCTCCGGACACGCAGGCTCAGCGGCCATGGCTCACGGGCCCAGCCGCTCCGCGGCATGTGAGATCTTCCCAGACCGGGGCACGGACCCGTGTCCCCTGCATCAGCAGGCGGACTCTCAACCACTGCGCCACCAGGGAAGCCCTTTCATTCAGTTTTAATATTCATCCATGGAGATAACTTGTGACAGACACATAACTTTCAGGGATATTCTTAATATATTCTATTAACAGAACATGAGTCATATTTGGGCATGCCATCCTTCAGTAGATTAAAATAACATTAGTAGGAATTAAATTACTTGCATATTTGAGTTCTTTGGTAATCACTACTAAACTTGTGCTTTACAATGATCTCAAAATACTGGTTAACCCTGTTTCAAGTAATATTCAGTGTCTGAAAGATAGTGGGCACTCATTAAGTGTTTAATTAATGTATAAAGAAAAATATAGTTGCAATGGAAAATATCTATAATAGGTGAAATCTACAGATCATAAGCTAAAGGGAGAAACAGAAAATTAATAAGGTGTATGAAGGAAATTTACATATTTGAACTATGAAATAATATGCAGGGTTGTTGTTTCATCTGATTTGCATGATTTGTCTCTGGCCATATTAAATAATCATCAACTTTCTCTTTTTGCTTTGTGCTGTGAAGTAGCAGACATGGCATGAAATATAGCAATCTGAGGGTCTTCCATTTTACCTTCTGTACTGTTGGCTGACAGCAACTGGATTGGGATCTCTTTTTTTGAACACATGACATGAAATGTTAACAGTTTATAAATATTGTTTTGCATGGGAATAGAAGTGATTGAAAGGCAGTTCCCTTTTATGTCAAAAGCTATTAAACTGGGGATGTGTTAATAAGCTCCAATTCTAACGAAATTTAGAGTGCTTGTGTAGAAATGCTAATTTTGGTTACTGAACAGGGGCTGGAATTGGGAAACCGGGTTCTGGGCAAGCCATCTTGTCATTTATGTGTACTTATAAATATACAACTTATGCTGCCAATGTGTGTGAAATTCTTTAAACAAACCCACCGTTCAAGCATAAGATGTCTGTCCTTAATATGGAAGATTGTAGAACTTTCTGCAGAAGAGATCTCACCTCATTTCCCTCTAGATTAATATTGTGAGGACAAGTAGAGGAGCTTTATAATCCACTGGTCTCTTCCGCCTCTGTGTAAATAGCCCATACATGCTGATATGGAAGCATCAATTTTCCTGGGAATGGCGGCCAATGGTGGGGCTGCTGACTGCAGTTCTTTCCAGCCAAAGGCAAACTTGTGGAACGAGTCGCAGTAATTGGCTCTTCCTGGATGCTTAGCTGTCCACCTCACAGTTTTATGTTTTGTTAAGGAATCATCAACACCTCTTGTTAGCTCCCAAGGTTTAGTGTTGCCCTATCTGTAGCCAAGAATCCCACATTTCAATTATTTTGGCTGGTAACTCACCACATATGTTTTTGGCATTGTTAACTGAAAAGGAAAAAGAACAAGTTGGGCTGCAATTAAAACAACACTGAAGAAAGGGGTAGTGTGTGGCTTTTTATCATGACCATTAAAATCACTGATTTTCTTGTCGGTGGGATATGTAGCAAAAGTGAGTTGCTATTTAAAGACATTTAATCAATACAGATTGTAAACATTCATTTTTTTTTTAGAAGTGAAAGTAGTTTTACTTTATTGTTTTTGAAAACAAAAAAGTAGAATACGGTAATACAATCCTTGGAGACTCAAGATTGAAGGCAAAAAATAATACACCTCTGGTGTTTGCTAGTAGCAAGGAGAAAAACTAGTAAAATACTACAACTGATAAATATTAACTAAGGCTGTTTTGTGTTGAAATGTCTAGGCTTTAAGTTCCATCGGCAGATGAATGGATAAAGAAGATGTGGCACATATATGCAAAGGAATATTACTCGGCCATAAAAAGAAATAAAATTAAATTGAGTTATTTGTAGAGAGCTGGATGGACCTAGTCTGTCATACAGAGTGAAGTAAGTCAGAAAGAGAAAAACAAATACCATATGCTGACACATACATATGGTATCTTAAAAAAAAATGGTTCTGATGAAGCTAGGGGCAGGACAGGAATAAAGACGCAACCATAGAGAATGAACTTGAGGACACGGGGAGGGGGAAGGATAAGCTGGGATGAAGTGAGAGAGTGGCATGGACATATATACACTACCAAATGTAAAATAGATAGCTAGTGGGAAGCAGCCGCATAGCACAGGGAGACCAGCTCGGTGCTTTGTGACCACCTAGAGGGATAGGATAAGGAGGGTGGGAGGGAGACGCAAGAAGGAGGGGATATGGGGATATATGTATACATTTAGCTGATTCCCTTTGTGATACAGCAGAAACTAACACAACAGTGTAAAGCAATTATACTCCAATAAAGATGTTAAAAAAAATGTTTAGGTTTGCTAGTCAAGATAATGATATGTTCAAATATGCTCATCTTTATTAACAGTGGTTAATTAAAAAAAGAAAACAATGACACTAGTAAAATTTAAAACTTTTTATTTCTGAAGAAAGGGTTGAATTGTCATGGTAACATTCACCAAATCACCTGAATCAGAAAAGCAGGAATCAATATGCACCCTTTCCCTCTTCCTCACTCCAAACCACGTAAAATCTATTCTAAGTTCATTCGTGTTTGCTTCTTTAATAGCTTACGTATCTGTTTTAACTCTGCACCATATCTTTTCTGATGAATTCACATGCTCATCTTCTGTTTACAGGGCCCCATCAATCATCTGTGACTGTTATCCCTAATCTCCTTGTTTGTCTTTCATACCCCATCCTTCTTTTAAAACCATTTCCATTTAGTTTTCCCACTGTCTTAGTAATTGGATGCATGCATATAAATCCTTCCATGATTTTGGGCAACCATCTTTCTCAGCATCATCATCTGATGTTCCCTCTCCTCCTTTCTATTCATCTCACCTCTCCATGTGACTTTCTGTGCACCAGTCAAGTGGAAACATTTGCAATTTCCTCTTGCATGCCATGCTCTTTTGTGGTTCAGGCTACTCTTCTGTGATGGAATTATTCTTCCAATTCTGTTTACCTGGTAAGCATGAATTCTAAGGTGATCATCTCTCCTAGACAACCTTTCCTGATGCCCTGACTCCTCAAGGGAAGAACCAGCCATATTCCTCTGCTATGTGTTACATTGCATTTCATAATCATTTTTTGAACTTATTTTAGTTTCTGTCTTATACTTTCGTTAAGTACATATTTATTGGATATTTGCCATGTGGAGTACACTGTCTTATATATCTTTATATTCCTGGCATTGAGCACAGTCCTTGGCATACAGTAGGTACTAGAAGAAAGTAACCTTTGAACTGAAAAGGGAATGGTGACAGAAGTTCACCAGTCACAAAAGAGAGTTGTGACATGAGGAGAAGATGTTCTATGCAAAGGAAGGGCTTTTTAATGGAAGCTTAGCTGAGAATTTCAGGGGAATTCTGTCTGGATATAGGGATCTAGAGGTTGAGAGGTAAGATTATTTGAGTTAGGCAGAAGCCGAGTCATGCAAGAATTTGTTTATGTTGGAAATTGTACAGATTTTTTTCAGTAGGTTATGGGGAGAATATTCCAAGTATGTGAGTGCTATGACATGAAACCTTTTTGAAATTTCAGTATGGTGGATGTATCTGAAGTGGGCATGTTGGAGAAAGAACATGGAGAAGCAGATTGATAAAGAGATATAAGGTGGGATAAGAAGTACACTGATCAGTTAGGAACTCATTGCAGTATCCTAGGTAAGAGATAATTATGTTGAAGTAGGGTAATGGCAGTTGAAATGGAAAAAAAGGGGTAAATAAAAGAGATATTTAGATGGTCAAAAATTCATGCCCAGGTGTATGCTTTGTTAAGGTATTTGGGAGATAGATAAACCTAAAATGATTCCCAGGTTTCTAGCTTAGACCACTGGATGGAAGGAAGGCATTTAAGATTGGAAATAATAGGGGAATGGCAGATTTGGGGAAGGACTTCGATTAAGTTTGAAGAATGTTAACTTATAGATGCTTATGGGCCCACCAATTGGACATATCAAGTGGACAATCAAATATTATTGTTCAGAGATCTTAAGAAAGATGTGAGTAAAAAAAAAAAGAGATTTGGGGGTCCTCATAGTCTATGGACTGAATTGATTTATATAGGAGAAATTACCTAGGGATCACTTAAAATGTGAGAAGAGAAGAGAGTTGAAAGAAACTTGGAGAATATATTTAGAGGTAAAGAAAAGAAAGACCAAGATGGAGACTGAGAAGACCCTCTCCCCACAAAGTTTAGAAATCCAGAAATTATTGGTTTTAATAAACCAAGAGAAGAAATATTTTTAAATAAAGGTGTAGTCTGTAGTGCCAAAGAATGCAGAGAAATAAAGTAAGAAAAGAAAAATGTGGAAGTCAATTAGATTGTGACCATGAGGCACCCTGAGATTTTAGAGGACAGTTTCAGGGGGGTAGTTGCGATATGGCTCCTATGTAATGGGTAGAAGTTCAAGTGGATATCAGGTACTAGGGACATATAGCAAAATGTTCATATTCTAAAAATATTGCTGTACATAACAGGAGAAACGGGGTGATAGCGAGGGATTTTGGGTGTGTTAAGGGACGCATATCTAAGGTCAAGTGAGATTTTCTTCTCTCGACCACATTTGGTCCCTTACTCTCTTTCTTAACCGCTCCTTCAGTATCTAGTTCGCGGCTCTCTATTCCTAAAGGTATGACAGATTATTTTCATGTTCAGAATTATTTCTTTCTCTACTGGCTCATCTTTCAGAGATTTTCCAAATCCATGGCTTTCTTCCATATTAATCTCAATTTTAAAAAAATCTTTTATTTCAAATTCTAGTTCTTGATCTTAGGCTGCTTCTACTTTATAACATGAACTTTCCCTCTTGGATAACATTTTGGAAATACCAGTTTAGCACTTATAAATTAGAACTCACCATTTCCTCCCAGGATACTTAACCCACCTCTTATGTTACTTTCCTGGTTTTGAAATGGTAATCGTCCATCCCTGTGTGTCAAGTCACCAGATTCTATCTGTGCTTTGCAATGTCTTTTCCATGGGTCCCATTTTTTCTCTTTCTATTGTCCCTATATTTGTTAGTTTCTTATCATTCTTGCTGGGATACTGGGATAATGATTTATTTATCATTCTTGCTGGGATAGCAATCTCAAAAAATAATTTGAAAGATTTGCTGGTCTCTATGCATTATTTTGTTTATACCCATTCCTTAATGAAGAACCTTGAATGTAGACTATCCACAGTACTGTATATGTTAAGATTGGCCTTCCAAAAAGTTAATTAAATCCAATGATTGCAAAGGATTCCATAAGTAACTTACTTAAGAAAGACCCATGATGTGCAGGCAGAGAATTAGGCCCTGGGAGAACAGCAATAACTCAGGCTTTAAATAAGCATCTATTTAAATGAAAACAAATTGTCTTAGTGAACAGGGTCATTTACCTGTGATCACATTACTAGGTACAAAGAATAATGAAGATTTCCCTTTTACTGGTAACCAGATAGATCCCATTTAGTTAAGTCATCCAAAACTGCCAGACTATCTTTGCTGTCAAAAAAAACGAGGAGAGAGAGTGTTAAGGTTTGTGACTGTGAGTATCTGGGTCTTCACCCTTTTAAATTCCTATCTGTGATCCCTGAGCCACAGTGCTCTGAATTTAGCTTTCAGAAATATCCGGCCAAACAAGCCCATATCTAGTTCCAGTCACTTCTTCTCCATTCCTACTACTTCCTTTGACCTGCAACATGGGCTCTTTCCTATGTCTCTGTCCTGGTAGCCTTTAGACCTGAACTGCAATGTTGCTCTTTCCTGGATCTTTAGGCTGAAGGCCTTTGACTTGAACTGCAGGACTATCTCTTCTCTGGGTCTCCAGCCTGTTGGCCTACCCTACAGATTTTGGATTTGCCAGCCTCAATCATATGAGCTAATATCTTAGAATAATTTATCAAAATAAATTTCTAAAAATGAATCTATCTATCTATCTATCTATCATTTATATCTATCTATCATCTATCTATCATCTATATCTATCTATCTATCAATCATCTCTATCTATCATCTGTCTGTCATCTATATCTATCATCTATCTATATCTATCATATCTATTATCTATCTATCTATCTATCTATCTATATCATGTATCTATCCTATTGGTTCCTTTTGTCTCAAGAACCCTTAATAATACACTAAGCAAGAAATGTTGCCTCCCACCAGGTGATGTTGTATACAGGGGACCCCATTTTTATAACCTAATTTGTTCCAAGACAATGGTCACAAGATTAAGTATGGAAGTCAAGAAATTTCTCTACTGACATTTGCCACATTTATCTTTGGTCTTGTCTTTTCTAATCCACCTTGAACATTGCAGCCAGAGGGGCTTTCTAAAACCACAAATATGATGATATTGCTTTCTTTTGTAAAATTATTTAATAACTCCACATAACCCTACAAAATGCCAAACTCATCTGTATGGTCTACCTGGCCTTTTGTAATCAGGCTGCTGTGCCTCTCTAGCTTCTCCCCTCCTGCTCCTGCATGATCCAGCCGTGGGGAACCGCCCCTGGCATTCCACCTCTTTGAGCCTGTCTTCCTCCTGTACATCTTTAATCTTTAAGCTGTTGCTTCTGCTTAGAATACTCACCCCTAATTTGTCTGTTGTGTGAGCACCTAATTATCTTTCAATTCACATTTCAAACACTCCAAATGACATCATTTCCTACTTGTTTCAGCCAGCGTTGACTATCTTCTACTCTGTGCCCTCACAGAGCTGTTTTAGGCAACCAGGGTTCACGATATCGCGTGTTCCCTCTGCCATCCTATCTTTCCATATTCAAGGCTACAGCCTGTACTAGAAGTGACGACCGACACTTGTTTAACTGCAACTTCAGGACTCCACATGGACACCAGTCCCAGTCAAGGTTATTTATAAAAAGTCGTATGCTTGCTTAGTTAATGGGAGACAGTCTATATACCATTGAATCAGGCAATGATTTTAACAAAGGCAGTCTGTATGTGGGAAAGTCTGTATGTATTTAAGAACAAACATGGTGAAACAGTGAAAGAAAATGTTTTCAACTTACACAAGGAGAATTTGGTCATGTTAAGAGAGAACATTGATGTATCAATAACGTCAGAGTTCAGGGTGAATTGCAAGTACCATCACAGGAGACTCTTAAGATCCCTTTATGATCCTTGTTGAGGAAACAATTAAGTTACAAGTTTGGAGTCATCTGTACATTATTCATTCAGAGGCTTTGTAAGACTTCCTTTCATTTTTTAAAAATGAATCTGTTTTTCTCTAAGTGATTGAAGGCTCTCTTAAGGAAAGGGAGCACTGCCTGAAAAGAAGGATAACTGAAGACCTAGTTGTTGAATAAATGAGGGAAAGGATGGAAGCCGGTAATAAAAGCTTAACTAATCAGCTTTTGGTTGATTGTGGTAAGTAATTGAAAATCAGTCATTTCAATCAGTAATTGAAAATTGAACCTCAATAATCCCTGGGATGTAGATAATTGAAGGGATGGACCTTTCCCTGTCTCCTATTGATTGTCTCCTTTGTCCTGCCAACATGGGAAGCATTTTAAGTTATCTGGTTTGACCTTGTCAAAAATATGAGGTAAATATTATCTTCATTTTATAGATAAGAAAAATCAGGCTCAGAGGAGACAAATAAGTGTTCAAAGTCTCACATCTAGTAATAGCTTGAGCTCCAAGTCTCATGCTCTTTCTAGCCTGTATTTCAAGACTGGCCACTCGTATATAAAGCCCTTCACTCAAGTTAAATTCATCCACTTAGCACCCCTTAATGTTTTAGCCCTTTAGCCCTTTGTATTTATGATTCTTTACTTCCCTCCGTCATATCTTTTCTCTTCCATCCTTCAGCACTTTAGTAAAATCTTTTTTATGAAAACGGCTTAGCTTTAGTCCAGGGTTTCTCAACCTTAGCACTATTGACATTTTGGACCAGATCATTCTTTTTTGTGGGGAATGGTCCTGTGAATTGTAGGATGTTTAGCAGCATCCCTGGCATCTATCCACGAGACACCCATATCCTTCCCCCTCCCAGCTGTGGCAGCCAAAAATATTTCCAAGCCTGTCTTGCTTAGCATTTCCAGGGGGGGACAACTGTCCTCAACTGAGAACTGCTGCTCGGATATATCCTTCCCTGTAAGTCTTTGCAGATCTTTCCGAGGCCTCTGCAAAAACCACAGCCCTTTATTAGTTATCTTTGTATTTGCAGTTAAACACGCACTTCCTTAAGACCTCCCTTTCCTGATTTTCTTTATATTTTCAGTCCTATGTTGCTATTTAACTTTTCATGTGCAGAACTATCTCTTCAACTTTCTAAAAGTTTCTTTTAAGTAGAAACGAAGCCCTTACAGAATCTCAGTAAGCCTTTGTGTTTTGCACAGAACACGGATTTGGTAATCTGATTATTTTGTGGCATGGAAATTTGAATTAACTAAAGATGTGAAATTATTTGAAACACCTAATGACTAATGACGTCCAGCAGCAGCTCAAGTCCCAGTTGTCAAGTCACCTGGGAGGAAAATGACAAATGCCATCTACTGTTTACTTTCTATTCGTGCACCAGGTTAATTTCTTAAACAGTAACAAAAATTTGGATTTCTACATAGTTTCTCTATTATATTGTAAAAGGCAAGAGATTTTTAAAAAATGAGGTGAATTAATTAAATCATGAGATGGTATTAATACATTCATGTAAGAGCAAAGTCACTGTTTACCAGAGAAAGTATAGAAGACTTTTTTAAAGCTGCAATTTTGTACCTTACTGGAGAATACATGATTCTTACTGCATTTCCACAGGTGTGAAAACCAAGTAGATTCTAATATCTTTCAGGTGCCTAGGCCCAGGGTCCGTTTTAGGAATCTTGGGTTTATGTTGTAATTGTGATTTTGTCATCTCACAGTCACTTTAAGTTTTGTTAATGTGGTGAATATTCCTTCAGGACAAGAATAGAAGACCTCTATGAAATCTGTTTTATTAAAAATTTTTTAATTGTGGTTAAATATACAGAACATAAAATTTGTCATCTGAATCATTTTAAGTGTACAGTTCAGTACTGCTAAGTACATTCACATTGTACTATTGACTCTTGTGCAATCAATCTCCTGGTGCTTTTCACCTGGCAACAATGAAACTCTACACCCAATAAAGAACTCCCCCTCTCCCTTCACCCAGCCCCTGCCACCACCATCCTACTTTCTCTCTCTATGAATTTGACTACTTCAGATACCTCACATAAGGGGGATCATACCATATTTGTCCTTCTGTGACTAGATTATTTCACTTAGCATAATATCCTCAAGATTCATCCATGTTGTAGAATATGTCAGAATTTCCTTCCTCTTTATGGCTGCATTATATTCCATTGTATGGATAGACCACATTTTGTTTATCCATTCATCTGTTGATGGACACTTGGGTTGCTTCCATCTCTCAACTGTTGTGAAAAATGCTGATATAAACAGTGGTGTACACAAATCTCTTTGAGATGCTGCTTTCATTTATTTTGGGGCATATACCCAGAAGTAGAATTGCTATATCATATGGTAGTTCTATTTTTAATTTGTTAAGGAACCATCATACCGCTTTCCATAGAGGCTGCACCACTTTACATTCCTACCAACAGTGTGCAAGGATTCCAGTTTCACCACATCCTTGCCCACACTTGTTATTTTCTGTTTTGTTTTGTTTTGTTTTGACAGTAGCCATCAATGAGTGGTATCTCATTGTGGTTTTGATTTGCATTTCCTTAATGATGTGTGATGATTTGAACAACTAATGATTTGAGCAACCTTCTTTTGTGCTTGTCGGTCATTTGTATATCTTTTTTGGAGAATTGTCTCTTCAAGTCTCTTGCCCATTTTAAAATCGATTTGTTTCTTTCTGTGGTTTAGTTGTGGAAATTCTTTACATATTCTGCATAGTAACCCCTTATCAGATATATAATTTGCAAATATTTTCTCCCATTCCATAGCTTGCCTTTTCACTCTGTTGATGGTATCCTTTGATGCATAGAAGTTTTTAATTTTGATGGAGTCTGATTTATCTCTTTATACTTTTACTGCCTATATTTTTGGTTTCAGATCCAATATATCATTTAAATCCAATGTCATGAAGGACCTCTATCAAATTTATCTTCCTCACAGAACCTAGAACTCATGAATTACTTCCATTTTGGTTGACTGAATGATTTAAATGTTAACTGCCAACCAAATCTTCATAAAGTTTCCTCACTCCAATTCCATTATATAAACATTTGTATTATATAAACTGTGGGAATGTACTCTCTGTCTTTGTCTCTCAATCTATCTTTCCCTCTCCGCTCTGGCTTTTGTGCTCTCTTGTGTACTGCATACTCTTTCATTCTGTTTAATATTAGTCTCTGTGTAAAAATAAGAGAATTATTCTTATCACCAAACATTTTGTAAGGACTAAATTGAAGAAAATGTATGTGTATGTTTGGCAACATTTGGCAATAGTAATTGCTCATAAATGATGGTGATTAACTATTGACGAAAAAAATCAGACTTGCAGGACATAGAAAGTCCTTAAAATTTGCAATACTGTTATTAAACATCTGCATGACACTGTCAGGGTCTTACACTCTTTTGGGGAAGATAAGTTTAGATTAAAATGTGTGCATAAAAAGAATCATGATCATCAGTGAGTAAAGCAAATACTGATGTCCGCCCAAGTTCCAAGGAGAGGGAGATTACTATGGAATTGATCAGCAAGATAATGCTTCATAGAGAAGATGAACTTGAGCATCATCTTGATGGACAGCTGAATTTGGATGACAGGAGGGGAAAAGAAGGACACGCCAAGATGGTGAACACTTGAGGGATGATTAGTCTATCAATTGGCCTTCAGAGTGTGGAAGGCCTTAAACATCATGTTATGGGTTCTGTACTTCATCTTCTAAACCAGGGGTTGGCAAACTTATTAACTTGTTCTGTAAAAGGCTAGACAGGAAATATTTTAGGTTCTGTGGTCAAAAATGTTCTCTGTCACATATCTTCTTTCCTTTTTTTTTTTTTTTTTCCAACAACACTTTAAATATGTAAAACCCATTTTTAGTTCTCAAGCTGTACAGAAACAGGCCAGAGGCTGGATCTGGTATAGTTTGCTGACTGAGAATTCTATCAAAGATTTTTTGAACAATTACTTGACATGATCAGAAGTACATTCTAAGAAAATGGCTGAGGGTGGTGAGAATCACCTTACACATCTTTCCTACCTAGATTTTGTATCATCAGAGAAAACATGTTTTGCTAATTAAACTGGAAGGACAAAGCTTTATATTTTCTGACTGTGTAACTGGAAGGACAAAGCTTTATATTTTCTGACTGTGTATATAGAGCAGAGAATGCTACCATCACTGAGAAGATTACAGTATATAAGGTCTTTAGGATTACATTTTCATTGCATCTTACCCTCTTGCTAGCTACAGTTAGCATCATAATTGCTATTAATAGCATTACAAATGGGTACATTGTAGACAATTAATGGCTACTTTAAGAAGTGAATTTAGGAGGTGAAAATGCTTTATGGTCTCTGTAATAAAGAAGTTTTATTGCAGCTAGTTAAGAAACAAATATTATGAGAAGAGCAGATTCTTCTAGTATGTATCATAAAGTATGACCACCTTTATGCTAGCAACTTAATTCTACACATTTCATGTGTTTGCATTTAAAGGTATTTCCATCAAAATGATGATATGCAACCAAAGACATATATTGTCTCTTTGCTCATCTCCTTATCAATTAATGATTACCAGGGAGATTTGGGTCAGCTTTACAGGAGGACTGATTAAGTACTTCGTTATATGAACAAAATTAAGTTTCTTCATCTTTAAATGCAGTATAGGAGAACCCAAATGCTTTGAGTTTGTGATAATTTTATCTGTCAACTTGGCTAGGCTACAGTATCCAGATATTTGGTTAAATATTCTTATAGATGTTTCTGTGAAGGTATTTTAGATTAGATTATGTTGATCCCATATATATATGTGTGTGTATATATATATATATATATATACACACATACATACACACACACACACACACACACACATATAGTTGGTCCTGTTTCTCCAGAGTGCATGTGTGTGTGTGCTCAGTATCTGACTTAGAGTATAAGTTGTGTAGTATATTGGCATATACATAATTAACTTTTGGCAATGGAGGGGTGAGCTTCTAGGTAAGGAGACATTTCACAGTGTGACTGGAATCAAAGTCTGCTATTTGCATGCTCTTATGTGCTGTATGTATTAAGCAACTGGACAAAGAGAACAAATGACATTTTAAAGTATAAGCCCCCAGAGGACAGACAGCAGAAGCAAGAAGAACTACAATCCTGCAGCCTGTGAAACAAAAACCACATTCACAGAAAGTAGACAAGATGAAAAGGCAGAGGGCTATGTACCAGATGAAGGAACAAGATAAAACCCCAGAGAAACAACTGAATGAAGTGGAGATAGGCAACCTTCCAGAAAAGAATTCAGAATAATGGTAGTGAAGATGATCCAGGACCTCAGAAAAACAATGGAGGCAAAGATCAAGAAGATGCAAGATACGTTTAACAAAGACCTAGAAGAATTAAAGAACAAACAAACAGAGGTGAACAATACAATAACTGAAATGAAAACTACACTAGAAGAAATCAATAGCAGAATAACTGAGGCAGAAGAACGGATAAGTGACCTGGAAGACAGAATGGTGGAATTCACTGCTGTGGAACAGAATAAAGAAAAAAGAATGAAAAGAAATGAAGACAGCCTAAGAGACCTCTGGGACAACATTAAACGCAACAACATTTGCATTACAGGGGTCCCAGAAGGAGAAGAGAGAGAGGAAGGACCCAAGAAAATATTTGAAGAGATTATAGTCAAAAACTTCCCTAACATGGGAAAGGAAATAGCCACCCAAGTCCAGGAAGCACAGCGAGTCCCATACAGGATAAACCCAAGGAGAAACATGCTGAGACACATAGTAATGAAATTGGCAAAAATGAAATACAAAGAAAAATTATTGAAAGCAGCAAGGGAAAAATGACAAATAACATACAAGGGAACTCCCATAAGGTTAACAGCTGATTTCTCAGCAGAAACTCTACAAAGCCAGAAGGGAGTGGCATGATATATTTAAAGTGATGAAAGGGAAGAACCTACAACCAAGACTACTCTACCCAGCAAGGATCTCATTCAGATTTGACAGAACCTTTACAGACAAGCAAAAGCTAAGAGAATTCAGCACCACCAAACCAGCTCTACAACAAATGCTAAAGGAACTTCTCTAAGTGGGAAACACAAGAGAAGACAAGGAACTACAAAAACAAACCCAAAAGAATTAAGAAAATGGTAATAGGAACATACATATCGATAATTACCTTAAATGTGAATGGATTAAATGTTCCAACCAAAAGACACAGTCTTGCTGAATGGATACAAAAACAAGACCCATATATATGCTGTCTACAAGAGACCCACTTCAGACCTAGGGACAAATACAGACTGAAAATGAGGGGATAGAAAAAGATATTCCATGCAAATGGAAATCAAAAGAAAGCTGGAGTAGCAATACTCTTATCAGATAAAATAGACTTTAAAGAATGTTAACAAGAGACAAGGAAGGACACTACTTAATGTTCAAGAGATCAATCCAAGAAGAAGATATAACAATTATAAATATATATGCACCCAACATAGGAGCACCTCGATACATAAGGCAACTGCTAACAGCTGTAAAAGAGGAAATTGACAGTAACACAATAATAGTGGGAGACTTTAACACCTCACTTACAGCAATGGACAGATCATCCAAAATGAAAATAAATAAGGAAACAGAGGCTTTAAATGACACAATAGACCATATAGATTTAATTGATATTTATAGGAAATTCCATCCAAAAATAGCAGATTACACTTTCTTCTCAAGTGCGCACATAACATTCTCCAGGATAGATCATATCTTGGGTCACAAATCAAGCCTCAGTAAATTTAAGAAAATTGAAATCGTATCAAGCATCTTTTCTGACCACAATGCTATGAGATTAGAAATGAATTACAGGGGAACAAAAGGAAAAAATACAAACACATGGAGGCTAAACACTATTTTACTAAATAACCAAGAGATCATTGAAGAAATCAAAGAGGAAATCAAGATATACCTAGAGACAAATGACAATGAATACACAACAATCCAAAACCTATGGGATGCAGCAAAAGCAGTTCTAAGAGGGAAGTTTATAGCTATACAAGCCTACCTCAAGAAACAAGAAAAATCTCAAATAAATAATCTAACCTTACACCTAAAGGAACTAGAGAAAGAAGAACAAACAAAATCCAAAGTTAGCAGAAGGAAAGAAATCATAAAGATCAGAGCAGAAATAAATGACATAGAAACAAAGAAAACAATAGCAAAGATCAATAAAGCTGAAAGCTGGTTTTTGAGAAGATAAACAAAATTGATAAACCATTAGTCAGACTCATCAAGAAAAAGAGGGAGAGGACTCAAATCAATAAAATTAGAAATGAAAAAGGAGAAGTTACAACAGACACTGCAGAAATACAAAGCATCCTAAGAGACTACTACAAGCAACTCTATGCCAATAAAATGGACAACCTGGAAAAAATGGACAAATTCTTAGAAAGGTATAACCTTCCAAGACTGAACCAGGAAGAAATAGAAAATATGAATAGACCAATCACAAGTAATGAAATTGAAACTGTGATTAAAAATCTTCCAACAAACAAAAGTCCAGGACCAGATAGCTTCACAGGTGAATTCTATCAAACATTTAGAGAAGAGCTAACACCCATCCTTTTCAAACTCTTCCAAAAAATTGCAGCGGAAGGAACACTCCCAAACTCATTCTATGAGGCCACCGTCACCCTGATACCAAAACCAGACAAAGATACTATAAAATAAGAAAATTACAGACCAATATCACTGATGAATATAGATGCAAAAATCCTCAAGAAAATACTAGCAAACAGAATCCAACAACACATTAAAAGGACCATACACCATGATCAAATGGGATTTATCCCAGGGATGCAAGGATTCTTCAATATACACAAATCAATCAATGTGATACACCATATTAACAAATAGAAGAATAAAAACCATATGATCATCTCAATAGATGCAGAAAAAGCTTTTGACAAAATTCAACACCCATTTATGATAAAAGCTCTCCAGAAAGTGGGCATAGAGGGAACCCACCTCAACATAATAAAGGCCATATATAGCAAACCCACAGCAAACATCATTCTCAATGGTGAAAAACTGAAAGCATTTCCTCTAAGAACAGGAACAGGACAAGGATGTCCACTCTCACCATTATTCAACATAGTTTTGGAATTCCTAGCCTCGGCAATCAGAGAAGTAAAAGAAATAAAAGGAATACAAATTGGTAAAGAAGAAGTAAAGCTGTCACTGTTTTCAGATGACATGATACTATACATAGAGAATCCTAAAAATGCCACCAGAAAACTACTAGAGCTAATCAATGAATTTGGTAAAGTTGCAGGACACAAAATTAATGCACAGAAATCTCTTACATTCCTATACACTAATGATGCACTGTTGGTGGGAAAATAAACTGATACAGCCACTATGGAGAACAGTATGGAGGTTCCTTAAAAAACTAAAAATAGAATTACCATATGACCCAGCAATCCCACTACTGAGCATATAGCCAGAGAAAACCACAATTCAAAAAGACACATGCACCCCAATGTTCATTGCAGCACTATTTACAATAGCCACGTCATGGAAGCAACCTAAATGCCCATCCACAGACGAATGGATAAAGGAGTTGTGGTACATATATACAATGGAATATTACTCAGCCATAAAAAGGAGCAAAATTGGGTCATTTATTGAGACATGGATGGATCTAGAGACTGTCATACAGAGTGAAGTAAGTCAGAAAGAGAAAAATATCGTATATTAACGCATATATGTGGAACCTAGGAAAATGGTACAGATGAACCAGTTTTCAGGGCAGAAATTGAGACACAGATGTAGAGAACAAACGTATGGACACCAAGGTGGGGAAAGCGGCAGGGGGGTGGGGGTGGTCGTGGGATGAATTGGGAGATTGGGATTGACATGTATACACTGATGTATATAAAATTGATGACTAATAAGAACCTGCTGTATAAATAAATAAATAAATAAATAACATTCTTTCCCCCACCACCAAAAAATAAGTAAATAAAAAGTGAGTGGATTAGAGAGAGTCTGTAAGAAAAAAAAAAAAAATAAATAAATAAATAAAGTATGAGCCCTTAAAATTAAAGTTATATGAACAGATGTTGGAGTATTACATGCTGTGATGGATACAATGTGAGGTATCCCTCATGGAGGGTAACTGAGTCATGTGCTCTTTAGTGGGTGTGCAGGGAACTATTCATTGGTATCTTGATGGTTAATGACTCTTACAAACCATCCAGTAAACGTTAAAATTTTACTCTTTCGGACGTATTAGCCATTACCAAGGGCAAAGTTTCTTTATCAACAATACAAAATTTTGGGCTTCCCTGGTGGCGCAGTGGTTGAGAGTCCACCTGCCGATGCAGGGGACGCGGGTTCGTGCCCCGGTCCGGGAGGATCCCGCATGCTGCGGAGCGTCTGGGCCCGTGAGCCATGGCCGCTGAGCCTGCGTGTCCGGAGCCTGTGCTCCACAGCAGGAGAGGCTGCAACGGTGAGAGGCCCGCTTACCGCAAAAAAACCCAAAAAACAAAAACAAAATTTAGGACTAAATTGGAGGTAATTCAGTTAAGTTCAAGCAATATTTACTGAATGACTCCCATATGCTGGTAATAGGCACTGTTCACAGGTGAATAAGAGACAGTTCTCTCAAGACTACAGTTTCATGATGGCTGTTAAGCCTTAGAAGAATGTCTACATTAATGAATAAACACATAGTCTATATAGTCTAAGTTCATAATTATCTTTCTCAGAATAAGGAAAGTTTTCATCTTAATCACAGTTTCTTTTTTTTCCTATATTTTGGCCACACCGCACAGCAGGAGGGATCTTAGTTCCCCAACCAGGGATCGAACCTGTACCCTCTGCAGTGGAAGCGCAGTGTCTTAACCACTGTACCGCTAGGGAAGTCCCTTAAGCACAGCTTCTTTAACAGAGTGCATAAATGAAAGATGCTGGAGGTTGAATATCACTGATGTGTTCTGTGGGAACAGAGTTCAGGACATGTATATTTTCATGAAGAAGACAGACAAGTAAAGACTTGGAGAAATGGCGTGTTCAGAGACAGAGACATATGTGATGAGATCTATTGGGAGACATTAGGCAGATAAGGATGGAATTGGGCCCCAGAGATTGGACAGGATGAAGGAGCATGAGTGTTGGGAGGTGGGGACAAGGTGCTGCTGGGAATCTTTATCTCATTTATAGACTTGTCTATAATCCTTCAAATACTTTGACTAAGCAGTTATTTGATGAATACCTCCAAATGCTTCATGTGTAACCTAAATTAAAACTAATATTACAAAAGGGAAGCTTTTAGTTTTGTGCTGCTTCTTTCTGTCTAAACTGTTACTGAGGCTATACTTTTCCAGTGTTGTCTATCCTTGCTTGTTAGGTTTTACAGATTTTATTTTTCTGTTAGAGCAACTAAATTTCATTGGCAGGGTCTGAAACACTTAAGGGATTTTTAACCATAGAACTGTTTTTTGCACAACCTCCTTGAGAAAAGGAACACCCTTCTGGCATTTTACATTGTGGGAAGAGAAGCAATTTTATTTGTTCAAACACTGAAGCTGACAAAGAACCCATTGGCTCTCACAACAATCCTAAAATAAACTGTGTTGCTATTTGAACCACGGGTACAATTACCTATATTCTATTTCTATTCAGAGGGAATTCAAACCGTTGTGAAGAAAAAATATTGAATGTCATAGTGCATTTGCCTTTGCAGAAATAGTCTGAGGTGTTATTAATGAGGATCTGCAAATAACCACAATTTTGCATGGCTCAACATTCATAAATAACTACTGGTTAAATCAAGGGAGCAATTTCTGCTTTCATTATATCTTGCATATGAAGTGTACATGTTATCTTAACATCAAAATGTGTATAGTACTACCAAAGGAAGGAATCTGATGATGGCAGTATTTTGAGCCACAAGTTATCAATAGATCACTTAGTGGTATGGCGGTGTTCCAACCAGGCAGAGTTTCGTTTATGCTGCAAACAAAGGTTGTTCTTTTGCTCATGTTTGAAATCCGCACTGATATACATGATTAGTTCTACTAGGCTGCTGGTTGAGTTAAGTAGACGAGGATTTCTTTTGGTTAATATTGTGAACAGACACATGTGTATATATATATATACATGTATATGTGTGTGTGTATAAATATATACATATAATTTTTAAAAGATGATGAATAACTTTCCGGTAACAATACTTACCTGGCAGTATTCAGAAATCTAGTTGTTGGGTGGTGGGGTATGGTTCTCCTTGTAAAAATCAAATATTGATTACTTCTGTTAAATTGCCCATTTTAGCGTTATTTATATTTTAAGGTTTCAAGCTTGAAATTGGGAGACGAGCTGCCACTAGTTAAAATGGCTCTGCTCTTGGCTTAGGTGACAGTAGTTTAAAATTCCTGCAAATATCCTCAACCCCAAATGGTTTCCACATGTAATTTTTTGCTGGATTCTTGATACTACCAAAATTTGACTTCGACTGTGATCTTGGATTCTGCAACTTTATTTCTAACCTGAACCCTGTTGACAAACACTAGCTTTCACTTTTGATTTTCTGTTTCTCTGCTTTGATTTTTGCTCATTGTTTTCCAGCCTTCACAGCCATGAATGGTGTGTTGAGCTGTTGCTTGAGGCATACACTGCAGATCACTGAATAATGTAATTACAGTCTGTTAGCTGAGCTCTCAACTCCTACTGCGGGCTGTTTCTTGCAAAAGTGGTGACTCATGTGTACCATGTAGCACAGTGGCTCAGAAAGATCAAAATGTGATCTGCTGAAACTAAAGAGTCTTAAATTTTGAGCTTCGATTTCTGGTAAATTCTGTTTACTGTAAGCATAGTAAATTTGGTAAATTCTGTTTATTGTAAGCATAGTACGAGAAGTGACAAATTGCTGAGCTACATGTCTTTCACATTTTGATATCATATAACTGTTTAGATGATTATAAATAGCAAAGAAAAAATTGATAATAAAAGATATATGGTGTTTTGGATAAAGTTGTCTTCCAGAAATTCTTGGTAAATTTTATTGAAGGCATAAAAGTCTCTTTTGAACTACTCTGGATATACTGGCGAGAGGGATTCTGAGTTCTACTGCCTTCCTTTAAATATTTAATGAACATTCACTGCTTGCAAAATTGTAGACATATAATTGTTTTTCTGCTCCTTAGGGATAACTTTGGGATGATACAAGCTTTATAGCTTTTTTCCAGTGGATTTCCACTCATTTTCTTTATATGAAACTGTGTAGAATTATAAACTATATCTAAACAAAGAAATGTATTCATTTAAGAAGTTGAAGTGGATAGCCTTTAAGGAGAGTAAAGTAAATTATAATATTTATGTTATAAATATATAAATATATATCAGTTACAATGTAAGTGGCCTAATTTTAAGTAAGACCGATATAAATTTATGTAAGTGTCCTTAATCAGAACTCAGCTAAGGGGACTAGTCAGTATTAATGGCTACAATAAGATTAAATCTAGTTACCAGAGGAGCAAGATTTTAGTTGTAATTTAAATGAAGTTTTTCATGATGTGGAGTGACACAGATATTTTAATAATCCAATCCAACATGCCACATACAAGTACAACAGAAATAGAAACACTGTGCTCTGTGGGCCAGACCTTCAGTATTCTTTAGATGTTCTATTGTTTGATGGAAAACTTTTTTCACTGATCCCCTGCAGTGCATTTCTGTGTAGATATATTGTTATACAGACATGTACTGTTATCTCGTGGATTTTACTTTTCTAGTCTTTTAATCGTTCTTCATCCTTGCCCGTGTTCACATGCCATGCTGTTCAGTGTGCCACTGATGTGAATCTCATCTGCTACCTGTCTATTAATAACAGTATCAAGATGATGGCTTGAATGGAAAGACCCCAAAAACAGCTTGAATAGGAATCTTGAAATATTCTTAACTTTTATGAAGTATTGCTATAGCTTGGTCTACTTATACAGACCAGTGGATTCAAAATGTTATAACTTCTAAGGAATCCTTTGATTCGGGCTACCCAATGGCTTAATAATTTTATGTTATAGAAAGCACAGACAAATCTAGGATTTATTAGGCTGAGTGATTATAGTTAGAGTAGCCTCAGAACTGATTTTAACACCCCAGTTACACTTTTAGTGTCGTTAATATAAAAAGGTGGATTGAGAAAATTTAAAGAGCTTGATTTGAATGAGATCGTCTAAGAATGGCTCAAAGAAAATCAGCGTGCATTGAATGGAAATTCTAGAGAGAAAGAATGAAAGAAAATTCAAATTATAAAAAAGACCGTGAAGTAGACAGTTAGTATACCCTTGAGTATAGCAAGGTTGAAACCTGAAGGACTTTAAAATTTGGGAGTCCACTTTAGCAGCATCAGTCTAATATTATTCAAAGGAAAGGGAATAGAGGAAATGTGTAAAACTTTTTGGAGAATGGTGCAGAAAGCTACACTAGAATAAGCAATGCGTGAATCTTCACTTTGGCTGTAGGGTGTGGCAACCCGGAGGAGAGCATGTTAGGTTCAGCAAAGATAGAAGCTCGTATGTATATTCTCTTAAAATGAGACAAGTTTATGTCGTTTGGGAAAGTTTTTCTATCTCACAGACCTTTATGTGTCACTGTAATCTCTGCCTGCATGGCCCAGTGCATACAATAATTGGGCTTCATTTCTTGATTTTAGCCCTTCATCTTTGAAAACATGTCTTTCTTTGCTCTGGTTCAGGGATTTTTGTCTTGGGATTCTGGTTTTCCTCCAAATATAACACCTTCCATGCCAGTGTCATGTGTTCTGGATGTATCTGCTTTTCTGTGGAGAGGTCCATAGCTTTTCATCAGCTTTCCAGAGGGATCCATGTGCCCCTTACAGAATTCTGCAGTACAGGATAAAGGAAGTATCTCCAAGACCCTCCACGTCTCTGAAACTAATTCTTTTCATTAATCGATTTTCTGTTTTTACCTGGTTCTTAATTCACCAAATTTTCTTATGGCTTCCCAATCTTTCATGACCAACTTCCCCAAAGAAAGATTATTCTCAGTCCTACATACATATTTGAATCACCTGGGAGACTTAATAATAGAAGTATAGCTCCTGGGTCCCATGCCCAGAGATTCTGAATAAATTAGTGTGTGGGGAGTGGCAAGCAGGTGGGGACAATATTATACATTTTTAAAAAGCTTCTCTAGATCATTCTAAAGTGCAGCCAGACTGGAGAACCACTGACCTAAAGTGTTATGGAGATCACATTTTAATTAGTCATGGTAAATTGGGAACAGTTTTGAAAATTGCATGGAAATGTCTTTCTTTGTTGCTTGTGGTGATCAGATTTGATTATGAAAATAAAGGGGAAAAAAGTGAACGGATCAGGCTATTATTTATATATTTCAATGCTTAACACCTGCCTAAAATGATGTCACCTCTAAATTCATTGTAAAGCTCTGTTAATATGAGGAGTTGTATCTTTTCCTTAATAAATCCTGTGTAAACAATGAACAAAAATACAGATTACAGAAATTTGACTATTCAAAAGCATTTAACCAAAGCGTAAATATTGAATCATGCATGTTATTCATGAAACATTCATCAATAAAACATAACCTTCCCCATTTCTCTCTAGAGTCTGACTTGTTTTCAAATTAGGTCATTGACAAATCTCCTACAAGTATGCTGAGATTTTAAAATAACGTATTTCTAGACTTTTTAAGTCAGGTTATCGAAATGCAGACACACATTTTAATTCCTCCAGTTTTAGTGTTTTAGCCTAAAGCCCCTCTTTCCAGTCTTATACAAAATCTATATTTATTTTTTTCAATTTAATTAACAGAACTTCCTGCTTTATGAAGAATATATTTTCCTGCTTCTCACACTTTTCCATTTCCCTTTGATTTTTAAATCAAAATTCAAACCAAGTCTTATTCATTGACAAGCTAAATAAACTGTTCTTTAGCAAAGAGGCTGCTTTCTAATCAGCTGTAGGATATAATTAGTACATTCTGGGCCAGTAAGAATTGGATTTACCAGATGCTAGCAACTGAAAATCTGGGCAATGCTAGTGGTAAGCAGCCGGAAGTGTGGGTGGAGAAATGGGGATAAAGGAAGGGTATCCTTACTTCAGGGGGACAAGGCTGTCAGGATTTAAGCGAGGAAATTTCTGCAAAGTCAGTCACTTGTACTATTAAATATGTCAAAGCTTCAAGTTTCAATATGCAAGTCTACCAGACCAAAAGGAACCATGGAGGATTCTGCATCAATAATCATGGCAATTAGTCCATGAAGTACAAAGCTGCCATAGATGTAAAGCATCTTAGTTGAAAACCAGAATCTTGGCTCAAAGTCAAAGTTTAATTTTTGATACAAGCCTGAACTTGGCTTCAGCTTTAGCCTAGCACCAGGACACCATGCACCTGTGATAAAATTATATTACTTCTTAATAAGAAACCAGAGCATGAAATAGTTTAACTCTACCTAATTTTCATGAATTTCCAATTTATCTAATCCAATTGCAGACACACATATGTGGATCAAAATGAAGATCTAAGAGCCTTCTGAGCTATTTTTAAGATCTGAAATAGCAGCATATTAGATTTCATTTTGAAATAAAAATACCTTACTTACAAATAGAGCAAAAAAGTTTCATGTTTGACTAAATCCTCTGAGAAATTTCTTGTGAAAAGAGATGGATCTAAAAAGGGGCATTGCAGTGTTCTATGAAAATAATCACCAGGGCCCTTCAAGCCCATTTTACTTGAACTTTTTACCAGTTCATAAACGAGGAAGTAATAGTTATTATGAATGCTTTAAAATATTCAGAATTGCCTAGTATTCAAAGTATAATAGTATTATCAGTATGTGTTGTAAAACCTTATTAACTCCAGCTCTACTGGTGTGGAACTTATGAAAATAAATTTATTCAATTCCTGCTACAAAGTATGTGAATTCTGGATAAGCAAGAGTCATTGTCCAAATATATATACATATATATCTTCTAAGTATATATATTCCAAATATATATATATCCATATGTGTATACATGTATTTAAGTTTTAATTAGAAGGCAGGTAATGTAGATAATCATAATTCTAATTTTCTGCACAGTTAACTCAGGATTATTCAGATTGATAGATCAGAAATGATTCAACATAAAAGATGTTTGAAGGAACTGATAGTGTTTATCTTGAAGAAGAAAGGACTTAGTAGGAATATAATAGCCATCGTCAAATATTTGAAGGCCTTTCATATGGGGCTGAAATTACTAGGAGCAAGGTCTTTGTGAGAACTCAAGGAGTTATTCTTCAGTGCTCTGAACATGTGCGTAGCACTTGATCAGCGCTTGGTAGGTGTAAAATGAGAAAAACCTCATCCCAGAGAATTTAAGGGATCCACCAAAGATCACTGTCCAGTTCCTACAGTTGTCTGTGTCTCATTATCCTATGTGGAGGTGCCATGGCTTGAGTTATATTCTTCCAAAGATATGCAAGGTCCTAAATCCCAGTACATGTGAATGTAACTTTATTTGGAAATAAGATCTTTGCAGATGTCATCAAGTTAAGATGGGGTTGTTAGGGTGGACCCTAATCTGATATGATGGGTGTCTTTATCAGAAGAAGCAAATTTGGGCAGACTCAGAATACCATGTAAAGACACAGAAACACAGGAGAAGAATGTCATAGGAAGACAGAGACACACAGGGAGAAGGCCATGTGATGATAGGGGTAGAGATTAAAGTGCTGCAGCTGTGAGCCAAGGCATGCCAAGGGTTGCCAACAACCACCAGAAGCTGGAAGAGGTGAGGCAGAATTCTCCCCTCCAAGTTTCAGAGGGAGTCTGGCCCTGCTGACACCTTGATTTTGCACTTCTGGCCTCCAGATCTGTAAGATAATACGTTTCTGTTATTTTAAGCCACCCAGCTTGAGGTACTTTGCTATAGAAATCAGGGGTATTTAATAAATTCCTTGTCATTGGAAGGGCTTGTAGCAAGACTAATAGAACCATCAGTCAAGAGCGTATGGGGAAGAGCCCTTCCCTATGTGGAAAGTAGACTAAATCTAGTCAGTGCGACATTTTTAATTGAATGCCCATAATTAGGGCAGTAATGATAAGTTGCTCGTCTTATCCTTAATTATTTCATAGTTTAGATTACTTCTAAGGTTTATATAACTCTAAAATATTGTATTATTTTATGTAATTAAATTGTATTAAATGTGGAAGATCAAACAGCTTGTCAACTTGCAGATAGATTTAATAATAAAATCATACAAGGAAGTGCCTAGTAGAATGAGTTTGCTTATCAAAATAAAATTTTGATCCTAAAATAAAATGTCAGATGATTAAAGATGAATCTGTTAATGTAAACTTTTATATACCAATTTTTTTCCAATGCCCAAACAAGGCCCCTTCTAATACAAAGTCTGACTATAAAATAGCATCTGCAATATATTAAATAATGCTTAAGGTGTGCACACAATTTATGCTTATGCAAACATATTATTTACTGGTACTTAAATAAAAGATTATATTTTCAAACTCTGTTAACTGGAAAGTGTACACATAATTGAGAAAGATTTAGAATTTAAGTTTTAGAAAACCACTGTGGACTACACATGCTTGCACTGGTTCCAAGTAAATTATTTTATTTTTCAATTTTTATCGTGAAAATTTCAAAATATACCCCAAATTAGAATAATGTAATCAATTCCCATGTAGCTATCACCCTCCTTCAATAACCAACATCGTAAAGTATTTTATTTTATTTTTTTTTCCGGTACGCCGGCCTCTCACTGCTGTGGCCTCTCCCGTTGCGGAGCACAGGCTCCGGACGTGCAGGCGCAGCGGCCATGGCTCACGGGCCCAGCCGCTCCGCGGCATGTGGGATCTTCGCGGACCGGGGCACGAACCCGTGTCTCACTTCATCGGCAAGCGGACTCTCAACCATTGCGCCACCAGAGAAGCCCTTATAAAGTATTTTATACGATCTGAAGAGAAACCAGAGTATGCCCTTATAAAGTATTTTAAATAGCCACTCTCATGATTCAAGGACCGTGAGCCCAGCATCAAAATGAGCAAACTTATTTTAATAAATTTGTTAATACTTGAATATTCCACACTGGGAACAATGACAGGCTCATGGTAGACTCAATATTTCTGAGTTAATAATATTGCCGTTTTATAATCCAAGTGAGGTTTTGCTTGCATTTTATTTTATTATGTTTTGCATTTTAAGAGTGCATTTTAGAAGGTTAGGGAAAAGACAGTAGAAAAGTTACTATTGTGATTGTATTCAAAGATCACTCACTTATGCTCAGCAAGTTGAAAGACATCTTTTCTCTAGGCAGGAACTTAGAGTAGGTTAGAATGTAGTAAGACTTTTTAAAGGATTATTCTTTTAAAAATCTCTCTCCCCTTCAAAACATAGTCTAACTTAAAAAAGTATATATTTGAGATCCCAGTGCTTTAAAAAACACTGTTATATTCAACATTTTCCTCTATTATCAAAATTATTTTTCATGCTGCATAGTTTTCCGTTGTGTGAACTATTCCTTATTCAGCCTTTCCCTGTTGTTGGCTGTTAATGGTCGTTTCAGGTTTTAGCTATTATACAGAACACTGCTCTGAGAGTCCTTATATACAAACTCTAGTTTCATTCTTAATTATTTCCTTAAGACACACACCTGTAAGTGTAATTACATCGTTAAGGATCCTAAAACATAATGCTAAATTGCCTTCTAGAAGGATTACACAACTTTAATCTTCAACCACCAGAAATCCTCAATAGCAATAGGCATTATTAAAAAGAAAAAATCTAATTTAAAGGGAAAAACATATACTCTTGTATGTTTTCATTCACAGTTTTAGAATATTAGTAAGGTAGAGTATACATTTTTCCTGTAAATAAATAGAACATTGTATTTATACTATGTATTCATTTTTTAGTTTCTTTGCCCGTTTTTCTCACAATGTTTTATTTTTTTAAATTATTTATTTATAAGCAATACTTAGATAATAAAGATATTCACCTAAGGGGTTACTCTGGAGATATATTCAGGAGTAGAGAGTTCTTATTTTATTTATCATCATCAAATAAATATTCAGTAGAATTATCTGTTCATGTGACTCCTATGTATAAAATATCTCAATAATTCCCTGTAGTGGATGAATATTGAAGTCTCCTCCTCAATATGTTTCACTCCCACCCCCATCCCTGCCCCCACCCCCTGTGTGGCTACTGAGTGGTTGGGTGACTGACTTCTACCCCACGTGCAGCCCCAGGTGTCTTAACTCAATCACAACAGTCCCGTCCTCCTTGCTAGGGATTGGTCAGGGTTCCAGGTCTGAGCCAATAAGGGCATCGATCTGATGACGAGGATTAGTTCTGGATAAAGCAGGTGAATTAATTTGGCAAATGAGATGTGCGTTTGAGTTCTCTGGAAGCAACTGGGAGCTGCTTCCCGACTCCTTAAGAAGAGTGCAGTACTGAAAAGACCATTTCCTTTCCCCTGGACGCTGTCATCCATGGATGTGAAGCCTGAACAGTGGTAGTGATTTAACTACCAAGCTGAGGATAAAGCCAGTGCAGAGAGGAGGGCAGAGCCAGGAGAATAGCAGGGGTCCAAGATGGAGTCACAGAGTTAATCATCACCAGAGTCTACACTACAGCCGGACCTCCAGGTAGGAGCGCTAATAATTTCCTTAGTGTTTTTTAAACTTGAGCTTTCTGTTAATTACAAAGAAAGTATTCTAAGCGATACTTATTAATATTACCTATTAAATACAATCCGTATTTTTACCTTGGCCTGTCTTATCTCCTACTATTTCCTGAGTTATTCCCTGTTTACTAGCCACATTACTTACTATGGCTTCCAGCTTTATTGTTTAAATGTTGTTTCTCAATCATAAGTTATAAAAGTTTAATTTTTCTTGAAGTTCCAGCTAAAGTCTTACCTCCTCTATAGGGCAATCCATGTTAACTTCAGCTGAAATAAATCATGTGTACCTGTAAATGATTATACCATTTATTGTTTTCTCACTTGTTCGTTCATTTACTCAATGCCTAGTCTATGTATTCTAATTCTCACATGTATTACATGTTCTCTCATGGAGTCTATTCCTGTCCAATCTTTTTTACAAGACTGATGGCTCCTTGAGGACAACTGTTGTATCTTTCTATGTTTACATCTCATCTGAAGGGTAGCAACATATAACTTTATTTTCTATTGGTCAGGGGTTGCCATACAGTTTTTAAAACTTTCTGTGATAAGGGGATAGTTGTTCTCTTTTATTTGTAAAGATGAACGAAGTAGAAAATAATTTCCTAAAATTAACCAGCAAATCAGTGGTTCTGTTGTAACCACTGATAAATATAATTTGTAAACTGGAGGCTCAGCTACTGATAAGACAAGTTGAATCTGAGATGGGACTTGAGTCCCATTGTATCCATAACGCCTTGAACTCTATTCAGCATATAGTCAGCTCTCAATAAATGTTATGTGAATATGCGAATGGGGCCTCCAACGAGGAAAAAGTAACAAGAACTCTGAGAATCACTGGAATGACATTAATTAGACGAGCAGATTTAAATGAGTTCGACTTGCTTAAATAGCAAAGCAAAACCTGCATGATGTAGAGCTGTGACTAGTTTCATGGGCTCTGTAGCCCATAAAATACATGTTATTTAAAATTCACAAATGATGAAGTTCCAGGTCTTTTTAATGAGCTCCTGAAGAAATAAGCAAGATTAAATTTTACTAAACACTTACCATGTGCCAAGCACTGTGCTCCAATGCTCGTACATTTTATTGAGACAGCTGAACTTCTGAGAGCTTGGGACGTTGCCAAGGTCACATGGCGAATAAGTAACAGAGCTGGGGCTGCAGCTCAAAGCTGTCAACCTCCAAGGACCTTGCTTCTTCCACTACATGCTTATGTCAGCGGAGCAACTGTCAAGCAATCTGTGGTGAAGTCTGTTGTTTTGCGTAGTTTCCTGAGGCTGGAGGGAAAGCCTGGATCATGCCAGGCCTCTGCTCTTAACACTCGGTGGCCTCCAGTCCCTTAACTCATTCTTCATTCGTTCAATCCATAGTTACCAAGAGGCCATCGTGTGTTGCCTACTTAATTATGTGTTAAGCGTCCAGAATGATTAAGGCATGGCTTCTTCTCTGAAGGAGCTCACAGAGTAGTAAGTGAGGCAAATGAGTAAGCTGCTAATGGAGGAATCCCCAGAGTCTACGCTTCTCTCTCTCTCCCTCTCTCTCTCTCTCTCTGTTAGCGCCCACTGTTCCTTTATCATAAGCTACCCCATTATAGCTGTGGATCGTTCTTTCCTATTCTCCCCAATAGCTTTATGTGGGTAACCACCAAGTTGACTTCTACAGTCCTAACTTCTCTTCTGCATCTCAGGCACTGACAGCCTACTCACCATCCCCAACTGGGTGATCAATAACCACTTGGACATTTCCAAACTACAATACCTGATTCCTCACCCTCCCAACCCCAAACCTGTCCCTTCCTAGGCTTTTCCATCTTATCTGAATAAGTCATTTCTTTTTCACATCTCAGAATAATTCTATTATACTTATTCAGTTGCTCAGGCCAAACATCAAGGCCTCCTGACATCTCTCTCTCTTCTATGTGCCACACCTACAGAGCAAATCACGTTGACACGACCTTCAAATTATATTACAGTCTCCACGGCCACAACTCTCATCCCATCTGGATGGAGGCCACAGCTTCACCATCCCATCTATTTCCCCTTCCAAGCCCTGATGCCTGCCGTCTTTTCTCCACCCAAAGGCTAAAGCAGTTCTTTAAAAACAATAAGAAAACAACCACAACAACAAAAACAATTAAAAAGCAACCCAAATAGAATCACGTTATATTACTTTTTAGTTCCAAGTGATTTAACTATTTCACTTAAAATACAATCCAAAATTCTTATCTCGTTTATAAGGCCCTTCCTAATCTGACCCCAGGCTACCATCTAATCTTTTCTCCTCCCACTCTTTTTTTTTTGCTACCTCAGCTTACTAACCCTTGAACAGGTCAAACAGCTCAAGCTTGAACGCTTCTCTGGGCCTCTGCCTGGAATAATATCCCCCAGTATCCATAGGCCCCACTTCCTGACTTGATTTGGACCTCAGGGCAAAGACCAGCTGCTTAAATATTTCGAGGAACACCCTATCTAAAACATAGCACTTCTCATTACACTTTGCTGGTATATTCTGCTTTATTCTTCTTCTTAGCAGTTATCACCACCTAGAAGGTATATTTAAAAGAGTAAAGAAATTCTTCTGTCTCCCTCTACTAAAATAGAAGCTTCAGAAGAATAGGGCCTGTGATGACTGGTTTTGTGCGTCAGCTTGGCTGAGCTATAGTACCCAGTTATTCAATTCAACAGGAACTGAGGTATGGCAATGAAGGTATTATGTAGATATGGTTAACATCTATAATTGGTTGACTTCATGAAGAGACGATCCTCCATAACCCGGGTGGGCCTCGTCCAATCAGTTGACGGTCCTAAGAGCAAAACTGAGGTTTTCCTAAGGAAGAAGAAATTCAACCTGTGGACTTCAGTTTCAGCTTCTCCTGGAGAGTTTCCAGTCTGCTCAGTAGATTTTGGACTTGCCAGCCCCCTCGATTGTGCAAAACCAATTCCTTGAAATAAATCTTATTATAAATAAATAAATATATATATAATATACCTATACACTGCATATATTTTAATATATTTTATATTCATAGAAATTTATATATTTAAATTAAATATACTTTATATATAAATTATACCTTTCTATGTAAATCTCTCGGTGTGTGTGTATATCCTACTGATTCTGTTTTGCTGGTAGACCCCTGACTGAGACTATGCTGAATATTTTTGCCCCTTCAGATCTCTCTCTGCTCTTCTTCACCATGCTCTGTGGCCCTGCGTGGCCCTATTCTGACTGCACTGAGTGGCTCCTTTGCCTTCTAGTTGGGAGCCAGTAGGAAGAAATTGAGATGCAGGAGATGGGTTATGTATTCACCAGATTGACTCCCAGCTGTCACTGCAAGCTGATAGTGACCCTTTACTGAAGGCCACCCTCTTGTCAGACAGCCCTTTTCCCGTGTCTTCTCCTGGGGTCTGATAACTGCTCCCCATTTTCGCTTCAAACCTAGGGATATTAACTACTTCCCATCACTGCTAGATTTGGGGTATTGCATTATCCTTTGCTGATTTCCTTAACACCTGCTCACACCTTTGTAAAGAGTCTTTAGATTATACCCTTCCCTCTCACCCTCTTTAGATAAGCTATGCGTTTCCTGCTGGGACTGTAAATGATACAGAAGTTTATCTTCCTTTTTTTATGTATTTATTTTTGTTTCTTACTATTATATCCCCAGTATCTAGAATAGTAGGATCTGCATAAATATTTGCTGAATTGATGACCAAATGACCATGTAAGCTTCATTTTAGTCATTGTGTTGTAAATACATTTTACTACCTCAGAAGCATCCCATGTTTACTTCCCCGTGCCCCACCTAGAACAGCTCTCCTCTCTCCCTCTACCTGTGTATCCAACCATTGATATCTCATTTAAATGTGAACTTCTTCAAGAAAATATTCCAAATTATTCTAACAGCCAGGATTGACTGTTCATCTCTTCTGAATGTATTGCCAATCTATAAAACAGAATTTAGTACTTAGTCATATCTGGTCTTGCACTGGTTGTTTTTATTTACTGTGTCTTCTTCCATCCTCTCAAGGTGACTATAAGTTCCTTGAGGGAAATGATCAGTTTTCATCTGTTTCTTTTATAAAACGTGAGTAATGCTGATTGTTCATTCAAAATGGCTTAGAATAACATCCTTGGATATTATTTCTGGGGACATGGAATCATTGGAACTTTCCCTGTTGATTTTGCAGAAGTAGTTCCTTCATCTCAGTGTGGTGAGAATTTTAAAATCTATATACATCCTGACTGTAAGCATTAAATTTTATTTTAGGACATAATGCTGCATTAAAAAACTTTTTAAGGCCAACTTCAATCTGTGGCTGTACATCTTTCTGTAATAAACAAAAAAGCAATGACATTAACTGACAGCAAGGGTAAATTGCACTATCCCTCATTCAACGCACAAAATATTGTTTTTTAAGAATTTAGGAGGCTACATGGCCTGGAGCTTAGAGCAAAGGGTTGTGATCTGGGTTTCTGATTTGAACTGAGCCACTAAATTTTGATGTTATCCCAGAGAAGTCATTTAATCTTTTCTGTACTTCTGTCAATCAAAGCCTCCATATCTTACAAAGCAAGAATCTATTATACAACAAAACAAAACAAAACTAAACATACTATGTCTGAGTTAACAAATCTTGTTTCATTACACTTTTAGTAAAACTAAAGCCTTTAAGCGTTAACAGCTATGGCATTAAAATGGTAGTGTCAAAACTTACCAGATACACAAAATAGGCAGTCTTAAATGTAAGCCCACATTTACGTTGAATAAACATGCCTAGAGAAAATGCCCTTCATGTTCATGTTCCTAGGGTTTTTCCCCTGTGAATAATAAAACCCCTTCTCCCCTGAAATCATCAGGACTAAGTGCACAGGGCTGAGCTGCTGTCTGTAATAGGCTTTGAAGGAGAGCAAATGTGCTTTGTCATTTAGCTAGTTATTGCCTCTTTGCTTTTATAAAGATCAACTTGGGCCGATTAGAAAACTAGAGAAAAGGAACTTTTAACAGCAAGATGAGGACTTTAAAACCAATATTGTAGAGAACGAAATGGAAAGCATTAGAATGGCATTATTGATTGTTCAGCCTGAAAAAATATGGTAATTATTCTGCAAATAGCAGGAAAAATGGACTGGATCATCTACTGTGTCTCTTTCGGTTCTGTGATCTTATCTAGCTCTCTCGGGGTAATAAAGATGTGAATGGTACTTTCAGATGAATTTGGAGGTGTCTGTAATGGTGCTTGAATCATCAAGGCTTTCAAAAAACAGCACACAAATTCTCTGTCTCAGCCACATAGCTTACAAAACCAATACCCCTGGCCTCTTACCTTAGACCTTATAATTTAATACAGTACTAGTAAGTTGAACCTAGTGGAACTCTGAGTCATGCATTTGAATATTTTCATGACTTTTAGAAAGCAGTATACTCAAATAAGTTATGTTGCTACCTGACATTCAAATTCAATACCAACATCTCCCCATTTGTCCTATTACCTTTTCTCTCATTGTTACCAATATAAGGATCTGAAATTTACAGAAAAAAATACTGTATATTCCCTAACACCATCTTTATATTTCAAAAATTTATAATGTCTTTCTGAAACTTTCACATTATTATCCTGTTAGGTGTCATTCAGCTAAAACAAGGTACCACTAATATATAACAGTGATGTCGTGACATTTTCACTTGCAGAATATTTAAGAATTTCCAAGAAGACATCATAAAGTGCTAGCCTTCAGTACAAATTTCCCCCCCTGGAGTTCCTTCCACAGAAAGCAATCTTGTTCAGTAGCCTGTTAACAGCACACTTTTTTGCATGAGAGGTAAGGCCCATTGTTGGCAGCTAATCCACATTGGAAACAACAGGGTGTGTATCTTACTGGGATCAAACAAAGCATTACTGAAATTTTAGTAAGAGAGATCACCAATTCACATTATTTCTAGGGGCATCTGAAAAATACAACATCTAGCTTGAGAGAGAGAATGATGGAATCAAAGGTAAGAAAAGAGAGGATGAAGAAAACTAAGAGACAAGTCTTGTAATCTGGACAAGCCCACAGAATGATATGGAAAATTCCCCTGAGCTGTAGAGCTTTTAGCCTGACAGCCCTGACATGTCTTTCTTCCTGAATATACACATCCTAATTGGAAATGTGGCATTTTATGCATACTCACACATGCAGTCAGTGTAAAAGGGCGATACATGTCTTAGAGAAGATTCATCTAACAGAGATAATATTCATGGGGAAGGAGTTGAGCGAAACATCACAAATCACCTTTTTGTAGTTCTATGAAGGAGAAAGAACCCCCCTCAATGTTGTCTGCTGAGATTAAGAATGTCCCCCTGCCATTACTTATCTTTAAATACCTGTCAATTTATATAGTGGTTCTTATGGACTAACATATTTCATTATGTCCTTTCAGTAAATAATATGCTACTTCTCATTTGGAGCATATTAACTCAATGTAGATGTTTTCCCTTTCTTCAGTTGTTTTTCCTTATGTTGTTTTACTACAAAGAATGCTACAGTGTGTAGTGGAAGAACAAGGTAATTTCCTATCCTAGTGGCTTTGTTCAATGTCCAAAATGGCATTTGTGCTTCCATCCATGAAAGGGAGGGGGCTCGGGGTCCATCATGCAAGGTGCTGGGGAGCATTGCTGAGTGGGTGACCAAGCAGCTAGATGGTTAAGCCTAATCACTTACTAGTACCTTCTGGTACAGTGTAGTCACTGCCAAAGTCTGTAGTAAGGTATCTTTCATCTAAGCTGGATGGTCCCAAATACCAGGGCCAATTACGACTGAAGCAATGAAGCTTTCAATTGTAATTCATGCCTGTTCCAAAGGCCTCTCCCTCTGTACCAATTCTGCCACCCTGTAATTCACTTTAAATAATTTGAGAACCGTTCCATTGTGTAAGACGTATTACCAATTGAAATGAAGATGTACCCTTGAAGTAGAACACTTTTAAAAATTATGATTTTTGTATTATGTTCTGGGCTCTGGCCATGAAGGATGCTTTATGAGAAAAGAAAAGGTGGAAGTTTTTTAAAAAACAATTACTCCTAAACCAAAATTTTGAACTATCTGAAGAAAGTTTAGTAATATAGGAAAATTATCCAAACAATACAGAAAAAAATGTTTGAGAAAATTATCATTTTTGCCTTTGTTTGAATATCCAGATAATTGTGTTAAACTCCAGCCAAAATTAATCACAAGAAACATAGTCATCTGAATTTTCATGATTACTTTCACTCTAATAATTGCTTGTCAAATGTCGAAACCAATCTGGCTTAATGCTGACTTTCTGCTCTTATGTACAACTTTTATTTTGTTATATTAATTTTCAGACATGCTCATTTAGATCCACAAATAACTTAATTCATTCCAAAATTATACTCCTGAGATTCTTTTCTCTGAGCCTCCTAAAAGGTCTTCTTGCTGCTAATTCAATCTCCCCAAAGCATTTTCACAATCAACAAATATGAATCATGCTATAACATTTTGCTAAATCTAATAATCTACATTTTCTCGGTCTTGGATATCACTCACCTGCAATTACCCCAGTGAAATGGACTTTTGTAATTCTTACAGAACCAGATAACCAGATTATGTGAATTAAAGTTGGAAGGCAGGGAGGGGCCATGTGGTGTGAGATACAGAACGTGGCTATTTAGGAGATAACATTTTAGGGGCCGATTATTCTTTTTTTTAAATTTATTTTATTAAATATATATATTTTAAAATTTATTTATTTTATTTAGTTTTGGCTGGGTTGGGTCTTCATTGCTGCGTGCAGGCTTTCTCTAGTTGTGGAGAGCAGGGGCTACTCTTCGTTGTGGTGCGCGGGCTTCTCATTGCTGTGGCTTCTCTTGTTGTGGAGCACAGGCCCTAGGCACGCAGGCTTCAGTAGTTGCAGTACGTGGTCTCAGTAGTTGTGGCTCATGGGCTCCAGAGCACAGGCTCAGTAGTTGTGGCGCACAGGCGTAGTTGTTCCGTGGCATGTGGGATCTTCCCAGACCAGGGCTCTAACCCGAGTCCCCTGCATTGGCAGGCGGATTCTTAACCACCTGCGCCACTAGGGAAGCCCACAGGCCAATTATTATGAGGCTGTCTCTAAGCCTTTACAAAATGAAGATATACTAATTACTTATTCTGTGAACTATGTGACAATGTTGAAAAAATTCTGATCTCAGGATATTTGCATGTAGACTTCTTCCCTAATGAGCTATTTATGAATGGTGATTTCTCCCAGATGTGGTTTTAAAATATCATAACTTATAGAATAGAATAGTTCTCAGAAGAAGCCAATGAATGTATTTTTCCTATGTCATATCATTATCCTCACTTACCTTCATTTATTTAGAAAGTTGCTGATTTCTAGAATATTTTGTTTACAAAATATAGAGAAATCTAGTCTCTTTACCTAATAGTTACATATTTAATGGGGGAGAAACCCTCTTATATTTTCTCCTAAATGAAGATAATGCTACAATAAATCACAAAATACCAAAAAAGTAAGTTGGGTTTTGGTTTGGAATTACGTCTTACATATTCAGAGGGTGAATACTGACAACTTAAACAAAGCATACCCTTTCACTGCTTGAATTCTTGCTTCCTGGGATTTTGTTGAGGTTGCCGTGGTTTTGTGTTGAAAAAGCTTAATCTGGATATTGAATTGAAAAGCATGATCTATAATGAAATGCAGAAACATTACAAGGCAAAGGTAACAATTCAAAATATTCCAGTAAAGAACAAATTTGGCAGTACTTTTGATAGAAACAAACAGCGAGGTTTAAAGGTGGTATGTATTTTTAGAAATACGGTTTACTTCTCCATTCAACACCAGATAGTTCTTAAACATTACGTGCTCTGTAGGCACTGGGGCTAAAAAGGATTATGAAAAAAAGGCCTCTGTCTTGATGGAGTTCAGCCTCTAAGGCAGTGTTTTTGGAAGATGGGTCCTTGGCATTAGTACCACCTGCGATGTTTGCTTAAAATGTAGGTTTCTGGCTTCCCTCTCTATACTGGAATCTCTAATAGTAGAATCGATACATTTTAACAAACTCCCCTGGCAATTCTCCCAAATTAAAGGAATGTACTGAAGGGACCTTGAATATCGCTGAGGGACTGAGTGCAGTCCACCATTCCAACGACTGGGGTGATCCTGGGACCACCACTCTGCCTTTTTTCACATCAAATTTTTATTCCATAAAACGAGAGTGAAAGAACTGACTTAGAGAATGTCTAAGATTCCTTTCACCACTGATATTCCTTTCAGGTAGGGGATGATATTTTATATGGTACCCCGTCCTGGGTACTCTAGTACCTGGCTTCCCCCTTTCTTGCAGTGTTGTATCTTGCTGTTATTACCTCTGACAAGGAACAACACAGCAAAACTACAAAGAGAATGAAAAGAATCAAATATCTGACTTTTGAGTTTCAAAAACCCACATCCGGGCAAAAGACATTAAATTTAAAAGACTATGAAATGAATCAGAGCCATTTTTTTTCCCTTGAACTCCCCAGATCAGGTGAAGATTTTATGAACTCATAGGTGAGAGACCAAATTACTTAGATTAAATGACAGGACTAGGGTTTAATGGGATACCTTTTGTTATAGCAAAAGGATGTTGTCTCATATGTCCTGCTTTTGTGCCCTGGGATTCATGTCTCACTATACATTACAAACATAATTGCTTGTAAATGCCTTCCCATCCTTCTAGACCCAGGTTAAGAGTTTACATTTTTGTGAGGTCTTCTCATTCGCTTCTATCAAACCACAGGCATTTTTCCTTCTATATTCCCACTGCACCCTGTACCTATTTCTATTATAGTTCAGATTTCATTTTATGACCATTGTTGCTTGGATGCTGAATTGCTGTGAATCTCCAAGAGTCACCTTCAACATATTTCATCTGGCTTTTTGCCTGTGTGTTCTCAATGCCGTAGATTACCATGTAAATTGCTCAATAAACATGCCTAGGGTTTATTCTCATAGAATATGTGAAGTGTTTTGTAATATTGGAGCGATGAAGTGAATTTTTATAAAATGAAAACAAAGACAGAATGATAAGAGTTGGGAAGTGGAGAAAGCTAATGAAGAAAAAAATGAGAAAACATCACAGCTTCCTAGCGGCCAGAGTGAAAAGACAAAGTGTTGAACTGAATAATTCTCATTTGATAAATGATGCCAAATCACTAGAAATAGCCGATATGTCTTAGTTCTGAACTCAGAAAAATATATCACATGTATTATAAGTGAGATGGAAGTTCATAATAAACTCATCATGTATAAACAACAATAAATGAAGCCATGTCCTTCACCATTTCATATACTCTCCAGGTAAAAGGCAAGGTTCGGTATTCAATTGTATTTCTGAGAAGACATTTCTACGTGGGAAGAATTAATGTAATGTACTAAATGCATACCTCTTTCTCATGATCTGAGCTGATAACAAGGTGAGAATTAGAGAATCTCAGGAAATAAATGGCTAGTCTGTCCTTATCTGGAGCAGCAATTGACTCCGTAGGTTTTCTGATGGGAATCGTTCAAGTGTAGGGTTGCCTATCATTAAGAATAGACAAAATAAATTTAGCTAAGGAAATGGAGGTACCAAAGGTTACCAGAAGGCTGCCTTTATCATGATTGTGACCTTGATAGGATTCATTATTCAGCATGATTGCATCATCATTCATGAATCTACGAATCAGGTTTCTGATTCATAAATTTCATAAATTCTGTGCATAGTAAATTTCTGTGTGCTCAAATGTTTACATACAAATTCATGTAATTTGGTCTCATGCATTTTTTCTCAAATCTGTTTACCGCTCCTACAAGCACAAGGTTATATGCTAAATATCTGTCTCATTAAAAAAGCATTAATATGCTTATTGTGTTGGTGAATATTGAGAATGTGTTTATTTGTTCTTTTAGCCAATAATGAAGAGGTTCAATAAGATGACTACAGCAAGGATCCGAGTCTTAGAAATTTAGACAAATTAAAAGATATCAAAGATTTTCAATATGGTTTTAACAGTATCTCAATTCGTAAACTGAAAATACTTATAAACAAACAAATAAAATCATATTTTAGTAAAAATTAAGATTTCTTGATAAAAGGGTTAAGAGATACATAGAGATACAGCAAGATTCATGAAAATGCATTAAATCTTTTATTAAAATAATGCATGTGGCGTTCAGTGAATTCTGCTGGTTATTAAAACTAGTTCTTATTTCATTCCTCAAACTAATACTTGCCCTAATTTTGGATTTATTTTTCCCTTTTAAATGGACTTTATTTCTTAGAACAGTTTTAACTTCACAGTCAACTTGAGCACAAAGTACAGAGGGAGTTCCCATATACCGCCCTACCTTCCACAAACTCACATCCGCTCCCACTGTGAACATCCAGCACCAGAGGAGTACATTTGTTGCAATGGATGAAACTACACTGACGCATCATTACCACCTGAAGTCCATACTTTACCTTAGAGTTCATTCTTGGTGTTATACATGCTATGGGTTTTGACGAGTATATAATGACATGTATTCACCATTACTGTAACAGAATAGTTTCACTGCCCTAAAAATCCTTTGTGTTCCACCTATTCATTCCTCCTTCCCCACTAACCCCTGGTAACCACTGATCTTTTTACTGTCTCCGTAGTTTTGCTGTTTCCAGAATGTCATATAGTTGCAGTCATACAGTGTGTAGCCTTTTGTTACTGGCTTATTTCACTTCGTAATGTTCACTAAGTTCCCTCCATGTCTTTTCATGGTTCGATAGCTCACTTCTTTCTGGCACTGAATAATATTCCATGGTTTGGTCGTACCACAGTTCATCTATCCAGTCACCTACTGAATGACATCTTGGTTGCATCCAAGTTTTGGCAATTATGAAAAAGCTGCTATAAAATCTGTGTGTAGGTTTCGTTATGGATTTAAGTTTTCAACTCCTTTAGGTAAATGCCAAGGAATGTGATTGCTGTATCATATGGTAAGAGTAATTTTGGCTCTACCATTTTGCATTCCCACTAGCAATGAACGAGAGTTTCTTCTGGTCCACATCTTTGTCAGCTTTTGGTGTTGTCACTGTTCTGGATTTTGGCCATTCTTATAGGTATATAGTGGTATCTTATAGTTTTAATTTGCATTCCCTGATGACATATGATGTGGAGCATGCTTTCATATGCTTATTTGCCTTCTGTATATTATCTTTGGTAAGGTGTCTATTCAGATTTTTGTGTATTTTGGATAACAATCCTTTATCAGATATGTGTTTGCAAATATTCTCTGCCAGTCTGTGGCCTGTCTTTTCATTCCCTTGACACTGTATTTCACAGAGCAGAAATTTTTAATTTTAATGTTCAGCTTATCAATTATTTCTTTCATGAACTGTACGTTCGATGTTGTATCTAAAAAGTCATCACCATATCCAAGGTCATCTAGATTTTCTCCTATGTTATCGTCTTTGAGTTTTATAGTTTTGTGTTTTACATTTAGGTCTATGAGCCAGTTTGAGTTAATTTTTGTGAAGGGTCTAAGGTCTGTGTCTACTTTTAGCTTTTGGAATGTGGATGTCTGATTGTTTCAACACAATGTGTGGAAAAGGTTATATTTGTTTCACTGTATCACCCTTGCTCCTTTGTCAAAAACCAGTTGATTATCTTTATGTGGGTCTATTTCTGGGCTCTTTATTGTGTACATTGATCTATTTATCTATTCTTTTGCCAGTACCACACTGTCTTGATTATTGTAGTGGGATATTTTTAAATAAAAGGAAAAAAGTTATGGGGACACGATAAAGCAAAGGTTACAACAGAGGTAGAAATTATTGCATGATTTCTACACATAGATTAAAGGTCTATGTGTAAATATCCTGAATGATTCTCTTTAACTTTTAAGTCAAAAAATTTAGTGATTCCCATCTCTCCCATTTACTGTCCTAATTCTTTCCTATCTCATAGAAAAATTTCACAAATATATATTGTTTATGCTTGTTGGCTCCCGATTCAACTTCTCTACTCTCTTGTTTTTCCAACAGTTTTATTTTGAAATACTTCAAACCTATATAAAAACTGGAAAGTTAGTACAATGAATAGTGTACATATGCATATAGCCATCACTTAGAATCACCAATTAACATTTTTCTACATTTGCTTTCTCTTTGTCTCTTTTTCTCTGGCTCACACAGTGTTAGTTTTGCTAAACTATTTGAAAGTAAGTTGCAACTATCTTAACATTTCACCCCTAAATATTTTGGCATGTATGTTCTAAGAAATGGTATATTCTTCTATGTGACCACAACACTATAACTGCACCAGAGAAAATTAAAAATAATTCAGTAGTATTACCTAATATGCAGTTCTTTAAAACAAATGAATAAACAAAACAAATCAGTAGTAGACTTATATATACAGAGAGAAAACTGGTGGTTGCCAGAGGGGAGAAAGAGGTGAAGGGGATTAAGAGATACAAACTTCCAGTTATAAAATAAGTCATGGCATATAACATACAGCAAAAAGAATACAGTCAATACTGTAATAATTTTGTATGGTGGCAAATGGTTACTGGACTCATTGTGATGATTAGTTTGTAAACTTTATGAATGTTGGATCACTATGTTGTACAACTAAAACTAATATAATGTTGTAAATCAACTATACGTCAATTTAAAAAAGGTAAGGGCTTCCCTGGTGGCGCAGTGGTTCAGAGTTTGCCTGCTAATGCAGGGGACACGGGTTCGTGCCCAGGTCCGGGAAGATCCCACATGCCATGGAGTGGCTGGGCCCGTGAGCCATGGCCGGTGAGCCTGCGCGTCCGGAGCCTGTGCTCCACAATGGGAGAGGCCACAAGAGTGAGAGGCCCGCGTACCGCAAAAAAAAAAAAAAAAAAAAGATTAAGGCAAGACGGAAAAGAAAATGAATTCAAAAGTCCTAATTGATTTCTCTAAATTGTGGGATAGAACATTTACAGTTCATAGTGAAGATTTGCGTGGACTTTTGAAAAGTCTTTGTCTTCGCCTTAAATGTCATTTGGCTTTTGGGTCTTTGGAAACAGAAGCAACATTTCGTTAGGTGTTTTTCCCTATTTCTAGGGGAAAAAAAGCTTATCTTGGAAGTATTTCTCAAGAGAAATAACTTAAAAAGCAAACAAAATAAAGCAACTCCTCTCTCCCCCACCAAAAGAAATCACTCACTCTGAAAATGAGTAGTGATGCCAAAAGATATCAGAAATAGACATTGCATATATGCTTATATATACAAATATGTTCAACTTTAAAAATTTCCCATTCATATAAGTTGATCCTTATTGACTTGTTTTTAAGTAATATTTTTGCTTGAAGTGACATCAATTTGTCACCAACTTAAAACTTTTTAAAGAACTATCACCCATATTTTCTCCTTGAAAATTTAAGTTCATAATATTTGTGGACCTTATCAGTTTAAATGGTTCTTTAATTAGTAATTCAAAAGAAGATTGTGTAGGAAGAAATCGATACCACTGTTGATCATTACTTGATTTTCAGTCATAAACTAGAAAGGGACACTTTCATTATTGATGTAGATGCTTCCAGAAATTTCTGTGTGTGTGTTTTTTTTGTTTTGTTTTTTTGTTTTTACAATTTCCTCACCATTTTGAAAGTGAATGTCTTCAAATTAGGGTTACTAAATAAATCACTGTTCTAGAAAAAATAAAACCCAAATGTCTCAATTTTCTAATTATGGTCCATTTCTGTTGAATAATATAAAGGGAAGTGAGCCTATTACCATGTGTCTGGTAAGTTTTTATAGCATCTTAGAGAGTCAAGTAGTTGGGCGTGCCAAGCTCACACAATTTCATGGCAGTAAGTCAGTAGGTGTGGTCAGAATGCCTGGTATGAGTGAAAAGAAGCATAATGAATACAGTTCCCATCCCTTGAACACTGACCCTAGGTTCTAATTTTGAACAATAAAATCCAGCTGCAGAACTGACTACTGACACACTGTCCAGGCTACTTTGATTCTTCCTCTTCCTTGGGCGGAGAGAACCATGTGTCTTCTCTGAGCCACTGGCCCATGTTATTAAAGAAAAACACAATTAAATCTGTTCCAGCACAAATTTACAGTTGCCCACGACATAACCCATGCGATTGTGTCTGTGGAAACAGGAGCAAAATCCAGTTAAAGTGAATGCTTTTTCCTATTTCAAGGAAAATGTATCTTCTTAGGTAATATTTCCCAAGAGGAGTAATTTGAAGAAACAAGTAGCCCCTCCCCCTATTTGTCACTGTGTAACTAGCAATACTAATAAACGTGAGAAATAGTTACTGTTGAATATACATATGCAAATACTATATTCTCAGGCAGATATGTGCTACGTAACCTGTGACCTGTTTTATTTATTACGGCAAAATTAATCCTACATTTTCTTCCTGAGAAAATGATAAAATATTAACCGTGCTGCTCTTATTCACTTAATTAACTCATTAAACACTTTTATTTAGAAGCTCTATACTCTGGGAGCTAAGGAATAGTTCAGCTTGCTTTTGTTGCATAACAAAACACCTCAAACACTAGGGGCTTAAAACAGCAACATTTTTTGCCAGCAATTCTGTGGGTCAGCTGGGCGGTTTTGATCTGGGCCAGCTTGGTTAAGGCTGGATCATGTTAGAAGCATCACTCCTATGTCTATGCCCATAGCTGATACAGCAGAGCCTTTCCTCACATGGTATGTCATTCTGCAGGGGGTCAGCCTGGCCAGTTGACACGGTGACAAAGGAGTTCCCAGCAGCAAAGAAAGAGCCAGCAAGATGTAAGCAGAGGATTAATTCCTCTGCTGAATCACATCTGTTAAGGCCTCGGAAACCATCATGAGTCACACGAGCAAGTCAAACAGAAATAGACGGCATATCTTGACCGGAATTCGTGGAAAATATTGTGGCTGGGTTTTTGTTCTTGTTGTTGTTTTTTAAGTACCACAGGGAAATGTTGAGAAAGAAACAAAGGGAAGAGAAGCCACACTTCCATTTTTCTTTTCCTTAAACATGTAGGCTTTTTTGTAATCGGAATTGACACGGCTTTGGATTGGAGTGGAAGGGTGGGGGGATTCTCTGAGCTGCAGATATAAACAGAGATTTCTGGGAATCTGCAATTTAGCTAAGATCAGGGAGTAAGCTCCTAAATTAGCGCTTGAAATTTCTGATGTTAAGAAGAGATACCTCTGCCCCACTCAATACAACCATATAGAAATTATGTCTTTAAGACATAGAGTTGCCCTTGGCAGCCAACATCAAGCTGGGCCTCCAGTGGATTCCCAGAAGTTCTTGCTGCAAACCCCAGGAGGTGACATCTTCTGCTAACTATTCCATCCAAACGGCTCAGTGCTGCTAAATCCATAACTACTACCTCACTTGACCACACAGATCAGAAGGTTGCTGGGATGCTTCTGCAATGGTCAGCCCTTTCCAGGAAGGGGATGAGCAAGAATTGTAACATGGGAAATGAGCATTCTGCGTCACAAGGCCGCTCCCCTACTCAGCCTTCCCCTGGTCAGATTGTGATGAGAGTTGTAGAGAAGGAAAGCATACTGGATTCTAGGTCTTTGTGCCTTGATACAGCTCAAAAAGATATAAATGTTTGTTCCGTAAGCATGCTTATATATTTTTTAAAGAAATAGATATAGTTACTTCCCAGCTGAAAGTGATACTGGATTGGTTGGGATACAAACTGAGTATAATAGGATATACCTAGAAATCAGATTTTAGGGCTGTAGGTGTGGGAGAGATCTGGAAAATCCGGATGACAACCGTAAAAATAGAGTGGTGTCAGCATTATTCTGGCTTTGCTTTGGGTGAGGAGCTTTAATAACACATACCCATTTCATCTTTTCTGTAAACCAGAACGGTAGGTGTGATCTTAATGGTACTTGTAAGGCATTAGGCTTGGGTTTTAATGGGGGTAAAAGGTAAAGTGGCCACAAGGAGACCTTTCCATGGTAGCATCCAGCACTGCCTCCTCGTCCACCTGTAGCCTTCTTTCCCAGGGTGTGGCTATTATACCTGCAGCCTCAGGCTCAGAACGCCTTGGTGCCAAAGGAAAATTACTTGATGTGATGTTCTTCCTAGATTTTTACTGTAGTTATCATAAATGAAATGTAAATAACCAATCAATTCTTCCATACAATGACTAAGTTTCTCATTCTTGTATCTAGTGTTCTACTTTGTTCCCTTGACACTTGCTGCCTTTGTGTAATCTATCTGATCCTCTGATCCCTCTATGACCGGAGCCTTCCTCATCTCCCTTCAGAGATGAGTCCCTGAACCCCAACGTTGAAGCCGAGGTCCAGCTACTTGCTCTCAGACTTGATTCCTTCTGCTTGTGTGCCTTGGATTCTGAAGATGCTTAGCTCTTTCCCTCCGTTACTCTTTTCAGGAATTCCGGAACATGCCGCATGTACAATTACCCTTTACTCAAATTGCTTTCCTGAACTATATCACTGTTCATAGTATTTATTGCCAGATATCATCAAGGTGTCTTGTCTAGAGGATGGGTCTCTTTCCAGTGTTCCAAACTTGGTCAGTTCTCGTATCACCTGCTTCATTCGTGGGCCTGGGTTGGGAGTCAGAGGATCTGGTTCAGGTGTGAGGTTTGCCCCATCTGTCTGTGCTTGCCACAATTAATCTCTAAGATGGGAGCTGTCAAGATATATAGGAGCACCACATTTGTATCCTAGTTATATGCAGAAAAATGTTGATGAAACCAGAGAAATGTATTTTGTAGGGAACTGTGATTCAGGGAGAATACTCAGAATGTTAAAAGAACAAAGGAGGGGCTTCCCTGTGTGGTGCAGTGGTTGAGAGTCCGCCTGCCAGTGCAGGGGACACAGGTTCGTGCCCCAGTCCGGGAAGATCCCACATGCTGCGGAGCGGCTGAGCCCGTGAGCCATGGCCGCTGAGCCTGCGTGTCCGGAGCCTGTGCTCCGCAACGAGAGAGCCCCCAACAGTGAGAGGCCCACGTACTGCAAAAAAAAAAAAAAAAAAGAAAAAAGGACAAATGAATTAGTTCTGAATCATGAAAGAGAAAACACACCTTTTCAAAAATGTACGCAATAACCCTGTAAAGGTGCTTTTTGCTCTTTCAAAAGCTCAGATAATTTACAATAAACCCAGCTAAGTAAAAAACTTGAGGGGATTCTAGCTATGAATTAGCTTATATTTTATTTCATTAATTCCGCATAAATGCCTTTTAGGATCACTCATGACCTGGGTGAGTGGTCCAAGGTATTTACAAATTGGATGGATCACTTGCACACTATTAAAATGATCAGTGTTGCCTTGAACTCTTGTTCCCATGACTACCATATAAATTTTCCAGCAATCATTTAAATGGCCGCATAAAATTTTAGATGATTTCCTTTGGAGGGTAAGAGACCTTGAATTAATGGGACCACTCTTCTGGATGTTGAGAGTGAAAAAGGAATTATTCCCTTTTCTCCTTGAAATGGTAAGACTTATCACTGTACTTGTGTCTTACACACTGACTTATTAAGGAATAGTAATTGCACTTTGTCTAGTTTGGCTACCTTTTTTAAAACCTTATAAGACTGGGCAAAAATGCTGAATTCTCTAAATGCAGAGAGATCAATTGCAGATTTCACTGAGAAAAATTATAATTATGACCGGCTACCTGGTTTTTTTAATTTTTTAATTTAATTTATTTTATTTTAACATCTTTATTGGAGTATAACTGCTTTACAATGGTGTGTTAGTTTCTGCTTTTACAACAAAGTGAATCAGCTATAAATATACATATATCCCCATATCCCCTCCCTCTTGCATCTCCCTCCCACCCTCCCTATCCCACACCTCCAGGTGGTCACAAAGCACCAAGCTGATCTCCCTGTGCTATGCAGCTGCTTCCCACTAGCTATCTATTTTACATTTGGTAGTGTATATATGTCCATGCCACTCTCTTACTTCGTCCCAGCTTACCCTTCCCCCTCCCCGTGTCCTCAAGTCTATTCTCTAGTAGGTCTGTGTCTTTATTCCCGTCTTGCCCCTAGGTTCTTCATGAGCTTTGTTATTTTTTCTCTTAGACTCTATATATATGTGTTAGCATATGGTATTTGTTTTTCTCTTTCTGACTTACTTCACTCTCTGTGACAGTCTCTAGGTCCATCCACCTCACTACAGATAACTCAATTTTGTTTCTTTTTATAGCTGTGTAATATTCCATTGTATTACGTGCTAAATCTTCTTTATCCATTCATCTGTCGATGGACACTTAGGTTGCTTCCATGTCCTGGCTATTGTAAATAGAGCTGCAATGAACATAGTGGTACATGAAGCTTTTTGAATTACTGTTTTCTCAGGGTATATGCCCAGTAGTGGGATTGCTGGGTCATATGGTAGTCTATTTTTACTTTTTAAAGGAACTTCCATACTGTTCTCCATAGTGGCTGTACCAATTGACATTCCCACTAACAGTGCAAGAGGGTTTCCTTTTCTCCACACCCTCTCCAGCATTTATTGTTTGTAGATATTTTGTTGATGGCATTCTGACTGGTGTGAGGTGATACCTCATTGTGGTTTTGATTTGCATTTCTCTAATGATTAGTGATGTTGAACATCCTTTCATGTGTTTGTTGGCAATCTGTATATCTTCTTTGGAGAAATGTCTATTTAGGTCTTCTGCCCATTTTTGGATTGGGTTGTTTGTTTTTTTGGATATTGAGCTGCATGAGCTGCTTGTAAATTTTGGAGATTAATCCTTTGTTAGTTGCTTCATTTGCAAATATTTTCTCCCATTCTGAGGGCTGTCTTTTGGTCTTGTTTATGGTTCCCTTTGCTGTGCAAAAACTTTTGTTTCATTAGGCCCCATTTGTTTGTTTTTATTTCCATTTCTCTAGGAGGTGGGTGAAAAAGGATCTTGCTGTGATTTATGTCATGGAGTGTTCTGCCTATGTTTTCCTCTAAGAGTTTTATAGTGTCTGGCCTTACATTTCGGTCTTTAATCCATTTGGAGTCTATTTTTGTGTATGGTGTTAGGGAGTGTTCTAATTTCATTCTTTTACATGTAGCCATCCAGTTTTCCCAGCACCACTTATTGACGAGGCTGTCTTTTCTCCATTGTATATTCTTGGCTCCTTTATCAAAGATAAGGTGACCATATGTGTGTGGGTTTATCTCTGGGCTTTCTCTCCTGTTCCATTGATCTGTATTTCTCTTTTTGTGCTGGTATCATACTGTCTTGATGACTGTAGCTTTGTAGTATAGTCTGAAGTCCTGGAGCCTGATTCCTCCAGCTCTGTTTTTCTTTCTCAAGATTGCTTTGGCTATTCAGGGTCTTTTGTATTTCCATATAAATTGTGAAATTTTTTGTTCTAGTTCTGTGAAAAATGCCATTGGTAGTTTGATAGGGATTGCATTGAATCTGTAGATTGCTTTGGGTAGTATAGTCATTTTCACAATGTTGATTCTTCCAATCCAAGAACATGGTATATCTCTCCATGTGTTGGTATCATCTTTAATTTCTTTCATCAGTGTTGTATAGTTTTCTGCATACAGGTCTTTTGTCTCCATAGGTAGGTTTATTCCTAGGTATTTTATTCTTTTCATTGCAATGGTAAATGGGAATGTTTCCTTAATTTCTCTTGAAGATATTTCATCATTAGTGTATAGGAATGTAAGAGATTTCTGTGCATTAATTTTGTATCCTGCTACTTTACCAAATTCATTGATTAGCTCTAGTGGTTTTCTGGTAGCATCTTTAGGATTCTCTATGTATAATATCATATCATCTCAAAACAGTCACAGTTTTACTTTTTCTTTTCTGATTTGGATTCCTTTTATTTCTTTTCCTTTTCTGTTTACTGTGGCTAAACCTTCCAAAACTATGTTGAATACTAGTGGTGAGTGTGGGCAACTTTGTCTTGTTCTGATCTTAGTGGAAATGGTTTCAGTTCTTCACCATTGAGAATGATGTTGGCTCTGGGTTTGTCATATATGGCCTTTATTATGTTGAGGTAAGTTCTCTCTATGCCTACTTTCTGGAGAGCTTTTATCATAAATGGGTGTTGAATTTTGTCAAAAGCTTCTTCTGCATCTATTGAGATGATCATATGGTTTTTCTCCTTCAGTTTGTTAATATGGTTTATCACACTGACTGATTTGCGTATGCTGAAGAATCTTTGCATTCCTGGGATAAACCCCACTTGATCATGGTGTATGATCCTTTTAATGTGCTGTTGGATTCTGTTTGCTAGTATTTTGTTGAAGAATTTTGCATCTATGTTCATCAGTGATATTGGCCTGTAGTTTTCTTTTTTTTTGTGGCATCTTTGTCTGGTTTTGGTATCAGGGTGATGGTGGCCTCGTAGAATGAGTTTGGGAGTGATCCTCCCTCTGCTATATTTTGGAAGAGTTTGAAAAGGATAGGTGTTAGCTCTTCTCTAAATGTTTGATAGAATTCGCCTGTGAAGCCGTCTGGTCCTGGGCTTTTGTTTGTTGTAGGATTTTTAATCACAGTTTCAATTTCAGTGTATGTGATTGGTCTTTTTATGTTTTCTGTTTCTTCCTGCTTCAGTCTCAGAAGGTTGTGCTTTTCCAAGAATTTGTCCATTTCTTCCAGGTTGTCCAATTTATTGGCATATAGTTCCTTGTAGTAATCTCTCATGATCCTTGGTATTTCTCCAGTGTTAGTTGTTACTTCTCCTTTTTCATTTCTAATTCTATTGATTTGAGTCTTCCCTCTTTTCTTCTTGATGAGTCTGACTTATGGTTTACCAATTTTGTGTATCTTCTCAGGGAACCAGGTGTTAGTTTTATTGATGTTTGCTATTGTTTCCATCATTTCTTTTTCATTTATTTCTGATCTGATCTTTATGATTTCTCTCCTTCTGATAACTTTGGGGTTTTTTTGTTCTTCTTTCTCTGATTATTTTAGGTGTAAATTTAGGTTGTTTATTTAAGATTTTTCTTCTTTCTTGAGGTAGGATTGTATTGCTAAAAACTTCCCTCTTAGAACTGATTTTGTTGCATCCCATAGGTTTTCGGTCGTTGTGTTTTCATTGTCATTTGCTTCTAGGTATTTTTGATTTCCTCTGATTTTTTCACTGATCTCTTGATTATTTAGTAGTGTATTGTTTAGCCTCCATGTGTTTGTATTTTTTACAGAGTTTTCCCTGTAATTGTCATCTAGTCTCATAGTGTTGTGGTCAGATAAGATACTTGATACGTTTTCAATTTTCTTAAATTTACTGAGGCTTGATTTGTGACCCAAGATATGATCTATCCTGGAGAATGTTCCATGAGCATTCGAGAAGGAAGTGTAATCTGCTGTTTTTGGATGGAATGTCCTATAAATATGAAGTCCATCTCGTTTAATGTGTCATTTAAAGCTTGTGTTTCTTTATTTATTTTCATTTTGGATGATCTGTCCCTTGGTGAAACTGGGGTGTTTAAGCCCCTAATATTATTGTGTACTGTTGATATCCCGTTTTATGGCTGTTAGCATTTGCCTTATGTATTGAGGTGCTCCTATGTTGGGTGAGTAAATATTTACAATTGTTATGTCTTCTTCTTGGATTGATCCCTTGATCATTATGTAGTGTCCTTCTTTTTCTCTTGTAAGAGTCTTTATTTTAAAGTCTATTTTGTCTGATATGAAAATTGCTACTCTAGCTTTCTTTTATTTCCATTTGCATGGAATATCATGATCTGTCCCCTCACTTTCAGTCTGTATTTGTCCCTAGGTCTGAAGTGGGTCTCTTGTAGACAGCATATATACAGGTCTTGTTTTTGTATCCATAAAGTGAGCCTATGGAGCATTTAATCCATTCAGGTTTAAGGTAATTATCGATCTGTATGTTCCTATTACCATTTTCTTAATTGTTTTGGGTTTGTTTTTGTAGGTCGTTTTTTTTCTCGTGTTTCCCACTTAGAGAAGTTCCTTTAGCATTTGTTGTAGAGCTGGTTTGGTGGTGCTGAATTCTCTTAGCTTTTGCTTGTCTGTGAAGGTTTTAATTTCTCTGTTGAATGTGAATGAGATCCTTGCTGAGTAATCTTGGTTGTAGGTTTACCTGGATTTACAGTTATCATATTTTAAATAAATTAGCCAGCCAGATGGCACTGCTAATTTTACTTTTCATTTGTAGTTACTTCTTGAAAATCTTATGTGAGCAGCTTAATGTTTCCACAGTCTTCTCCAAAGTGTGATTATAAAAATGAATTGATATTTTAGAAATTCTGGTTCTATAGTGTAAGGTCATTTAAAAACTTATCTGTACTAATGTGAAATTAAGTTTTGCTGAAAATTAAACATTAAGCAATCAAGGTCTGCCTTATTGTAAATATTCCAATATTTGAATGAAAACAGATCACTTACAAATTTTTAGAATATGCAATGTTATGAAAATATTTATTATTTGAGTAAAAGCTGTGTAGAAAAATCTCTGTTCAAAAATATATTTCTAAATGTTATATGGAATAAATTTAAAAATAAGATTAAAAGGCATAAAAGAATAAGAAGAATAAAAACAATATTATTTAGTTCAGTATAGGATGAGATAATATAAAATTATAATTAGCCTCTAATTGCAGTTATTATAGAATAGACTAAGCCCAAATGAACATCAGCATTTCTGAAAATGTTATTGATGCTAAAATTCCCCACTCTGTAAATATTCAGGCAGTAAACAATGTCTTATTTTCTCAAATTTTGTTTTATATTACAGTCCAGAAGATATATAGCTGTATATATATATATATATATTTCCCAAGGCAGCCAGTTGCAACTCCTGAGGCAACAAATAATATTAATTTAGTTTAGCCTCCTGAATTTCAGGAAATTTTGATGCAGCCCACATATTATATTTATTTTATGTTTATGATTTAATCAAAGGATTAAATGATTTATTTCTGAAATAGCTGTTTATCTCTTTCTTTTTTAAAACTAAACATTTTTTTTCTATTTATATAGGAAATGATGAAAAGTGAGCTAGTCTATACATTTATAGAATCATGTTACTTGCTACTGACATTACCATATAAAATAACATTCCTTCTTTTGTGAGAAAAAAATGAGATATTTGTTTAGTTTGAATAATTTATCTTTATTTTGGCAAGAATACTTTGTGTTTTAAAATGTATTTTTGGAAAGATTGATCCAAGAGGACTGACCATATTTTGAAAACCAAAACACTGAATTAGTTATTCTCTTCCTGTTTTTCTAGTTAAAAGGAGATAAATTGTGATAGTAAAATTTAAACTTTTACTCAGTTTTCCTATTTGCATTAAGAAGTACTTATTTTCTGATCCTGGAGTTGGGAAACATGTACTGTGTTAGCACTAGTGTGGTGTGAGAAATGGTGTGAGGATAATTTGAAGAGTATTGGAAAGGTAATTGATTAAAATATCTCAACTTATACTCAGATTCTGCAATCAAATATTTATTTATTTTTAATGATTCTCCTATAAGATAATTAAAACTGAAATATTTCATCAGTCTTTTTGAGGAAGTCATTAAGATCGATTATTTTTACTAGAAGATATAATGCATTCGTTAACATTAAATTTTTGAGCAGTTGTGGAAAAGTGCTCGTAGGCTGGGAGTTGTATTTTTTAGGACTCTGATTGCAAATAATAATAAAAAAATTAATGTGGTTTAAGCAAACTGAAAGAATTTATTACCAGACTTGAGGAAAATCTCATTAGCCTCAGTGTCAGGAGGGCAGCTAGACCTGGAACAAAGACCTCAGATGCTGTGAAGACTCTCTGTGTATCTGTCTCTCAGCTCCTTTCTGCATTTCTGCTTATGTTTCTCTCTCTGAAGACCTTAGTTCAGATGGCATGATGAGGGCTGCTACTTCACAGTCTCAGAATTGTAAGGTCATGGGCTCAGTGCAATGGAAAGATTGACTTCAGTGGGTCAGCCCAGATTCCAGTTTCCCTGGGAAGACCAGCTGATTGTCCCATCTTGGATCGGGGTCCATCCATGGTCAATTCTAAATAGTCTGGTCACAGAGTAGGGAGTCCCCATGCTCACTGGAGAGAAATGGGGAATAGTTAGCTCAGAAAAGTAAATCTCCATGATTGGACAGATGTCCCAGAACGTTTTGTCTATAAGAACTGTGGGTCAGAGTAAGAAAGAGATGGCAGGACCCTGAATATAAATTTCATATACCTGACATTTTTTCCTGGAATCAGTGTTTGTTTTTGCTCATTCTTTTCCACATTTTCCTCTTTTCTTGCATTTTGAACTCAGCTAAGAAAGAAGGTCTTTGACTCATTACAGTGGTTTCCACTGCAGGAAGGAGTTGCCTTAACATTTTTTTTTTTTTTTAATGTGCAGGAACAGACATATACATAGTGAGGGAGGTATAACAGAAAGAAATCAAGTCTTGGAGTCTGAAGACCTATATTCAAATTTTGTTTATGCCACTTACTATCTATTGTCATTCTCAAGTTACTTAGTTTCTGTTTTAGACAAGATGGCTAAGATATGAAATGGTAACAGATAACTTCCAAAATTTCAGCTGTATTTCTCCCTCTTTGGGTGTTTGTTGCATCAGGTCATCCTCAAGCTGAGACTTAATATCTGGAACTTGTCAATAGTTGTCACGAAGAGAAAAGAGCTCTGGAGGATCATTTGGCATCAATTAAATCTCATAACGCATTGCCTGAAAATAATTAGATGGCCTCACTTTACTAGAAAGAGGCCCAGGAGCTGCAACCCAATCATGTATTTAGAAGGCAGAGAATTGCAACTCCAAATAGTATGAATGACTGACACAGTTTTTTGAGATTCAGTTTCTTCACACATGAAATAAAAATGTTGGGAATAAAACATGATAATGTGTGTAAAACACTTGCTAGGAATAGTGCCTTGTACATAATAATTTTAATAAAAGGCAATTATGAATGTCACCATTTATTATCATTAGGATACTGAAGCTCAGGGAGATCTAAGCATATCCTAATGAATTACAAGAATTTAGGAGATTCACGGGGCAGTGATCCATGCGTCATAGGCCAAATCAGGCCCACCACCAGTTTTTATAAATAAAGTTTTATTGAAATGCAGTCAGGCCCATTCATTGTGTATTGCCAATGGCTATTTTTCACTCTAAAATGGCAGAAGTGAGCAGCAGCAACAAAGACTATATGTACTACAAACATTGACGATCTGTCCCTTTAGAGAAAAATTTTATGGGTCCTTCCTCTAAAGCAAGAACAGGTAGTAAACAAAGTTAAGTGTCTTAGTTGTGTGTTTCCTTGAAAGTGAATCTTGAGACAAGGACCTGGATGCAAGTACCTCATACAAGAGGTGATCTAGGAGGCGGGGGTACAGGAGAAGGTCATGAAGGGATGTAATGAAGTTAGCATGCAAGTGTATAACTGAGGTAGCTGCTTTTGCTTGTACAACATTCTCTTGATTCCATCAAGTTGTCCTGAGAAGTAGACAGAATGTCTACCTGAACTTCCTAAATTGCCAACCTCAAGGGCAGGAGGCAGGAGCCTTTACCCACTGGCTCCTGTCCTGCAATAGTTTAGAGTTGCCACTGGAGTATTAACCCAGTACTTTTGGGTTGTGTTTGTATGAGGGGCAAGTGGACCTCATAGTGTTGAAGCATGTTCTGGGCAGAACGTAGAAAGATATGTGGAGCCTGCTTGAGAAGAGTGACCATCAGTGGGAACTTACACAGCGCTGTCCATCCCAGCTGAGGCTGAAATCAGAGTTGGAACTGGGGACATGATACAGGGAACCAGAGGGCTGACTTGCATTATCTGATACCATAAAAAGGTCTCTCTTCTCTCAGTTGTCGTGTGGCTCTTGAGTAAATTCTATTGACCACAGTTATGAAGTGCAATGTGAGGAATAGTGTATGGAGGAGCTATGAGAAAAGATTATTTCATCACTGGCATTGTACTTGTGCTTGTAATGGTAGTGTAAAGGGGTAATAAAAACAAGTGCTCAGAAGGTGGTAAGCGATGAAAAAGATCATTTACTATTTCTAGTGACTTTTTTTTTTCTGTAAAGGAAAAGTGCCTATTAGATAATAACTATTATATACGCTTATCCTCTTAGGTCTGATAGAAATGCCACTGATAAAACATTTCCTGTTTATCTCTGTTAGGGGTACATACTGCTGAACTCTGAGAGGGTATCCATTACGTGCAGATGCCATCAGCCCTTGCCTAAATTTGTAGTGCAACTGAAACTAATAATTTTCAAGTACACGAGTTTAAAACAAGAAATAAAACCATTTGGAATCAAACTAGAGATAAGTGTTATGAATAAAAGAAAACCTGATTGAAGAGCCTATTCAACTTCATGAGGCTAACAAGAAGTTTTTTTCCTTCAGCCGTCATCCAGCCTCAGTGAAGGAGACAACATGAAGCCATAAGTCTGAGTCAGATCACTGAAAGCATTTATCTGCTAAATACGTCTCCGTTAGCAATTAAAATTACCTTATTTTTTAAAATAAAAGGAGCAGTGTAAAGAAAGTGACATTTTTCTGCACTTCTGGATTTTGGGGGCTGGTGTCTTGCAGTCTATTGAGCTTTAGTTATGACTCTGAAAGCATAATACAGTAAGTCCCCTACATACGAACCTTCAAATTGTGAACTTTCAAAGATGCAAAGGTACATGCCAGCCCCTGTATGCCAGCTGTTGTACTATACAACTGTACTTTTCAAGGTATGGTAAGATTAAAAATGTTTTATTTTTTGTGTTTGTTTTTTATGCACTTATTATTTGTGTGAAAATAATTATAAAACTCTTATAGTACAGTACTATGTAGCCGATTTTGTTAGTTGGGTACCTAGGCTAACTTTGTTGGACTTACAAATGTGGTCTTGGAACGGAACTCATTTGTATGTAGGGGACTTAGTGCATATTGGATAAGCTATAGTGAGAAGACAAAAATGTTTTCGTTTTTAAAATAATTTTGTTTAAAAAATTATCACCCAACTGTCTTTGTGGGAGAAGAAGTAAATATGACTAGACACATAATTTAAAGAAGATAATAGTGCTTTATAATAGCTGGCATGGAATGATTTATAATATTAAAACTTTATCTATACAAGGGCCACTGCTCAAATTTTTAAAATGAATGAATGAGTATGCAGTTTAAGATGATGTGCAATGGCAAGGAAACCCTGTAGAGTTCTTCCAGAAATCTCTCAAGTTAAGATAAAAGCTATTAAGAAGGGTGGCGCAGTGGTTGAGAGTCCACCTGCTGATGCCAGGGACACGGGTTTGTGCCCCGGTCCGGGAAGATCCCATATGCCGCGGAGCGGCTGGGCCCGTGAGCCATGGCCGCTGAGCCTGTGCGTGCGGAGCCTGTGCTGCGCAACGGGAGAGGCCACAACAGTGAGAGGCCCGCGTACCGCCAAAAAAAAAAAAAAAAAAAAAGCTATTAAGAATTTTTATCCTAGTTAAGCACACATTCAACTCATGTTGGTCCCCTCACCAGGCCTCGGCACCATGCTCTTTTTGCAGTCCTGTATGATCTCCTTCTTCCCCTCCAACATACATACCTGCCTGTGTTTCAAGGCTCTAAGTCAACTTCACTTTTCTAGGAGGCCCTTCCACCACAGCTTCTGCCTACATTAGAGATGAATGCATATTGTTTGTGAAATTTCTTCATTAAGTAGATTATCTAGTCATAAAATTAATATTCTGTGCAAGAAGTTTACTTTTACCTAATAATTTTCATGTGTATGTATATTTGCTCCCTTAAATTGTTTTAAGTCCCTAGAAGGGAGCAACCATTTCTTGTAAACCTTTTCTGTCCCCTCATTCAACCTGTTGCTAAGTTGAATGCTTATCTTGGCTTCATATAATACTGTGCTTATGTTAGCTAGTCATGAGTTATTTTTAATGAATACATCGATCATCTCTACATTGCCACAGTTGCCATGTTAACACAAGTCTAAAAGTGCCTTTGTCCTATATTCATGTACAATTAAACAAAAAGTGTGATTTTTTTTCATTCACTTATAAGATGATAAAATTGTCTTCTAAAACAGACAAATATGCATATATTTCTCACAATTTATCTTGACTCTCTCTTAAACTCAAGATCTGCTCATTTCTTTCATAGAGAATCTAAGTGGAAAGCAGTGTTCCCCAAATTGGCTGCCTCTAAAAAAAAATATCTTTGTAGATATGTATTTAAAATGCAGATTTTCAATCTCCATCCCAGACCTACTGAATTAGACTTCAGCAGAGAAGGGGCCTGGAATCTGGATTTTTATCAAGTTATTGTTAGTTCTTATATGCCTACAAGTTTGAAATACACTTGTATATGGAAAACTGAGAATTTCTTTTAAACACTAAAATGGACACAATAATACCCAATTAATAGAGTTACAGTGGGGATGTGATATCAGTGCAACTAGATATTATACCTAGGAAAGCTCGGGATCATAGAAAACCATTGTTAAACCGTAGCTGAGATTTTCCTATTTCTTATCATACTATTCTATAAAATCTGATTTTGAGAATTTAGAAAAAGAAGTAAATCAATATGCATTTCCCTTAGAAAGCCCCAACTTCATGCTTATTCTCTTACTATCCGAGTTTACTGACTCATTCCCACCTCTACTATATTTTTTGGTGAAGCTAGTTTCAGTTGGATCTCTTGGACTTCCCATGTTTTAAGGTAGAGATCAGTTCCAGGGGAGTCTTGTGTCTTTTCTTCCAGGAATTTTAACACCAAATAGTCTGATAAGTCAAGAAGATATTAACTAATATTAGTCTGTCAATGTTACAAATTAAATTTTGCATCCCCTTTATCCCTATACCTTGAAAATTACTTTTAATGAGTTCTTCTGGGAATTTTAACAAATCATTTCCTCTCTGTCTGTCTGTCTTTCTGTCTATCTGCCTTCCTACCTGTCACCTCTCAGGGCTTTTAGAAACTAAGGTTATCCTAAATAAAGTAACATTCTTACCTGCCAAACTATTTTATATTCAAACATATATTTACAGCAGATATTCTAGTTATTTATTGACTTCTGTGAAACCTGTTAAAGGACTGGCCTCCACCTATTTTCCTGCAGAGAGCAAGGTGTTGTTTTTATTTTTGTTAAGCTTCCAGAGGAGTGTCTTATTTCAAGTTCCCTAAATATAGATATGGGGTTTAATATGAGACATGGATTTTGTTCACATAGCTAACTTAATTAACCATGCTGAATTGAATGAGCTAGAATATTTTTTGGTACCCTAGGAAGCTCCAGTTGATCTTATCAATTTATTTCAGAACTATAAATTAGAGCTTTAAAAGATTTCCTGAATTTATCAGAGTTATATATATATATCTCAGTTGTCAAAAGCCAAAAAATAATTTGCCCATGTACGTGTCTATGTATCTAAGTATCTCTGTATCTATCATTTATCTACTTAAGGATATTCAAGAATGCTGGACAAAAGGAATGTACCATAATGACAATATATTTGTTATTTGAAAAATATTAACATTTTCTTTCACTTGTCCCCTAGTAATTATTTAAATCTAAATCTTTGAATATAATTTTGAACTTCCTTTATAATGATATAAGTATACTTAAGAAAGAGTACAAAGCCCATCTCCTGATTATACTAAAGTTTGCCTGTGAAATATATTACAGCTTTCCCTCTATGATTTACCTGGTCAAACTCTCAGAAAGAATTATTCAAGTGCCAAAAGTATATTACTTTTTCATTTTAGCATTCTTTAGCACAGAGGTTAGCATTCTTTAGGACAGAGGTTAGCATTGTTTTTCCGAGGGTTCTAGGATTCTGATCCAAAGTCATGGAGAGAAATAACCATTTGCCTGATGGCATCTTGCAAGTTCACTCTCAAGCCAGTAACCACTAACACCCTTAGGGTATACTGAGGCTTCCATGACTCTGATAGTTCATATGGGAACTAACATGAATTCTGGGAAATTTACTAAGCATTTGAAGGACATTTTTGAACAACTAGTAAATGCTGGAAATCCTGGATGACAAAAGTAGAATCATGTTCAGTTCTGGAAAAGGTAAATGTGTGGCTCCATCTGCAATGTTGCTAAGAATATTTCCTCAAACCCTTATGATCTTCCTGTAATCAACCTTGTAAATGATGCAATCACTGGACGAAGACATGGACAAGTGTATTTTGGAAAAAGAAACCTAGTTAATTTAGGGAGAAAAAATTTAAATTGATTAGGTTTCAAAGATTGCACAAAGCTATATGGAAAAGATTCTGCTTGGTTCATATACACATAGTAAATAGAATAATACAATTACTTGAAGCCTTGGTAAGTTTAAGCATGGGCAAGTTTCTTTATTTGTCGTAACCTAGTTTGATCATATTTTAAATTTTGTAAAAATACCCACCTTTCAGGCTTGACATAAAGTCTGAATGAGATAATGTAAGTCTAGCTGTCAGATTATTGCCTGCCACATAGTAATGAATGGATACTGTTATATGATAACAGTGGTTATTCTTTTGAAAAACATTTCATAAAATAGAACAGAATGGAACATATTAAAAGAAACGCTTTGAGGGAAATGTTTTGTTGGATATATTCAGTTCTTATTTTTTAAGATACTGCTATATGTTTCAGCCCCAAAATGATTTGTTGCCTTTGTGTAGAACTTGCCACTTTAGTCATTTTTACTCAGGTGCCTTAATGAAATGTCATGGAAACTCTCTAAATCACACAAAAAAATCTTGAAAGGGGAGGACCTTCAAGATGATGGAGGAGTAAGACGTGGAGATCACCTTCCTCCTCACAAATACATCAAAAATACATCTACATGGGGAACAGCTCCTACAAAACACCTACTGAATGCTGGCAGAAGACCTCATACTTCCCAAAAGGCAAGAAACTCTCCACGTACCTGGGTAGGGCAAAAGAAAAAAGAAAAAGCAGAGACAAAATAATAGGGACAGGACCTGCACTTCTGGGAGGCAGCTGTGAAGGAGGAAAGGTTTCCACACACTAGGAGCCCCTTCACTGGTAGAGATGGGGGGGTGGGCAGGGGGGAAGCTTCGGAACCGCGGAGGAGAGCGCAGCCACAGAGGTGCGGAGGGCAAAGCGGATAGATTCCTGCACAGAGGATCGGTGCCGACCGGCACTCACCAGCCCGAGAGGCTTGGCTGCTCACCTGCCGGGGCGGGCGGGGGCTGGGAGCTGAGGCTTGGGCTTCGGAGGTCAGGTCCCAAGGAGAGGACTGGGGCTGGCTGTGTGAACACAGCCTGAAGGGGGCTAGTGCACCACAGCTAGCCAGGAGGGAGTCCAGTGAAAAGTCTGGACCTGCCTAAGAGTTAAGAGATCATAGTTTTGGGGTGCATGAGGAGAGGGGATTCAGAACACTGCCCAAATGAGCTCCAGAGAAGGGTGCGAGCCATGGCTATCAGTGCGGACACCAGAGATGGGCATGAAATGCTAAGGCTGTAGTGCAGCCACCAAGAAGCGTGTGTGCAAGCACAGGTCACTATCCACACCTCCCCTCCTGGGAGCCTGTGCAGCCCACCACTGCCAGGGTCGTGTGATCCAGGGACAACTTCCCCAGGAGAACGCATGGCACGCCTCAGGCTGCTGCAACGTCATGCCAGGCTCTGCTGCCACAAGCTCTTCCTGCATTCCGAACCCCTACCTGAGTAGGCCTGGCCTGAGTGAGCCAGAGCCCCCAAATCAGCTCTTCCTTTAACTCCCTCCTGTCTGGGTGGGGAACAGACGCCAGAGGGTGACCTACAAGCAGAGCCAAGACCAAACCCAAAGCTGAAACAAGGAACTGTGTGAAAAAACAAGAGAAAGGGAAATTTCTCCGTGAGCCTCAGGAGCAGTGGATTAAATCTCCACAATAACCTTGATTTACCCTGCATCTGTGAAGAGACAACGAATCATCCCAAAACTGAGGTGGTGGACATTGGGAGCAATCTATAGACTCGGGGTTTGCTTTATGTGTCTAATTAGTGTCTAGTTTTACATTTGTCTTCGTTTAGTATTTAGAGCTTATTATCATTGGCAGATTTGTTTATTGATTTGATTTCTCTCTTCCTTTTTTTAAAATATTTATATTTTTTTCCTTTTTCCCTTTTTGTTAGTGTGTATGCCTATGCTTCTCTGTGTGATTTTGTCTATATAGGTTTGCTTTTATCATTTGTCCTAGGGTTCTGTTTGTCTGTTTTTTTTTTAAGTATAGTGTTTATCGCTTGTTATCATTGGTAGATTTGTTTATTGGTTTGGTTGCTCTCTTCTTTTTTAAAAGAAATACTTTTATTTGAATATTTTTAAAGTTTTTATTTAAATAACTTTTATTTATTTTTTGTTTCTTCTTTTTTTTTTTTTCTTTTCTTCCTTTTCTTCTGAGCTGTGGGGCTGACAGGGTCTTAGTGCTCTGGTTGGGTGTCAGGCCTAAGCGTATGAGGTGAGAGAGCTGAGTTTAGGATATTGGTCCACCAGAAACCTCCCAGCCCCTCATAATATCAATTGATGAGAGCTCACCAGAAATCTCTGTCTCAACGTTAAGACCCAGCTCCACTCAATGATCAGCAAGCTCCAGGGCTGGACACCCCATGCCAAACAACTAGCAAGACAGGAACACAACTCCACCCATTAGCAAAGAAGCTGCCTAAAATCATAAGTTCACAGAAACCCCAAAACACACCACGAGATGTGGTCCTGCCCACCAGAAAGACAAGATCCAGCCTCATCCACCAGAATACAGGCACCAGTCCCCTCCATCAGGAAGCCTACACAACCCACTGAACCAACCTGAGCCACTGGGGTCAGACACCAAAAACAATGGGAATTACGAACCTGAAGCCTGTGAAAAGGAGACCCCAAACAAGTAAGTTAAGCAAAATGAGAAGACACAGAAATACACAGCAGATGAAAGAGCAAGGCAAAACCCCACCATACCAAACAAATGAAGAGCAAATAAGCAGTCTACCTGAAAAAGAATTCAGAGTAATGATAGTAAAGATGATCCAAAATCTTGGAAATAGAAAGGAGAAAATACAAGAAATGTTTAACGAGGAACTAGGAGAACTAAAGCACAAACAAACAATGATGAACAACACAATAAATGAAATTAAAAATTCTCTAGAATAAATCAGTAGCAGAATAACTGAGGCAGAAGAAAAAAGTGACCTGCCTGGAAGATAAAACAGTGGAAATAACTACACAGAGCAGAATAAAGAGAAAAGAATGAAAAGAATTGAGAACAGTCTCAGAGACCTCTGGGACAACATTAAATGCACCAACATTCGAATTATAGGGGTCTCAGAAGAAGAAGAGAAAAAGACAGGGACTGAGAAAATATTTGAAGAGATTATAGTTGAAAAATTCCCTAATATGGGAAAGGAAATAGCCACCCAAATCCAGGAAGTGCAGAGTCCCATACAGGATAAATCCAAGGAGAAACATGCCAAGATACATATTAATCAAACTATCAAAAATTAAATACAAGGAAAAACTATTAAAAGCAGCAAGGGAAAAATGACAAATAAAATAAAAGAGAATCCCCATAAGGTTAACAGCTGATCTTTCAGCAGAAGCTCGGAAAGCCAGAAGGGAGTGGCAGCACACATTTAAAGTGATGAAGGGGAAAAACCTACAACCAAGATGACTCTACCCAGCAAGGATCCCATTCAGATTCGATGGAGAAATTAAAACCTTTACAGGAAAGCAAAAGTGAAGAGAATTCAGCACCACCAAACCAGCTTTACAACAAATGCTAAAGGAATTTCTCTAGGCAAGAAACACAAGAGAAGGAAAAGACCTACAAAAACAAATCCACAACAGTTAAGAAAATGGTAATAGTAACGTACATATCGATAATTACCTTAAATGTAAATGGATTAAATGCTCCAACCAAAAGACAAAGGCTCGCTGAATGGGCACAAAAAACAAGACCCATATATATGCTGTCTACAAGAGACCTGCTTCAGACCTAGGGACACATACAGACTGAAAGTGAGGAGATGAAACAAGATACTTCTTGCAAACGGAAATCAAAAGAAATCTGGAGTAGCAATTTCTCATATCAGATAAAATAGACTTTAAAATAAAGACTATTACAAGAGAAAAAGAAGGACACTACATAATGATCAAGGGATCAATCCAAGAAGAAGATACAACAATTTTAAATATTTATGCACCCAACATAGGAGCACCTCAATACATAAGGCAAATGTTACCAGCCATAAAAGGGGAAATAGACAGTAACACAATAATAGTAGGGGACTTTGATGCACCATTTTCACCAATGGACAGATCATCCAAAATACAAATAAATAAGGAAACACAAGCATTAAATGACACATTTAACAAGATGGATCTAGTTGATATTTATAGGACATTCCATCCAAAAAAACAGAATACACTTTCTTCTCAAGTGCTCATGGAACATTCTCCAGGATAGGTCTTATCTTGGGTCACAAATCAAGCCTTGGTAAATATAAGAAAATTGAAATTGTATCAAGTATCTTTTCTGACCACAGCGTTATAAGACTAGATATCACTTACAGGAAAAAAAAGTAAAAAATACAAGCACATGGAGGCTAAACAATATGCTACTAAATAACCAAGAGATCACTGAAGAAATCAAAAAGGAAATCAAAAAATACCTAGAAACAAATGAGAATGAAACACAATGACCCAAAACTTAAGGGACACAGCAAAGGAGTTCTAAGAGAGAAGTATATAGCAATACAATCCTACCTCAAGAAAGAAGAAACATCTCAAATAAACAACCTAAATTTACACCTAAAGCAATTAGAGAAAGAAGAACAAAAAAAAACCCCAAAGTTATCAGAAGGAAAGAAATCATAAAGATCAGATCAGAAATAAATGAAAAAGAAATGATGGAATCGATAACAAACATCAATAAAACTAACACCTGGTTCTTTGAGACGATAAACAAAATTGATAAACCATTAGCCAGACTCATCAGGAAAAAAACTGGGAAGACTCAAATCAATAGAATCAAAAATGAAAAAGAAGTAACAACTGACACTGAAGAAATACAAAGGCTCATAAGAGATTACTACAAGCAACTGTATGCCAATCAAATGGACAACCTGGAAGAAATGGACAAATCTTCCAACAAACAAAAGCCCAGGACCAAATGGCTTCACAGGTGAATTCTATCAAACATTTAGAGAAGAGCTAACACCTATCCTTCTCAAACTCTTCCAAAATATAGCAGAGGGAGGAACACTCCCAAACTCATTCTACAAGGCCACCATCACCCTGATACCTAAACCAGACAAAGATGCCACAAAAAAAGAAAACTACAGGCCAATATCACTGATGAGCATAGATGCAAAAATACTCAACAAAATACTAGTAAACAGAATCCAACAGCACATTAAAAGGATCATACACCATGATCAAGTGGGGTTTATCCCAGGAATGCAAGGATTCTTCAGTATACGCAAATCAGTCAATGTGATTGAAAAACCATATTAACAAACTGAAGGAGAAAAACCATATGATCATCTCAATAGATGCAGAAAAAGCTTTTGACAAAATTCAACACCCATTTATGATAAAAGCTCTCCAGAAAGTAGGCATAGAGAGAACTTACCTCAACATAATAAAGGCCATATATGACAAACCTACAGCTAACATCGTTCTCAATGGTGAACAACTGAAACCATTTCCACTAAGATCAGGAACAAGACAAAGTTGCCCACACTCACCATTATTATTCAACATAGTTTTGGAAGGTTTACCCACAGCAATCAGAAAGGAAAAAGAAATAAAAGGAATGCAAATCAGAAAAGAAGAAGTAAAACTGTGACTGTTTCCAGATGATATGATACTATACATAGGGAATCCTAAAGATGCTACCAGAAAACCACTAGAGCTAATCAATGAATTTGGTTAAGTAGCAGGATACAAAATTAATGCACAGAAGTCTCTTGCATTCCTATACAGTGATGATGAAAAATCTGACAGAGAAATTAAGGAAACACTCCCATTTACCATTGCAACAAAAAGAATAAAATACCTAGGAATAAACCTACCTATGGAGACAAAAGACCTGTATGCAGAAAACTATACGACACTGATGAAAGAAATTAAAGATGATGCAAACACTTGGAGAGATACACCATGTTCTTGGATTGGAAGAATCAATATTGTGAAAATGACTATACTACCCAAAGCAATCTACAGATTCAATGCAATCCCTATCAATCTACCAATGGCATTATTCACAGAACTAGAACAAAAAATTTCACAATTTATATGGAAACACAAAAGACCCTGAATAGCCAAAGCAATCTTGAGAAAGAAAAACGGAGCTGGAGGAATCAGGCTCCAGGACTTCAGACTATACTACAAAGCTACAGTAATCAAGACAGTGTGGCACCAGCACAGAAACAGAAATATAGATCCATGGAACAGGAGAGAAAGCCCAGAGATAAACCCACACACATATGGTCACCTTATCTTTGATAAAGGAGCCAAGAATATACAATGGAGAAAAGACAGCCTCGTCAATAAGTGGTGCTGGGAAAACTGGACAGCTACATGTAAAAGAATGAAATTAGAACACTCCATACCACCATATAAAAAAATAAACTCCAAATGGATTAAAAACCTAAATGTAAAGCCAGACACTATAATACTCTTAGTGGAAAACATAGGCAGAACACTCCATGACATAAATCACCGCAAGATCCTTTTTGACCCACCTCCTAGAGAAATGGAAATAAAATCAAAAATAAACAAATGGGACCTAATGAAAGTTAAAAGCTTTTTCACAGCCAAGGAAACTATAAACAAGACAAAAAGACAACCCTCAGAATGGGACAAAAGATTTGCAAATGAAGCAACTGACAACGGATTAATCTCTCAAATACACAAGCAGCTCTTGCAGCTCAATATCGAAAAAACAAAGAACCCAATCCAGAAATGGGCCGAAGACCTAAGTAGACATTTCTACAAAGAAGGTGTATAGATTGCTAGCAAACACATGAAAGGATACTCAACATCACTAATCATTAGAGAAATGCAAATCAAAATTACCACAAGGTATCACCTCACACCAGTCAGAATGGCCATCATCAAAACATCTACAAAAAATAAATGCTGGAGAGGGTGTGGAGAAAAGGGAACCCTGTTGCACTGGTTGTGGGAATGTAAAGTGATACAGCCACTATGGAGAACATTATGGGGGTTCCTTAAAAAACTAAAAATAGAACTACCATATGACCCAGCAATCCCACTACTGGGCATTTATGCTGAGAAAACCATAATTCAAAAAGAGTCATGCACTGCAATGTTCTTTGCAACACTATTTACAATAGCCAGGACATGGAAGCAACCTAAGTGTCCATCGACAGATGAATGGATAAAGAAGATGTGGCACTTATGTACAATGGAATATTACTCAGCCATAAAAAAAATGAAATTGAGTTATTTGTAGTGAGGTGGATGGACCTAGAGTCTGTCATACAAGTGAAGTAAGTCAGAGAAAAACAAGTACCGTATGCTAATACATATATATGGAATCTAAAAAAAACATGGTTCTGAAGAACCAGGGACAGGACAGGAATAAAGACGCAGGTGTAGAGAATGGACTTGAGGACACAGGTAGGGGGAAGGGTAAGCTGGGATGAAGTGAGAGAGTGGCATGGACATATATACACTGTCAAATGTAAAATAGCTAATGGGAAGCAGCCACATAGCACAGGGAGACCGGCTCGGTGCTTTGTGACCACCTAGAGGGGTGGGATAGGGAGGGTGGGAGGGGGATGCAATAGGGTGGGGTATATGGGGATATATATACATATAGCTGATTCACTCTGTTATACAGGACAAACTAACACACTACTGTAAAGCAATTATACTGCAATAAAGATGTTAAAAAAAAATTCTCTAGAGGGTTATTATTGTTCCCAGACTTTTCAGTTGAGGGGGGAAAAAGAAAAATTGATAAATGTGAAGGGAAATATAATAATTATTGTAGCTTTGGATTAATGTAGATCATCTTATTATTTTAAATTTATATGTTAATATACACCAAGATACATTTTAGAATATAATCTAAATAACACAAATATTAAAATTCAGTTCTTTTATATATATCTACTTATATGCTTAGAGGGTTTCTTGAAATTTAGTGCCAGGCCAAATAGATTTTAATCAGGCACAGTTAATTATACTCATAAAATTACTAATAAAGTACTAAAATAAAATTATATTACTTACATTGACATCACTTCTGATGACAAAGAAGACTACTAAAAGAAAAATCAGTGTTTTATATTCTGGAACAACTTTCCAGTTTAGATATAGGACGTCAACATAAGTTTTTCACAAGTTGTTTTCATCATGTTTTTAGACTAGTGATGAAATCATTTGTTGCTTTTTAAAATGTAATTAAATAAAGAGCTTTATCCTTAAAATGTGGTGATGATCACATCACCTTTTAAATCATTTCTAGTAGAAATGATCTATATGTAGCTTATAACAGGGAAACAATCAAAATTTGTTGACTAATGAAATCATTTTTTTTAATCAAAAGAATAAGATAATTATCATGAAATCAGAATAAAATGCTAAGAAAACTGGAAGAAACAAAATTTAAAAGAGTTTATTTTGGTTGTTTTTTCATATTTCTTTTTCCTTTAGAGCATTTTTTTTTTTTATTGCAGCCAGACACCGTACAAAATAATTCAAGCTGTTTTTAGTGTTTCACCACACAAAAGAACAAAGTTTAACCTTACTGGATTTTAATATTTATTTTCTGAATTATTTATTCTCTAACCATTCTAGTCATTGCCCATATGTTATGTTCATATTCTCTCAGGTTTCAATAAAATGAATAAAATATCACAGAGGACACTTAAAATATTTTATGGTGTTATCATGGGAAGAATGTGGAGAGAAGGATTCCACAATGCCAACCAAACACTGTAGGATGTGAAATATTTTTACAACTATAGTACAGGAAATTATTAAACAAGTGAATAAAAATTTACTAGAAAATATAAAGGTTTAAAGCTCTTTATGTGAATTAATATGTCAAGGTCACGTCAGGACCACACCTAAATATCACTCATAGGAATTTCTACATCCCTTATGCAACAATTCCTAGGTGGCACACAACTCCAAAGAAAGAAAAGAAGAGATAAAAGAAAAGAAGCTAGTTGCTTATGTATGGAAACAGGGAGTAAAGAAACTAAGGAGAGGGACTGAAATTCTTAATTTTTAAAATTATGTTTACGATGTAGGTGAAGCATAAGAATACCAGCTTGAAGGCTATTTATGATGCAGGATAATCTATTTGGAAAGGATATTCAGGGAGAAAAGTGGGGTAATATGGGTTATTATAAGCATCTCCAAGTCTCTGTTTCAACTATACAATGAGAAAAATAAAGAGGGATTTTCAACATAAGTGTTTATTATTGTATTCCAAGTTATAGACATTTTCTTAGGGAAATTTTATCTCTACATTGAAAGTATAGCATATGTCAATAAGTAAATTACAGGAATTGGCATGTGGTTACAGGTGAAACATAAGGTATAAAATATTAAATTGTGTTCATATAACGCCTAGACTAGAACAAAATCACTTAGGTAGCATATCTTTAATATGTGTGGTGGTCACTAATGCTGTTTACAGTGGTTCCAGTTCTTATTCTGGGCACAAGGGAGAATTTCATTTTGTCTCTCCTTTTGAAGTTGGATGTGGCCATGTAATTTGTGTTAGCTAATGAAATGTGAGTAGAACTGTGTATCATTTCAAGATGGAAGCTTAAAAAACCAGTGCAGAATCACTGTGTTCCCTTCCCCAAGACTAGCGTTTTTGGAGAACGGGTAAAGATGGAACCTCTATCATCCTGGGTGCCTGAATGACTGAAGAATGGATTCTCCCACACAGCTATCGTGTGAGATTTTAATCTCTTTAGGTTGCAGAGAGCCCTTGAAGTCTATACAATAGTAGTACCTATGTTCTAAGATGGTTGTGAGAATCAAAGATAACTCATCTTTGGCACTTGACGTGATGTCCAATAAATGTTCACTATTAGCACTACTGTTAAAAATGAAAACAAAATGCTTAAAGCTTTTTCTGGAAATTTTATATTTCTCTTCCTAAATGATAACTTTAAAAAGTGAACCATTTTATTTATTGTACTAATTTTGTGACATGTTTTCCTTTTCCTTACATTGTGACTTGCTTCCAAAGAAAGAGTCAGCAATCAAAAGTCACAGGGTTTCCACCTATGCTTAACATAGAAACCACATGAATAATCTCACTAGACAGGAAACTAGGTAAGGCACAAACGTCAGTGCTTAGCAAAAAGGGCAGAGAAGAGAATTATAGCGGGTTAGCCTCTGGCTGTCCAAGGGGTTTATGGTGTTCTAGGAAACTAGAAGTGAGTGGTCAAGAATTACGTTTCCAATATTACCGAAAGAGCGAGGGAGTTTTTAGCTGAAATCTTGTAACTCAAATCTACTGTAACCTCAGAATCATTCAAAAATATGATAAAATAGTTAAGGTCATCACTCTCGAAGAGCTTCGGCTGTGAATTTTCCATTTGATAAGAAAAGAGTTAACCATTCTTAGAAAGAAGGAGTACACATAATAAGATATAATGTAAGCCAAGTAGGGCAAGTTCCTTTTCTTTAGTAAATAATTTCGGTCTACACTAGACTTTGGACAAAGCTCACGGATTGGCAGTAGAATGCATTTGGTAAGGAAGCTGCTGGAAATACAGTCCTTCACTCAGGCCCTTGTTGTTGTTGTCATTGTTGACCAAGGTTTTTCAACGCAAAATGGGGCCACTTAAATCAATTTATTGACATGTCATTGATTAACAGAGAGAACATGACTTATGTAAATTGATTACAGTATGCAAGAGAGCTAGCTATTTCCACATCACCTTTAAAGTGAGGCTTTCTGGAAATGCAGGCTGCTCAGAGGTTATTTTCAGAGTCACCTCTGTCTTAATATTTAGAATAGCCTTGTGCCTTTTTCTCAAATTTTTCCATTCTACACCAATATTTAACCAGCCCACTCTTCCAGTGGAGATTGATCTGTTAAATAAGATGAATGAAACTACTATTTAGTTTTGTTTATTGTACATATAGTTCCTCTCCTGTGCCTGTTCTGCGAAGAAAACAGGACCTGATTCACTTTGGCACCTACCGGAAGTCCTCAATGCCTTATACTCTATTCTGCTGTTTTTCTGTTCAACTCACCAATAAAACAAATTTACTAAAGTGGATTGCAGGCAATAGCTTTAACGTGTTAAAGGCAACCACTAGGGTGGCCCAAATATTAAAGAACCTGATTTTTTCTACCTTAAAAATCAGCACTTTGCTATAAAATAGGTTCTTGGTATTTTGGAAACTTCTTGGCATAGAGTTTTACAGCTTAGGGCCAACCTTGCTTTTCCCAGTGATTAAATAGAAGGTCGACTAACTCTTAACCTTCATTTAGTATTGCAATTCAAATGTACACTTGACTAAAAATAAAATATCTGAAAATAAGTGGCATCTGCCCAGTACTTTGGGGTTTTCTAAAGGCCTTTACATAAGGTATTGTATTTAAGCCTTATAACAGGCTTGTTTGCTCAACATTATTACCTTGATTTACATAAAAAATAAAGTTCAGAAAGGTTAAGTGAATTGTTCACATAAGTATAAACTGAAGGAGCCCAGGGTTAAATGTATTCTATGTATTCTACACTACCAAATTTGTCCTTCGCAGCCGTACTGTCCAAGAGAAACATAGCAGGGGGCACACATGACACATTTTTCCTGGAGCCACATTACAAAAGGTAACAAGTAATCAGTGGAATTAATTTTAGTAATATATATATTTTACTTGATCAAAAATACCATCATTTCAACATGTATTCAATTTAAAAATTGGTAATGATTTATTTCATGCTTTTTTTGTACAAAATTTATGAAATCCAGTGTGTACTTAAAGTACATCTCACCTTGGATGCTAAATTTTCATGAGAAATACTTAACTTGTATATGACATCAAATTTAAAGTCGAAAAAGCAGATTCACATACTCGAATTATTCTAAGCATACTTCAAACTTTTTTCCAACAATGAAATTCAGTGTTAGTTTTCAAATTTAAATTTAATTTTAAAATTTAGTTCCTCAGTCATAGCAGCCATGTGTGAAGTGCTCAGTCGTCACATGGGACTGCCATATAGACAGAGGCCTTATAGTGTCTGGATTAGCAGTAGAGTTTAAAGTCAGTTTCATACTGTTTATTTCATCTTTTACCTACATCAATTATGAAGAAAGAGATAACATGTTAAAGGGGGGCAATTACATATTCAGATGGGCTGATTTTCTTTCTTGGTTTCCAGATAAATTTTTACAGGTTGAGCTTTACATAGAAACACGTAGACCTAAAAGAAAAAAATAAAAACCAAAACCTTCCTTTGTAGGTCAAGTAAATAAACAATATTTAAGAAAATACAACTCACTTCCTTTACCACTCAATCAAAATCCTGGTTGTTAGCAGTTAGCTCATACATTTTTGTTGAAGGTAAACATAGTTTGCTTCTCCCTCTGCACTACTGCACTCTTTTCAGCTCAGTGAATGTAGAGTTTATAAGAATTTTTATGAAATGTTGGAATGTGATAAAATAGGTGAAATTTGCCTTGCAAGCTGGAATAAACTTCTCTTCGCCTGTCTCTCCCTTCTGTATGTTTCACCACTTAAATGCCGTATGTTTCTCTGCTGCCCTTAGTTATGAAGCCAGATGACTTTGGACTTGAGTCCTTCCTCTTTCTTGTCATCATTTGACTCACTCTGTGATTTATTTCTCTCAGGAAAGGACGTTATAAACTTCTTTCTCTAAGGGATGATTGTCACCTTTCTAGAGATATTAAACATGAGAGGAGAATTTGAGGTAGCAGCAGGCTATAAAGAATATATTTGGGGGGTCAGGAGAGGTGTGAAGTCATATCACTTTGTCAGGAACTCCTTCTGCCTGCCCTCCACTGGAAGCCTTCAGCCAGCTTCTAGTGCACTGACTTTAATATAGAAAGTATTGCTTCTCATCTGAGTTTTAATATTGAAAAATTAAGTTATGATCATTGTTAAGAAGCTAGCTAAAAGGAAGCCACCTTTAGTTCATAAAATTCAATTCACATATCCATCTCCGTAAGGCAGGGCTATAATATCCCATGGGTTTGGGTTCGTGGGCGCCCTGTTAGAATTTACTCCATGCTGAGAGGCTTGTCTTCCTTTGTGAATACATTTCTTTAAAACCGTAATAATTCATGACTAATTATTGGACATTCCGAGACCCATTGGAAGGATTTCCTCTTGATTAGCCGTTATAAACTTCTGCCAATAATACACTGCATAAGTTTACAAAAGGGCTTTGGTGTAGAGAACAAATGTATGGACACCAAGGGGGGAAAGCGGGGTGGGGGGGTGGATGGTGGTGGTGGGATGAATTGGGAGGTTGGGATTGACATGTATCACTAATATGTATAAAATAGATAACTAATGAAAACCTGTATTTAAAAAAGAAAGGCTTTGGTTGCCAGAAGTTGCTAAGTTCCAAATATTGTGAAAGATTCTGTCTAGGCTGTGGAGCCAGTGTACCATTTCTGGGAAATTATTGGCAAACTATTGTGGCCACTTAGAGTCGGTCTAGGAGAACACCTAAACTCTTCTTGAAAATTGTGCTTACAATTTGAATAGTTACAAAGGATTATTTATAAGACAGATGTCAGATATCAAGAATTATGAGATATTGAACGAAGTTTAACAAAAAAGAGCATAACCGTTATCTTTGAATTCCCCAGTGTATCCATCAGAGGTAATCACTACCTGGCCTATGCCTTAATCATTACCTTATACTTTGGTTTTCTTTATAGTTTTACTACATATGTTTATTTCCCTAAATGATGTTTGGCTTCATTTTCTAAGTTTTTGGATTTCATATACATGAATTTATGTTTGTTCGCAATTTGCTTATTTTTTCGTTCAAGAATATGTTCTCCCACCAACACTAAATAAATTGTTCTAGTTGTTTTTCATCCTTTACAACACTTGGGGTGGTGAGTATTAAGTGCTCTTCTTATTACATTATTTTTTCTTTATTTGTGTGTAGATGTTTTTATATATCTGAGTACTAATATGCCACAAATACTCCTAGTTTGTGGTTCTTCTTTTTATTATATGATGTCTTGATGAAGAGAAATTCTTTAGTCATCAAATTTCTCATTATTTCTCTTTTGCTGTCTATTTTTGTGCCTGGATTGAGAAAACCCTCCCTTCCTTGAACTGATGAATAGATTTTACCGTCTTTCAAAATTTTGCCTTTTACATTTGCTTTAATTTACCTGAAAACAGTATTTGTGGATGGTGTCAGGTAGCGGTCTAATTTCATATTTATTCCACACATGGCTACCCAAATGTGCAAGTATCTTTTATCAAATTGTCTCTTTCTTTTCCCAGGTATCTGTAATACCTGCTCTGCCATAGACATGTGTCTTATTTTGGGGATCTTCATGGTCAAATGTGTCCATCTTTGCACTAATACAAAAATGCTATTATTTAAAGGTCTCATTTTGTTGCCTTGTGAATCAAATCTTCTCACCTTTCTCTAATTCTTCAGAATGTCTGTTTATAGTTTTCTGTTCTTTGATATACATTATAAAATTAGCTTGTGACATTCATTCTGTTTCCTCCAAAGTTGTGATTTTGATTTGAAATGTCTTGATTGGAAATAACTTTGACTGTATAGATTAATTTGGGGAAAAGTGCCACCTTTATAATATTGTCATCCAATCCATGATTATAGTACATTTTCTAGATTATTTAATTCTCTAATGCCTTATAGTAATGCTTTATAAGTTTCTTTATAAATGCCATACACATCTTTTATTAGATATATTTCTGAGGGCATCATATTTTGATGCTATTGAGTATGATATATATGTTCATAATTTTTAAATCTGCACCTTGATGAATGTTATGTATATATGATAACACATATATCTTTTTATTTTTATTTTATTTTATTTTTTTGCGGTACGCGGGCCTCTCACTGTTTGGCCTCTCCCGTTGCGGAGCACAGGCTCCGGATGCGCAGGCTCAGCGGCCATGGCTCACGGGTCCAACCGCTCTGCGGCATGTGGGATCTTCCCGAACCCGTGTCCCCTGCATCGGCAGGCGGACTCTCTACCACTGCGTCACCAGGGAAGCCCCTTGGGCTGCACTTTTGAGCTGGCTCTTCTTGTCCCAGTGCATGCACATGTGTGATGGGGATGGTTGTTTCTGCCTTGGTTTGAGGCTTGTTTGGGGCCTGATGGGTTACAGCTGCACTTCTGAGCTTGTTCCACTTTTCCTCTCGTGTGTGCGCATGCGATGGTGATGGTGCCAGAGAGGAGGGGCTGGGGCAGGAGCTTGGTCCCGGCTGCGTGTGGTGTGCAGTGGCAGTCCTGGCAGGCTGGCCAGAGCACCAGACAGTTTTCAATCTGCTGCCTCTGTGCTGGGGCAGGGAGCTGGGAAGTTCATCCATGCACTATTCAAGAGTGGAGTCTCAGTTTCTCACAGCTCTCTGGTAAGCCCCACTCTGTTTTCAAACCAGCTAATGGGGTTTTTCTTCCTTGTGCTGGACCCCGAGGCTGGCATGCCTAATGTGGGACTTGAACCCCTTGCTCTTTAGAGATGATTCCTGAGCCTATAATCCCCCCTCCTCTTCTGGGTCTCCTGCTAGACGTGTGGGTCCTAACTAGATTGCTTCTCCTCCCTTCCTACTATACTGTGTATTGTTCTATCTTGATAGTCTTGGTTGTAGAAGGGCTGTTCTGTTAGTCTTCAGATCAGTTGAGTTGTTCTATATCTCGTTGTAGTTTTGCTGTGTTCCACTGGGGGAGATGAGCTCAGAGTCTCCGTACTCTGACGTCTTAATCCTGCCTCCTACGTTCCTTAAACTTTATTTCAACTTTATATGTATTCATTTAAGAATACATATTTGATTCTTTTTTTTATAGTTTTCAGTTATCAAATGACACTTTCCAAATTATTATTTTGTTTACTAGACAAAATCAATATATTTTGTTTGTGATAACTCCAACATCTGGGTGACCTCCAAGTGTTTTTCTACCATGTTTCTCATCTTGCTTGATCATATGGTCTTGTGACCTAGTATTTTGGGTAATTTTTTAGTGATGCTGAACATGGTGTAAGAAAAGTTTTAGTGGTAATACGATTCTCTGGATGTTTTCTTGTCCCCTAGAAGGGATATAATTAGAGGCTGAGCCTCAGTCTTACGAGATCTGCTCTATTTCTGGTTCAATTCTATTCCTAGCATGTAGCCTTTCATTAGTTCCAGCTGAAAGCATGAGGCGTTTATTAGGGATTTTTCCTCTATGGAAGGATCAGTTACACTAATTGTTGGCTCCATAGCCCCTTAAGATTGCTGAAAGTTGTGCTTTTAGCAAATCAGCAAACATGTTGAGAATAAAAGTGGGAATGAATGAAGCTGAAGTGGGCTGTTTTTCACTTCCTCCAAGATATTTGTCCATTAAATCTTCATTGCGTTACTGTGTCTTAAATGTCTTTGGACTGATAGTTTTTATATTTTGTCAGGGTTGGTCTATAATAAGACAACCATTATTACCAGAATGAGAAATAATCCTTTATGTAAGCTTGAATCTAATATGTGTTCTGAAATTTTAGGGTGCATTGTTATATCTGTGTGTGTTGATCATCTATAAATGTTTCTGTTTACCTCTTCCATATGACTAATGATTTATTATGTTTGCTTGATCAATAATTACATGTGTCAGAATCTACCAGTACAATTACGAATTTGTCAGTTTCTCTTGTTTTATTAATTTTTACTTTGTATGCTCAGAAGTTATTAGTCTATACTCTGTCAGAAACTTTACTTTTTTTTTTTTTTTTTTTTGCGGTACGCGGGCCTCTCACTGTTGTGGCTTCTCCCGTTGTGGAGCACAGGCTCCGGATGCGCAGGCTCAGTGGCCATGGCTCACGGGCCCAGCCACTGAGCGTCATGTGGGATCTTCCCGGACCGGGGCACAAACCCGCGTCCCCTGCATCGGCAGGCGGACTCTCAACCACTGCGCTACCAGGGAAGCCCGAATCTTTACATTTTTCTGGAGAATTGAAATTTTTCTCATTATCAGTATCCCTCTCTTAGAGTTAATAATATTTTATGTAATCTTATAATTGTTGGAATCAAAGATAGATTTATTTCCAACATAATGTTTTCCTCTTGTTTTCTTTTGGATTTATCAAGTATGTTTTCTCACTGAATTAATTATATTCCTCAGTTCATGGCACATTATCATTATTACCAGTGGTTGTGTGCAAAATCCTCTCTTGTACTATGTACATATTTTTGTATATATTCCTTTTTCCTTATTTTTCCTCATAATTTACCTCATGAATTTTTTTGATTTTACGTGGTTTTACAAAATGTGGATGGTTTCTGTATGCATGTATTTTTTTAACATATTTATTGGAGTATAATTGCTTTACAATGTTGTGTTAGTTTCTGCTGTATCACAAAGTGAATCAGCTATATGTATACATAGATCCCCATATCCCCTCTCTCTTGCGTCTCCCTCCCACCCTCCCTATCCCACCCCTCTAGGTGGTCACAAAGCACTGAGCTGATCTCCCTGTGCTATGAGGCTGCTTCCCATTAGCTACCTATTTTTTACATTTGGTAGTGTATATATATGGTAGTGTATATATGTCCATGCCACTCTCTCACTTCGTCTCAGCTTACCCTTCCCCCTCCCCGTGTCCTCAAGTCCATTCTCTACGTCTGTGTCTTTATTCCTGTCCTGCCCCTGGGTTCTTCAGAACCTTTGTTTTTTTTAGATTCCATATGTATGTGTTAGCATACGGTATTTGTTTTTCTCTGTCTGACTTACTTCACTCTGCATGACAGTCTCTAGGTCCATCCACCTCACTACAAATAACTCAATTTTGTTTCTCTTTATGGCTGAGAAATATTCCATTTTATATATGTGCCACATCTTCTTTATCCATTCACCTGTCGATGGACACTTAGGTTGCTTCCATGTCCTGGCTGTTGTAAATAGAGCTGCAATGAATATTGCAGTACATGACTTTGTGAATTATGGTTTTCTCAGGGTATATGCCCAGTAGTGGGATTGCTGGGTCGTATGGTAGTTGTATTTTTAGTTTTTTAAGGAACCTCCATACTGTCCTCCATAGTGGCTATATCAGTTTACATTTCCACCACCAGTGCAAGAAGGTTCCCTTTTCTCCACACCCTCTCCAGCATTTATTGTTTTTAGATTTTTTGATGATGGCCATTCTGACTGGTGTGAGGTGATACCTCACTGTAGTTTTGACTTGCATTTCTCTAATGATTAGAGATGTTGAGCATCCTTTCATGTGTTTGCTGGCAGTCTGTATATCTTCTTTGGAGAAATATCTATTTAGGTCTTCTGCCCATTTGGGGGTTGTTTGGGTTGTTTGTTGTTTTGATATTGAGCTGCATGAGCTGCTTGTATATTTTGGAGATTAATCCTTTGTCAGTTACTTCATTTGCAAATATTTTCTCCCATTCTGAGGGTTGTCTTTTCATCTTGTTTATGGTTTCCTTTGCTGTTATGCATGTAGTTTTCATTTAGATAAATGTTTTTGTGTTAGATCTCTCCATCTTCTTTACTTTTTTTTTTTTCACTTTAAAATTTGTGTTTTTAGTCACTGTGTGTCTTGTCTGCCTTCTAATTGTTGCCTAGAATTTCATGGTGTGCATCCACCACATTTTAACTATCTGTTCTTCCTATTGTCTGCTGCCACAAAAAAAAAAAAAAGCAGCAGTGAAGCTTATTCCTATTTACTCTCAACATCCATTGTCTTGCCTTCTCCATCATAGTCTCTGCCTCAGGAGACTGACATGTAAGAACTACATCAATATATTTCTTTGCCATCTATTTCCTGGTTGGATTCAGTTAACAACAAACACTGGCAGTGCAATGATGATAGATAGCAGAAGGATTCAGGGTATTTATTACTTTGTGTGGTCATCTCAGGTTGATTTTGTCACCTTATTCATGTTTACAGTTCCTCTCAAGGAAGCCATCTCCATAGGCTTTTCTCCTTGAGGATTCTTCCCTCATCCCATTGGGTCTGGAGGTGGTAGGAGCCCAATATACTGAACTCTCCCTTTAGGTTCCCCTGCATTATACTCATCCCCTTTTAATTGTCTTTTTAGTAACTCCCTTCAAATTATTCTAAAATGCTGGGATCTTGGCTCGTTTTAACCTTTATGGAATTGTAAGAAAATTGACATTCTTTTACTCTTGCTATTATTGATTTTTTAATTGATCAGAATCTAAAGCTAATCAGTACCATAAGCCTCACAAATGATACAACAACTAAAAAACTTTTTCCTTGTCATGAATCCTCTGGATTTATGTACTATTTTTTGTCTCATACGTTAATCTACCTTTTTTTTTTTTTTTTTTTTTTTTTGCGGTACACGGGCCTCTCACTGTTGTGGCCTCTCCTGTTGCAGAGCACAGGCTCTGGATGCACAGGCCCAGCGGCCATGGATCACGGGCCCAGCCGCTCTGCGGCATGTGGGATCCTCCTGGACCAGGGCACAAACCCATGTCCCCTGCATCAGCAGGCGGACTCTCAACCACTGCGCCACCAGGGAAGCCCTATCTCTTGTATTTAAAAAAAATCATCAAGTTGTAATTATCAATGTTGTAAAGAGTTATTTTTTTGTTTAGTCTTACATATTTACCATTTTAAAATTGTCATTCCTTTTCATGACTTAAACATTTTATATTGGGTCACTTTCCCTCTTCCTGAAGTATAGCCTTCATAATATTTTTTGCAAACTATCTAATTTTAAGTTGTTGGATGTTTTCTTTCAGTACACTGATGATGTTATTTCACTGTATTCTTCCTGTTGCTGTCAGTAAGTTAGCTGTCATTCTAAATACCCCTCCTTTTAAGCAATCTGTGTTTTTCTGTTTGGCTATTTTATGATTTTCTCTTTTTGTCTGTGTTCTCTACTGCCACTGTGGTATGGATTTCTTCTTATTTATCCTGTTTGTAATACATTGGCCTTCTTGAATCTGTATTGGTGCTCTTCAACTTTTGTCAAAATTTCTATCATTACTCTTAAAATTGCTTCTGCACTATTTTCTTTTTCCCTTTATGCAGCTGCAATGGAATATAAGTTGAACTGTCACTTGGTCTGCATCTTTCAAACACTGTTTTTTTATAACTACATCTTTGTATTTCTGTGCTGCCCTTTGGATTTAATGGGAATTTACTATTTCTGTCTTCAACTATTCTAGTCTATTAATCTCATTCATTGACTTTTTAATGTCTTTTTTTTTATTTCTAGAACTATTTGTTTACATTTCAAATATATTTGGTAATTAATTTTTTGCCTTTTGTTCCTTTGTCATTCTATTATATTTTGGCTTTAGACTTTTAAATTATATTATTTCTTTAAATTGTGTAAAGTACAATTACATGGTATTTTATATCTGACAATCCCAACACCTCATGTCTTTTGAAGGACTGCTATTGTTGTCCCTCATGATGTTTTGTTTCCTTGTGTGTTTGTTTTTTTGACTGAATCTTCCTATTTACTGAAAACTTTTTTGTGTTGAATATTAAGAATTTATATGGAAGTTTTTCCTCCAGTAATGATTTACATTTGTTCCTTCCAGAGGTCTGAGGCATTTCCAATCCATGACCTCTTTCAATCAAACTCTTAACTTGAAGCTTTTTGAACTGGTTGTAAACTGAGGGAAGACACACTTATGGTTATAAATTCCCAGCAGATACCACCTCAAACTCACCACTAAGTTTTTGCTTCGCCAGTTTTCTGAAAATCGTCCATAGTAGACATTTGGGGTCCAGGATTATTTCTAATTCACCTTTAAATCAAAGGTGAAGAACTTTGAGTTCCCAGGGCTATCTGGAAGTTTTCTAGTAGCCTCTCTACCTTGGATGTTGCTTGGGCTTTTCTTTAGGTATCCATTTCCTAAAGCCTATGAAAACTAAAGCTGAATTTCTCTTGGTCAACAAAATCTTTCTCTCCATTCGTGAGACTCAGTGCTCTGCTTAATTCTCTGAGATACAGCTTCTACTTTCTTTTTAACCTCTTTGTGTTCCTCAGTGCTTTTGTCAGTTCATTAATGTGTTTTAAACGATTAGAAAAATATTTTATTCAGCACTTTCAGTTATTTTTCAATGATGGGAGCAGTGAGAGAATCTAATCCACCATTACTCCTAGAAACACAGTTTTAATATTGTAGGGCTTTGGCAGTACTAAAAATACTTCAGTTATTCAAACATTTATGCTATTGGCATGATTAATATTTAATTTGTTTAGAACAATATTTAGAACCTATTACTAAGACACATTTCTTTCTGATTATTCCAGTTGTTCTTTTATCATGGCTATGGGCAACGGATTCTCCTGAAATGTGGTTTCTCAAGGCAATTTTCTATATTTGTCTTCTGTGATTCACTAACAGCTTGTTTGATCTCCATAACAGAAAATACTTCTCTCCATATGCCAAAAGACAACTCATTTAAATAAGCCTGGTTCATGGTTTATCAACTTGATTACATCAGTTCCTTGAAAATATAGGCGTTTATACTATGGTTTTAGAATAAATTGCCTTCTCTGGTGTCACTTGTATTGTACTAGAAAACAAACATGTAATTTGAAAACCTGTGCCATCATGCTAGTAGAACAAGGAGGGATTTATCCCTCTACTTCATCAAAAAGTCAAATGCATAACAAATCATTGTCAATGATGAAAGTATTTCGTGTGCATTGTAAGGATCAAAGTAAACTAAATGACATCCTCAAGGCAAGGCCATTGTCACCAGTTATCAGAGTGAAGCAGAGACATGATGTAGGATGGAGAACACTTTTGTTTTCGCACTTGTAATACCTGTTTAAGTTAGTATTTCCACCATATAATTCATATCAAAGGAGTGTGAACGCCTTTCCAAAATCAAAACACACGGTATATGCTGATAAACTGGTTTTTACAGAAGTTGTATATTCTTGCCTTTCCTAATAACCTTGTAGAGCCTGTGATAACTAACGAAGTTATGCTGTTTGTTTTTTCCCGCAAAGAATAAGAACAATATGAACGAAATATCAAATGTACTACCTAGTTAGAAACAGATATATAATATTATATCTCTTAGTCAGATATTGTTACAGTTTTGAAATTAAAAAGTTCAGAAGTCTCTACCTAAGATTCTCTGATGGTTGTCATTACACATAACTGATGAAGAAACATGAGTCCATTTCTGCAGTGGTTCTTTTCTATGAATATTCTTTTTTTAATGTATATTTTACATTTTATTGAGCCTAATTCTTTCCACAAATGGACAAACCAAAACAATCGTTGTGTAATTTACATGTTACACATAGCACAACCACAGTGAGAACAGTTATTCAACTGAAAAACTTTTTACACATTAATGTATTCTTTTTAATTGAAGTATAGTTGATTTATATTATTATGTTAGTTTCAGGTACAGCATAGTGTTTCAGTGTTTTTGCAGGTTATACTCCATTACAAGTTATATAAGATAATGCCTATAATTCCCTGTGCTACACAGTATATCCTTGTTGCCTATCTATTTTATATATATTAGTTTGTATCTGTTAATCCCATACGCTTAACCTGTCCTTCCCCCATCCCCTTTCCCCTTTGGTAACCACAAGTTTGTTTTCTATATCTGTGAGTCTGTTTCTGTTTTGCAAATACATTCATTTGTATTATTTTTTAGATTCTACATACAGGAGAAATCATATAATATTTGTCTTTGACTTACTTCACTAAGCATAATATTCTCTAGATCCATCCATGTTGCTGTAAGTGGCAGTATTTCATTCTTTTTTGTGGCTAATATTCCATTGTGTATATATATATATATCACATCTTCTCTATCTAATTGTCTGTTGATGGACACTCGGGTTGCTTCCATGTGAATATTCTTATTTTTAAAAACAAACAAACGTCCAAGCAAAGCCAAACCAAAAACTTAAAAAATAATTAACCTAGTCAGATTCATTATAGCCTTATGAGTATCCTGTCCTTAAAAAGTGAAATAAGGCCAGGGCGAGGGGTGCAGACTTGGAGTTGGGTGCATGGAAAGCAAGGGCTGGTGGGCTGCCCATACCATGTGGACCTGTGGGCCCACCTGGCCCCCGCTAACCTCACAGAGAGTGCCCCTTTCTTCACTTTAAAAAAAAAAGGGAAAGAGGTCACATATTAATCAAATTCTATACCAGCTTCAACTTTTTAATCTTACTACAGTCTATGAGATAACTGTGAAATAATTAAACACATAGTTTGTTTCAACTAGGATCTAATGCCTCTTACCCCTCCCCCACCCCAACCCTGAACCCATCATGTAAAACTAGCTTTTCTTGAAATCACTGGAATACCTTTTTTGTATGTAGAGAAAAGAACACTAGAAAAATACAGAGCAGGGAGAATAAAATGGCATTTGAAATATCCTTGGTTTTATTTAAAATAATAATAATGATGATGATAATGATGCTGAAGGAAGGACAAGAAGACATGATTACATTTTATTTGACATGCTAGAAGAGCACTGTTCCTTTTTATTTCCAAGTGGAATTTGTAGATTTTGGATAACAAAGGAACATGTAAAAAAAATAATATCGGCAATTTATTTCTGAGAAAAGAAGACAGAGTATCAAAAGTGTCCCTGAGTTTGTTCTTCTGATTTGTTTGTAGACCTAATAAAACTATTTCTCACTTTTCTAAATGCAAAGTATAAAGAATATAAGTAAATATAAAGTATGGTTCTTATCCTCAGGCAAGTTATAATCCAGCTGGGAGGAAAAAACTGTGCAATTCTTATTCATGGAGATATCCTTACCTAAATGTGCCCAGGTTGCTTTTTTGGGCGAGCCATGGGGATAAAAGTTTGTTACCGAGGACATTGGAGTACATTGTAGAGGACGCTTGGATCCTCAGTGATGTCAAATACGAAATGGAGTATCTAAACTGAGGGTGGGCAAACATTTTCTGTAAAGGTTTGCAACCACTCGTCTCTGCTATTGCAGTGAAAAGGAGCCACAGACAATATGTACATGAATGGCTAGGACTGTATTCCCATAGAAAGAGCAGTAGTTTACTGATCCCTGCTCTACATCCTCTGCACTGCCTACCACCAGATTTCATTTATCTGTTGAGATAAACCCTTTGGAGTTCAAGCTACCGTCATATTCCTCTGAAATCTGATGTGCTAAGACCAGATTTAAAGAGTAATACCTGAAAACAAATGAACTGAACTACAAGGTAGAGAATATGTGGAGGGGGCCCCACCTGGAACTGTTTCATGAACATGGGATCTAAATTGCACCTTGGAAAAAGGTCACTTTTGATATGGGAGCGAAGAAAAGCATTCCAGGAAAAGAAATGACTGGATACAAGAGGAGATGTGAGAAAATGCAGTGTGCACATTGAGGACTTCTTTGACTAGAGCGGTGGACTAAAGAAAGAAAGAAACAAACAAAATTGGAATTATATTCTGTGGTTTTGCTGTTTAGTGGCATTGAAAGCCAGGCTAAGAAATACATGTTTTCCTTCTCTTTAATTATAATTCATTGTCTTTGCCCCTCCCCTCCCCCCTATTCCTCCTATCCTCTTCCTCTCTCCTAACTCTGTTTCTTGATCAGAGGTCAGCCTTGGCTAAACAATAGGTAGGACGATCTAATGATGTCATCAGCAAAGGGTATATGTGGAAGTTGCACAACTATTCTCCCTTAATGCTTATTCTAGGGGTTCAAAAGGCACTTTTCCACCTATCTTTCACCATATGCAGAATACTGTAAGATAGTGTATTTACTTTCAGGAGATTTCTAGGTGTGAAAAGACAGTGCAGGTCAAAGCAAAAGATGAGATAATTTAGAAAAATCCAAAGCCTCTCTTCCTGTAGTCTCTGTGTACCTCTCTGTCTCATCAACTCCAACTAGGTTAAAATCTCGTTTTACGTGTATTTTTTCACTTCTTTCCAAAATTGGCATAAAGTATAGAAGTTGTTATATATCAAGTACTCAGAACAATACACTTCTTTTCTTTTTTGGGGTAGTTGTGGTTGGGTTTAATTTTTGAAGTAGGGTGTTAATGGCAAAAAATGTATTTAAACTTTATCCTTTAAAAAAAACAACAACCTGTTAACAGAATCCTTGACCTTTTCCTTCTCTTCTAATTGCTAAGTTTTCCTAACTTTTAGTAACACACACAAAACCAATCATGTCTGCTTAAATAACTTTAATAACAGTCTGAATTTTAGAGAATTATCTTTCCAAGACAGTAGTTACACAGAAAAACAGTAGTTACACAGAAAAAAATCTTGAAAGGAGTTTGGCTCAAGACAGAGCAGAGTGGAACTACTGAGTTCACTCCTTCCATTTTATTGTCAGCTTTAAACAATTGCACATGAGCCCTTCTCAAAGTTGTTTCACGTGAAACTAAATATGGGCGGAGACCCACATGGGTATTCTTTATTCCTCAGATCAAGCCCTAGGTATGAAGAAAAAATAGTGACCTCAAAGTAATATGTGCTGCAAAGACAATTTCTGCCTGATTTGTGATGAAGACTGTAGTAGGCACTCAATAAATGATTGCTAAGTGGCTAGTCCTCAGGATATTGCTGTCCTTAAATCATTTCTCTGAGGAGTGGATATGTTGCAAAGCGATATGATCTAGTATATCCATGTGTCTGCCACATGTTCACTGGGTTGATCTATGAAACCCCATCACACCTCTTCTACAGCTTTACAGATTAACACATCTGGGGTTAGGTTTCTAAGTACAAAGGGATACCTATTGGACCAAAGCTGTCTTTGCTTTAAATCTCCTGAATGTGCAGACTTCATTTGACACTTCGGTCTTTTGACAGGAGAGCCTCACCTCCTGAATAATGTTAAGTAGTGCGCTCTAATAAATGTGGGCTTGGTAAATGAATGGCATCATTGTGTGTGCTCTCTACAAGCCTGGGAGATGAGACTGACAATTTATAGGAGAATAATACCATGTCTAGTCCCTTTACAGAAACTAGGTATATGGCTTTTTAGTGGGTATTATAGGAGGCTGTCATGCTCAAGGATTTTGAGAAATGATGATCAGATAAAGAACTCTAAGAAGTGTTAAATAATGATTTAAACAGGAGTACAGGAGCTAAGGGGGAAAATCTTGAATGATCCACTCTAAAGACTATTAGTTGAAGGAGAAATTAGATTCTAAAGGTAAAATATAAATGATTATATTTTACATGCCGTACAAAAACACCCACTAAATCTACTTAAAAATTCTAGGCGGGGAAGAATGGGGTGGCACAATTATTATTAGAAAAAGCACAGAGAACAAGTGCAGCAGTTTCATTTAGTGCTAACCTCCTATCTGTACTGAGTCATATACCCTTTGTCTTTTGGAGAAAACCATAAATATTGGAAGTGGTGCTAATTCTGGTTTGCAAAAGACCACTATTATTCTCAGAGGAATGGAAAGATAAAAACAAAAGCACAGAAAAACTACAAACTATGTTTCTATGAACATGAAAATCTGATACTCCTATATGGATGACATTAGCATATGTTTATATATAAAGAACACAGTATATTAAGTATTCTCTAAAAGGTATCTACATGTACGAGCAATGCAATGCTATTGTGATTTTAAAAATAGTATGCAGGAATAAGAAATCTCTGACTATGTAATAATTTTGGTCTAATTATATTGCCTTGTATAATATAATTCTGAAATACAATGAAGTTTGGATCCTAAATCATTATTACTGATATGTTAAAAATTACACCTAATTTAATGATTTTTATTCTCTTAAGTAAAATGACTTCTTTCATTTTAGTAGAATAAGGTGGATTCTTCTATTCTCATCATAAAATAATAGTATTATTTTATTATATGTTATATTTATTATATCAATATATAATTTAATTTAAAATATATTATAAACTATCAATTTATAACCACATCATTATGATATAAGTATATATTATGTTTGTTTTAATAATAATAAACAATAATATGTTTAAACAAATGAATATTATCATCTTGACCCAGTTATCTTACCTGATCTTCTTGCTTCCTTGATGTTTTTTATTAAGACCCTTTTATAGTCACTTACATTTTGCCTTCCATACTAGAGTTTATGCTCATTGATGGTACAACCCACAATTTATTGCTTTTGCCACCTTCACATTGTATTAAGAAAATACCTGTTTTAAAACATGATTTTTATGTTTAGGTAGCTTCTTTCATCATAGCTGAAGTATCACAATGGAAAATAGGATTTTTTCTACTCAATAGGCTTCTCTTTTACTACCAGATTTAGTGTTAGGGTGCTAAGTCTTTTTGGCAATGAAATAATCTCTATCTCCTCACTTCCTTTACATTTTCCAGTAATTCTGTTTCCCTTGACCTAATCTTTTATTCTTCATGCCAGTTAATCCATGGCTATTGGAAGGCAATAGAATGACTGGCTTAGAGTTCAGCTTTGCTTAGTGTCAGTTCCTGGCTCTCACTATTATCTCCTATAGCCTTGAGTGAAGTTTCTTAATCTCTCCTTCTCTTTGACACTTCTTGCAAATCATGTTTACAGATTGTACAGAAAAAAATGTACACATATCTAGGGTTGGTTGAACAATTTAGATTTTCATAACTGATATAAAAACTATAGGGTAGGACAAACCGTGGGTGTTAGCATAGGATCAAAGAAGAGAGTTTTTTTAACAGGCTCTGGGTTTCATTTTTTTCTCTCTTGTGTTTCTTTGAATTTTGTAATAATGAAAAATTGTACAATTCTTTATCCTTTTTAACACTGAAACTATTTTTTTCTTATGAAACAGCCTTTAGAAACTGTACTGTTCTGTAGAAGTGTAATTTTATAGATGATTTAGGAGGAAAAGATTAAAGGTAGTATCAGAAAACAATTATTATTGCACAATTAATGATATTTACATAGGAGCTCAAACATTTTCCAATAAAACAAAAACATAAACAAAAACCATAACCCTTTCTGAAGAAGGAAATATTTAGCTGCTTTACATGCATGAGAAAATGTACGCTTTTGAGCTATTTATGCATTTGTTTCTCCCAAAATACCCTGGAGGATTTTTGACAGTAAATGCCAGAGTTATTGAAAGTTTTAACTTTTACCTTGCTGTTTTGCTGTTATCCAGATCCTTTAACTACATATTCAGTTTAGAAATAGAGTATTTTTAAAGTTTTTAAAAAGAGTATTTTAAAAGTTAAAAAAAATACAACTTTAAACTTCCATTAATTCAAGACATCTATATAAAATTTGTTCAATCTTTCTGAAAGTATTCTAATTCTGTGATTACCCAATTAAAATATGATCTAAGGAATACTACTTTTATTCATTAATCTTATAATGCCAAAAGGTAGCTTTGTATTTGTTCTTTGATCAATGTTGCAATGATTCATTTACTCCAGGGATTAATCTAAACGCTATTATTTTAGCAGTACTTATTTACATGATTTTGAGTGATATAAAGTAAGATGTCTTATTTCATTTTATATTTTGCAGTTACTTTGCCCTTTTAAAAATACAGTTAGACATTAACATGCATATTTACTTCTCTCTCCTCTTTTTGGCAAAGCCATTTGTTATGGACTTTTGTTTGCATCCCCTCCCAGAATTCATATGTTGAAGTTGGAATCCCTAAAGTGATGGTGTTAGGAGGTGAGGCCTTTGGGAGGTAATAAGTTTTAGATGTGGTCATGAGGGTAGGGGCGCATGACGGGATTAGTGTCCCTTTCCCCTACCTTGTGAGGACGCAGAAGGAAGAAAGCCTTCTGTAAGAAGGAGCGCTCTTATCAGATATCAATTCTGCAGACACCTTGATCTTGGACTTCCCAGCCTCCAGAGCTGTAAGAAATAAATGTCAGTGGTTTAAGTCACACAGTAAATGGTCTTTTGTTTGGCAGCCCAAGCTGACTAAGACAAAATTTTAGTTCTGTTCTTGGGTTTAGATTTTGTAATTATAGTCTGAAGTTAGGGAGCATGATTCCTCCAGCTCCGTTTTTCTTGCTCAGTATTGTTTTGGCTATTCAGGGTATTTTGTGTTTCCATACAAATTTTAAAACTATTTGTTCTAGTTCTGTGAAAAATGCCACTGATATTTTGATATAGATTGCATTGAACATGTAGATTTCCTTGGGTAGTATGGTCATTTTAACAATATTGATTCTTCCAATCCAAGAACATGGTATATCTTTCCATCTGTCTGTGTCATCTGCAGTTCCTTTCATCAGTGTCTTATAGTTTTCAGAGTACAGGTCTTTTGCCTCCTTAGATAGTCTTGTTCATAGGTATTTTATTCTTTTTGATGAGATGGCATATAGGATTGTTTCCTTAATTTCTCTACCTGATATTGCATTACTAGTGTATAGAAACGCAAACGATTTCTATACATTAATTTTGTATCCTGCTACTTTACCACATTCATTGATTAGCTCTAGTAGTTTTCTGGTAACATCTTTAGGATTCTCTATGTATAGTATCATGTCATCTGCAAATAGTGACAGCTTTACTTCTTCTTTTCCGATTTGGATTCCTTTTATTCCTTTTTCTTCTCTGATTGCTGTGGCTAAAACTTCCAAAACTATGTTGAATGATAGTGGTGAGAGTGGGCAGCCTTGTCTTGTTCCTGATCTTAGTGGAAATGGTTTCAGTTTTTCACCATCGAGAACAGTGTTGGCTGTGGGTTTGTCATATATGGCCTTTATTATGTTGAGGTATTTTTCCTCTATGCCTGCTTTCTGGAGAGTTGTTATCATAAATGGATGTTGAATTTTATTGAAAGCTTTTTCTGTATTTATTGAGATGATCATATGATTTTTATTCTTCAATTTGTTAATGTGGTGTATCACATTGATTGATTTGTGGATACTGAAAAATCCTTGCATCCCTGGGATAAGTCCTACTTAATAATGGTATCATTGGATTTGATTTGCTAATATTTTGTTGAGGATTTTTGCATCTACAGGAGGCCTATCTGAGGAATTGGCATTTTAGGTGGTACTGAATGGTGATAGAATGGGATGATAGATAGCAAAGAGTCTTCTAGAGAGATGAAAACAAGTGAATCAGGAAAGAGAATAGCATATACAGGGATATAAATAAAGCCAGTGTGGTTGAAGTACAGTCAACAAGTTGGGGTGTGATAAAAGGTGATAACAAAAAGGAAAACAAGGGTTAAATTATGTAAAATTTTATAGGCTATGAGAAGGAGTTTAGATTTTTATTACTAGTGCAGAGTATTGTAAGTGGGGACAGGGTTAACAGAACCTAATTTAAACTTTGAAAGATCATTCTGGCTTCTGGGGAAGGGGAATGAGAATAGAAGCAAGAAGACAAATTAGGAGGCTCTAACGGCAGTCCTGGTGAATGATGATGGTGCCTTGGCTCAAGATTCTACCAGGAGCAATACTTAGTTGTCGTCTGGTTCAGGATACAACCTTGGAGCAGTGGTTGATCAGTTGGAATTGGTGTGTAATGAAAGGAAGGAAACCAGGGACAAGTTAATTCTGAGATTTAATGTGTTATGCAGTCAAGTGGAGATTTCGACTAGGCAGCTGGATATAAGAGAATGGAGGTCTTTGGTGAAGCAGGAGCTTGGAAAATAATTATAACTTAAATGATTAGGGAAGGGGGAGCTCTGATGAACTGTTTCTTTCCTGAACATTTGAGAGTTGACGAGACATCTTTTTGGCTTTTAGAAAATCTTTCCAAAATATGTCTCTGCTGACCTGTCTTAGACCTTCATAATGCAACATGGAATGTATTCAATGCACATAACATGTCCAATGAATGCTTACTGATTAAGTGGTTAATTAGTAGTTTATCATACTGATATTCTTTACCTTTCAATGTTGATTGAGGCATCTCTTTGGATAAAGGGCCTACCTGGGCAATTTCTTCTAAAATGAGTATAACAATATGTTTCTTGCAGGGTTGTGAAAAGGGCCAGGCACATAGTAGGTATCAGTGTGTAATGACTGTAGATTGAATACTGGTCAATGTAGATCTAACAGTAAGGTAGTCTGAGAAATTGTTTCTCTGAATTGAAAGAGCCCCAGTCGAAACTGCCTCAGCAAAAGTATCATTTCAGGAAATCATACTCAATAGGCTAGCATTTCCTTTCAGAATGAAGAAAATGGCTTCTGAGTAACTGTGCTTTATTCAATCTTTGACTTGTATCAAATACCTGTATTGTTGGCTCCAAGAAATCCAGTGGTACATGTTTGGTGTGTATTTTTATTAGTCACGGTTTTCCAAAGAAACAAAACTAATAAAATATGTGTGTGTGTGTGTGTGTGTGTGTGTGTGTGTGTGTGTGTGTGTGTATGTGTAAAAAGACTGTAATTAACCTCAAGTCCAGATAATCCAAGGAACATAGTCTGGATTTTCATGGTTCTAGTGTTTCATAACCCAACAACTTTATTATATTTTATCCATATAAAAGAGGTTAAGCCAGATTTGTCTAGATGATATATAAATAAGGGACCAAAATAATTTTAAATGAATTAAAAAGAGATAAGGCAATTAAAAAGGGGGAGGTAGAATTGAGAAATACCTGTTGAAGATAATATAACATACCACTATTTATTAACATTACTCTAGGCTGTTCCAGGGACTTTGTACATAGCAACTGATTTAAAGTGTGAAACTTGCAAAAGGTCAGGAAGGCTATGATTGGGGTGATCTACTAGGGAACTATACATTATTTTGGAACACATATTAGGTACAGATTGTGTGACAGTTTCTTGGTCATAGATGCAGAGGAGAAATTTAGAGAGATTAAGCAGCTTGTCTGAGGAAAGCCAGCTTAGAAAGAGCAGAGGTGATGATTGGAGGCCATACTCTTTCTGTAGTATCATGTTTTCTTGCTACTTTGGACACTCTACCTTGTTAATCCTTTTTCTCATTTCTTTTCTAATTGGTCAATAGCTCTCTCTCTTAACAGTTAAATCCTTGAAATAGAGACAAATAAAGGTCCCTGGCATAACATAAATAGCAATTGGCTCTACTGCCAGTAACACAGTAGTTTTAATTCACATCTTTCTGACTCAGGAAACACACAATGCTTTGTGACACTTCCAGCTCAGCGGTCTATAAACTTTTGTCCCTTAAGCTCTTTAGAGGAAGTAATGTGAATCACACAAAAATTTTGTTACAAACTAGGAAACGATTCAAATTAGGTAGGGCTATGAAGTTGCTGGTTTAGATATTTGTGGTCATTGTTAGTGCATGAAATGCAATCAAGTATTTTGTGACACACTACTCCCAAATGAGTTGGCATTGTATCCCTCCCTTGTGGTTTTGGTGTGGGTGAGAGAAGAAAAGGAAGCTCTGCTGATGAGATTCAGAGGGTCTCAGGCTCATGGAGTATGGAGGGCTCTCTCCCCTCAGGACGTGGACAATACTAAACTAGGACTGTAGAGCTAAGAGTCAGGGGAGAATTCAACTCATCAACAACTCAACAACGGCACATGACCTATGATTTAGTTATCTTCAGTTATGTTCTAGACACTTTGGAGAGCAATTAGCAAACATTCTTCGGTTTCCTTCATTCCTTCACGCAAGTTTCTAAGTGTGTGCTGTGTTCCAGGTGCTGTTGTGAGCATTGAGATTGTAATGATGAGCAAGGCACACGAGTCCCTGCTTTCATGGAGCTTAATTTTAGTAGGAAAGACTGACAATAAATAAGAAATGAACAGACCAAAACATAAGATTATTTCAGAAAGTGCTGTGCTAGGAAGAAAGCAATACAGGTAATGTAGTAGAGAGTTAAAGAAGGGGAAGGGAACATAATAATAGATTGGGTGCTCAGGAAAGGGCTGAGTGCAAGGCAACATCTGAAATGAGAGCTGAATGATAAGAAGTCAGACATCAAAAAAAAAAAAAAAAAAAAAAGAAGTCAGACATCATAAAGATCAGAGGGAGGCACAATCTAGGTAGAGGAAAGATCAGGTGCAGAGGGCCAACTGAAGAGGGAATCCCTTTGGATTATCAAGGAATTCAAAGAAGGCTAGTGTGACTGGAGCACAGTGAGTGGAGAAGAGAGGAATGAGAGTTGACACTGTGGAGGTGGGCAAAGGTTAGACCATACTGCAGTTTGTATGCCGTGGGAGAGAGTTTGGATTTTATTTTAGGTGTAAAGGAAAGGTTTGTACAGGGCAATGGCATGACCTGTTTCATGTTTTAAAGTGACCATTCTTTACTTAGATAGAGTATGGATTGCAGAAGGATGAAGTGTGAAACCCAGGACTGAATGGGAGGCTACTACAGTACTCTAGGCAAGAGATGCTGGTGGCTGGAATTAGAGTGGTGGGCATGGAGGGAGAGAGAAGTGGAAGGTTTGGAGATGAGGTTTGAAGGATTGCATAAGATGTGCTAAAGGATTGAGTGTGATTTTTAAGTGAAAAAGAAAAACAATCTAGTAACCAGAGAAGTAGACATACTAATTTTGAGATGCATACTTAGTTAGGATACTGGATGAACTGTTGAAAAACATCTGAAAATAAAAGTGGCTTAAATAAGATAGACTAGCCCTGGTCCGGGAAGATCCCACATGCCGCGGAGCAACTAAGCCCATGTGCCACAACTACTGAGCCTGCATTCTAGAGCCTGTGAGCCACAACTACTGAGCCCGTGTGCCACAACTACTGAAGCCCGCACACCTAGAGCCTGTGCTCCACAACAAGAGAAACCACCGCAATGAAAAGCCCGCGCCCCACAACGAAGAGTAGCCCCCACTCGCCACAACTAGAGAAAGCCCATGTGCAGCAATGAAGACCCAATGCATCCAAGAAAAAAAAAAAAGACTATTTCTTTGTAACAGTCTGAATATAAGCAGTTCATGACTGAGGTCCTAGGGAATGATGGGAACCTAGAGTCCTATTATTTTGTTCTTCTGTTATCTTCAACATTGAATTTTCTCCCTATGGTTTATGATAACTGCTTTGGATCCTTTTATCACTTTCCAAGCACTGGAAAGGGAGAATGGGAAGAAAGAGTGTGCATTTTTTTCTTCTTAAGAATACAACTCTAAAGTTACATTTATCACTTCCACCTTTATCCCATTGTCCAAAATTAAGATATATGGTCCCACATACCTGCAAGCAGGGGTCAGGGGTAGGAAAATGTGAGTGGTGACATGACTGAGAACTCTGACCACCTACATCAATATGACATAACTGTTAGTACTAAGAACCAAGAGCATCTGTGTCAACATGATGTAGTTGCTTGTTTCAGCCCAGAAAAGATAAGACTGCAAATTAATAAATAACTTCGCTATATGCTTCAGGAAATTCTTATCAGTCAGTTTGTCTGTTGCTCTCATCTGTTCAAACAGGTTGCTTATCAAACAAAGTCTACTTTGCAACACTTAATTCAAGACCCTTCCCTTACTATCCCCACCAATCCTGAGCTACTATGTCTTGAACTTTGATCCCAATCAGTTCCCTTCTTTGAAAAGCCTGCTTTAAACCAAATGAGGCCAGAATCCAAACCCTATAAATATCTCACTTCTAAAATCCCCCTACTGACACCTTAAAACTTTGTCAAGATGGTGTTCTTTCTCTCTTACTGAAGTGAGTTTAAATAACCTTAGTTTTCACTTTATTAAAACTAGTTATTTTGGAAATTTCAACTGTCATGAAGTTCACTTAGTCCAACTAAGATGCCTCTCAATGCTACAGCATAAGACCCTGGAGCCTCTCCTGGCTAGAATGGGGGTGGGGGGGGCAAGTCTTTAATTGGATCAGAGCTCCAGTTATTTCACATTGAGCCATAAATGGTAAGTTTATATTTCTCCCTAGGAAAGTATGTCTCCTTTGAGAATTTTTTGGTAACTAATTGGATTGATGAACTCTCATCCTTGATTGGAACTTGCCTTGTGGCTAATAAAACCACTGTTTGTCTTGTCCCTGTCTATTCTTGTCTCTGTGTGTTTTAAATTTACTAGAGTGAACATGTAGGAAGAGGATGGGTTTACATTTGATAAGCTCATCTATGAAAACAAGTTCAGAAAGTCTTGTGGACATCCTGTAAGCTTTATTCCTTGGGTCATCTTATCTAGACATTATAAGAATTTCCTCAGTCTTATTTTTATATCCCCTAGAATGATTTGGCTTAGTCCCAGCTCCATGGAGTCTGGAGTTTTGTCAGATTCTCAATCAGGGTGATTAGTCAGTTGGTTACATTCTGGAGACATGAAGTTGCACACTCAGCACTCTGACTGATCATGGCAGTGCTCTTGGGATTGTCTTAGTCTAAACCTAAAGATTGTTTCTCCCCTGGGCTATACCCCTTAACATGTATTTATACTGTAACTCTACTCCATGTGTCTATCTTACTGAATGGCACAATCTCACAAGCATCATTTAGAATTATTTTTTAAAAATTATTTTTTAACATTTTTATTGTAGTATAACTGCTTTACAATAGTGTGTTAGTTTCTGCTGTATAATAAAGTGAATCAGCTATATGTACAGATATAGCCCCATATCCCCTCCCTTTTGCATCTCCCTCCCAACCTCCATATCCCACCTCTCTAGGTGGTCACATGGCACCGAGCTGATCTCCCTGTACTATGCGGTTGCTTCCCACTAGGAAGTTATCTATTTTACATTTGGTAGTGTATATATGTCCATGCCACTCTCTCCCTGCATCCCAGCTTACCCTTCCCCCTCCCTGTGTCCTCAAGTCCATTCTCTATGTCTGCATCTTTATTCCTGTCCTGCCCCTAGGTTCTTCAGAAGCTTTTTTTTTTTTTTTAGATTCCATATATATGTGTTAACATATGGTATTTGTTTTTCTCTTTCTGAATTACTTCACTCTGTATGACAGACTCTAGGTCTATCCACCTCACTACAAATAACTCAATTTCATTTCTTTTTATGGCTGAGTAATATTCCATTGTATATATGTGCCACATCTTCTTTATCCATTCATCTCTCAATGGACACTTAGTTGTTTCCACGTCTTGGCTATTGTAAATAGTGCTGCAATGAATATTGTGGTACATGAGTCTTTTTGAATTATGGTTTTCTCAAAGTATATGCCCAGTTGTGAGATTGCTGGGTCGTATGGTAGTTCTATTTTTAGGTTTTTAAGGAACCTCCATACTGTTCTCCATAGTGGCTGTATCAATTTATATTCCCACCAACAGTGCAAGAGGGTTCCCTTTCCTCCACTCTCCAGCATTTATTGTTCGTAGGTTTTTTGATGATGGCCATTCTGACCGATGTGAGGTGATACCTCATTGTAGTTTTGATTTGTATTTCTCTAATGATTAGTGATGTTGAACATCCTTTCACATGTTTGTTGGATATCTGAATATCTTCTTTGGAGAAATGTCTGTTTAGGTCTCCTGCCCATTTTTGGATTGGGTTGTTTTGTTTTTCAGATATTGAGCTGCATGAGCTGCTTGTAAAGTTTGGAGATTAATCCTTTGTCAGTTGCTTCATTTGCAATTATTTTCTCCCATTCTGAGGGTTGTCTTTTCATCTTGTTTATGGTTTCCTTTGCTGTGCCAAAGTTTTTAAGTTTCATTAGGTCCCATTTGTTTATTTTTGTTTTTATTTCCATTTCTGTAGGAGGTGGGTCAAAAAGGATCTTGCTGTGATTTATTCCATAGAGTGTTCTGCCTATGTTTTCCTCCTAGAGTTTTATAGTGTCTGGCCTTACATTTAGGTCTTAAATCCATTTTGAGTTTATTTTTGTGTATGGTGTTAGAGAGTGTTCTAATTTCATTCTTTAACATGTAGCTGTCCAGTTTTCCCAGCACCACTTTTGAAGAAGCTGTCTTTTCTCCACTGTATATATGTATTTTTTTGCGGTACGCGGGCCACTCACTGCTGCGGCCTCTCCTGCCACGGAGCACAGGCTCCGGATGCGCAGGCTCAGTGGCCATGGCTCACGGGCCCAGTTGCTCCGCGGCATGTGGGATCCTCCCAGACCGGGGTATGAACCCATGTCCCCTGCATCGGCAGGCAGACTCCTAACCACTGCGCCACCAGGGAAGCCCCTCTTCACTGTAAATTTTTGTCTCCTTTAGCAAAGATAAGGTGACCATATGTGTGTGGGTTTATTTCTGGGCTCTCTATCCTGTTCCAATGACCTATATTTCTGTTTTTGTGCCAGTACCATACTGTCTTGATTACTGTAACTCTGTAGTATAGTCTGAAGTCAGGGAGCCTGATTCCTCCAGCTCCATTTTTCTTTCTCAAGATTGCTTTGGCTCTTCGGGGTCTTTTGTGTTTCCATACAAATTGTGCAATTTTTTGTTCTAGTTCTGTGAAAAATGCCATTAGTAGTTTGATAGGGATTGCATTGAATCTCTAGATTGCTTTAGGTAATATAGTCATTTTCACAATGTTGATTCTTCCAGTCCAAGAACATGGTATATCTCTACATCAGTTTGTATCCTCTTTAATTTCTTTCATCAATGTCTTATAGTTTTCTGCATACAAGTCTCTTGTCTCCCTAGATAGGTTTATTCCTAGGTATTCTATTCTTTTTGTTGCAATGGTAAATGGGAGTGTTTCATTAAATTCTCTTGCAGATATTTCATCATTAGTGTATAGGAATGCAAGAGATTTCTATGCATTAATTTTCTATCCTGCTACTTTAGCAAATTCATTGATTAGCTCTAGTAGTTTTCTGGTAGCATCTTTAGGATTCTCTATGTATAGTATCATGTCATCTGCAAACAGTGACAGTCTTACTTCTTTTCCGATTTGGATTCCTTTCATTCCTCTTTCTTCTCTGATTGCTGTGGCTAAACCTTCCAAAAGTATGTTGAATGATAGTGGTGAGAGTGGGCAGCCTTGTCTTGTTCCTGATTTTAGTGGAAACGGTTTCAGTTTTTCACCATCGAGAACAATGTTGCCTGTGGGTTTGTCATATATGGCCTTTAGTATATTGAAGTAAGTTCCCTCTATGCCTACTTTCTGGAGAGTTTTTATCATAAATCGGTGTTCAATTTTGTTGAAAGCTTTGTCTGCATCTATTGACATTATATGGTTTTTACCCTTCAGTTTGTTAATGTGGTGTATCACATTGATTGATTTAGTATATTGAAGAATCCTTGCATTCCTGTGATAAATCCCACTTGATCATGTTGTATGATCCTTTTAATGATTTGTTGGATTTTGTTTGCTAGTATTTTATTGAGGATTTTTGCATCTATGTTCATCAGTGATATTGGCCAGTAATTTTCTTTTTGTGTGACACCTTTGTCTGGTTTTGGTATCAGGGTGATGTTGGCCTCGTAGAATGAGTTTGGGAGTGTTCCTCTCTCTTCTATATTTTGGAAGAGTTTGAGAAGGATAGGTGTTAGCTCTTCTCTAAATGTTTGATAGAAGTCGCCTGTGAAGCCATCTGGCTTTTGTTTGTTGGAAGACTTTTTTTTTTTTTTTTTTTTTTTGCAGTACACGGGCCTCTCACTGTTGTGGCCTCTCCCGTAGCAGAGCACAGGCTCTGGATGCGCAGGCTCAGTGGCCATGGCTCACGGGCCCAGCCACTCCACAGCATGTGGGATCTTCCTGGACCGGGGCACTAACCCATGTCCCCTGCATCAGCAGGCAGACTCTCAACCACTGCACCATCAGGGAAGCTGTGTTGGAAGATTTTTAATTACAGTTTCAATTTCAGTGCTTGTGATTTGTCTGTTTATATTTTCTATTTCTTCCTGGTTCAGTCTCGGCAGGTTGTGGATTTCTAAGAAGGTGTCCATTTCTTTCAGGTTGTCCATTTTATTGGCATAGAGTTGCTTGTAGTAATCTCTCCTGATCCTTTCTATTTCTGCAGTGTCAGTTGTTACTTCTCCTTTTTCATTTCTAATTTTATTGATTTGAGTCCTCTCCCTCTTTTTCTTGATGAGTCTGACTAATGGTTTATCAATTTTGTTTATCTTCTCAAAGAACCAACTTTTAGTTTTATTGATCTTTGCTATTGTTTTCTTTGTTTGTATGTCATTTATTTCTGCTCTGATCTTTATGATTTCTTTCCTTCTGCTAACTTTGGGGTGTTTTTGTTCCTCTTTCTCTAACTGCTTTAGGGGTAAAGTTAGGTTGTTTATTTGAGATGTTTCTTATTTCCTGAGGTAGGATTTTATTGCTATAAACTTCCCTCTTAAAACTGCTTTTGCTGCATCCCATAGGTTTTGGGTCATTGTGTTTTCATTGTGATTTGCTTCTAGGTATTTTTTGATTTCCTCTTTGATTTCTTTATGATCTCTTGGTTATTAGTAGCATATTGTTTAGCCTCCATGTGTTTGTATTTTTTACAGTATTTTTCCTCTAGTTGATATGTAGTCATAGTGTTGTGGTCACAAAAGATACTTATATGATTTAATCTTCTTAAGTTTACCAAGGCTTGTTTTGTGGATTTGACCTATCCTACAGAATGTTCCATGAGCACTTGAGAAGAAAGTGTGTTCTGTAGTTTTGGATATAAATATCAATTAAGTCAATCTTGTTTAATGTATCATTTAAAACTTGTGTTTCCTTATTTATTTTCATTTTGGGTGATCTGTCCATTGGTGAAAGTGGGGTGTTAAAGTCCCCTACTATGATTTTATTACTGTTGATTTCCCCTTTTATGGTTGGTAGCATTTGCCTTATGTATTGAGGTGCTCCTGTGTTGGGTGCATAAATATTTACAGTTGTTTTATCTTGTTGGATCGATCCCCTGATCATTATGTAATGTCCTTCTTTGTCTCTTGTAATAGTCTTTAAAAGTTGATTTTGTCTGATATGAGAATTGCTACTCCATATTTCTTTTGATTTCCATTTGCATGGAATATCTTTTTCCAACCTCTCATTTCAGTCTGTATGTTTCCCTAGGTCTGAAATGGGTATCTTGTAGACAGCATATATATTGGTCATGTTTTTGTATCCATTCAGCCAGTCTATGTCTTTCGGTTGGAGCATTTACATTTAAGGTAAATAATGATATGTATGTTCCTATTACCATTTTCTTTATTGTTTTGGGTTTGTTTTTGTCGGATTTTCCTTCTCTTGTGTTTCCCGTCTAGAGAAGTTCCTTTAGCATTTGTTGTAAAGCTGATTTTGTGGTGCTGAATTCTCTTAGATTTTGCTTGTCTGTAAAGGTTTTAATTTCTCTGTTGAATCTGAACGACACCCTTGCTGGACAGAGTAATCTTGGTTGTAGGTTTTTCCCTTTCATCACTTTAAATATGTCCTGCCACTCCCTTATGGCTTTCAGAGCTTCTGCTGAAAGATCAGCTGTTAACCTTATGGAGATTCCCTTGTATGTTATTTGTTGTTTTTCCCTTGCTGCTTCTAATATTTTTCCTTTGTATTTAATTTTTGATAGTTTGATTAATATGTGTCTTGGCATGTTTCTCCTTTGATTTATTCTGTATGGGACTCTCTGTGCTTCCTGGACTTGATTGACTATTTCCTTTCCCACTTTAGGGAAGTTTTCAACTATAATCTCTTCAAATATTTTCTCAGTCCCTTTCTTTTTCTCTTCTTCTTCTGGGACCCCTATAATTTGAATGTTGGTGCATTTAATGTTATCCCAGAGGTCTCTGAGACTGTCCTCAATTCTTTTCATTCTTTTTTGTTTATTCTTTTCTGTGGTGGTTATTTACACTATTTTATCTTCCCGGTCACTTTTCTGTTCTTCTGCCTCTGTTATGCTGCTATTAATTCCTTCTAGAGAATTTTTAATTTCATTCACTGTGTTGTTCATCATTGTTTGTTTGCTCTTTAGTTCTTCTAGGTCCTTTTTAAACGTTTCTTGTATTTTCTCCATTCCATTTCCAAGATATTGCATCATCTTTACTATTATTACTCTGAATTCTTTTTCAGGTAGACTGCCTATTTCCTCTTCATTTGTTTGGTCTGGAACGTTTTTATCTTGCTCCTTCATCTGGTGCATATTTCTCTGTCTTCTCATTTTGCTCAACTTACTGTATTTGAGGTCTCCTTTTCATAGGCTGCATGTTCATAGTTCCCATTGTTTTTGGTTGTTTTTGCCCCCAGTGGGTAAGGTTCGTTCAGTGGTTTGTGTAGTTTTCCTGATGGAGGGGAATGGTGCCTCTGTTCTGGTGGATGAGGCTGTATCTTGTCTTTCTGGTGGGTAGGACCATGTCTGGTGTTGTGTTTTGGGGTGTCTTTGACCTTATTATGATTTTAGGCAGCCTCTCTGCTAATAGGTGGGGTTGTGTTCCTTTCTTCCTAATTGTTTGGCATGGGGTGTCCAGCCCTGGAGCTTGCTGGTCATTGAGTGGAGCTGGGTCTTACCGTTGAGACAGAGATCTTTGGGAGAGCTCTTGCTGATTGATATTTCGTGGTGCTGGGAGGTCTCTGGTGGTCCAGTGTCCTGAGCTCGGCTCTCCCACCTCAGAAGCTCAGGCCTGATACCCGGCCAGAGCACCAAGACCCTATCAGCCACACAGCCAGGTACCTGAGGAGTTTCTTTCCTTTTCAGAAATCTGAGGTCTTCTGCCAGCACTCTGTAGGTGTTCTGTTGGAGTTGTTCCACATGTAGATGTATTTTTGCTGTATTTGTGGGTAGGAAGGTGATCTCCACGTCTTACTCCTCCACCATCTTGAAGGTCCTCCCATTCCACCAAGCAGTGACTGTGGCACTATGTGTTAAGCTTATTGTTCAAATAGCAGTGGGAGGATGGGGCTGGATGACCTTTAAGTCATTAGATGCTATGGTTCACATCTTTCACACTGTGTGTCTGTGTGCTCGTGTGTGTGTGTGTGTGTGGAGTTGGGAGGGAGGGGACAAAGAGACAGAGAGACAGAGACAGAGATCAGAGATGAGATGAGGTGGGACGCAGTACAATAAGAGCAGATCTGTGGATCTTTAATATGAACAAAATTCATTTGAGAAGTGTCATACTCTGAAAAGGGACTAAAATTCCAAACATTCAATAGCCATTAATTTTTTCATTGGTATAAAGAAACTTTCAAAATAAATTTAGATTCCAAAATTCCTTTCTTAGTAGAGTGTTTGTCAAAGACAAATAAAAAATGTGGAAAATCTGAAACTAGATTTCTTTTAATCTCCCCAAATCAGGACCTGCACCTAATGAGAAAAACATTACTATTATATTAAATTGGCAGAGGAGGAAACAGGCTTAAGGAACAAATAACTTGTCCAGTGACAGATAGTGTGGTAGGCATAATAATGACCTCACTTCACTCCCAAAGATGTTCATGTCCTAGTCTCCAGAATCTGTGGATATGTTACCTTATATGTCAAGAGAGACTTTGCAGATGTGATTAAGAATTTTGAGATGGTGATATTATTCTGGATGATCTAGGTGGGCCCAATTTAATCAAAGGGGTCCTTATAAGTGAAAGAGGGGGGTAGGAGGGTCAAAGTCAGAGAGAGGTTTGAAGATGCTACACTGCTGGCTTTGAGAATAGAGGCAGGGTCATGAGCCCAGGAATGTGGGTGGCTTTGAGAAACTGAAAAAGGCAAGGGAACTCATTCTTCCCTAGAGCATCCAGAAAAAATGCAGGCCTGCTGACACCTTCATGTTAGCCCAATGGAGCACATTTTGAGGTCTGACCTCAAGAAGTGTGGATGAAAATTGTGTTGTTTCAAGCCACAAAGTTTGTGGTGATTTGTTACAGTAGCAATAAAGAAATAACACAGCTAGTAAATGTTGAAGCAGGTACTTGTCTGGTCTGACAGTAAAACACATATTTTCAACCAGCCCAGATAGCTCCCCCAAAAGAAAAGAACCAAACAAGAAAACCTCACAAACCCAAAGGGGGCTGAAAACAAAATGGAAGCCAAGGTAAGGAACGAGGAACAAAGAGTAAAATCCGATTTAAAAAATGTGTGTGTGGGCTTCCCTGGTGGCACAGTGGTTGAGAGTCTGCCTGCCGATGCAGGGGACACGGGTTCATGCCCCGGCCTGGGAAGATCCCACATGCCGTGGAGTGGCTGGGCCCGTGAGCCATGGCCGCTGAGCCTGCGCGTCCAGAGCCTGTGCTCCGCAACGGGAGAGGCCAAAACAGTGAGAGGCCCGTGTACCGCAAAAAAAAAAAAAAAGTGTGGGTGTTTGTGCTGTGTGTGTGTGTGATGGTGATGGTGGTGAGGGGAAGCTGTGAAGTGAGGGAGCAGCTTTATTTTTTAAATGCTCAAATAAACATTGGTTTTATTACACTCTGTTCAAAGTGTGTAACTGGGAAGTTCAAATAAAAAAATGTCCAAACAGGGCAGGCACTACCTACAACATCCAACACTTCAGAAATATTTTCTTTTGAAAAGTGTCCCTATCTTTAATTGATTTGCATCTCTGTTCATTTCAGGAAAGCTCTTACTAAATTTAATGTGCTTCAGTTCAAAGGTGGTATTATCAATGGAAAAATATCTTTATCATGTTTTCACTTTCTGTTTTAGGTCCTCCTGGTTAACAGAAAGGTTTTTGACATTACTTCAGGCAGGGGAAGGTCACATGATAAACCAAAATTAGAAATGAGTATATGTGGTTTTCACAATGTTATATCCTTGTACACTCACACTGATACAGTAGCAGACGTGCTAATTAGTCTAAAGACCTTAGTTGCCAGTGTACTAAAGGTTCTGTGAGACTGCTTCCTATCACCTCTGCTCTCATTACTATAATTGCCTACAACTATCTATAACAAACTCTCTCTTCACTCAAACATCCCTGATTTCAGTTATATCCTAAAAAAGCTAGGAAAAGAGAAACCTTACCATAGATCCTACTCCATATTTATATATGCTATTGGCATGTCCCCTTATCCCTGACTTGTATTTATGAAGACAGATTTAGAGATTCCAAAGTTGTACCAAATATTTATTTTCATCTCCTAGTCACTTCTTGTCTTCTTTTCTACCTCAAGCAAAAGCTTTCTGAGCAAATAAGTAAATAAGTGTGGTATCATGAGTGTGTGTGTGTGTGTGTGTGTGTGTGTGTGTGTGTGTGTGTGTGTATTTCTTGAACAAAGTTTTGGTTTACTTTAAATTCCTATGAAGACACCTGAAACTATTTTCAGTGATAGTGCTTACGTTAGTACTATGCACAGGATACTCTTTTGTGAAACTGCAGTAATAAAGAACCACATGTTCTCACTAAAAAAGCAAACTCTAATCCTCTCTTCTGCCCTTTCTATTTCCCAACTGAAATTTTGGAAGAGTGTACTTTTGCTTCTATGTGAAATATACAAAGCATGTAATTTGGTCACCCTTTTCAGCACTAAGTATGGACAGCAACAAGGATGACAGTCTATCCCAGGCAGGAGTTTTTCTTCCTGGGTAAAACAGATTCGGAGGTAGATGTTGGGAATTATAATCTTTAAGTAATCTGCTTCTTGTACTGACCACAAGACAGAAGCCACTCTTCAAATCACTGTAAACAGGGAGAAAAAAATGCTTTTTTTTTTTTTTAAATTATTTCTTTTTTGATTCAGTAATACATGCAAGTGATATAAAATTCCCCAAAGTGCAAAAACCTATTCTCTAGTCACCTAGTTGCCTTCCACAGAGTTTCTACTGTAGCCATATTTTTTTCTCCATCATATATTTTTCTCCATCAGGCACATCAAAGCCTTTTTGTGCTGAGTAAAAAAGGCTTTTGGACACTATGCTTGGGGGCATTTTAAACAGCAAAATCTCAAAAAAACACCCCAAAATATAAAAAATGAGGCACTAAACAGAGCCCCTGAAGAATACTTCTTTACAGTATAAGAATGAAATAAGAAGGCAGAGAGTCACCTTTGACTTCAGATAGTGACATGTGCACTGGTGGACTCAAATTTTTTGCTGCCCTGTGCATATCCACAAATGAATGCAAAGTTCGAGTATTGATTTTGAAGTTACAAAGAAATTTTACCAAGTAGGTGAATCTGCAGATGCAGAAAAATGACTAATGAGGATCGATCTCCTTAATAATATACCTTGGCAGTCTTTCTTAATAGTACACAAAATGCTGCCTGATTCTTTTAAATAGTTACATTTTATTCCATTTCGAAATACAACACAATAGATTTAACCAACCTCTTGTTAATGAAGATTTAGATTACTATTTTTTGTTGCTGTTGCAAACAATGCTACAAGAAATATACTTGTAAAGTGATTTTGCACATTTGTAAGTATAACTGTAGTATATTTTTCTAGAAATTGGATTGCCAGATCAAAGTATATGTAAATTTTCCTTTTTGATATTTTCCTTTGCTCTTTTGTTACTTTTAAATCATAAAGCGACTCCACTAAAATATTGCTCTCTGTGAGCAAACATGTCATCTTTTATTAACAGAAGTATAGCATTCCTTTAAGAAGGAATATCATATTTTTAAGTGGAAAATCTAAAACTTGAATTGAGTTCTATCCTGTAGGAAAAAAGCAATATTCTTGTTTTTGAGGTCAAAACAATGGTCTTTTTAAAAATAGAAGTATAGTTGATGTACAATATTATGTAAAGTTACAGGTGTATAATGATTCACAATTTTTAAAGGTTATACTCCATTTATAGTTATTATAAAATATTGGCTATATTCCCTGTGTTGTACAATATATCCTTGTAGCTTATTTTATTTTATCTTATTTTTGAATTGATTTTGATACTATGAGACAAAAGTAAGTTAAAAAAAAAAAAAGATGGTGTGTTTTGCCTCATTTCATACTGGTTACTGGGACTTGGTAAAAGTCCAATGTGTTTCAAGCAGAACATGATGATTAATAAGCGATGACAAGGTTCAAAGGCAGTCACACAGCCAGGCTGCTACAGGCAGCTCCCATCTCACCATGCTTCTTTTGGCAGCAGACTTGTTGGTACTGGATAATGGTAACAAGAATTCCATGACTGTCTAGGGAAGGAGATATGCATATTCTTCCTGTCAAATAAAAATGTGGAAGGAGATATAGAATGACCTTGCATACATAGCTGGCCTACTCAGGATTGTAAGGTTCCTTATAACTGTGAGAAAAAGAGTATATTTTGGCATTTCTTTTGTTCAAGGCACTCTACTGTTGTCAACATAAACCCAAGCTGGTTTTGCTAATGATATTTGACCTGAATGTTGACTTTTCCTTTTTTTCACCTATATGACTGAAAGAGTGGGGAAATTTGACTCTCCATCGTGGGAAGAGAGAGCTTGATAAGACTGCTCACTATACAAGGATCTGGGGACATAAGAGGTTTGAAACTCAAGAAATGTTCTTTAGATAAGAAGCCCAAAGCAAAATATAGAAAGTAGATTTAAGTAGGTGATAAATTTATGAGCTATCTGTGGGAAGAAAATAATCAAATCAGAACCAGAAAGAGAATGAAATATCAGAATTAGGCAATGAGTCAGAACAGATAGGTCTTGGAGGACCCAGAAGGCATTGAAGTTGAAAATGAGCATGACACGTGTGGATTATCAATTATAGATCCACTAAAAACTGAAAACCATGATTAAGGAAACCAAGGCGATTTGTGTAGGTCAAAACTTTAATACAGTGGATCCATACATTGACTAATGAACTATCTCATCCTTGGTATATTTGGGTTTCTATCAGAGTAAGAACTAAGTTCCAAGTTTGGCTCTTCTGGATTCTATAGTTGAACTGAAGCAGGAGCACAAGGTAGTGAAGGAGTCTCAAAAGCTTTAGGTACCATATTTGCTCAGTCTTAGAAAACTTCTATTATATCAATATTATAAGTTCTGCTTAAAAATGATGCTTCAGAATTCTACTACCTACAGGATCAATTATAAACTCTTGAATATGTCAAAGAAAGGCCATCATTTTCATCCCCAACCATCATTCTTGACTCAGCTCCCAGCATTCCACCACATCTACTACTCCACAGCATTAGAATTTTTTTTACTGTGCCACGTTCTCTCTTGCCTAAGATGTTGTACATTCTGTCTCTTCTGCTTACAACACCTCACCCTTCCTCTTGTCCACTTGTAAGACTACCTACCAATCAAGTATCCCTCCTCTTTGAAGTCTTCCTTGACCATCCAGTGGAGCTAAGTCCTCTTCTCACAGTACCCATAACATCTTGCACAAATCTCTTTGTTTATCTCATCCCTGCTGCTATTGATAATACTGGAAATTGAAGCTCAGAAATTACAGCAAAAAGGCACCTGCCCTGAATATTGTTTTTTCCAAACCGTAATCACTGATTGACCTTATTCAAGAGGTTTAATTGTCTATCCTTTCTATTATAGAGTATTTGATACTCAGTCTTTTTCTGTCTGAATGGGATAAAATGTATGCCTGGCTGTAAAAATACAGTGATAGCTGAATTTATTTTTAAAGGGAAAAGGCCAACCTTGAATTAAATTCCAGTAAAATTACATATTCCTAATGTGAGAATTACTCTTTTCTTATCTACCTCCAATTATTCCTAAATATCATCTGATGATATTGTTTATATTCCTAGTCATAATCATTACAATAATACATGGAACTAGTATGATTTACAAACTACTCAGAAATTCCCTGGTCTTTTTCTTCAAAACAAGCCATTAGGATAGTTGTTGAAGAATTATTACAGACAAGAAAGTGTGTTTTACTCAAAGTAATACTGTCAACAGTGGTGATAGGACTTGAACACAACTTTTCTGATTCTTTGTATACTGATCTCTCTATTATCTTGTTAAATAAATAAAATTTGTTGATTTCCCATATAAATTCTCAACTAAATTTCTACCAATTGAGTATTACCTGGTATCATAATAAAAAACGAGCACTTAGAATTTTCTATGGGCATGAATGTCACGCTACAAATTTGGCAAGCAAGGAACAATACACTTCTCTATTTTCCATCGATCAGTTGATTCCCACATTAAGCCCAATATCCTACCCAGAGGGCACAGAAATTAATCTCAGTTAATCTTGGGCTTCCCTTCTTTTTCAAGGTTATGTAAGGGTCTGGGACTTCGCAGTGTTAGATTTGTTGGGGAAGGTTCACCAAGTCATACATTTCCACAAGTTACCCTAAGACAACCAATATTCCTGACCAAATAGTACCTTCAGGTCTGCAGCTTTGTGCCAGAGACCCAGAAATACATTTCTTCCTGGGGTCGTGTCTGCACCAAGTCAGGTGATCCACCACAATAGACCCCTTCCTCCTTCCCTTCCCAGCACAAAGTGATATACATAGTTTGTGTAGGGGTTGAAAACATGGCTAAAGGATGTCTCCCTGAGCTCTTCAAATCAACCTGCCTCTACTTTCAATCTGCTTCTTTTCTTTTTCAACAAACTTACTAATTTTTCGAAAATGTTGCAGGCTACTCATTTTTTGAGTTCTTTTACATACCTTCTTTCCTCTGAGCTGGCTCCCTGTTTGGAACAGGAAAGAAGGCAGATGAAATATGTATGGTGAGGGGAAAAGGGAAAATACAGCAGGGAAAAAATTGTAAATAAATCACAAATCTCAAAATCGCAGTATTACCTGTCAATGTTTTTAACCTTACAGTAAACCTCTTTTCCGCACTATAGACGCAGGAATAGGGTATAGGATTAGGAGGGAAAGAAAAGCATATGTAGGGGCATAAGTTTTAGGATATTTCAACATCAGGCCATTGCCTCTGAAAATATGGTTATCATATCAGATATTAACAAGCACATGACTTTAAAACCTGGACTAATCAGTGAGTGTGCACACAATATTTTAATGAAAGTTTAGTCATTTAAGAAACTGCTTGGCTTCTGAGCTCCCATAATTGATTTTCTTTAGGAAAGAGGTGAATTCTTTCTAAACATTTGATGCTTTTGTCCTGTGTCAGTGTTGAACTCTAGGGTTTGGGTTTTTTAGTTCCATTATGAAATTTAGTTTCCTGATAATACTTTTGGGTGGAAGGGAAACTTTCATGACAGTTTCTGTGTAGGAGGATATGTTTTTGTCTAAATACTCTCAACCTTGAATCCTAACATTTATTTCTCCCCAAGGAGGTGGAGAGAGTTCCTTCACTGTTGACTTTGGCAGAAGCACTGGGGATCCAACCTCAGCCTTTCCCCACCCTTCTCTCCGGGGTCAACCTGCCTGTAGAAAACAGGCCTTCTGGCCTCTGCCTGGAATGAAGTTTGACAGAGAAAGTCTCCATGTAGGGAGTTTTGCCTCGTTCAGCCTCTGAGTGGGTGGGTGAATTGTCCCACTCTGGGCAGCCTTGAGGGAGCAGTTGTAGTCCCCTTTTAAAGTCACATTAATCAGTGTTAGTTTTATCAGTAATACAGATGGTTTTTAAAATCTTCACTCTGTCTAACTTTTTGTCTTATTTTTTAATTGGTACACCCTTTGGGTGTGGAAAAACAACAATTAATTGGGTTTCTTCTAAAATATTAACTATCGGTTTGACAAGCTCTTTAGTTTCTGGAATTTAAAGCTGTGGCTCACATGGAACAAAAGCAACTGGCTGAAAAGTTCAAAGCAAAAAAAAAAAAGAAAAGAAATTAATCAACTTTTCAACACATTGCCAAATAAGGATGACTGTATTGTTTTTTATTACTTAATTGAATTTCTAAATTGAGGTCAACTAAATCTACCATCCATTTTGTTGTCATAGTTTTAGTGTCTAATACAGTTAAATTCTTTTTGGGTGTTACTTTAAAAATTTCCAACTAAGAGGTAGTCTCACTTATTTCACAAATATTTTTGAATATGACTCAGACATACACATTTATAGCCTTAAACCCAATCATTTCTTTTTCCCTTCCAGTTCTTGCATCAAACACAAATTTTCCTACAATGGTACTGGTCAGAATAGTCTTTGCCTTTTGGATATTTTCAATAATACTGAAAGTGGAAAATAAAAAAATTTTGACTTGTTCATTCTAGATCTTATGAATATGACTGCAGAACAATTTCAGAACTAAATGGATATAATCTTCCCCAGTGTTGATAAGCTATGACCTCAAGACAGAATTTTCAACAGAAGTCCCCAGTGTTATTTGGTCTTTTTTGGTACTAATTAGGAAATGAACAGTTTGAATGAAAATAATAATAAGAATCTAATTTTAATGCATTTTTACTGGGCTTATAGACAGTCCAAATGTAGAGAACAAAGTCAATGCAGGTAGGAGGAAGTTGAATTGGTTTTTCCCAATAATAATTAACATTGACTTAAAGACAATCAAAATTTTTATAAAGTGATTAGCAATTGAGTATGGCTGTAATTTCAGACTTTGCCTATACGTATGTAGACCGTGTGTAAATTTCTTAGGTTTCTCAGATTTTAATAATATTGTGTCGCTTGGTCTATAAATGTAATGGGAAAATAATGAGTATGCAATAAGTGGTTTTGTGCATGTACTTTCCACATCTTATTTATTTATTTATTGAAACTTTCCACTTAGGATGACATCATCGAAATGAATCGATAATTTGTTCAGTTATTATTTAATAACAATTTAAAAATCCTAATTCTTTAACCATGTTGGCCATCCAAGAAGTAAATTTTGAACTAAAGACCTTTTTCCATTACCATCCTACACCCCTGACTGCTCAAATCCTTCAACATTCATTTTCTTATTTTCTTGGTAATGAGATTCTTACTTTTATGAAAATGTCTATCTCATTTGTGAGACCAACTATGATTATTCATTAACTATGATTAGCCCTAATAAGTTAGCAGTGGAGAATGAACTGTCTCTGGCATATTCTTTAGAAATGGGTGATCCTCCATACACAAAAATAAACTCAAAATGGATTAAAGACCTAAATGTAAGGCCAGATACTACAAAACTCTTAGAGGAAAACATAGGCAAAACACTCCATGAAATAAATCACAGCAAGAGCCTTTTTGACCCACCTCCTACAGAAATGGAAATAAAAACAAAAATAAACAAATGGGACCTAATGAAACTTAAAAGCTTTTGCACAGCAAAGGAAACCATAAACAAGATGAAAAGACAACCCTCAGAATGGGAGAAAATATTTGCAAATGAAGCAACTGACAAAGGATTAATCTCCAAACTTTACAAGCAGCTCATGCAGCTCAGTAACAAAAAAAAACAAACAACCCAATCCAAAAATGGGCAGAAGATCTAAATAGACATTTCTCCAAAGAAGATATACAGATTGCCAACAAATGCATGAAAGAATGCTCAACATCATTAATCATTAGAGAAATGCAAATCAAAACTACAATGAGATATCATCTCACACTGGTCAGAATGGCTATCATCAAAAAGTCTAGAAACAATAAATGCTGAAGAGAGAGTGGAGAAAAGGGAACCCTCTTGCACTGTTGGTGGGAATGTAATTTGATGCAACCACTATGGAGAACAGTATGGAGGTTCCTTAAAAAACTAAAAATAGAACTACCATGCAACCCAGCAATCCCACTACTGGCCATATACCCTGAGAAAACCATAATTCAAAAAGAGTCATGTACCAAAATGTTCATTGCAGCTCTATTTACAATAGCCAGGACATGGAAGCAACCTAAGTGTCCATCAACAGATGAATGGATAAAGAAGATGTGGCACATATATACAATGGAATATTACTCAGCCATAAAAAGAAACAAAATTGAGTTATTTGTAGTGAGGTGGATGGACCTGGAGTCTATCATACAGAGTGAAGTAAGTCAGAAAGAGAGAAACAAATACCGTATGCTAACACATATATATGGAATCTATGAAAAAAAAGTGTCATGAAGAGCCTAGGGGTAGGACAGGAATAAAGATACAGACCTACTAGAGCATGGACTTGAGGATATGGGGAGGGGGAAATGTAAGCTGTGACGAAGTGAGAGAGTGGCATGGACATATATACACTACCAAACATAGGGTGGATAGCTAGTGGGAAGCAGCCACATGGCACAGGGAGATCAGCTAGGTGGTTTGTGACCACCTAGAGGGGTGGGATAGGGAGGGTGGGAGAGAGGGAGATGCAAGAGGGAAGAGATATGGGAACATATGTATATGTATAACTGATTCACTTTGTTGTAAAAGCAGAAACTAACACACCATTGTAAAGCAATTATACTCCAATAAAGATGTTAAAAAAAAAAAAGAAATGGGTGACCTAATAGTGAAATTTTGAAGAGTTATATCAGACTAATAGAAGACTTGTTTGTGACATTTAGAACGTAATAGGCCAATAGAGGAAGTATTTGAAGTAATTTAGAACTTTCATGTTGTCATTTAGCAAATCATTTATACATTGAACAAAATTTCTTCATCATCAACTGTATACCAGACACTACTGTACTAAAGGCTAAGGTTGCAGAGCCTCATGCAACTTCTCAGGTCATCTATTTTAGTATGCATTCCATCCATCCATCTGTCCATCCGTCTGTCCATCCATCCATCTAGTTACCCATTATTGAATGTCTTTTATGTGTCAGTCTCTAATTCAGTGTTTGTCTTTCCCATCAGAATATAGTTTTATGGAGGAGTTTCCAGTGTTACATGCCTGTGCATAGCATAGCATTTTGCATATGGTAACTTAATAAAGATTTATTGAGTCAGTGAATGAATATGCCAGGTCCTGTGCTTGGTGATGGGGAAATAAGATCAAATAGCACACTGCCTTTGCATATGATATCTGAATGCCTATTTAGGAGATTATAGTAAATTCGATCTTGTCATCTGAGTGATTAAAGGGGAAATTTAATGTTATTTCTCCTAAAGAAGAACCTAATTTCTTAAAACTAAATTTTTCCATCTCTTTACCATAAGCCAATATTATATTTTCCATGTCCTCTTCATTAGCCTAAGAATGCTTTACGTCTCTGACTTATTTTAACACCTTCTTTTGCTCTTTTCATTAAGTTAATATAAATAAAATACTTTTATGTGCTAAGAGCCTTTCCCTCCCTCCCTCCCTCCCTTCCTTCCTTTCCCCTACAGTCACCATTAAACTGGAATAACTGGATATATTTCTGAATTAATACTTGACTTTTAGAGTATATCTGAAGGTTCTGTGAGAATTTGGAGACCATCATTTCTTAAAAGGTTTTATTTGATTGTCATGTCTGCATTTATCTACTGATATTAGAGTGTTGGTAAAATTTACATATTCCATCAAACAGTTAAAGGTAAATCTGTCACAGAGGTTGCCCTGGCCCTTATTTCAGTTCAGATGTGTATAAATTTGGCAGAGTAAGCCATCTCCCAAGTACTCTCTGGGCAATTCCTAAAGCTTAATATTTTGTCATAGACATGTTGAAAATATATCTGGACTGAGGTTTGACCAATGGACCCACCTAGTAAAACACATTTTTACATTGTTTGTATTCATATTTAGAGCAGGCCCAAGGAATGAAGATGTCTTCAATGTTATCTCAGAAGAGTTATGATTTTTCTAGTTACCATCAAAGTACTTCCAAGAAGCTGCTACGATGCAATGACAATCACCTGAGGAAACAAAATGTCTGTTACTAGGAAAGTACCATTAGTAGAACAACCAGTTGCCAACCTGAATTAGATCACAATTAGAACTGGGGACGTCTCAGGAAAAATGTTGAATTGTGGTGGTGGGGACTGTTGGCGTTTTGGCCTCTTTGGACCTTTGCACACTTCAGTGACTTTTCATTAATTATGTTGTCAGTGCAGCAGACCCTGGACACCTGAAACAGCCAGTCTACTCCTCGGAGGAAAATGTAATGGAAACATCTACAAAGTATTTGCCAACCAAGTACTTGTCAGAAATATTTACTTTCTACTTAAATTAGTGTGAAAATAAAGGAAGTCAAGAAAAAAAATAAGGATGTTTTTTCTAACTGGAGATCCTTGTGCTCACAATGCAGAAAATTTGAAAGTATTTGAGTTGCTCACATACAAGTTCTTTTCTTTCCGATTCCTGGAATCCACTTAGCTTATGCAAAATTGGAAACAGGGTATTGTAGCACTGTAGACTGCCATGAATCAGAAGTAAATCTTATTTTCTACTTTTCTTTAAAAAAAAACATGAAAAATGAGCATTTCTGCAGTTCATCATAGAGATGAATGGATTAGATTTTCTATCCATATTGTCAAACAGATCAAAGGATGGAAATTTAAACCTAATTTGGATAAATTAACTAAAAATATAAAAGGCTAAAGTCAACCCAAACTTCTAGGGCATCTATATCAACAAGATAATTAGTTTGAATGATATTTCCTTACTATGTAGCCATTAATATTAGCGTTAATTAGATATGCTAGGCATTAGGTTTCCAGAAAAAATTAACAGATATATATATATATTTGATACATATTGCATGTAACATCTGAAATGTAAAACGTATATTAATATCTATTAAATAGGAATATGTATCGTTTTGAATTAGTGTTTTTATTTTTTTGGATATATACCCAGGAGTAGAATTCCTGGGTCATATAGTAATTCTATTTTAAGTTTTTTGAGAAAGCTCCATACTGTTCTCCACAGTAGCTGCACCAATTTACATTCCCACCAACAGTCTAGGAGGGTTCCCTTTTCTCCACATCCTCTCCAACAGATGCTAATGGCATCTGGTAGGTGGAAGTCAGGGATACGGCTACTCATTCTGCAGTGCCCGGGACGCTCCTCCACAACGAAGAACTATCTGGCCCCAAATGTCAGTAGTGCTGAGGTTAAGAAACACTGCTCTAATTCATTCTCATCACTGCCTCCAGAATCAGTAGGAAAGCAAATTTGATTAGACCCGACTCCTGTGTGAGAACTTTCAGGTCTTCTCATTGTTTATAAATTCACATTCAAAAGTTTAACGTTGCCCTCCCTGCCAGATCTGTGATGTGAAACTTTCCTTCTCATTTGCCAATGTTGGGACATACTCTACTTTTTGTGTGTGTGTGTGTGGTACGCGGACCTCTCACTGTTGTGGCCTCTCTTGTTGCGGAGCACAGGCTCCGGACGTGCAGGTTCAGTAGTTGTGGCTCACGGGCCCAGCCGCTCTGCGGCATGTGGGATCTTCCCGGACTGGGGCACGAACCCGTGTCCCCTGCATCGGCAGGAGGACTCTCAACCACTGCGCCACCAGGAAGCCCCATACTCTACTTTTCAACATTCTTTCACCTCACTATATTCTTTCTGGAGAGTGATTTTTTATTCATTCTATTGTCTGTCTGGAATGCCCTCTAACCCTCTCCCTTCATCTGGCCTAGGTAATCCTACTCACTCGCAGGTCCGAGGATAAATGTCACTTCTTCAGAAGCCTTCCCTGATTACTGAGACCAATTTAGTTCTCTCTGTTATACAGTTCTTAGCATTCTGTATTTCTCTTTCATAGTGCTCGTAAGACTTTCATTATTGCTCCAGTCGTCTGTTATCTGGCAAACTAAATAAAGGTGTAAATTGGGTCTATATTGTCTATCTTATTTCTAGTGCCTGGCACATACAAGGATCTCAGATCGTTGTTAAATCAATTACTGTTATGGAAATCAATCCTATTTACACTTATTGTCATAATACATCAGTGTCATAATATTTAGATAAGTTTGTGGTTTTCCATCTTGTTTATGTTTGCTCTAGACTTCTTTGTTGGTTTCAGTATTTTCTAAATTTTGCTATATCGTCTGTTACCCAATCCCTAGCCACCATTACCAGTAATTTGTTAGGTAGGCTGCATGTTTTCAGTTCAACTAATTATTACTTTTATGACTTCAAATAATAAAGTTAAATGTATACGTAATGTATTTCCTAACTTGTAAACTTCTGAAATTAAACAGCAGACACTGAATTTCTTTATCCCCAAAGATGATGAAATTCTCCACTTCTTTTTTCTTTTTTTTGGTAATACAATCTTGGGTTTTGGTGCCAATCTATTATTCAGTTTTATTACTATTATAATTTAAATTCTTTCTTTATATCATTCTTTTAACTTTTACAATAGTTCAGCTGTTGGGAATATAAATACTACCAAAATTTAAGATAAGTCTGCTTATATTTATTCTCTGATTCCTATTAGCCAGTTCATGCTCTAAGTTCTTCATTTGTGAGTTTTTTATTTGAATATGTTGGTTGCCAGGATTGGGTTAAACATTTTTCTCCCCAGGAAATGTCTGTCTGCCTATCTATCTTTCTATCTATCAATTCCACAGTCCCTGAATATTTAAGACTGCCTGTTTAATCCCTTCAATCATGATTAATAACAGACTGATTGAATATATAATTTTGTCAAAGACTTTTCCCATCAAAACTTTGTTATCTGAGGTTGCTGAGAATGTTCAGGCCAGTCACGTATTTCTTCTCTGATTGGTAGATAATCTCTTCCTTTTTTTCCCTATTAGGTAAGGTTTCCTTCTTGCCCCCTGAAGCTAAAGAATATCATCATTAAGGTATACCTTGTTTTGTAACTCTTTTTTTTGGGGGGGGTGGGGATAGGGTGGCCTGTTCAACTGTAGATTCCTTAATTTCTTCTGTTTTCTTCTTATTTAAAAATGCGTTTTGCTTCATTTGTATACACCTCTTCTTTAGATACATCAAATACCTATATGTTAACTCATATTTGTTTGCCCTCAATATCCTCAACCCTTCTTCCTCATTATTCTGCTCTTTTATTTTTACTTCTGTGATTTTTCTCAGAATATCTTCCCCATTGAAATAATGTATATTCTCTGCTTCTCTATAAAGTTTCTATTCCTTCCAAGTTAAGTCTTCAATTGCATTATTATCCATTGAATTTCTTTGCTCAGGCAGTAACTATCTGATTAGTCAGCAACTGCTTCATCTTGTTTCCTTACTGAATAACCCATTCTGAATATTTTGTTTCAATGTCTACATCTTCTTTTATATCCTTGATAACATGAATCAGTTATATTAAAATTTTTTTGTTTTCTGGAATAGTGAATTAAATTTCTTAAAATATGATCTTAATATATCTTTCTTCATGAACTTCTTATTTTCCTTCCCCACACCCAGTACACAACTACAATCCATACCACAATACCCTTTAATTGTTGCACAGTTTTGTATTTGTTTTGTTTGTTTAACTAGTCTTACAATAGGAGACATTTTCCCTTGAAATGTTATACATCCCACTTCCCTGTTACCTAACTCCCTCTCTTAAACTTGAACAGAGCTGGATATTGACAGTTTATATCATTTGTTCAGCAACTCACCTGTGTAAGATGTTGGAACAGTACTTTGAGCAGTGAATGATTATTTGGGGATCATTATCTCTGTGCTTCTCTAGAACTATCTGCATTAAAGGTTGCCTTTCCAAATTGTTGGCATACAATTTTGAATCAGAGAAAGGCTCTTAAAGTTTTCCTTAAAATCTCTCTATTCAACCACATTGATCTTATTGGTAAGATTGTTATTTGATTATTATAAGTCAGGTTTGCAAAAAATATTACAATCCATTGGCTTTTGTTTTGTAGTAATTTCAAAACTATTACTGTTTCCCATGCTTGGTGTTAATAAGCAACAATGTCCCCCTTAAAACTGTTTCCAATCTATACTGCTTTACCCACTTCTCAGATAAAATTTTGGCTTTTGGTAAACAATGGAACAACAGGGATAATATTTAACCTTGCATCAAAAACAACTAGAAAATAAGAAAAAAAATATATGAACAGGTTTCATATGTTGGAAAACATCCAGTGCAATACTGTGATTCTTGAGAGTGGGTAAGGAAACAAGGTTATCCCTACAGTTACCTCAGCTTTCTCCTTGGAGACATGATCTAGACCTTAGAGCAGGGAGAGGATCACAACTAGACCGTGGTTGAAAGTTGTGGCAGTAGATTTTGAAAATAAGGGATTTACACAGAACAAGTGCTCCATTAATCTGCCTAAGTGCCCTATTGATTCTATTCTGAATATTAAATTGACCAAGTATAGGATGAAACTCCATATGGTTGGACAAAGAAGTATGAGTGAGCTGTGAGCTGAATTGTTTCTAGACCTTGCACAATGGGATTGAAAGATGTTTAATTTCCCAGTAGTCAGAGTTGCAAGTCCTCATTGATCACTCAAGGCATTCACTAGACATCCAAAAAGTTATTCCTTAGAAATGTGGCTAAATATTTCCTACAGTATAAGCTACTATAGAAGTACCCCAAAAGAGTTAAAGTAAATATTGAAAGGATCAAACTTAACTTTAAAAAACATAACTGATAAGCAGAACAATAAGCAACACCCTTTCAAGGTAGTGAGCAAAGACCAGACATTCAACAACATAAAGTTCACAATGTCTGGCTTTCAATCAAAAGTTACTAGATAGGCTGATAGGCGAGACATTTTAACACAAAATCAGAAGAGAGATAAGTGTATAGAAAAATGTCCACAAGTGAAAAGTGATGGGATTACCAATATGTTATTACAAATATGCTCAACTACATAAAAGAAAATATGAAGATAGGTGAGAAATGGAAGATATACAAAAGAACAAAAGAAAACTTCTAGGAAAATACCAGTATCTAAGATGAAATAGTCACTGATGGTATTAGCAGAAGATTAGAAACTTCAGAAGAAAATCAATAAACTTAAATCCTAATAATAAAGACTATGCGCAGTTAGAAAAACATTCTGAAAAGTAATGAACAGATCTTTAGTGAATTGTGTGACAGTAACGTATCCTAACATATATATTGTAAAATTCCACAAAGGGAGAGTGTCAGAAAAAAGATTTAAAGAAATAATGGCAAATTTATTTCAAATTGGATGAAGAATGAATACAGATCTAAGAAGTTCAAAAATCTCCAAGCAGGAAAAATACAAAAGGCACCTCATAATGAAATTTCAGAGAACCAGTGATAAATAGAATTTCATAATAGTAGCTAGAGAAAAAAAATGCACACTATATATGGTGGAAAAAAGATTAAAAGACTATAAATTTTCATCAGAAACTATGCAAGAGAGAAGACAATGGAAGGAAAATTTATGTAAAGTACATAAAAACAACTGGTAAACCTAGAATTTTCTATCCTGCAAAAGTGTCATATAGCATAATCTATACTTAAACCCAACAATACCAATACTTTCATTAGACATAAATAATCTAAACACTTCATTAAAAATCAGAGATTGTTAAATTGGATGAAAAAATCCCAACTGAACTGTCTTCAAGAAACTCTCTTAATATATGTAGAAACAGCTAGATGAAAATTGGAGGGATGAAACAATATATACTAGGTAAACAATAATCTTAAAAACATTAACTTCACAACAAGGGATGAAGAGATGAACTTCAAATGATAGAAGGTCAATTTATTAACTAGACTTAGTAATTCTAAATGTATATATAATTAATAATAGAGCTTTAAAATGCATGAATCAAATACTGACAGACTGAATGGAAAAATAGCTAAATCCACAATTATATTTGGACTACAACAGTCTTCTGTCAGAAAATTAGTAAGGATATTGAAGACTAGGACAATATTGTCACCAACTTGACCTGATTGACAATATAGAACATTCCACCTAGCAATTGCAGAATACACATTCATTTCAAGTGCACATTCTTAAAGCTAGACTATATGCTGCTATTAAAAAGCCTCAATAAACTTAAAGGACTAAACCCATACAAAGTATGTTCTTTGCCAATGATATAATTAAATTAGGAATAGACATAATAAGATATCTAGGAAAGATTCAAATACCTGAAAATTAAAAAAAACAAGCAAACATACCTCTAACTAATGGGTCAAAAAAGAAATCACAAGGGAAATCAGAAAATATTTAGAAATGAACAAAAGCAAAAATATAAAAATCTGAAATTTTAGGATGCGGCTAATACGACACCAAGAGAAATTTTACAGCTTTAAGTATTTATAATTAACAGAAGCAAGGTCCAAAATCAATTATCTATGTTTCCACCTTATGAAACAAGAAAAGAAAGGGCAAATTAAATTCAAACTAAATAGAAGTAGGGATATAATAAGAAAGCAGTGAAAGAGAAAATGAAAAGACTCAGTGAAAACAAAAGCTTGTTCTTTGAAGAGAGTGATAAAATTGAGGAACTTCTAATTAGATTAATCAAGAGAAAAGAGGAAAGACACCAATATCATGGATGAAAGGACATCAACACAGATTCAACATTATAGGATAATAAGGAAATACTATGAGCAAATTCATATTAGCAATTTGTACCACCTTCATGAAATGAGCAAATTCTTTGACAGACACAAATTACCAAAATTGACTCAAGAAGAAATAAAAAATTTACATAGCTTTATATCTATTGAGGACCTTGAATTAATAACTGAAATCTTCCCACAAAGGCAACACTGAGCTACAATGCATTTGCTGGTAAATTCTATCAAACAATTGAAAAAATAATAACACTAACTCTACCAACTCTTTTAGAAAATAGAGCAGGAAAGGAATTCTTTTAGATCATTTTATGAGGGCAACACTACTCGGAAAATCTGCCAAAGATATTAATAATAAATTAATTAATTTATTATTAATTATTATAATTATATATAATTATAATATATATAATTATATATAATTATATAATTATATATATAATTATATATATTATATATTTTATATATAATTTAAATTTAAATATATATATAAATTATATATATATAATTTAAACATATATATTTTATATATATAAATATATATATAAAATATATAAAATTTATATATATAAAATTTATATAAATTTATAAAAAATTTATATATTATAAATATATAAATTTATATATATAAATTTATATATATAAATATATATATAAAAATATATATATAAAATATATATATTTTATATATATAAAATATATAAATTTTATATATATAAAATTTATAAAAATTTATTACATATTATAAATATATAAATTTATATATATAAATTTATATATATAAATATATATATAAAAATATATATATAATATATAAATTTTATATATATAAAATTTATATAAATTTATAAAAAATTTATTATATATTATAAATATATAAATTTATATATATAAATTTATATATATATAAATATATATATAAATATATATATTTATATATATAAATTACATATATAATTTAAATATAATTATATATATATTATATATAATTATAATATATATAATTATATAATTATATATAATTATATATAATTATATAATTATATAATTATATATATAATAATTATATAATTATATATATATAATTATATATAATAATAATTATTATTATTAATTATTATTTAATTAATTAATTAATAATAAAAAACAACTATACACCAAAATCCCTCAAAAAAATTGGTGTAAAAACTTTTAAATAGAGACACTGGAACTCACCAAAAAAGATACCCCACATCCAGAGACAAAGGAGAAGCCACAATGAGATGGTAGGAGTGGCACAATCACAATAAAATCAAATCCCATAACTGCTGGGTGGGGGACTCACAAACTGGAGAACACTTATACCACAGAAGTCCGCCCACTCGAGTGAAGGTTCTGAGCTCCACATCAGGCTTCCCAACCTGAGGGTCCAGCAACGGGAGCAGGAATTCCTAGAGAATCAGACTTTGATGGCTAGTGGGATTTGATTGCAGGACTTCGACAGGACTGAGGGAAATTGAGACTCCACTCTTGAAGGGCACACACAAAGTAGTGTGCACATTGGGACCCAGGGGAAGAAGCAGTGACCCTATAGGAGACTGAACCAGACCTACCTGCTAGTGTTGGAGGGTCTCCTGCAGAGGCAGGGGGTGGCTGTGTCTCACCGAGAGGACAAAGACAACAGCAGCAGAAATTCTGGGCAGTACTCCTTGGTGTGAGCCCTCCCAGAGTCCACCATTAGCCCCACCAAAGAGCTGGGTAGGCTCTAGTGTTGGGTCGCCTCAGGCCAAACAACCAACAGGGAGGGAACCCAGCCCCATCCATCAGCAGACAAGTGAATTGAAGTTTTACTGAGCTCTGCCCACCAGAGCAACAGCCAGCTCTACCCACCACCAGTCCCTCCCATCAGGAAACTTGCACAAGCCTCTTAGATAGCCTCATCCACCACAGGGCAGACAGCAGAAGTAAGAAGAACTACCATCCTGAAGCCTGTGGAACAAAAACCACATTCACAGAAAGATAGACAAGATGAAAAGGCAGAGGGCTATGTACCAGATGAAGGAACAAGATAAAACCCTAGAAAAAAAATTAAATGAAGTAGAGATAGGCAACCTTCCAGAAAAAGAATTCAGAATAATGATAATGAAGATGATACAGGACCTCGGAAAAAGAGTGGAGGCAAAGATCGAGAGGATGCAAGAAATGTTTAACAAAGACCTAGAAGAATTAAAGAACAAACAAACAGGGATGAACAATACAATAACTGAAATGAAAAATACACTAGAAGGAATCAATAGCAGAATAACTGAGGCAGAAAAACAGATAAGTGACCTGGAAGACTAAATGGTGGAATTCACTGCTGTGGAACAGAATAAAGAAAAAAGAATGAAAACAGCCTAAGAGACCTCTGGGACAACATTAAACACAACAACATTTGCATTACAGGGGTCCCAGAAGGAGAAGAGAGAGAGAAAGTACCCAAGAAAATATTTGAAGAGATTATAGTCGAAAACTTCCCTAACATGGGAAAGGAAATAGTCACCCAAGTCCAGGAAGCGCAGAGAGTCCCATACAGGATAAATCCAAGGAGAAACGTGCCAAGACACATAGTAATCAAATTGGCAAAAATTAAAGACAAAAAAATTATTGAAAGCAGCAAGGGAAAAACAACAAATAACATACAAGGGAACTCCCATAAGGTTAACAGCTGATTTCTCAGCAGAAACTCTACAAGCCAGAAGGAAATGGCATGACATACTTAAAGTGATGAAAGGGAAGAACCTACAACCAAAATTACTCTACCCAGCAAAGATCTCATTCAGATTTGATGGAGAAATCAAAAGCTTTACGGACAAGCAAAAGCTAAGAGAATTCAACACCACCAACCCAGCGCTACAACAAATGCTAAAGGAACTTCTCTAAATGGGAAACACAAGAGAAAAAAAAGGACCTACAAAAACAAACCCAAAACAATTAAGAAAATGGTAATAGGAACATACATATCAATAATTGTCTTAAACCTGAATGGATTAAATGCTCCAACCAAAAGACACAGGCTCACTTTATGGATACTAAAACAGACCTGTATATATGCTGTCTACAAGAGACCCACCTCAGACCTAGGGATACATACAGACTGAAAGTGAGGGGATGGAAAAAGATATTCCATGCAAATGGAAATCAAAAGAAAGCTGGAGTAGTAATACTCATATCAGATAAAATAGACTTTAAAATAAAGAATGTTACAGGAGACAAGGAAGGACACTACATAATGATCAAGGGATCAATCCAAGAAGAAGACATAACAATTATAAATATATATGCTCATAACATAGGAGCACCTCAATACATAAGGCAACTGCTAACAGGTATAAAAGAGGAAATCGACAGTAACACAACAATAGTGGGGGACTTTAACACCTCACTTACACCAATAGATCATCCAAACAGAAAATTACTAAGGAAACACAAGCTTTAAATGACATGATAGATCAGATAGATAATTGATATTTATAGGACATTCCATCCAAAAACAGCAGATTACACTTTCTTCTCAAGTGCACATGGAACATTCTCCAGGATAGATCACATCTTGGGTCACAAATCAAGCTTCAGTAAATTTAAGAAAACTGAAATCATATCAAGCATCTTTTCTGACCACAATGCTATGAGATTAGAAAAAAATTACACAGAAAAAATGGAAAAAACACAAACACATCGAGGCCAAACAATACGTTACTAAATAGCCAAGAGATCACTGAAGAAATCAAAGAGGAAATCAAAAAATACCTAGAGACAAATGACAATGAAAACACGACGATCCAAAACCTATGGGATGCAGTTCTAACAGGGAAGTTTATAGCAATACAAGCCTATGTGAAGAAACAAGAAAAACTTCAAACAATCCAACCTTACACCTAAAGAAACTAGAGAAAGAAGAACAAACCAAACCCAAAGCTAGTAGAAGGAAAGAAATCATAAAGATCAGAGCAGAAATAAATGAAATAGAAACAAAGAAAACAATAGCAAAGATCAATAAAACTTCTCAAAACTGGTTTTTTGAGAAGGTAAACAAAATTGATAAACCCTTAGCCTGACTCATCAAGAAAAAGAGGGAGAGGACTCAAATCAATAAAATTAGAAATGAAAAAGGAGAATTTACAACAGACCCCACAGAAATACAAAGTATCCTACGAGACTACTACAAGCAGCTCTATGCCAATAAAATGGACAACCTAGAAGAAATGGACAAATTCTTAGAAAGGTATAATCTTCCAAGACTGAATCAGGAAGAAATAGAAAATATGAACAGACCAATCATAAGTAATGAAATTGAAACTGTGATTAAAAATCTTCAAACAAACAAAAGTCCAGGACCAGATGGCTTCACAGGTGAATTCTATCAAACATTTAGAGAAGAGCTAACACCCATCCTTCTCAAATTCTTCCAAAGAATTGCAGAGGAAGGAACACTCCCAAACTTGTTCTATGATACCACCATCACCCTGATACCAAAACCAGACAAAGATACTACAAAAAAAATTACAGACCAATCACTTATGAATATAGATGCAAAAATCCTTAACAAAATACTAGCAAGCAGAATCGCACAGCACATTAGAAGGATCATACACCAAGATCAAGTGGGATTTATCCCAGGGATGCAAGGATTCTTCAGTATATGCAAATCAATCAATGTGATATACCATATTAACAAATTGAAGAATAAAAACCATATGATCATCTAAAAAAAACTTTTAAATATTAACAAATAAAATCCAGGTAAAAAAATAAAGGTTAATATATCAAGTAATTAACCAAGTAATGTTTATATCAGGAATGTAAAATTTGGTTTTACATTTGGAAATACATTTCACCATATTAACAGAATAAAGGAGAAAATCCACATGATCGTCTAAATAGAGGAAGGAAAGAACATATAACAAAAATTTAACAACAAATTTGTGAGGCAACTATCACCAAATTAGGAACAGAAGAGAACTTCCTCAATCTGATAAAGAGCTTCTACAAAAAAAATATAGCACTGACACCATGCTTAGTTATCACACTGAATGTTTTTGCTCTAAAATTGGGCACACGGCAAGATTCTCCTCTGTCATCACTCTTATTCAACATTTCAGCAATAATGTGTAAAAAGGAATTAAAAGGGGCTTCCCTGGTGGCACAGTGGTTGAGAGTCCGCCTGCCGATGCAGGGGACACGGGTTCGTGCCTCGATCCGGGAAGATCCCACATGCCGCGGAGCGGCTGCGCCCGTGAGCCATGGCCGCTGAGCCTGCGTGTCCGGAGCCTGTGCTCCGCAACGGGAGAGGCCACAACAGTGAGAGGCCCACATACCGCAAAAAAAAAAAAAAAAGAATTAAGACATTCAGATTGGACAGGAAGAAGCAAAGGTGTCTTTATTTGTAGATTTCATAATTGTTATTTTAAAAATGCTAAGAAATATACACCAAAACTATTATATTTAATAAAGAAATTTACCAACATTAGAGAACAATAGGTTAATGTACAAAGATTAATTTTTATTTACTAGCAGTAAACAATTGGAGATAAAATCTATTGAGATGGACACCAATTTTTCAGAAAGGACATAAATGCACAAACCATAAAAAAATAAACTGATAAAGGTACTCAGGAAAAAAAATACTTCTCACAGAAGAAATTTAATAAAGTGACAGGGGGGAAATCTTTTCAATGCATATGTCTGATGAAGGATCTGTGTCCAGAATATGTAAAAAGTCTTACTACTCAATAATAAGTTGAGCCAATTAAAAACAGGCAAAAGTTTGAAAATACATGACATAATATAAGCAAATGGCTAATAATCACATGGAAATTTGCTCAACATCATTAGCCTTCTGAAAAATGCAAATTAAAGTCACAAAAAAATACCATTACATACATACTATAATGATTAAATTAAGAGGTATGACAAGTACCTGTGTAAAAACTAGGGCAAGAATGTTATATCAGCATTTTTCATGATACCGTTGACTGGAAAAATCTCACATGTTCTTCAGCAGTTGGATGGATAAACAGATGACTATGTATAGACAGTGGAATACTACTCAGCAGTGTAAAGGAATAAACACACTGATACAAGCAACCATATGAATAAATCACACTGAAATCTTGCTGAGCTATAGAAATCAGATACAAAGCCTGATGTAAAACTTCATTTATGTGAACCTCTATAGGCAAGTTTAATCCAAAGTGAAAGGAAGCTGGTCAATGTTTGCCTGTGGCTGGGGGCAGAAGGAGAAGGATTGATGGAAAGGGGTACATGGAACATTTTGGGGGTGATGGAAATGCTCAATATCTAGATTATGGTTAAGGTTACACAGGTGTATAAATTTGTCAAAACTCATTGACATGTACACCTAAAATGTGTGCACTTTATTTTATGCCAAGAAAACTTAAGATGCTGTCCTTAAGAGTATTTGCAGGGACAAAGTATCAATAAATATTCTGGAGCTGGAGAATATAAGTGGACTTATTTATAAGCATGTACAGTGCAGACTGGGGACTCCTAAAAATGATTCAGTAGCTGTGTGGCGTTTGGAGGTTGGAGCTGTAGCAATTGACAGGTGGATTACAGAACCAGTAAAATGTGATGTGGTAAAAAATCTGATGTGACCTCATTCATTTCTGCAGGCTGGTAATGTCTGAAGATATATGAATTACATTCAAGGGTATACAGAATCTGCTTTTTATCTCTTAAGTTTAAAGAATGGTAGTTAACAGATTTTCTATGTAATTTAACTGTAGTCCTCCCTGGAAATAGAACAATAAATGTATTACATAGCTTAAAGCATCTATAGTATGTTAGAAATTCAATCTGCACAGATACCTATGATTAGTAGAGTAACAAAAATAATTTGGAATTGTAAAGCAATATATTGAGAAGTTTACACAGAAGCATAATTTTAGAGATAGAAAGGGCCTAAAAATATCAAGTCCGATTTCCTTATTTCAAATATAGTGATAACAGGCTGGCTGGGGGTGTGGTGGTGGGTTGCCTTATGGTCCATGATTCTTTATCTTTCTCTCTATCTGGGCCTTTTGACATGTGTTTTTTTTAGTTTCTCATGTGAAAGTGAAGTGTATTCCCTGACCATTGGCTTTTGCATTTAGTTATGTGACTTACTTTGGGTAACAAAATAAGGCAGAAGTGACAGGGTGCCAGTGCCAGGCCTTGAGTGAATTCAGAGTGGCTCTGTTGTGTTTCTGTTAACACCACAAAGAGAACATTCCCTAGTTAACTTGCTGGTCCGAGGAAGTGAATGAGAGAGGTGAGCAAAGTTGCCCCAGTTGAGATGTCCCATCTAAGTCAACTCTAGAATAGCAGATCCCGAGGCAACCTGCAGAAGCAATGTCTTCTTGTCAGTGTTAACTTATTACTTTTTGAATGTCTAGTAAAATAAGTTATTTGGAGAGAGTCTGGTGTTGGTATAATATAGGCCATGGGATCAGAAGCGCTCAGTGAAATCTAGTGTTTCTCCATTAAATGGAGAATGGACTTTTATGAAAGTATACAACAGTATAAGGCCCAAAGCAAAATATGTAAAAAAAACCCAAAATCAGCTTTGATGCACGTTTAATCCATTAGAAGCTAAGTATTTTCAGGTGACCTTTAACCTGGCCTTGGAGGAGGCCTCAGAAGTCAGTGTAAAGCAGTGTAGGAGACCCTGGCTAGGTCAGCTCAAATAACCACATGGTAAGACCTGAACTAAGCACAGAGAGTTCAATACATAAAAGAAAATGATTTAAAAAATCACAAGTTTTCTCATCAGACAGAATAAAATATCTCCTATTTAAGTAATGTCGAGTGTAAAATAGATATGGGATAAATAGAATTAGTAGCAGAATAGCAGCTATAAACACATATAAAGGATAATTCTTACATAATTGAAATCTGACTTCAATAAAGCAAAGGGAAAGGAATTTGGCAGTCAGCAAAACTAAAAAAAGAAAACAAACAACCCCCCCCCCCGAAAACAGTCTACTGTGTCTACCAGGAATCCTTCAATAATCATCATTAAGACTTGGCCGGGGGAATGCTGACACCTCAACAGACTGACAGTGGGTAAAATGGACGAAGTTAACCGGGTGAGGCTGAGGTTAGGGAATTAACTGCACAAAGGGGCTGGACTCAAAGGGAGTGGCTAGCTACTGCCCTGTGCTTTGGGCATTAGGAAACAAAACCAGCAGGAGCTAGCTGACCTGAACAACAACAACAGAAACACATTTGTGGAGAAGATGCAGACTTATCTTTTACAAAACTGAAGATCATGGAGGACAGTTTGGTCTTCAGCAGGACTCACTGGGAGTCGATGCACTCACACTGAGCCTCACTGTTCCCGGGTCTCATGGCCTCTTGCCTCTGATTCTCTCTGCCTGTTTTTGTCATTTTCCATTCTTCAAAGTCTAGCTTTACCTGCTCCTCTGTGATCTTAGCAGAGGATGCTAACCTCATTTCTGCTGTTGTTGCATGATCTCAATTTAAGTAGACTGTCAGGCTGACCTAGAATCTCAAACTGCAAAATTCTAGGAAATATAACTTCACTGGTTTAGTTTCAGTGATGTGCCCACTTCTGTTCTATCAATTATGCCCAGAACAGGGTATCTTCATAGTCATGTTGTATAGACAGACTGCTAGAGACGTTGCTCTCCTCTGTGGGTGGAAAGGGTCAAATGCCATAGGAAGGAAGTTGTCATGGGGTGGGAGACATTGTCTGAGGTGTCTCCCTCGTGTTATTCCTCGGCTAATCAACAGAAGAATGATGTTCATGCTTCCCACATATTCACAGATGTTCTTGAGTATCTCGTTCCACAATTTTCTAATGCGTGACAACTCACAGGGCTAGGCAGCTATAGTGCGCAGAGGAAATGCTCAAAGACTACTACTCCCTGTAACCTATGGGAGAAGAGGAGTGGAAGAGAAAACTGTCATTTAAAAAAAAAAGAAATCCCATCAGCACAGAGGGCAAAACCAACATCTCCAAAATAGCTCATGCAGTCATGTGTCCAAAGGTTAAACAGCATCCTGAAAGAGACACATAGGAAAGTAAATGAAAGGACCAAATGTTTATTGTAGCAATGTGTATTAATTGGTTCATAAATATGAACACTATTTTTTCCTCCTCTGAGTGGCTTTTTCTCATGTAGGATCTAGGAACCACTGGGAAGATCTGGGATAGGATACCTTTTGGGGGTGATAGGTGGCCTTCCTAGGCCACTTCTTTGTATCTTTGTAATCAGTCCTAGGGCCTGCAGAGGGCCTATAACCGACTGCCCTAAGGTGCCTCTTTTGTATAGCTGGTATTTTTTGATACTACACATCCTATAACAACAACTTCAGTTTTATATGTGAGCCTTTAGTTTACTATAATACCTCTTAAGAATTCTTAAATAGTCATACTCTGGGAATATCCTTGCTGATTTGAATTAAAAGCCAGATTTGGACCGGGGTAGTATAAAACTTCAGTTTCTTAGCAGCAAATTGGGTTGTTACTCTATTATTCACCTTCTCAGTGACCTTAACCTTAGGGCATTATTGATAATAAAAATGTGGAGATAGTGGAGATTATTTACATTCCATCTTTAGAGATGAAGGTGTTTTGTTTTATTTTTACTTTCTGTTTGTTTTTATTTATTTAGGTTATTTTCATTCCATTGGAGCTGGGTCCTTGGAGGACCTTAGTAATGGTCTCAAAGTTGGATCCTTTCTGTTATTTCTATTCTAATGGCCAAGAAGTTACCTTCTTTCAATCAGCTCATTAAACTTTTTTACAGTGTGTATGTGTGGGGGTGATTTATTAGCAAAGATACTTTTGGGAGTTGACAGATAAACCCCCAAATCTCAGTTTAACACAGCAGAAGTTTCTAACTCACAAGTCTAGTTAGCTACCAATGGAGAAGACAGTCATTCAAGAAGTTAACCTAATTCTGCCATCTTAAAAAATTTGCTTGCAAGGACTTCGTGGGATTGTGCCTCCAACTAGTAGATGTGGGAAGAGAGAGAGAGTTGGTTCTAAGTGTTTTGTATTGTGGAGGTTCAGAACTGGAAAGGCCTCTTCCAATTGAATAGAACTCAGTCACATGACTGCACTTAACTGCAAGGGAGGAAAATTTGGCTGTGCGCCCTAGAGGAAAATCACCTTAATTTGGTCAACAGCAAGCCACTCTCTGCAACTTCAACAGTCTTCTCTTTTGGTGACCAAATATCTGTTTCACTCTTTTGCCTACACATAGAGATAACCCAGAGTCCCATCTGGCCACCATATGTGCTCAAAGTCCAGTATTTCTAGGTATTGCTCATAATCTCCATCAGACTAAAGTGAGGCATCTTCACTCAGTGACCTAGGACTAAAGACATGTTATCTCCTCCATCTTTTCCCCCACATAATTGTGAACAAGCAGAAGATAATAGCAATAAAACTCCTATGCAGAAATAGGAAGAATGGTAGAGATATGGCAATAATTGGTTCATAAAAGTTATAAAATCTTACCCAAAGAGTAAGGAAATTTCCTTGATTAGAACATGATTCTGCTCTTTTGGAGGAACTGCCTTGTTTGTTGTTCTCTGCGACCTCAGGCTCCATCTTCTGAAGATGCTTTCTTTTAAATTATCTAAAATCTACACTGAAGACTGTTCTCTCCTTAGTGGCTACATGGTTTTCTGAGCCCATTTCCTGCTGGTGCAAATTTGAGTACCCCAAATTTATATTAAGCCTGATACAAACAAAGGTGTATTAAGTCTGGAATTTGCTTTTGGTAATACAATTCCCTTGTAAACTTAGGCTGCTGATGTCCTTGCTTGTAGTAGGTTTCATGTATCAGTGACCACCAGCCAGATTCTTTCCTACATATAATGCTCAAGCTTGATTTACATCTATTCTTTTTTGCCCTCATGCCTCCATCTCAGTTTGTATCTGTCCACTTTAATGCCTTCTGAAAGAATAGGTGGGATGGCTACAGTCTGAATCTGATCATTTTTGTGGGGCTGAGTATTAAGGGACTTTTGTGGCTCAATTTTTTTTTCCAGTCTTAACTCTTGTTTGGAGTCTGAAGTAGGCAGTGCTTTAACTGTCAAGGCTCCAAACTTCTGGATTCTCTCTCTTCCCCCATCTACTGCCTGGATACAGAGAATTCAACAGTGGAATCAGAGTTAGGGCATAGTAGAGCCGCAGATGGATGGAGTTTGTGTCCCTGAGATATTACCTGTACGATATCTGTCCAAAATTGCTGCCTTAAAGAGAGCTTTTGCTGGAGTGAGAAATAATCCTTTACTGTGCTAAGCTTCAGGAATTTTGATGCTTGTCACAGTAGTTAACCTATCTCTACTGATTACAGGGGCAAAGCATAGAATTTTCTTATCATAAATTTCTTGATCTAGACCTCAGCTGTCTCTATGTATATGCCATAATCTTCTCCACATTCAGTATAAAAAGCCTGGATTAGAGTTGATCTCTTTCTGGTTTGGTATACTCAAAATCTCTGAGAATTACCAAGCACATTTTCATATTCTTTCAGTATATTTCCCAAGAGTGCTAACTTCAGGCTTGGCTCAGAGGGAGTCCTCATAGCTAAGCCGTTGTGGCTCAGCCAGTACCACACTTTCTCTTAGAACCTGTTACAAGAGATGCTATTTCCTGGTATGAGTGTATGGTGAGGATTCAGAGGTAGTTTACAGAAGGCAAAAGTATAAAATATAGCTAAGCCTTGAAACTATTGATAGAAAGTCATCAGGAACTGGAAAATGATGCGGAAGCAAGGCAGTCTCTCTGATCTTTGCCTGGTCTTTGCCTCTGCTGCTCTCTGCATGTCAGCTTTACTCCTGTCTTCTGCTGACACTCTTCCTACAGTTCTTCTGGCTGCCCTGCAGTCCCAGAGTTTCCATTACTTCAATTCAAGTGAATAGCTCAGAGAACCTCTCTGTTACAATGCTAAAATCCTAGAGTGAGAATCTTATTGGTCTAACTCGGTCTAGCTCCAATGTCCGTCTACAGCTGGTAAACTGGAGGGTTGGGTCATGTAGTACAAACATGGCTACAAGAGGTCCAACCCTTTGAAATGTCAGGGAAATTCCCAGAAATAAAAACGGGGAGGTTACAGGCCAGACAGATACTTTGTAAGATTTACATGCTAACCAACCACAATGCTTAGGGAACTGATAGGCTCATATTCAATCTGGGATGATGACTGATGTCTACATTTGACAGAGAAAAAAAAAAGTTCCATTTTATGCAAATAAGTAGCCATGGTATCGAAGACCCTATGGTATGGCTAAAAAAGTATTTGATTTAAAGTCAGCAACCTGGTATAAGCTGTGGCTTTGCTTATGCCAGAAGTATGACATTAGACAAACCGTTTAACCTCTTCGGGTCTCATAGTTCAGTGCTTGAAATTGGGCTAAGAGTCTCACAGTTTCCTTTTGTAGATTTGATAGGCCCTAACTGGCTGTTTTGACTATATAGTTTGATAAATACTAACTGTTGCTGTTCAGATGGTGATAGTTTTATTTTTAATGCCTCAGGCTGTCTTTCTAATGAACTGAGTGAACAAATGTATTCTAAACACCCAAATTCATTAAACCTTATACCAGGCCCTATACACTAATTTCAGTGCAACAGGATCTTTCCCAAACAGGCACTAGTTTCTAAACAATCCAGTGTGGAAAATCTATAAATTAAACCTTAATTCATTATTAAAACCATATCTGCTTAGATCACACAACTGCCAAATCTGAGAGCCTTATCTGCCACAAATGAGATTTGCCTAAATGTGTTTTTAATCACTTTGTTTTCAGTGTACCGTAAATGTCTTATCTAATCTAAATAAATGTTGGTACTAATTCATAGAGCAGTCAAACAGTTTCTTCCTCTATATATTGATAGCACTCAAGAAATCTTTGACCGTGTCTGCCTTCTGTTCAAAAGGATTGCCGCAGGCTCAAGGGTTAAATTGTTCAAGTGGGTGGTTTGCCTTGCACAGCTTTAATTCTCCAACTCAGCCAGGGACCCCAGGAAGAACTTCCATATGAATTCATCGCTAGCTACATGGAAGAACCTCATCCTTTCTAGTGATGCAAGGCACATAGACAATGCAGGAAATATCTCCTTCCCCTTCATGAAAATTAATCAATTTCCCATGAGTAGAGTGTTCTTTCAGGAGCCTATACTTCAGTGGAGCAATGGTAGCAAATTAATCTGAAGCTAAATGGATAATGCCACTCCTTTTGGCTACTGGTGTTACTGGAGTCCCCCATGATCCACTGTTATGGTTACAGTTATTGTTACGGTTATGGTTATGGTTATGGTTACGCTTGCCTCTTAAACTTCATCTTTTGCCACTAAAGTAAGGATGTTTTACTGTCCGTTATTGTTTAACTCCCTACACTTCCCAGGCTATTCCATACAGACTGTTACATTATTTCTCCTTGTAATCCCATCTCCATATTTTCTATTAGGTGGACACCAAAAAATTTAAATTGCATGCTTCTGTGAAGAGTTTCTATACCAAATTAAGCACAGTGATTTATTAACCTTTCTTTGTGTCTCAACTCTTCAATACTTATCTCCAAAATAACACTCATCAAAATGTATTACAATGATTTAAGTTCATGTTTAACATCCCACTAGATAATATGGACTATTGAGAGAAAAAACATCTTTTTTTTTATACAGCAAGTTCTTATTAGTCATCAATTTTATACACATCAGTGTATACGTGTCAATCCCAAGAAAAAACATCAATCTTATTTTTTTAGTATGTACCCATTTCCTACCAGGTTATCTGGCACTTATAGGGAGGTCAAACTATTCTTGTTGAATATAAAAATAATAATATTTGTTAAAATTTCAGAGAATTAGTGTGTCAGTGCCAAGAAAACAATGTTTTGGACAAGAAAAAATAAAATCCCTTAAGAAAGTATAATGTTTAGATCTGAATTTTTATCCAAGCAATGTTTCCTTCTTCTATACTTGTAAAATCATAGCACAAGTATTGATTGCTGGGTTTAAAGTTGTTGCTAGTATTAAATATTTGGAAAACAGTTGAAAGATTTTTGTCATCTGCTTATCAGTTCCTTGAGTAATTGACACTGTGTAGGACAACTGGCACTTGGACTTTTATCTAGATGTTTGAGAATAATGGCAAACAAAATCAATGCTCCTACATTGCTTTGCGTATACAACTCATCATGTTTGTTTCGATTCAGCATTTTCTCATAGGAAGAAGAAAAAAAGTCTAGCTATTTTTGACAACCAGCATATATAAGGAATGTGAACCTATAAAATGATAGAAACTGTTAACATTTTTTTCTTGTTAGTATTAAATATGTAAAATAACAACTGAAAAATTGTGTAATGGGATTCTTTCTAGTATGAAAGAATGCTTGATGATTTAAAAATATTGTATTTTATTAGCAGACAGTAGTGATTGTCTCACCCCTCCCCCAACACTTTTCCTCTTAAGAGCCAATAAAATAGAACATATTCTTTTGACTTTGTAACGCTTTAGGTAACACATAATCATACTGTCCTGATTAAACACTTGGAAGGCTACTCCTGTACATCAACAATGTGCTCTGCTATTTTGGCTTGTAATTGTGGTTGCAGGAATAATTTGGGCTTAATTCTAGCTCTTTCATGGTAACCTTAACTGAATTAGTCACAGATTTGAGTTAATAATTCTTTAACTTGCTCAGAAAAATGGCCAATCCCCCCAAATTATAATTTAGGGACAGAGGCCAAGGTATTTTAGTGTGAGGTGTTGCTCAAAGATCTAGGGTCTTTTGAATACTGTAAGTGTAAAAGAGTGTTTTGGTTTTTTCATGTCTGTATAGGCCTCTGAAACTGTCCTACTTTGCTGAATTTCTATATTCTTTTGTAGTACTGATGATCTAAAAGTTATTTTTAGGTGTTTGACCAAGTGAAAATATATTATAGTGGTGCATTGGTCCATGTGGGCTGCTATACAAAAATGCCATAGACTGGATGGCTTAAACTACAAACATTTATTCTCCATAGTTCTGGAGGCAGGAAAGTTCAAGATCAAAGTACTAGCAGATTTGATGTCTGATGAGGAGCCACTGCCTGGTTTATAGATGGCCATCTTCTCACTATGTCCTCACATGGGGAAAGGGGTGAGGGAACATTCCAGGGTCTCTTTTATAAGGGCACTAATCTCATTCATGAAGGCTCCACCCTCATGACCTAATCACCTGGCAAAGGCCCCACCTAATACCATCACATTGGGGTTTAGGATTTCAACATATAAATTTTGGAGGGACATAAACATTCGATCCATTGTAAGTGATTAATCAATTATTAATTATATTTACTGAGTTTGTTGAGGAAAGCTTAAGGAGTAAGGGCCTGGTTCCAAAATTTCCTTAACTACTGTGTTGGTTTTTTTTTTTTTTTTCTGAGTTTCATGTACTATTAAAGACATATAGCATTGAACTTTTTTCATTTTTAGTTTAATTTTTTACAAACAGAGTCCTGTTGTCTCAGTTTGTATTTCCTTTCACTAGTATTTCTCAAAGTGTGGTTCCTGGAGCAGCAGCCAGCATCCTCTGAAAACTTGTTGGAAATGCAATGCTTCAGACCCCGACCCAGATTTATGGAATCAGAAACTATGGAGGCAGAGCCCAGATATTGGTTTAACCAATCTATCCAGGTGATTCTGATGGTGCACACAAAAGTGTGGGAATCACTATCTTAGGATGTTTTTGTAACTTTTGCCCTTCCTTTTGTTGATCTGTTGGGTTCATATCATTTTAATGTTTTCCAGTTTTATCCTATACCTGTCTTTGGAAGCCACATAGTGTCAATTTTGATGCATTCTATTGGTCACAGCCACAGAATTCTGCCCAGGTTCAAGGGGAAGGGCTAGAGACTCCATCTTTGATGAAGGAGCAGCAAGCTCATCTTGTAAAAAGAATATACAGGATGAGAAATAGCATCATGCCATCTTTGAATAATACAATCAGCAACACCCTGTGAACCCTAAACATATTTAAAAATATAAGACAGAATAAACGTGATTATCCCTGCTTAAACGAGGCATCAATGAATAAATAGCTAAAAATGGAATCAATCTTTATGCACAAAGAAAATAGACCTTTATGTTCACTGGAGACTTTTTGGTTGAAAAAAGATTAGATGTTTCTTTTCCCCTTAAAAATCCGTCCTACTGAAGTTAAGGGATTCGAATGAGATGATAATTTCCTAGTATTCTGGTCATAGTGTGTAAAGTAAGAAAAATATTTAGAAGAAAATAGAGAAACTCAAATCTACAACTTAATAGAAGTTGATATTATAGGTTTATGTTTTCCCTGGAAAGGAGTATGTGGGTCCCATAAAGTATTATCAGAGCCTGTTAAACCATACAACTGGTCCTTGAGAAGTTTGAGCCAATGTGCATAAAGTACTCATTTGAGAGGTATTCCTGGCAATTGAAACTAGCCCTATGAGTATGGCAGAAGGTTTTCCAGGCTATTGTACATGCAAACACAAAGAAACCAAAACACAGCATCTTGGATTGAAGAAGGAAGTGGGAATCAAACAAGCAATTGAGTAGAATAATCAACTTAATGGACTGAGAAGAATGAGAAAATCCATGATGAAGGCAATAGAATATACTGAATAATCCTAAAGCAAAATGGGAAACTAGGGCCTTGGAATGTTCCTGGGGGCTCCAAGGCTAGCTCTAGGCTTCTGTGTCCTGTGGTTGATGAGGATACTATGTCAGATTGAACATTCAGTGCTATTTACTGTTAATAGGTTACAATCACAAGTTTATAGATCAGCTGAACATTTTTGCTGGTCTGGGCCAGATTTGGCTGATCGTGGCTGAGCTTCCTTTTGCATCTGTGATCAGCTACATGCAGAGGAGATAGACAGATTTGTGATTTTGGTTGAGCATTTCACATGTCTATGGCCTTTGCTGGCAAAAATGAGATGAACCAGCTCTGACCCATAAGGACTTCTTCACTGGGCCACTGTGCAGGAGTCTGAGAGGTATATGGAATTGTGCGAGGCCTTTTGAGGCCTAGAATTGGGACATGTACAACCTTATTTCATCTTTATTCTACAGACTCAAGAAGAGCTTGGATATGAGGGGTGAAGAGATAGACCCCGCTTCTTGATGGGAGCTTCTGCAAAGTCACATTGAAAAGGAGAATGGGTGTGACAGAGGTAATCGTGGCCATTTTTACTATCTACCATGGTTCCTGATAGAAGGAGTTTACTTTCTAGTGAGGGGAAGATTGACAATGTTTATGCACACATAAAAGCAAGGAAACAGCAGGGAAATAAACAAATAGACAAAGTAATCTTACATTATAATAAGTAAAATGAAAACAAAAATACTTGGAGAATGAGCATCCAGGCAGAGGAACACTTGTATAAGAGTTTTGGGTTAGAATGAGCTTGAATATTTGCACATAGTTAAAAGAAAGCCAATGTGGCTACAGTGCAGTGTTCCAGGGGTGGGAAAAGCAGGTGAGATGGGTACTTGAGGGGGCTCAGATTATACTCAGCCATGAAGGACAAAGCTGAGTTGGTATTATATTCTAAATATTGGAGGCTTTTAATCAGGAAAGAGATCTGTTCTAGGTTAAATTCCACTTTGTGGCTTCAGCAACACTGATGTCCTCAAATGACTTTATGGCTGGAAATGCTCATGAGTGTTCTTCTTTAAGTTACTTGTAGTTTTCTCTATCAATTGCAATCTTGGCTGCTAAGAGTACCGTCAACAGGCACTTTGCCTGGCAAATACTGCTTTCAGTTCAGTGGCCTCACGTTACCTCAATAAACCCAAATTGTCCACAGGGTCAACATGGGAGAGGTAAGACCTGAACTCCAGAGGAAAGGGGGAATGTATTTTAATCACCATATGTAGCACTTCATTCTACCTCCATATTTGTTCCTGTGGCAAATAACTAAGAGGGATATGAATGAGTACATTCGTTGTGAGAAAAATTTGTGATTAAGTTCCTAAACATAGAATCACTGGAAGCTATAAAGACTATCAAGTTTTCACCTGATGTTTTCACCCACTAGAGATCCAGATAATGAAATTCTTCTAGACAGAATACTATTAAATTGTATGGAACTTGCTGTATCTCTCTCAGAGGCAGCTGTTAGGCACTGACTGACTAAAGAACATTCTTGCAAGCCATGCCTGCACAAGACCAAAACACTAGTTAGGAACAAAGAGATAAACCAAAATATTAAAGTCAAATATAGACACACACACACACACACACCCCGAAACATAAAGCCTCTTTCTTAAAACAATTCCTCCTGAATTTTTCACATCATGGCACACATAGAAAATTTTAGAATTTGTACAGTACACTCGGATAATAAGGGAAGGCTGTTGGTTGAAGGAGGTGACTATGACAGAGTTCTGTAAAGGTGAGGGATAGGACTAGTTAAGAAGGGTTATGTGCTTATGTGGCAATTCTGAATAGAAAACCAAAATACAGTGAATAGTTTATGAACATATCAACAGGGAAATGAATTTGTCTCTTTGCTATGTTATTTTCATTAGTAGCACGTTTTTCGGGTTAGCTCTATAAAATGAATATGTCACTCTTGACATGCTCCTCCTGTCACACTTGTTTACAATAAATAGTTCAGCAATCATCAAGATACCAGCAAGAGGCAGGCTGTGCATGGGATGAGTTTTAGCACCATGCAAGTAGCCATGTTTACTTAATTTGGAAGATAGCACAGTAATTTTCCACTTAAATTTCTGTCTGTGAATCTATAATAGAAACTGTTTCTTGGTTGTGGCTTTTGCTGTTTTAACATTGTAGCAGTTGTTGTTTCAGTTCTGCATTGCTAGCCTTACTTTCCTTTTATGAATTACTTCCAATTATGCACTAACTTTGAGAATGTATCTTAAAGGGAATTTTCTGTTTTCCTAAATGAGTTTTTGAAGCTCCTCTCCGTGTTCAGGTAACCATTTCTTACAGCTTTATTGACTTAGGTCTAATTACTTGACCCAATTTGTGTCATCTCTCTGTATTAAGGATATGTGATGGCTTTTTGTCTCAGGCTTTTAGTCTATACTTCATTAATGATGTTTTTTAAAGGTTACAGACATTTCCTCTTGAAAGAACTCTTCCTTAATTCATCATTTTAAAATTTGCAAGTATATTTTCTAAGCATTTAATATTGTTAGTATCATTAATATTACTAAAAGCATATCAAAGAAGTGCCAATACACTGAATAACCTAGAGCACACGGAGGGAAATATTCTCCCTCCACAGCCAGCTCAAAATTTGTAGAAAACATTATATTCTTGTCTCCTGTTGAGTTGAGAAAATGAAACTTTTGGGGTGGATGGAGAAGATGCTCTGACATTTCATGCATAGTTATTATTTCTTCAAATATCTACGGTGTGAGTGGGCCAGGTGCCATACATCCTGGAGCATAATGAAGTAGCTGGCTCCAAGAGTTGTATTTTGTTCTATTGGCAGTAGATTCACTTTTTCCTTCCTTTTTGTGTACACTTTTTGATGTGGCATAAATGATGGCAGCAGTGGTAAGAGACAGAGAAAGAAACATCCTGCCATCCAGAGGATACAAGTGGACTCTGACATTTGCTTGTGCACCATCTGCCTTCTTACCTATAACACACTCTTGAGAAACAGACACAGAGGCTCACCGAGACTGTGCATGGTAGAAGGCAACTGGCCAAGGTTCTTCTTCAGAACATGAGGGTAAAGACAAGAAACTTTGGACCAGGTATATTCAATTGCTGTGTCTCAGATTCCATGTCAATGAAATGTCTTACAAGTTGGAAACATGGGTAAATGACAGTCATGCAAATCCACTTACCTCTAAATTGTTCACCAAAGAAAATTACATTCACTTGGGGCAGATACCTGGGTCCTTAAATATTGTGACTCTTTTGTGGAGCATATCAGGAAGTTTAGGTTTTCTTTAACTCTGCTCTCTCCCTTATCCCAGATCTAAGTATAGGCATACCTTTGTTTTATTGCACTTCACTTTATTGCCCTTTAGAGATACTGCATTTTTTACAAGCTGAAGGCTTGTGGCAACCCTGCATCCAGCAAGTCTATCAGCACCATTTTTCCAGCAGCATTTCTTACTTTGTGTCTCTGTGTCACATCTTGGTAATTCTTACAAGATTTTAGAACTTTTGTTATTATTATATTGTTATGGTGATCAGTGATCGCTGATGTTACTATTGTAATTGTTTTGGGGCACCAAGAACCGTGCCCATATAAGATGGCAAATTTAACTGATAGATGTTGTGTGTGTTCCGACTGTTCCACCAACCAGCCCTTTCTCCATGTCTCTCTCTCTCCTCAGCCTCCCTATTCCCTGAGACATAACAATATTGAAGTTAGGCCAATTAATAACACTACACAGGCCTCTAAATGTTCAAGTAGAAAGTAGAGTTGCAGGTCTCTCACTTTAAATCAAAAGCGAGAAATAATAAGCTTAGTGAGGAAGGCATTTCAAAAGCCTAGTCAGGCTGAATGCAAGGCCTCCTGTGTTAAACAGAATGCAAAGAAAACATTCTTGAAGAAAATTAAAAGTGCTACTCTAGTGAGCACACAAATGATAAGAAAGTGAAACAGCCTAATTGCTGATATGGAAAAGTTTTAGTGGTCTGGATAGAAGAGCAAATACGTCACAACATTCCCTTAAACCAAAGTCTAATCCAGAGCCATCCTACCTCTCTTCAATTCCAGGCTTAGGGTGGTGAGGAAGCTGCCAAAGAAAAGTTTGAAGGTACCAGAAATTGGTGTGTGGATTTTAAGGAAAGAAGCTGTCTCCATAGCAAAAAAGTACAAGGTGAAGTAGTAAGTGCTGATGTAGAAGGTGTTGCTTCCAGAATTTATCCAGAAGACCTAGCTAAGACAATTAATGAAGGTGGCTACACTAAACAACAGATTTTCAATGTAGATGAAACAGACTTATATTGGAAGAAGATGCCAAATAGGACTTCATAGCTAGAGAGGAGAAGTCAATGCCTGGCTTCAAGGCTTCAAAGGACAGGCTACCTCTCTTGTTAGGGTCTAATGCAGCTGTGGACTTTAAGTTAAAGCCAGTGCTCATTTACCATTCTGAAAAATTTAAGGCCTTTGTGAATTATGCTCAATCTACTCTGCCTGTGCTCTATAAATGAAACAACAAAGCTTGGGTGATAGCACATCTGTTTACAACATGATTTACAGAATATTTTAAGCTCACTGTTGAGACCTACTGCTCAGAAGAAAAGAATCCTTTCAAAATATTACTGCTCATCGGTAATGTATCTGCTCACCCAAGAGCTCTGATGGAGATGTACAATGAGATTAATGTTGTTTTTATGCCCGCTAACACAACATCTGTTCTACAGCCCATGGATCAAGCAGTCATTTAGATTTTCAAGTTTTATTACCTAAGAAATACATTTCATAAAGCTATAGCTTCCATAAATAGTAAATCCTTTGATGGATCTGGACAAGGTAAATTGAAAACCTTCTGGAAAACATACAGCATTCTAGATGTCATTAAGAACATTCATGATTCATGGGAAGAAGTCAAAATATCAACAGAGAACTCATTCCTGAAAGGGAGAGTCAGCCGATGTAGCCAACTTCATTGTTGTCTTACTTTAAGAAATTTCCAAGCCACCCCAACCTTCAATAGCCACCATCCTGATCAGTCAGCAGCCATCAACATCAAGGCAATATCCTCCACCAGCAAAAATTCACTGAAGGCTCAAATGATGGTTAGCATTTTCTTAAACAATAAAGTATTTTTTAATTAAAACTTTTAAGACTTAAAGACTTTTAAAAGACATGATGTTATTGCATAGAGTACAGTATAGTGTAAACATAACTTTTACTTGTACTGGAAAACCAAAAAATTTGTGTAACTCACCCTATTGCAATATCCCCTTTATTGTGGTGGTCTGGAACCAAACATGCAATATCTCCAAAGTGTGCCTGTAATACAAAGCCTTGCCAATTTTGTCTTTAAACATTTTTCAATTATGTCCCCTTATCCATCTGCAAATGCTATCTTGGGTGACACCCGCATCATCTTGCAAGCTGACCCTGAAACAGTCTATAAACCAGTTTTCCCAACTTCAGCCTTTTCCCTTCAAATCCATCAGACAGACCTAAAATAGAAATCCGACCCTGTCATTCCTTTGTTTAAAACTCTTGAGTGGCTCCTGTTGCCCAGAGGATAAGTTTCTTAACACAGAGATCAAAGCTCTGCCTACAGACTCTCCACGCCTCTGGCTTCGCCTCTACTCTGCTTCAGCAACACTGAACACATGTCATGCCATTTCTCTTTTTATGACTTTGCTCCTGATGTCCTAACTGCTTGGAATATATCTTTTCTCCTATTCATGTCTGATTCTTTTTCATACTTTAAAACTGCACAAATATCACCTCCTCCAAGAATGCTCTCTACTCCCTAAAAGGCAGGGTTGGATGCCTTTATTCTGTGCCTCATATGCTTGTAATGTATTTCCTTTATAATGACACTTACTATATCATCTGTGTGCTCATTTTCACCACTATACTGCAAGCTCTTTGAGGACAGAGGATCTTATTCTTTGAATTCTTGGCCCCTTACCAAGTACATGACTCATTAAGAACACTCAGCACATGTTTGTGTAAAGAACGAAATAAAATGCCTCTGTGAATCGATGAAACCCCTATGAAGTGAGGAGAGAGAGAGAAAGAGAGGAGAGAAACCTGGAATAAGCCTTTGGAAATTCCCACAAATTATGTCCTCTATTGTATTTTACTTCATCTGTCCTTTTTATCTTTAGATCAAGGGCTATAGCTGATTTCCTGCTTTCTCAGAACCACTTCAAAATGGATGGTATGGTTCTCAACACACACAGTGTGTGTTCAGTGAATATTTGTGATTGACTGATAATCCTTGGGACACCACTGAGATATTGCTCTGTGTCATGACTGAGGAATGTATAAGAAAAATTGGTTCAGAGCAGAGATATAAATACTCAACATTATATTGCAAGGAATGTTATTGTGCTTTATAGAAAAACATATGAGAACATTTGTGAAAGAAAAAAAATGAAAAGCGGAAAGATCCATCCTTTCAGTCTATTTATCTTATAATTTATCATCCATCTGTTACCTTCCTAATCCATCTCACTTTACCCATCATCTGTTTTCCCACCACCAAACATTGCATTAGTTTAAAGCAGTGGCATATATTTTATTTCTGTGGCACCAATTGGATATATTTGTAAATAGGAGGGCAAACTGAATGCCAACTGTAACTGATAACATACATCCTACACTTATATAGAAGCCAAGGTCATTTTCTTCTTCCTGTCATAACTATACAAGTAGACAACTCTTTACCTGGTGAAACAGCAGCAGTTATGTCATTCTTATATACCTAGAAAATCAGAACCAAGTGCTTTTCATAAAATCGTTCCATGTGAAATTGGCATCAATTAATGCACTGAACTGTTCTTTCTCCTGGATGGAAATGTCTTTTAAGAAATATGAAGATATTATTTCATTGTACTAGGAGGAAAAACTAGGCGTCAGGAGGATTCTTATTCAGGCACAGATTGCTATTAAAACCTTACCTGAGGTGCCCTGTAACAGGGTCTCTTTGACTTCCTGTCTTATCTTTGACAGCCTGTCTTAATGCAGACTTAAGGCCAGAGCCAGGCCACAGCTCAGGAGGGGTGAACACTGTGTCTATTGCACTAGATTCTATAGTAAATTCTTTTATCCATGAATCCCAACAGTCACTAACTTTCTTTATAGCTGTGTATGTCTATGAAGCTCATGATGGTTGACATATGTCAATAAGAAAAGGTTTACTTACCCCCCTTGCCGCTCACAAGGCACTTAGAGAATTGAAGCAACACAATTCCATTGAATAGTATATTTAGCCACAAAAGGATGTTTCACATTTACTTGAAGAGCAGCAAGCTAGCATGAAATGAAGCAGGGTTAGTTCCAATTATACACTAGATCTCGTCAGCAGAGATAAAATTCCTTGCTGAAATATCTGAAATTCTTAATAAAAATTCCTGGAAGCCTGTGAACTTCTTGGCAGCATATGTAAATTTAGGAGAAAGAAATAATCACAAATCTGTCGTGCTGAAAGGGCTGATTGGGGTTTTGGGGGAACACTGGAAGAGTTACTAAATATTGACATAGCTCTTTTCCCTGAATAATGAATATATTCAATATTCCCTGAATATTGTGCATATTTCCCTAAGATATGTAAAATAAAGAAAGAGAAAACTAATCTATAATGAAACCATGGATCTTGAACAACCTCTTGACACACTTTATAAAGAAAATCTGGCACATACAGGGAAATTTTGAACAAAATGAGAGGGCTCTGAGATTCACAATAACTGAAAAAATGGTGAATATGATGTTGCTCTCAATAAAGAAAAAGATAGATTTGGGGATCATAAAAACAATAGTCCTCATCATGGAAAAACAAGCATGAGGCCCATGAAGGAGCCTAGAGTGAAGTGCAGTGAGGGGCCCACTGCTTGAGGCCTATTGTCTTTTTTTTAAGAGAGCATGGAATTGGGCCTGAAAGAGCTCTTGAACTTCTGTGTCATCTTAACTCTACATAGGGCTTAAACAGAGAGGTAGCCTGGTGTCAGATGATACTCTAGAAGCAAAAAGAAGACAGGCATTGGTGAAAGAACAGTAGACCATCTGAGAAGACACAGTTTCTGGAGGAAGTAAGTAATAAATGTCATGACTGAGAGATGAAGGATGTCATCTGAAGCCAAGGAACGGTTTCTGTGCAGAGGACAGAATAGACTTGGAACTTAGAGATAAATGTTTATACATTAGCTGAGTGTTGCCCCGAGACATTTATCATTTCCATTGTTTTCATATTTTCAACACTCACAATCAGTTAAAGAGGGAACCAGAGAAACAAAATAAACAATATTTAGTTCTCCAGCTGGAGACGTAGAGGAATGATTCTAAGGACATCTTACTGAAAAAGGAGGTAAGTCAATGAGGTTCACCAACACTATCTTTCTGCACGTTGTAAATCAGATACCATGGTCTGCATTTAAGGATGACTAATAAATACAAAAGATCTGGCATACACAAACAAATGAAGAAATGGTTAACATTCAAAAGACTATGAAGATTGAATTTTAGAAGAGGAACTTAGGAAAGAAAAGAATGTTAAAAAATTATCTGTATTCTCAAGGAAATTAAAGTGAGTATGGAATTTCTATGTAACAAGGGATCATATAAAATGGGGTTACTGACAAATTCAGGGAAAGGCATTGAGAAGAAACATAAAATGTGAAAATACTTAAAAACCACATTTGAAGAAACTAGAACTGGTACAGTGAAAATCAAGAAAACAAACCACAGTAAATACTAAAAAACAAGGAAGTGATATAGGAGGTAGGGTAGATAAGATCATACATACTGAATAGAAAAAATTTATAAGAACAAAAATGACTAGACAGAAAATGATAGTTATGAGGGAATGGCTATATATCCCCACAAAATATGTGGATAACTAATGGACAGTTAGGGTTTCTTAGGAAGAGAACTTAACAATGAGATTATAAAAAATATTTAAGGAAATATAGACAAAAACTTTCTTTAAATAAAGGGAGATATAAATATGCATATTTATCATTATCTGTTGATGTATAACAAATTAGTCCAAATCTTAAAAGCTTAAAACAATAACAACTTATAAAAAGAATCTCTCATGGTTTCCTGAGTAGTTCTGGCTCAGGACTCTCATGGGGTAGCTAGAGATAGAACAGTTGAGGCTTGCCAGGCATCTCTCTCTCTTTATGGAATGGTTAGGGCCTCCCCATGGGGTCTCACAGTTGTCTACTTTGGGTCTCTTCAGAGCATTAGGGCCTCAGGACAGTTGGACTTACCAAGTGACTGAAGACTTCCAAGAGAATGTTTTTTAAGAGAACAAGGCAGAAGTCTAAGGCATTTTCATCACCTACCCCCAAAAGTTGCTTAAGGCCATTCTCTATGTCTATGTCTTTATTACTGCCCTGCCACTAGGTTCATCAGTACCATTTTTTTTTTTTTTAGATTCCATATCTATGCATTAGCATACGGTATTTGTTTTTCTCTTTCTGACTTACTTCACTCTGTATGACAGACTCTAGGTCCATCCACCTTGCTACAAATAACATAGAGAATGGACTTGAGGACACAGGGTGGGAGGGGGAAGCTGGGGTGAAGTGAGAGAAGCATTGACATATATATACTAGCGAATGTAAAATAGATAGCTAGTTGGAAGCAGCAGCATAGCACAGGGAGATCAGCTCGGTACTTTGCAATGACCTAGAGGGGTGGAATAGGGATGGTGGGAGGGAGGTTCAAGAGGGAGGGGATATGGGAATATATGTATACGTATGGCTGATTCACTTTTTTTTAATTTAATAAATTAATTTTATTTTGGGCTGCTTTGGATATTTGCTGCTGTGCAAGGGCTTTCTCTGGTTACAGTGAGCGGTGGCTACTCTTCGTTGCGGTGCGTGGGCTTCTCCTTGCAGTGGCTTCTCTTGTTGTGGAACACGGGCTCTAGGCACACAAGCTTCAGTAGTTGTGGCTCACGGGCTCTAGAGCACAGGCTCAGTAGTTGTGGTGCACGGACTTAGTTGTTCCGCGGCATGTGGGATCTTCCAGGACCAGGGCTTGAACCTGTGTCCCCTGCATTGGCAGGTGGATTCTTAACCACTGCGCCACCAGGGAAGTCCCCAGATTCACTTTGTTGTACAACAGAAACTAACACAGCATTGTGAAGCAATTATACTCCAATAAAGATGTATTAAAAAAAAAAGAGTCACTCAGAATCACGTCTCCTAGAGTCACAAGCCTGCCAACATTTCAGATAAGGGCCCATACACTCCACCTCTGTATGAGTGATGGTGTCACATTTTAAGAAGAGCATGTGGGCTAGAGGATATTGTGGTGATTTTGAAAACACAATGTAACACATACTGAAAGGGGTTACTATGAGTGTAGCAAGACAATGAAAAATTAATAGAGAATAATAGAGACATAACATAGTGAGACTTTTGAAATTTAAGGTTAAGGAAAGAACAATATAATCATTCTGAAAGAAGAAATAATCACATGCAAGGGGAAATTCAGGCTGGGCTGAGATTTCCACACAGCAATGTTCAAGAACAGGAGGTGACGGAGCACTTTCTTTAGAGTTAGGACAAAAGGCTTTTTCCCCAATAACTTATATCTAGTCCATACATACAAGTGTTGTGTATAAAGATGACAGGAAGAAATGCTTAAATATGTAAAGGCTCAGAGTATATATCATCTATTAACCATTATGAAAAAATCTTCCTGAAGACCAAATCTAGCCACATTAAAAATAAAGAATGAAAATTCAAAATAAAGGAATCATGAACAGATGTCTTTGTTTGAACATAGAAATGTAAAAATCAGCATTTTCCCCTTATCTTCTAGAATTCATCCAAAAATGAATGAAAGACAGAAAAACCATGTCTAGTGAAATTGGAAGACAGCTAAAGTCCAAGATCACAAGATATAAAAAATAATAATAAGTAAAAAGGGTAGGAGGAAGCTTTTGGGGATGATGAATATGTTTATGGCATAGATTGTGGTGATAGTTTCAAAGATGTATCCTTATCTCCAAATTCATTAAGTTGCATATTTTAAATATGTACAACTTTTTGTATGTCAATTGTACCTCAATAAAATGGTTTTAAAAAAAAGATATCTAGAAGAATGGCTTAGAGCAGAAATCACGCAGTGGGGTGAGTAGAAACCAATAAATGATGATGTAGAGATGGCATAGAGAGCTTCAAATCAGAAAAAGAGCCAGCAATAAGTACAGTATCAAAGAAGAAGGTCATGCCAGGTGATAAACCCAAGTTTCTTATTTTCAGCAGCAGATAGAGTGATACATCTGGCATTAGTTTTACTTGGCTCAATATGGTCCCAGGAAGCAGAGGAATTGGGACTAAATGAACAATCCTATGGACAACCCATATGTGCAAGCAGTACTGTCTCTATTGCAGCAGAAAGGAGATTGAATTGAGAAAACGTTCAGTGATACCTGTCTCCATTGCATGGGGAAAATCACACCCAGAATCCTTGATCACAAGAAGAATTCATGCTTGTCCTGAATACTATTGTTTTTTGTCTGACATATACTCCTGGCAAATAGTTGGTGCAGGAAACAGATTTTTCAATGATAAATAATACAAGAAAGCACCAGCACAGGATCTGTTCAAAGACAGAATTGGAAAACAGGAAGGAAATTTTTCATTATAAAATTAAAAAGATATCAATATGTAAATTAACTCTCCTATCAAGGGTACAAAGCAAAAATGCAAAAGCTCTGGGAAGATATGTTGAGGCAATAACAATTATCATCTGGTTGAGCTCAGGGAAGTATAGAAAAAACACAAAACTATTAAGCAAATTAAGCTGAACTTGCAGGAAGTTCACTTAAGAATAGACTGTTCTGAAAACAAAGACAATGGAAAAAGTAAATGAAATTAAGTAGAAAATATATTAATATGAGAATTATGCAATTAAGGAAAAAATGACATTTAAAATATGACTGATTTGGAAGTCACATGCTTAATTAGAATCCTCTATGAAGAGATGGTAATTGTGAAACAATGAATATATAAGGATATAAGTTAATAACTATTTTTGAAATTAAAAAAAATAATGAACTTGCAAATTGAAAGGCTATATTGTGTTGTTCCCAGAAGAAAATGATGGGTAACAATGAGACATACTTCAGGAAAGTTATTTGTCTTTTAATGTACAAAAACAATTCATCTGGGAAGCCTGATGAGAATATAAAGCAACTTATTTTATAAATTAATTCAACTTATACTTCCCCACAGCAATCTTTTATGCAAGTAGTCATAGAACAATACCTACAAAATGCTACAGGAAAGAGAATGCACCCAAGGATTTTATGTCTAACCAACTGTCATTCGAGTATAAAGGCAATCTACATGGTTTTGAGTGTTTTAAATACTTTTTACTTATTCCCTCAAATTTTATTTTAGAAATTAAAAAAAAACTAGAATAGATAAATACTTGTATATAGCCTCCATTTGAATTCAACAATTTTTATCTTTTTTGGTATATTTGGTTTATCTCCAGCCTCAGCTCGCTTCCTCCTTTCTTTCTATGCCCTTAGCCCCTCCCCTCCTCTCTCTCTTTCTCTGTCTTTATCTATTTAAAAGTAAGTTTAAAGGCTTCCCTGGTGGTGCAGTGGTTAAGAATCTGCCTGCCAATGTAGGGGACATGGGTTTGAGCCCTGGTCCAGGAAAATCCCACATGCCGCAGAGCAACTAAGCCCATGCGCCACAACTACTGAACCTGCGCTCTAGAGCCTGCGAGCCACAACTACTGAGCTCGTGTGCCACAGTTACTGAAGCCCGCACACCTAAAGCCCGTGCTCTGCAACAAGAGAAGCCACCACAGTGAGAAGCCCACACACTGCAACAAAGAGTAGCCCCTGCTCACCGCAACTAGAGAAAGCCTGTGCACAGCAACGAAGACCCAACGCAGCCAAAAATAAATAAATAAAATAAATTAAAAAAAAAAAAGTAAGTTTAAGACTTCAAGTCACCTCATACCTAATTACTTAAACATTCATTTCCCAAGGATAATTTCTTATATAACATTATGCTGTTATCACATCTAAGAAATAGAAAATGATTCCATAATTTTATTTAATATCCAGTCCATACTAAAATTTTCTAAATCATCACAATTTATATATTTGACAGTTTGCTATTTTAGGAACTGAAATCCAACCTAGGTTGTTGCTATGCCATTGGTGATTTTGTCTGCTTATAGTTTTAGTAAGAAAATCCCCCTGCCTTAAAATTTTTTTTCACTACATTCACTTTTTGAAGAATTCAGGACAAGCAACATACATATTGTTCCAATTCTGCATTTATCTGATTCTTTTCTCTTGGTGGTGTTTAACCTGCTCCTTTATCACTCTTATTTCCTGTAAACTGGAAATTAGATATAGAGGCTTGACAAGCAGTTTCTGAGTTGCACAAATGTAGAGAATATTTTCCCCATGAATTCTTTTTGAGGAATGTACCAAAGGAAAAACTTTAGCTTATCAAGATGTGACTGGAAAATTTACAAAAAAATTTAAAAATCAATGATGATCATTGGATTTATTTTAGTATTATCTACAGTAGAGGCTAAGCCACTGTAAGAGAATGACTCCAAATTCAGTGTCTTAAATTGGATAAAAGTGGGGTTTTTTGGTTCTGTTTTCATGAAATAATCCAGGTATGAGTAGTCCAGGGCTGATACTGTAGCTATACTCCAGGAGGGCACTCAGGGACCTAGATCTACACATCTTATTTCTTCACCGTCTCCCAGGATGACTACAGATTTCATCTGCATGGCTTATACTGACTTATCCCCAATCCATGCTCCTAGGGAATTATGGAAGTCAAGAGCAGGCAGCTTCTTCTTTAAGGAACTATCCTGGAAGGAGAACACATTGCTTTACTTCACACTTGACTGGCTTGAACATAGTCAAAAAGACACACCTAGGTAGATTGGAGGCTGAGAAATTTACCCTATTGTTTGATGACTATGAGTGCAGCTAAAATGAAAGGATCTTATTATTAAAATGGAAAATAATATTACTGTGGGACCACTAGCAATCTTTACTACAATTTGAATGTACTAAAAACACTAAAAAGCATGGGGATGGGGGGACAGTAGAATGTAAATGCTAAATGCACTGGCAATGTACAAAATTAGAATTAAAAGGGAAGAGAATTATTACATATTGTCAAACAAAATGGAGTATTATCTGTATTAGATAAGATTATACATTAAGTTATAAGCATAAGCACAGGACATATTAAAAAACTTTAAAACATGACAGTGAAATGTTTTAAAGTAATGGAATCAGAAAATATAGCATAAGTTAAATTAATTAAAATCAAATTTATCAACAAATGTAAATAACTAGACATGTCAATGAAGAAGACTTTCAGATTGGATTACAAAGCAAAGTCACGTACCATGCTATTTACAAGAGAATTGACTTCCAAAATAATTTAGAAAGGTTAAAAAATAAATATATGGAGAGAGAGATGTTGGGCAAATGCAAAAAAAAAAAAGCATAGTTATGATTTTACTTTCAGTCAAGTTTGAATTAAAGAATTAATTGAGGCAATGAAGAGCGTGCTAAGGTGTGCAATTAACAGTGAAGATGATCTAACAGTTATAAATGTCTATGAATGAACAAACCTAACATCATTATGCATAAATTAGAAGTTATAGGAGATACAAAGAGAAATGAACATATATCATTGGCAGTAAAATATAATTTAATTCATAGATTTTAGTCCATGACAGATGTAAACAAAAATTATGTAAAGGTATCAAAGACTTGAATGGTATAATTAATACAACAGGTAGCCTTGAAATATATCAAATTTCATACCTAAAATTTTATATCCCTTTACCTACTCTTTTTTTTTTTTTTGTGGTACGTGGGCCTCTCACCGTTGTGGCCTCTCCCGTTACAGAGCACAGGCTCTGGACGCGCAGGCTCAGCGGCCATGGCTCACGGGCCCAGCCGCTCCGCGGCGTGTGGGATCTTCCCGGACCAGGGCACGAACCCGCGTCCCCTGCATCGGCAGGCGGACTCTCAACCACTGTGCCACCAGGGAAGCCCTACCTACTCGTTTTTATTTTTTATTTTTTTTAACATCTTTATTGGAGTATAATTGCTTTACAATGGTGTGTTAGTTTCTGCTTTATAACAAAGTGAATCAGCTATACATATACATATATCCCCATATCTCCTTCCTCTTGCGTCTCCCTCCTTTCCACACTCCCTATCCCACCCCTCTAGGTCATTGCAAAGCACTGAGCTGATCTCCCTGTGCTATGTGGCTGCTTCCCACTAGCTATCTATTTTACATTTGGCCTTTACTTACTCTTGAAGGAGTTATAAAAATATATAGACTTCAAGGGAAATCCTAATAAATTAAAAAAGTGTCAATTTAAGAAAATATTGAAACATTGCAAACTGAAAACAAAGAGATACAAATACATCTAGAAATTAATACACAGGAAGTCACTACTTTTTGTAAACTAAACAGATAAATCTACAAAAACAATAAAAATTTCTTTCATTGATTCCTTTTTTAAGAGAAAACCTCAATTGCAAAACATCTGGAATATTATAAAAATGATAACACTACTAATGAGAAACTTTGCAATAGAGCTAAAGCAGATCTTAGAGAAAATTTTATATCCTTAAATAGTTATATTAATGAGCAAAAAATAATAAAAATTAATCAGGATTTACCTGAAAAAGTAGGAAAAGAAAAATAAAACAAACTTTAGGGTATTGTTAATGATATTAATAAAGATAAAACGGGAAATTAGTAATTTAGAATACACGGAAAACTGGATAGAAATAGATGCAGAAGTGTGTTCATTGAAAGAAAAAGTAAAACAGATAAACTGTTAATCTGATTGAGAAAAAAAATGGGAGGACACACAAATACTTAAAATAGGATAGAAATGAGAACCACAAATACAAAGAAAATAAAAATGCTCACTCTAGACTATATAGTTAATTCTACTCAGAGATAAAAAGAATTGAAAAATTAATTTTTGTAGAAAAAATTAACCAAAACTAACTTTAGAAGTTAAAAAAACAAAAACACATATAAGGACAAATTATCACTGAAGACATAGAGAAAGATGTCAAAGAACTATTACCCAGTATAGCACTAAGCTATGTAGTTCCAAGGGAGAATTCAACAATATCATTATAACCAATATCTCCAGGGCTATTTAAGCAATTACAAGACACTGAAAAATTATTTTATGAAGTAAATATATTAATTAAAAAAACAAAGAAACTCCCAACAAGTTATTTCATGGACATCAAAAAACTAATTTTAAACATTATATAGAGAGGAAAAGACCCAGAATAGCCAGCACAATATTGAAGAAGAACAAAGTTGGAGAACTGACTTAAAACTTACTACACAGCTACAGTAATCAAGAAGATTGTGTCATTAATAAAAGAATAGACAAATAGATTGATGCCAGAGAATAGAGAACCCAGAAGTGGACCCACATATAAATAGCAACTGACCTTTGACAAAGGAGAAAAAGCAATTTAATGGAGCAAATATAGTCTTTTCAACAAATGGTCTGTAACAACTGGACATCCATATGCAAAAAAAGAGAAAAAGTTAGATACAGACCTTATACACTTCACAAAAGTTAACTCAAGATGGATCATAGACCTAACTGTAAAACACAAAATTATAAAACTCCTATGAGATAACATAGGGGAAAACCTAAATGACCTTGGGTATAGTGATGATAGTGATAACTTTTTAGATAGAACACCAAAGGCATTATCCATGAATAAATAATTAATAAGCTGGACTTCATTAAAATTAAAAATGTCTACTCTGTGAAAGACAATGTCAAGAGAATGAGAAACAAACCACAGACTGGGAGAAAATATTTGCAAATGACAAAACTGATAAAGAACTGTTACCCAGAATATACAAAGAACTCTTAAAACTCAACAATAAGAAAAAAAATAACCTGATTAAAAAATGGACCAAAGACCTTAACAGACACTTCACCAGAGAATATATACAGATGGCAAATAAACATATGAAAAGACGCCCCACATAATATGTCATCAAGGAAATGCAAATTAAAACAATGAGATACCACTACACACCTATTGGAATATCGAATACTGACAAAACCAAATACTGGCTAGAAGATAGAGTAGTAGGAACACTCATTCACTGTTGATGGGTGTGCCAAATAGTCAAACCACTCTTGAAGACAGTTTGGCAGTTTGGTACAAAATGAAACATAATCTTACCATATGATTCAACAGTTGTGCTCCATGGGGTATTTACCCAAAGGAGATAAAAATGTATGTACACACAGAAAAGTGCACACAGGTGTATAGCAGCTTTTTTATAAACTGCCAAAACTTGGAAGCAAACAAGACCTCCTTAGTGGGTGAATGGATACATAAACTGTGATACATGCAGACAATGAAATTCTTTTTTAACTTTTTATTTTATATTGGAGTATAGTTGATTAGCAATGTTGTGTTAGTTTCAGGTGTACAGCAAAGTGATTTAGTTATACATGTATCTATTCTTTTTCAAATTCTTTTCCCATTTAGGTTGTTACAGAATATTGAGCAGAGTTCCCTGTACTATACAATAAATCCTTGTTGGTTATCTATTTTAAATATAGCAGTGTGTACATGTCAATCCCAAACTCCCTAACAATCCTGCCCCCCCCACACCCTTCCCCCCTTACAAATGAACTTGTAAATAAGTTCATTTGTATCATTATTTTTTAGATTCCACATATAAGCGATATCATACAATATTTCTCTTTCTGACTTACTTTAGTCAGCATGACAGTCTCTAGGTCCACCCATGTTGCTGCAAATGGCATTGTTTCATTCTTTTTAATGGCTGAGTAATATTCCATTGTGTATATGTACCACATCTTGTTTATCCATTCCTCTGCTGATGGACATTTATGTTGCTTCTATGTCTTGGCTATTGTAAACAGTGCTGCAATGAACATTGGGTTGCATGTTTCCTTTTGGACCATGTATTTCTCTGGATATATGCCCAGGAAGGGGATTGTAGGACCATATGGTAGCTCTATTTTTAGTTTTTTAAGGAAATTTCATACTATTCTCCACAGTGGCTGCACCAATTTACGTTCCCAACAACAGTGTAGGAGAGTTCCCTTTTCTCCACTCTCACTCCAGCATTTATTGTTGAATCAGGCTCCCTGACTTCAGACTATATTACAAAGCTATAGTCATTAAAACATTATGGTATCAGCACAAAAAATAGAAACATAGATCAATGGAACAGGATAGAAAGCTCAGAAATAAACCTGTGCACCTATGGTTAATTAATCTACGACAAAGGAGGTAAGACTATACAGTGGAAGAAAGGCAGTCTCTTCAATAAATGGTGCTGGGAAAACTGGACAGCTCCATGTAAAAAAAATGAAATTAGAACATTCTTTAACACCATACACAAAAATAAACTCAAAATAGATTAAAGACCTAAATGTGAGACTGGACACTATAAAACTCTTAGAGGAAAATATAGAACACTCTCTGATATAAATCGCAGCAATATCTTTTTCAATCTGTCTCCCAGAGGACTGGAAATAAAAACAAAAATAAACAAATGGGACCTAATTAAACTTAAAAGCTTTTACACAACAAAAGAAACCATACACGAAATGAAAATGCAACCCACAGAATGGGAGAAAATATTTGCAAATGATGTTACCGACAAGGGATTAGTCTCCAACATTTACAAAGAACTCATGCGGCTTAATATCATGAAAACAAACAACCCAATCAAAAAATGGGCAGAAGACCTAAATGGACAGTTCTCCAAAGAAGACATACAGATGGCCAAGAGGCACATGAAAAGATGTTCAACATTGCTAATTATTAGAGAAATGCAGATCAAAACTACAATGAAATATCACCTTACACCAGTCAGAATGGCTACCATCAAAAAAAATCCATAGATAATGAAATATTATTCAGTGCTAAAAACCATGAGCTAAACCATAAAAAGATGTGGAGGAAACTTAAATGCATATTACTAAGTGAAATAAGCCAATATTGAAAGGCTACGTATTGTATGATTTCAACAATATGACATTCTGGAAAATGCAAAACTGTGGAGACAATAAAAAGGTCAATGGATGCCAGTGGTGTGGAGGGTAGATATAAATAGAGCACAGAAGATTTTAGGACAGTGAAACTACTGTATGATATTATAATGATAAATAAATGTCATATGCATTTGTCTAAAACCATAAAATGTACAAAAACAAGAGTAAACATTGAGGTAAACTGTGGGCTTTGGATGATTATGATGTGTCAATGTAGATTCATTCTTGGTAAAAAATGGTAGCATTCTAGTAAGTGATGTTGATAACAGGGAAGCTATGCATGTGTTGGGGCAGGGGTGTATATGAGAAGACTCAGTCACTTCCTTTTAATTTTGCTGTGAATCTAAAAACTGCTCTTACAAAATAAAGTTTTTTTTCTTTTTTTAAAAAGCAAAGAAGAACAGTAAAAGAAAAACAAACACAAACCAAAGAAGTTTAATATACAAGAAGAAAACTACAAACCAATGTCACTATGAATATGGAAGCAAAATGCCAAAGTAATCAGCAGCACATAAGACCATCATACACCTCTTCAAAGTGGTATTAATTCAAGAAATGATAGTTCTATAATGACTAAAATTATTTATAATAATTGATCTAAGAAGAAACAGCCTACCATCATTTCCATGTTGAAAAAGCATTTTCCAAGATTATTTATCTATTCTTGATATGAACAATTAAAAATATCAGAACATATGAATACTACCTCAACATAATAAACATTTCAAACAAAAGGCTGAAACAATCCTTATTGATAAAACTTTAGAAGTATTCTCATCTATGTCAGGAACAAGGCACACACTCCATTATTACCACTATTAATTAAATTGGGTTTGCAGATACTAACCAACATATTTAAATAAGAGGAAGAAACTACAAAAATTGGGGAAAAAAGAGGTTAAGTTATTACTATTTACAGATGATGTGATTATATATTTGAAAACTTAAAAATTTTCAATTAAACCCACTAATTCAGTAGGGAATTCACTAAGGTGGTAAGGTACAAAATTAATATACATAGTCAATAGTCTCCACTGATACAAATAATAAGTTATATGACATAATGCAATAGAAGACCTTATTTATATTAGCAACAGTAAAATACAGAATGCCTAGTATATTAGTTTTTTTGTGGTAGCCGTAACAAATTACCACAAACTTAGTGATTTAAAACAACACAAATTTATTATCTCACAGTTCTGGATGTCAGAAGTCCAGAATGGTTCTAAATGAGCTAAAATCAGTCGTATTGTATTTCTTTTGGTCACTCTAGGGGAAAACACATTCCTTGCCCTTTACAGTTTCTGGAGGCTGCCCACATTTCTTGGCTCAGGACCTTCTTCCATCTTCAAAACCAGGCCAATTCTTTTTGCACTGCTAGCTCTCTGATTCTTCCTCATCTGCCTCCTTCTTCCACTTATAAAGGATATTTGTGATTACACTGGGCCTACCTGAATAACCCAGGATAATCTCCACATCTCAAGGGCAGCTGATTAGCCATCTTAATTCTATCTGCAACTTTTGTTCCCCTTTGCCATGTAACTAACATATTCAAAGTTTCTGAGCATTAGGGTGTAGACATCTTTGGGGCAGGGAGGGGCATTGTTCTTCCTACCATATCTAGTAATAAATTTAACAATAAAATTGCAATGTTTATTATAAGAAAACTTTGAGATGATTCAGGGAGCTATAAAATAGCGCTTGAACAAATGAAAGGCATATTATTTTCTTGGCTAAGAAGAAATAGCATGTACTTTAATGGAAAGAAACAACATCACAAAGATATGTTATTCCTAAATAAACCTATACATTTAATTCAATACAATAAAAAATTACCTAACTGAATACTTTTGGAAAGAGACAAGTTAATTCTTAAAATACATGTGGAAAACAAAAACTAGCAAGAATAAATAGGAAAATTCTGAAAAGGAAGAGTAAGGAGGTGTTACCAGATGTTAAAGCATATTACTAAGGCTCAGTGATTCAAACAGTGTGATATTACTCAAATAAACAAACACATCAATGGAATCACATAAAAAAGTCCAGAAATAGGCCCAAATCGTATAGGAATTTACTAAATGATAAATATTGCATCCTGGTGAAAAAATTGTTTATTAAAACTGAATGGTGTTGGGACTCTTGCTAGCCATCTGGACTGAAAAGTTTTCTTCCATGTCTCATTTTTTATATCAGGGTATCTTCCAAATGAACACAAAATTTAAAGACAGAATTAGAACCATAAAACCACTATAAGAATCCCTGGGTAAAAATGTTATATCAGAACAAGGAAGGCTTTTCTATGACAGAAAACCCAGAATCCGTAAGAGAAATGACTGAAATTTTCAGCTACTTAAACACAATAAAAACAGCAACAAAAAAAGGCCCAAATTCATCACAAGTAAATTCAAGCAGGGTAAAACTATTTGTAACTCATAGACAAACGTCTAATTTCCCGCACGTATAAAGCATTCCTACAAATTGAAGAAATAAAGACCAATAAATAAATATAAAAATATTTAAGAGGTTATGAAAAGCAAAGAAAAGGAAAGACAATTTGGATTTTAGATATGTAGAAATATCCTCAACCAAACTCACTCACAATGAGAGAAATAAAGAGTAAATCTACAGTGAGATACCATTTGTCACCTTGTAGGTCATCCACAATCCAAGAGGTTAATAGCATCTGCTGTGAGTGAGGGTGAAGAGAAAAGCCACGCCCATTTATTGCTTGTAAGAATGTAAATTGGTACAGTCCTGTTGTGGGGGAGGTATTGTCTATCAAAATTACACATCACATACCTTAACATCCAACAATCTGACCCCTACAATGTATCCAGTTATGTACAAAGTGAAAACATTAGTCACTGCAGCAATCTCCTTTTAAAAGAAAAATATTACAAAAAACTTAAGCATGTATCAATAGGGGACTAGTTAATTAAATTATGCTACATCAGACAATGAATATTATTTAGCTATAAAACATAATGATAAGTCTTTATGTAGAGTATGGAGAAACCTCCATGATATATTTTTAAATAAAAAAAGCAAAGGGTAGACCAATGTGTACAACATTTAGTTGTGTGAAAAAGAACAAAGAATATACATGTAAGAGCCAATACTTATAAAGCACTTCTTATCCCTTCTAGTAGAAATGACTCTGTAAGGGAGGTACTGTCATTCCTTTTCCTACACCATAAACAACACATCTGTATTATTTACTGCTTTAAAAAAATTAATTTTATTTATTTTGGTTGTGCCAGGTCTTATTTGCGGCTTGCAGCCTCCTTAGTTGCAGCACATATGCTCCTTAGTTGTGGCCAGTGGGGTCCTTAGTTGTGGCATGCATGTGGGATCTAGTTCCCTGACCAGGGATCGAACCCACATCCCCTGCACTGGAAGGTGGATTCTTCACCACTGTGCCACCAGGGAAGCCCCATTATTTACTGCTTTATCTTCAGTGCCTACCACAGAGCCTGACACATAGAGTGCTCACTAAATATTTAGGCAATAAATAAATAAAGAATTTCCTATTTAAAGATGAAAAAACTAAAGCTCAAGTAGATTAAATAGCTTGACCCACGTCACACAACCAGTAAGGGAAGAGTCTCACTTCTGGATAAAATATCTTTGGAAGAATACATGCCCCCTCACTCAAACACACAAACTCATCCCATTAGTTATCTGTGAAGACAGAAACTGGCTGGAGGGAGCTGAGGACAGAGGTAAAGGTCAGACTTTTTCTATATGCCCTTTTATAGTTTTTGAATTGTGAGGTATTTGGACATATTACATATCCCAATGAAAGTACATGAAAATACAGCTCACAGATAGGAATGTTGACAAATAAAACACCAGAGGCAAGCACACGATTTGTTTAAAATATAAATAATACAGATAAATTATATAAGTAAATGTGGTTAATACTGTTACACAAAGGACAATTCTTGAAATATATCTTAAGAGAGTTATGATTTGAAAATAATAGACTGAGAGGAAACCTCAAATAGAACCACAAAAGCTGGGTGGAAAATTACAAGGAAGAGAAGTAGTGGGCTTACTCTAGTTTCTCTGTCTCTCTTGAATGGTAGCCTCTCTGGACAGTTTTTCTGAAGAAGGTACATTGATACATAGGCAGCTAACAATCTTATTTAAATGTATAAACATAATCTCTAACAGTAGTAAAACAGTTTCTACTCCTGTGGGCAATGAAAACAAAGCATAACAAAAAATACCACTGGAAGGAATATTATATGAATATTAAGTGCACAATCACCCCATATGGGCTCATAACTAAATTCCAAATCATGTTAGTAAATTGTCCAAAATAACTAGGAAATCTGAAATAATGGGCTAAGATATAATCAGCATATGTAAACAAAAAGAAGGGAATATCAAGGTTATGCAAACTATAATTTTAGAAAAAAATTATTAAATGGGAACATGGTGGCTTTAAAATTATGAATTAAACAAATTCTCAATGAGCCTTTCTGTTCCACTGACATAACATCAGAATACCTGAAGAAAATGTTGTGGGAACTGAAATGAGAAACAGATGGAAGAGCAGTGGGAGAGAGAGAATTTAAGAGATAATTTTTTTGTCCTTGAAATATCATGAATATAAAAGTTGTTCCTACATGATAATCTAAACAGTGTTGGGACAGATTGATATATTCTAGTCTAAAATAAACATATATACTAAAAGCTATAACCTATAAATTTTTTTTTCAATGGCCCCTGGAGCATTTTACAAAAAATGTAATCACATATTAGCCAAAAGAAATACTCTTTCAGTTCCAAAGAGGAAAAATACTTTAGATCATATTCTAAAACCACAATCTAATAAGGTGAAAAATAAATGTCAAATTTAGAAACAAAAACCCCCAAACATTTGACATTTTAATGCCTTTCTTTTCTAAAGAACTCTTGGAGCAAAAGGAACTAAAAAACCAATTTCATAGTATTTATAAAATAGTGATAATAATAGTCTCAATATTTTTACTGCAAACAAAAGTAATAAAAATAATGAATAAAATCTGTAAGTGATGAAAAACAACCAAGTGAACCTAAGAGACACAAATGGAAAAAAAATTAATGAAGACAAAAGCATAAATAAATTAATTAGGAAACAGAAATGGTAGACTTGCCATCAGCTTATTTTAACGGAAAAAAATAATTTGAACCACTTAGGAGAAAAAGAAAATGCCACTGAAACATAAGAACATTAGATAGGAGAAAAGAAAACTAATTATTGATGACATTAAAGAATTTTATGATAATACTTTACTATTTCACCCAACTCCATGTTAATAAATCGATAACCAAGGTAGGTAAGTTATATTGTATTAAAATTGGACTATCTAAAATGGACCTAAGAATAGAATGAAAACATGAAAGCCAAAAATACAAATAATCAGAGGTGAAAACTCTCAAAGTTGTCTAAGAGTTATACTTAAAAAGATTACCGGGTTCAGATGACTGTATGGTTTAACTTTATCAATCCAATCTCAGAACATCTAATTTTCATGTTGAATGATTCCACCAAAAAACACACCCCCCCAAAATAAAAGGTCTGCTTTCTACTTCTTGTTATGAAGCCATGGGTCTAAGACGACAAAATTCAACAAATATGGCACAACTCTAAAGACTAATATTCAAAAACTCACATAATAAAGCCACATATTAAATATAATTCAATATGATTCCAGTAGGGTTTATCTCAAGGTGTGCAAATAGGGTTTAATGTGAGGAAATTTATTAGTACAATTCACTACAGTTAAAGAATAAAAGCCATATAATTATTTTGATAGACAGGAAAAGCCTTGGATAGAATTCCATCTTTGTTCCTGATAAAACTTTATATATACATTATAATAAGCAAACACTCCAAATACTTCAAGCTGTTTTGAAAAAATCTTCAACAACTTCAAACAAAATTTTGAACCTCTTTGTTAAGCCTCTAAATCTTATTTCAAGTTTATAGAAAATAGAAGTGATAATGAAGTAAGTTAACACCAAGAGAAAACAATCAGATAGAATCAGATTTGGGGAAAATATGTAAGACAGTTTATAATTATATACATATATACACTTATAGAGATAGCAATTATATTCCTATATATGATTCTTAAGTGTTCAGTGATAAAACATTGTTAGAAACAATGGAAAAGTTATTAATCACCATTATTTTTCACATTTTCTTGCAGATACTAGCCAATGCAATTAAGACAAAAAACTAATTGGCAAACATATTTTAAAGAATAGGGAGAACGTATTTATTTAGGGAGGTTAGGCGAGAAGTAAGAATTAAACTAAATTGATTCCTTGAAGGCTTGCATCTCTAGAGAGCTCTATGGATCTGAGGTGATGTCCAGAGGTTCTGTGCTTCACTGTCAACTACAGTTGAAAAGTTTGAATTCCAGTCTTATCCCACCTTTTAGAGGAGCTGATGTTTCCTTAAACATGAAGGTTAAAGACTTAAGCTCAAGGTCTGGGGCCCTCTCCCAGAACCTGAGGCCCAGCTCTGCTAGATCTCTGTGCTCTGCCCTAGAATACAAAAGACAACAGGAGAACCACTCACTTGATACTCCTGCTAGCTCTACAATCACCTCAATAAAAGCTGTACTTTCAGCCTTGGGGAAATCCAAAAATAAACAACTAAAAAATAAAATTTTTATAAACAATAATAAAGTTTAATTAGATTTTAATTATTATTAAAAGACCATTAGCTTTGCTATATACAAACCAGCATCTGTTAGAAAGAAAATGAAAACCAACATCCAGACTAAAAAATAAATATCCAGCCTGTGAAAATAGAAAAATGGAGATACTGATATGTATGGATACTGACAATCCTTAAGAATTGTCTAAGTCATAAGAATCGATCATAATCTCACCAGCCACAGATGTTATTTACAAATGCCAGCAGGGCAAGTGGAATCTGACTGAGCAAGGAACATTTGAAATGATAAGAGGCTAGAGGAGATAGAAGCTAGATAATCTTAATTCTTCTCTACACTGTGAGGCTTCAGAACCATACCCTTTTCCCTCCCAATCCTCATACCGAAATGTCATCTTGAATATAAACTGGGTTTGGAGAACCTAAAACAGAGAAATCTGAGGGACTGAATTAGCATTACGTTTCCCTAAGCACAGAACACATATACTGAGAGGTGCTCAAAATTGCTCCCACCAAAGACAAACCTATTTAAATTATGGGATGAGACTAAACTGTACATCACATTGGACACCATTACTTGTTTTATTCTGCAAGCTAATTGTTGGGGGTACATGAGAAAGACTAGATTCACTGTGTAAAATGAGTGAGTTTACATTTTCTCTGAACAATTGAATTGTAGGGTGAGCTAAGTTTTGTTATCAGAGATATATAGATGGATTTTTTTCCCAAGGCACCAACAAAATATGAAAGAAAATAATAAATGCCAACATTTTAACATGATTTTCTCAAGATTGGTTAAGCTTTCAGAGACCTTTCTCCTCTTATTTTTCACATCTTTAAATAAGCTTATAATATGGATTATTTTGGCAATTATAAAAAGTAAACTTAGAGCAAAAAATAAAGAGGATAGAAAAAATAATAGGTAACAATTTTTAAGACATACCACATGCCAGGTAGTATGCTAAGCCCTTAACACGTGTTAACTCATTTAATTTTTCCATCAACTCCATAAATTATGTTATTGCTGTCATTTTACAGAATTGAGGCTTGGAAGGGCTAACCTGACCATGGTCATAAAACTAGGTAATACTGTATCATAGATTCACAACCAGGCAGTCCAACTTCAGAGCATCTAAGTTTAATTAACTTGCTCTATTGCTTCTCGTGCGACACCATAGACCTCCCATTCTATAGGCTCTATCTGGCTCCTATACCTTTTTTTCCCGTCTCATCATTTCTAGGAGCAAAATTTCTACTTGGCTCATTTAGGACTCCAAATGCACTTTATGCGCTATCTGTGGAAAAATTTGAGAGGAAGGGAAAACATAATGTCACCTGTATTTTTTTCCTTTTAGTTACCAAACAGCATTTCTGGCATTCCTAGAAAAATAAACTATCAAACCCACAAGAAAGACAAGACACCGTCTAGTCTACCATACTCGGTCACTTCAAATTATGTTAAAATGTGTTTACCAGTGCCTAGAGCAGTGCTGGTAACATATTAGGTGGATAATATGATTTATTGCTGTTATATCAATAACTCTTTTCTTTGTATTGATAACGTATTTTCACAGATCTTTTTGGCCGCTCCTGCCCTTTGTGCTTTATTTTATAAAGTTCATTTATTGACCATCTATATTGTAACCTATTTTAGGGGATATAAAAATAAGACCCAGTACCCACCTCCAGAATGTTGTAAGCTAGTAGTGAAGATAAGACACATATATACTCTAGGCAGAAGGCACAGATGTAAATGTCTATGAAAATTTTGTGTTGAGAGAGATCCTTTTTAGTCAGAGAAAAAAGAAAACTTTATGAAGAGAATCACATTTAAAGTGAGATATGGGTAGGATTTGAACTAGAGGAAATGGGAGAAACTATGCTGGACAGAAAATCGATATGTGCAATGGCATGGGGAATTGGAAAATGAAACATGCACAAAGATTTGTGAATAATCCAGGTAGATTTTAATCAAGGTAAGTTTTAATGAAGGCTAAAAACATAGATTGAGAACCCATCTGATTATCCTCAAATGTCCAATAAGAGAGTATGCACTATATTCATTAACAAGGGAAGTCATTTACAGTTTTTCAAAAAGTATCACAAGTAGAGATTTAATCTTGTGACCATGCACTATTTTCATTAATGAGGAGAGAAATTAAATATTAAAAAATAAATCAGAAAGTTGATATAACAGCTCAGGTAAGAACCTATAAGAGGAAAGTAGTCCTAGAAATAGGAAAAGAGAGGGCAGACAGGGCTGCAATGTCAAGAAAATATCTGTGGGACTTAGTAACAGATTGTGAGGAAAGAAGGAAATAAAAAGATATGATTCTGAGTTTGCACATCAGGAAGAATTTTGGTATTTTGAAGAAAATAGAAATTCAGGACTAGGAACTGGTCTGAGAAGGAGAAATTACTAATCTACTTTTGTACATGAAGAATTTGAAATACCTGTGGTACTTGGAGATAGATATTAATGTCCTACAGGTGGTTGGAAATATCAATATACAACATACAATTGGTTAATTTTGGGAACTATAAATTTTGGAGTCATTCACATTATATGACAGTCATAATGTTGAAATGGCCAGTCTATGCATGGTGAAGATTGAGAGAAAAAAAAGAAAGCTGTGCACACAACTCTGAGGAATGCCTACCTTTTAGGAACAAAAGGATTAGAAACAATTAGGAGAGGAGACAGGAGAGAAATGGTCAGAGACTGAGAAAGAAAATGAGAAATAATGGATACATTAAGAGGAGTTGGTTTTATAAAAGAAGAGTTGGTTAACAGTTCCAAATGCTGGAACTTTTGAAGTTGGAGAAGGGAAGGCTTTGAAAGGAGCATAGGAATAAATGTTGATAAAAGTCATTATTGACAAATACCTCTAGTAGAGTAATTGAGAAAGAACCCAAAATGCAAAATTTGGGGCTGTGAGTTTGTTACTCCCGATTTCCCCTTCATCCTATAACTTGTTTTGTGCACTGTATATTTTTGTGGGTGCTAATCTTATAATCTAATCTTTACTTAGATTTAGTAGCTAATAATGGCCTACCAGTTTTATTTTGCCTAGGGAACACATTTCACAAGTGATTTCAATTTTCTAAGGAAAGCGTTGGTGAATAATTATTTGTTGAGAGGAGCTGTATTTAAAATATAGTGGAAATTTTAGATTGGAGATATTTTAAGACATGGAGAACATAAAATTTTGGTGTCCTTAAATCACAAATAATGCCTATTTAACCTGCTTGATAAACTACTTAGCTTCCATCCACTCAGAATATTCACACACCAATTATCAACCATCTTTGTATCTCAAACATTAAAAATATGGGGCCACCATATCTTGAGAGCAGTTAATTACCTAGAAAAGGAAAAGATTGTTTCTTGCATTCTTCTGACTAGGTGGAGATGAAATTTCTGGAACAGTAAGCTTTTCACTTGTGAAAAGATCATAGGTTATTCATTAGATGGTTAATTAGCACAGAAACACATTTTATCTTATAGAATATTCAGTTGAGATTTTTTTTTTTTTGAAACCTTAGCAACTCTGTTTTGAAATGGTTTCAAGATTCCAGGTAATTATTCAAACTTCAAAAGCAATGGTTAAAACCTATGACATTTCTTTCTGAAGATAAATATAGACTTTTAATTGTGTGTTTATGTGCTTATGTGGTATGTGTGTGTGTGTGTGTGTGTGCACGCGCACAGGCTTGGAGATGATAGCGTATTTATAAAAATGAAGTGAGTTAAAAAGTGAATAATAATGAGATCAATTCCTTTATAACGGTACTTTCTATATACTTTTATGAAGGACAAGTAGGAGAAAAGTAAGAATATATTTAAAAATTCACAAAGGAAAATAGAGTTCACGTTGAACTTGAGAATTCTAATTTTTTATTTCTTCTACTGCTTTCTAGGAGAGAAAAGCAAATCAACACTAGTCTCAACTTCTTTTCAAATTGTTAATATTTTATGCTGTGAAAAAATAAAGGAATGCCTATATTATTTGATGACACACTAGAGAAGTAATTCAGTAATTTTAATTTTAAAGTAAATACAAAATTATTTGGTAGGTTAATCAGACATGGACATTATAATCCAGTGGAATAAATTTTATACATCACCAATGACTATGATTACTCTGCAGCAAGGCTTAAATACAATTTCTAGCCTTGAATTCATATTTTTCTTTGATTTATATGCTAGGTATTTCCTATAAGATAATGTGCTTAAGTATTTTCTTTAACAAAGCATCTTTTTTGAAATATAATTTAATAAAATAAAATTCACTCATTTTAAAGTACAGTTTATTAAGTTTTGACAAATAGGTAATTTGTGTAACTACCACCACAATCATGATATAGAATATTTTCATTTTCCCAGTATTTCCCACATATCCCTCTGCAGTTAATGTTTTTCCTCTACCGTTGGACAACCACCGATCCACTTTCTGTCATTGTAGTTTCACCTTTTCTATACTTTCATACACATGAAACCATACAGTTTGTAATCCTTTGTGTTAACTTCTTTCACGCAGCCTGATGGCTTTTAAGCTTTATCCATGTTGTTGCCTGTATCAGTTTATTCTTTGAATTGTTGAATAGTATTCAATTGGTAAATATGACACAATTTGTTTATCCATTTGCCAGATGATAGACATCTAGGCTATATTTATGTTAACATATTTCATTTTTGTTTGGATAAATGTCTAGGATGAGGATTGTTAGGATGTATAATAATTATATGTTCAACTTTATGAGAAAAAGCCAAATTAGTTTCTAAGGTATCTTTGCCATTTTGTTTTCCCATGAGCAATGTATGTGAGTTTCAATTGCTCCTGTATTATGTTCATTTAATTTTAGCTCTTCTAGTGTATGTGTAGTGTTTTTTCATTGTGGTTTTATATTGTACTTCCCTGATGATTAATAATGTTTCCTTAATGATGAATTTGTCTTTTGCATGTTTCCTATGGTGAAGTATTTGTTCAAATCAATTATCCAGTTTTTAAAATGTCAGGTGGTTATTCTTAATATTGAGTTGTAAATGCTCTTTATATTTTCTGGATAGAAGTGTTTATCTGATGTTTACATTTTGCAAATATCTTCTCCCTAGGTACTTTTAAAATTATTTTTTGATGCTATTGAAATTGTCTTGTTAATTTCATTTTTGAATTGTTAATTGCTAGTGTATAGAAATACAATTGATTTTTGTGTATTGATCTTGTATCCTGCAGTCTTACTTAATTTGTTTATTAGTTCTAATAGTTTTTGGTGGATTCCTTAGGATTTTCTATATATAAAACCATGACATCTACAAATAGAGATACATTAACGTCTTACTTTTTAGTCTGTCTTTCTTTCTATTCTGGATGCTTTTTCTTATCAATTTCCCTGGTTAGAAACTTCAGTGTAGTATTAAATAGAAGTGGTAAGAGCAGGCATTTTGTCTTGTTCTTGGCGATGGGGAAAGCATTTACTCATTTACCATTGAGTATAATGTCAGCTGTGTTTTTTTCGTAGATGCTCTTTATTTGATTGAAAAAGTTTCCTTGCATATTTTGTTTATTAAGTGTTTTTATCATGAAAGAGTGTTGGATTTTGTGAGATAATTTTTCTGTATTTATTGAGATGATGTAGTTTTTGTCCTTTATTAATATGATGCTTTACATTAACTGACCTTCAGATGTTAAACCTACTTGGTATTTTGGGGATAAATTCCACATTGTCATGTTTTATAATCCTTTTTATATGCTGGTGAATATGTTTCACTAGTATTTTGCTGAGGATTTTTGCACCTATATTTATAAATGTTATTGGTTTGTAGTTTTCTTGTAATGTCTTTGGTTTTGGTAACAGGGTAAAACTGGCTTCACAGAATGAATTGGGAAGTGTTCCCTTTTCTTCCATATTTTTAGAAGAGGTTGTGAAAAATGGGTACTAAATCTCCTTTGAATGTTTGGTCGAATGCACCAGTGAAACTATCTAGACCTGGGTTTTTCTTTGTGAGTAGATGATGATGGTGATGATGATTACTAATGATATTTCTTTACTAATTATAGATCTATTCAGATTTTCTATTTGTTCTTGCATCAGTTTTGGTAGTTTACATCTTTCTTATAATTTGTCCCTTTCATCTAAGTTATCTAATTTGGTGACATACAGTTTTTTATTTTCCCCCAGCCTCTGGCATAGAATATTTTTAAATAGTATTCCTGTTTTAACTTTTTATTCCTGACTTTAATACTTTGTCTTCTTTTTTGCCTTCTTCATCTGTCTAGCTAAATGTTTGTCATTTTTTCTGATCTTTGAAAGAACCACCTTTTGGTTTTCTTTAACTTTCTCTACCATTTTTTATATCCCCTGTTTCACTTATTCTCACTATAATTTTTAACTCTTCTGCTTGCTTTGGGTTTCATTTGTTTTTCTTTCTTAAGGTATAATCTTAGTTACTGATTTCAAATCTTTCTTCTTTTCAAATATGGGCATTTATCACCATAATTTTCCTCTAACTACTTCTTTAACTTTACCCTATGAATTTTGGTATGTTGTATATTAATCTTCTCTTATCTAAAAGCACGTTCTAATCTCCCTGTGATTTCTTCTTTGGTGCATATTTATGGATTACTTGTTTAATTTCCACATATTGGTGAATTTCCCAAATTGATTTCTGATTTAAATATTCTAAAAATTTTAGTCCTTCTTAGTTTATTCTCTTTTGTCAATATCCAACTATTATTTCTGAATGGTATATTTATTTCTAAGTCCTGCCAGTGCTGGTTTCATGTATTTTGGTGCTCTGTTGTTAGATGCATATATGATGTCTCTGATCACTTATCTTTTTCTTAATTTTACATCTGGCCTCCTAGAAGTTGTCCTGTTCAGAAGTATTAGTAAATGCTCAGAGATTGTCTTTTGAGATTGAGGTTTCTAACTTTTAGTTTTGGATCTGTATGTGGCTAGGTGATTGCTTTCACTGTACAGAGAGAGAGTCTGTGAGGTTATCCCACTTTCAACCACGACTTGTAGTTCAGGATTTCTTTTTCTAGTTATTTATTTTCATTCTATTTTATTTTATTTTCTCTCTCTCTGTGGCTCTGTTTTTGTTTATTTTTCCTCCTGGTTATGGGTAATATTTTTCTTATTTTCTTCATACCCAATCATTTTTGATTAATGTCAAACATCACACATTTTACATGATTGGAAGCTGGATTTTGTTGGGTTCCTTTTAAGAGTTGGATTTTGTTCTGGCCTTTGGTTAAATAACATGTCAATTAGTTGAAACTTTTCAAAATTTTTATGGCATTCAGAGTGGCATTTAGTCTGGGACAAATTTAGCTGCACTCCTAAGGCATGACTTATTGGAGGACTCTATCCAATGTACAACATGTTACAAAGTATCTCTACTTTGAATAATGGAGGTATTTTAGTGGTGAAGACAGCAGTGAGAGGTATGAGGATTGTTTGCCATGCTGCTCTCTGGTCATTCCTTTCTGGCTTCAGGTAGTTCCCTACTGCTCATGTGTTGATGAGTACTTAGCCAACCACTCAAGGAGAGTTCTGTATAGATTTCTGGAAAACTCTATCTCCTTCTCTTCTAAACGCTGCCACACACATTCTAGCCACCATGGCCTCCCCAACCTCCGATCTTGTTTTTTTTTATACTCTGTGAGTCTGCCAACCTCTGTTTGCATTGTCTCTCCATTTACTGAAGCCTCAAGCTGCCTCTAGGCAGTAAACTGGAGAGATCATAGATTCACTTTGTTTCCCTTTTCTAGGATTACTGTCTGAAAAGCATTTTAAAAAATATATATTTTGTCCCATTTCCTAGTTGTTAATGGTGAAAAGGCAATTGCTATAGCAATTAATCTTCTATGGGCATAAGCCATGTGACTGCCTTTTTTAACATAAAATTTTCTATCTAAATGAGTGATTATCTTTCAGAGTAGTAACAGTGTTCCAACATTGTTAATATTTCATAATTAAAAATAAATAAAAATAGCTAACATTAATCAAGTGCTTACAACTGTGCAATAAAACTTAGAGGCATTTTATAAACAAATTTTGAATTTCTATTAGAATCCTCTGCACAAGCTGATGCATCATTTTAGAATATCTTCTATGACCATAAATATTCATCTTGAGGATTGATTAAATCATTTGATCAAGTTAAAAAAATATGAGGAGCTTGAGAACTTAATAAAATATATGGTCAATATGAATATTCAGTTTTTGGAGGTAAATAAGTTGTGATTATTTAAAAAGATTAGACTCCCTATAGTTTTACACTTGTTTTCCCTTTCTTTTGCCCTGGTTAGCTCTTACATGTGCTTCGAGACTCAACTTAGATGACATCTTTACAAATTTGGACTCTTTCCTAGCTCCCCATAACTGTGTTTGGTGTTCTTATGTGCTTTTATATCTCTCTGCCCACACTACATTTTGTGGCATCTACCACTCCAGATAATATAGTCTGTTTCCTTTTCTACTTCTTCCTTTTCATGTGTTTTTCTTCCCCATTTTTGAATCCCTGACATATTCACCCTTCACCAAGTATGCTAGATTATAGTTTCCCAATTATTTTTGTATTTCCTCCTTTTCTTTTTTTCCACACTATCTGCTTTCCTTAGGACACTCGTTAGCATTCTTATCTACTTTAGTAGTAATATTTTGAGTATATTTTCCCATCTCCATATAGACCCACCTTCTAATCCTATCTGACTAAATGATCTTTCAGTGGCTCCCCATTATTTCACCACTGAGTCCTGTTTCTTTAGCAGAACATAGCACACTCTGATTATTAAGTTCCCTATTTACTTGCATTAACACTGTGAGCTCCTCAAAAACAGAGGTTCTATCCTTGATTGTATCCCTTCTAGCACCAGCACCTGGCACAGTGCAGGAAGTAGTTCAAGCAGTTGGTTTGTAATCTCTTTCCCTCTCATTACCAAAGGATTCTCCCAAGGAAAGAAAGCACATAATTGGTCTAACTTATTTATAAACATGCTGATGATAGTGAGCCTCATGGTAAACAGATTAATGCTATTGGCTAGAGAAAAAGTACTTGTCAGTACTTTTATACAGTAGAAAGATTTTGGCAGAATATCCATGTTTTAGGATTTCTTATAATAGTCAAATATAATATGTGGATTTATGAAGCAAGGTTCCCTGGAGGATATCATGTAAGCCATTAAATGATCTGAGTATAAATTGAAGATGATCAACAACATAAATGCTCCTTGCTTGCTGAAAAAATAACTTCTGTATCTTACTTAGAGATGCCCTCTGTTCTGGATGGGCTAGAGAGTGCATATTTAGAATGGTGAGGACTTGGGGAGCTACATGGATGGCCGACCTGCCCTCCCTGTGCCTCTTAATTGCTTGTTTTCTTCAAATCATTAGTAAAGCTTGAAACTAGCTGTGGTAGGCAGAATACTGGCCCATCAAATGCATCCACATCCCAAATCTCAGCACCTGTGTATATGTTATGTTATAGGGCAAAGAAGAGCTAAGGCTGCAGATGTAATTAAGATGATTGCAAATCAGCTGATTTTGTTATGGAGTGATTAACCTGGATCATCTGGATTGGTCCGAGGTAATCACGAGGCTCTTTATAAGTAGAGGAGAAGGGCAGATGAGTGAGAAGTACAGAAATGGTAGCGTGGTAAGGACTCAGAGCCCCAACTTTGCTGGTTTTTGAAAATGGTGGCTAGGACCGTGCGGCAAGGAATGCAAGCAGCCTTTAGAAACTAGAAAAGCCAAGGTTATGGATCCTCTCCTAGTCCCTCCGGAAGGAATGCAGCCCTGTTGACATCTTGATTTCAGCACAGTGAAACCTATTTCAGACTTCTGACTTGAGAATGGTAAGATAAAAATTATGTGTTGTTTTTAAGTCACTAAGTTTGTGGTAATTTGTTACAACAGCAAAAGAAAACCAAAAGCAGATAAGACCTCTGATTCATGTGGTTCTAATTTGATAACCCTAACACTTGTGTTAGTTCAGTAACTTAAACATAAAATAGGTTTTCTTTTCTTTTTTTTAACATCTTTATTGGAGTATAATTGCTTTACATTGTTGTGTTAGTTGCTGCTGTATAACAATGAATCAGCTATGCGTATACATATACCCCCATATCCCCTCTCTCTTGCGTTTCCTTCCCACCCTCCCTATCCCACCCCTCTAGGTGGTCACAAAGCACCGAGCTGATCTCCCTGTGCTATGCGGCTGCTTCCCACTAGCTATCTATTTTACGTTTGGTAGTGTATATATGTCCATGCCACTCTCTCACTTCGTCCCAGCTTATTTTTCTGGGCTAATGAATGGTGTACTCACTGTCTTCTAAGATTGACTTAATCATTGTTAGGTTTTTAAGCATTTGGTATTAGAAAATCAGTTATATAATGGGATACAGGTTTACAGCTATAAAAGCTAAACTCTCTATTGGTAAGAGGGCAAATGTGAGCAAGTGTGGTCAATAGAACTCAATTTAATTCAGTAAGTATTTAACATGGTCTATGTTCGAAGCACTTTAGCAAGTTCTATGAATGAATTTTTAAAAAGACAATTACAAGAGTCTGTCCTCCACGAAACAAACATCTATTAGTAGATATAGATAATGCAAGACAATATAAGAAGCATTAAAATATAGCTACAAAAACACTGTGAAAATGCTGAAAAGAAAAATTTGAGGCTTTGTAAGGAAGTGCTCTTTGATTTAATAAATAAAGAATTAATAGAACTTGGAAAGCCAGAGGTGGGCTATCATGTAGACGGGTGTGGGAAAATTGTGGAATAAAGCCTAACTACAGGCATTGAGGTGACTTGGTATAGGGCATATTTAAGAAGAGTCCAATATTCTGCTTTGGTGGTATCTTGCAAAGCCAAGCCAAGCCGTGTTCTGTGCACAGTAGAAAGTGTGGGTCAGATTGTGCTGTGCCTTGGATCAAGCAGGTGAAATTCTTTTCCTATAGCAGGTGGGGAGCCACTGAAGATGTTTCAACAGGGCACTGCTATGATTTTAACAGTACCTGAAAGGATTTTGTGGGCAGGTGTATGTAAGAGCAATTGGAAGTGGATTGACCTTTTCGTAGGCTATTACAATTTTCAAACAGAAATTCATCAGTGCTACTCTAAATATACTGGCCCCTTCCATTAATACTCTGAGTTATGGCATCTGGAATGCTGTTTTTGTACACGATCAGTTCTTCTCTGTGTTCTCTTACCTGCCGTTTGTAAATATTTTCTTTGCAAGGTACACATTACTTTTAAGCTGTGCAATTAAATCCTGAAAATTAACAAGCAGCAAGAAGAAAAAGCAATTTTAAATATTCTAAAGTCAAGGTCTAATGGATCACTATGTTATCATTGTAAACTCATGTTTACTGAGTATCCAGTGGAGATGTATAAACTCGACTTGACTTTAGAATGATCATTAACCAAACGCTAAGTATCTGCAGTCATACGGAACCAGGATCTTAATGCCATAAGAATAAAAAGTCTGCGTTTTCTTGCACCAGCAATATACCCCTTCCACAATAAAGAGCTCCATTAGTAAAGGGAAGATGCTATTTTAATATATTAATGGAATTTGTAGTACTTTCTCATAAAACTAGCTCTTCTCCTTTGTTCCCAGCCATATAGCAACCAAATGCTTATTCGTTGAGGTCAGTAATAATGAAATTAACATCAGTGTGTGTCAACTATGCTCTAGACATTGTTGTAAGAATTTAAATACATCATATCATTTTATGTTCACAGCAATTCTAGGAGGTTCTATTACTAATCCTAATTTAGAGATTTAGAAATAGGAGCACATAGAGAAGTCAAAGTAACTTGTCTGAGATCACAGAGCTAGTCAGTGATGGAGCTGAGATTTGAACACATTCAATTGACCTTTAGAGTCCAAATTATTAACTACTACACCACATTCCTTCCAACAGTGTATTTCTTGGTGATTTATTTAGATACACCATGTATTGGTATCATCTTCCAATACAATGTCGATATTGGTATGCACTCCCATCCCAACTGGCTCATTTGGTAGGAGCAACAATCAGTAGTAACACTGAATAGAGAAGGTGAGGGCAAAGGGACAGGAGAGGCACAGGGGGAAGAAAAAGACACAGGTCATTCTTAATATAAGCAATGAAACCTATTCTTCAGGCAATTAAAAGGTTGAATACAGTATTATTTTGTAACAAAGTCTATGTTCCAGAAGAAGTCTTAAGACATTAACTAAAGACTGTATCGGTTTTAGATAGGTGGAAAATGGATTCCTAAGTGGTTAAGTTACTGGCCCAAGGTCATGTACTATTAGTGGGAAAGGAAGTATTTAGCTGTCTTAACTCGTGAGAGTGTTCAGTCTAATGCTGTATTTTGATAAATGTGATTATGGGGGAAAAAAAGCTCTTTAGAGAACTCCGTGTGTATGTGGGCCTTAGAATGATTTATCATTATTATTTGTCATTACAGCAAAAGAATTACCATTATTTGTTTCTTTTGTTGAGTTTCGTTTGTTTTTATCAGAGTTACAAATGCACATATCTACACGCACTCTGCAAGTCTTCAGGTGAAAAACAGCATCACCCTGCTCTCACTCCAACTTTCCTGTTCCTCAGAGGTAACCAATGTTTTCAGCTATTAAAAAACCTATTAGCTTTACTATTCTCTCCATATCTCTAAATAATATGCTTTTATCTCTACTCTTTGCTCTTTCAACTTTAAGCATTAAGTGTTCATATCTTACTATGGAAGATGATTCAGCTCAACCACACACACATTTCCCATGTCCTGTCCTTCCAACTCTGTTGTATCATGATTTTGGTTAGATCAGTACTTTGTGTGCATTGCAAATTGGGTTGCTTCTTGGTTCTTTTCAGTGCTTGCTTGAGTTTCAGCTCCTTTGGGTCTGCTGACTCATTATTGCTTGTTGTTTTACAGTTGGCAAAATTGTGTGGCTATCACCTTCTATCCCTTTTTATTTGTCTTTGTATGCTTATGTCTTTAAACATATCTCCTTGCTGAGGGATATGTGTTTGTGTGTGGAGGGGCTGCCAGTGTGTTCAATATGCTCTTTTCCCAGATGTCCTTTTAGTTCTATAGTATCCATTAGAAATCTGGGGCAAAACCATAATCTAGTTTTCACTTGTACAGGATCAATGCCTTGAGGGTAATCAGAACTTTGAGTCAGGTAAATAAAGACAGTAGAAAATGAGCTGTGTATTTTGTAAAATGGATTTAGAATGTGAAGAACTCTGCCATGGTGCCAAACTCATTTTAGTGGCAACAGTGCTCCTATAAAAGGTGGTTTGGTTTGTAACACAATATTAAAATGGCTCAAAGACTGATAATTTGGAAATATTTTTTACAAAGGTGGATTAAATTTTTGTTTACATGATGTTATAACTCCCTTTTATACAAATAGTGATAAACTTAAATTATAAAACTGAGATTGGTAATCTCTCTTCTAAATCAACTTAAAGGATGTCTCATTCAAGATAGAAAAGATGAAAGAGATATTAGTGTAGAAAAACTGGAGTTTTTAATGCTTATAGCAAAGTACTGATTTGTATTCCTCAGACTCTCAGTTCATGTAGATAGATAAATTTGGATGGAATATTCAGTTATTTTGAGGATTTCCTAAAAAAGCAATACTTCTTGGATGTTAGCAAATTATAGTTATGAATCATTTGAACCTATCAAGACTGTATATATTTTATTTTAGTTACAGCTGCAACTTCTGGTATGCTGAATTTGGACGTTCATATTCTAATACATTACAATTATGCCTTTTCAATATTGGAATGTACTCTTGGGTTTTTTTCCTTTTAAATGTTATAAAATTTTTTCCTGGAATAAGAAACACATTTTGAAAAAAATTCATATAAAGGTTAAAGAATTTGTATTTTTTTCAGACAAGTCAAATATATCTGCAGAACTCACTCATACTTAGATAAAATTTTCAGTCATTCATTTATCACCTATAAGGCAATTAATTCATTTGTTTATCTAGCATTTATTGCAAATACTCAATGTGTGACATATCATCATTGGCCCTGCTGATGCAATGAATGACATACACTATGGCCTTCAAGGAGCTTGGAGTCTAAGAGAAATGCCATTGTGCCATTGTTGACGTCGTTATAAAATAAAACCTGGTGTGTGTACATTTCCAAGAGAACGTTAATGTATAAGGGGAGCAGTGTTGAAGAAAGTATGTGGACTTTGGAGCTATTCAAGCTTAAATTTAATTCCTGGCTTTGGCAGTTACTGACTGGCATTTCTACAGGCATAAGTATCCTACAGGCTCGTTGTTAGGATTAAAAGATATAATATATGCAAAACAGCAGACGTATAGTAAAGCTTAACAGTTTCCTTTTTTTTTTTTTATTAATTTTGGAATATGCAGTATCCCCAATATAGCATTTGCTCCCTGGGTAAAGAGTCACCACTGAAGTGCCAACAGTTTCCGTGAGAACACTGCAAATACTTTGAGAAAAACTTTCGAACCAGAAGGGACTTCAGAAATGATCTAATCCATCTCCTTTGTAATGACCTAGCTCAGTCACACAGCTAACTGAATCAAAACCAGGACAGAACAGAACTCAGATTCCTAAGTTTTATGCTCTTCAACCTTTAAAATAGAAAAGATATGAAAAATAATTTTTAAATGGTGGTCCATTATGAAATAAAAATTGGGCATTTCAATACCATCCTAGATACTAAATTTAATGCTTTGCTATGTCTTACAAGAATTAAAAAATCTATGACCTTGAGCTTTTGGAGATTTAAGTGACTGAAAAAGAATTCACCAGATGTTTGTGCTATTGTTTCCTAGCTCTGTTTTGAAATTGTTGTGGTTGATATTGGATGTTCATTCCCAGTGCTCTGTGTTGTTAAGTCAGAAACCATAAACAGCACCGGAAAACAACTTCCAGTCTTACTGCAAACGTCTAACTCAGTTGATAGTTGGCCGCTTTCAGAATGGTTCTCTTTGATACCCTTTCTGTAATCTGTTCCTCCTGAGAAGAAAAATGGTCTGGCTGCTTCTGTTCAAATCACCGTCAGATACCTGGGTGAGAAAAAACAACTGTAGGAGCACCTATTTCTGATGGACTGTAACGGTTTGGAGAATAATGGAATACTACCTAATTGGAGCTTTCTCATAGCAGTTTTTGAACACAGATAACAATAAGCTGTAGTTTGAAGAACTTTCTACTACAGCACACAGATTTGAAATCTGTCCATTCTTGGGGCCCTCCCTGAGTTACACTGGGTCTTATTAAAACAATCACAAAACAGATGGAATCTTCTTAAAGATGGCACTCCTCTTGTTGCCTGTTTCCTTGGAAGGTGTTGTGTGAGCATAGCCCCTAAGAAGGAAGGCAGGCAGCAACTCGTGCAGTCGCCGAGCCTTTCAAGGGGTGATGATTCAGTTACTTTGACAGGCCATTAGATTTGGGGACCCCCTTTCTCCCTTGTTTTTGTTTTTCACTTGAATCAAGGGAAGTGGCTTCCCCTCTGTGAGTATCTAAATCACGGTGAAATAAACGGATGCTGGGGCAGCTTAAACACTTGGCCTTTAGGGCTGAATTCAAATCTCAGACTGCTTGCTGTAGAGCAGCCAGAAAATGTCGATTTACGATGAGAATAAAAGAAAGGTGGCCTCCACGGTCCTGTTTCATCCTACAAAGCCGTGACTCTTCAGCTATCTTAAAGACGAATTCCCGTTTTAAAGATGAATTCACACCCCTTCCATTGGAATTCTCTCATCCTTTAGATCTGTGGACACTGCAGGGTTTACTCTTCATTTCCTGTGGACCCATCCTTTTATCAGAATTGAATTATCCTCTTTTGATGCGTATGTGTTACATTACTTGTCAGGCACTTTCCCTCTGCCGTGGGTTGAAATAAAAGCAATTATCCTGTGGCTTCTCTCTTTCATTCCTCTCCTGGACTTTCTGAGTACAACTAATCAGACCGAAGCAGACATGAGCATTTTCCGCCGCAGACACTGACCCAGTGTAGAGACTGCTTTGAAAGAGACTGATCATGGTTCTCGTGTTGCCGTCATTCTCTTGCCTGAGTAAGAAATAAATAAGAAACCACCAGTTCTCCAAAGGAAGGTACTTTCAGACTTTTCAGTTGATGGTTAAGGTGCTCTCGATTATTGGTCTCTCAAAACATACACACTACTGACCTCACGTTGATTGCTGACATGTAAAATATGATGTGCAACTAGCATGGGAAAACATTTTGAATAAAACAGAATGATACCAGTGAAGGTTCAATGACTATGAGAACTGTTTCTGGAGCGCTTTTCCCTTCATCGTTCATATTTATGTGGCCTTGCCCTGTACCGTGTACGTTAACTGTTGGCTAGAAATTTCGTTGTACAGCATGGGTGGGTCCTTGTAAGCTGGTTGTTGGGAAAATGAGTACAAGACCCTTGACTCTTATTCTCACTGCATGTGGGGAGTAAGTGGATGCAAAGACCTTTTAGTGTGTCAAAATGGAGTGAATTGCATCTGAACCGATGCCTCCCTCGTCGCCTTTCTATCTTGATACCTAAGGCTCCCTATTTCCAGCGGCAGCCTCGGGGCTTGCAGGAGGCCCTGGATGCTGGTATGTTGCATAGTTATTTGTGGTGGAAGTACAAACAATGTGTATACACGCTCACACTGGCAGATACACACACACTTTATTTACTGAAAATCTATGTGCCAGGCCCTACATGTCAATGAATTCGTGACGTATCTGTCTCTTTCCATTCTTACAATGGTTCTATTCCTTCAGTTAACAAATATGCTGAAGGTACCTATTCCGAGGAAGGTATTTGTATTCTCATTTAATGTGAGAAGACTGAAACTCAAGATGATGAAAGCGTTTGCCTGAGTGATTGCAGAATCCCAAATCCACGCTACTCACTCTTAATTGCTCCATCCTAGTTCAATTCCCCTCCCCCTACCTCACCTCCCTGCGTCCTCTGACTGGTACCAGAGCTTCTCAGGCTGATCAAGTCAGAAGCTTCTGATATATTACCTTGAGCACATCTTGCTTCACTGCTCACAGCTGCAAATGAGGAACTTTAATAGATCTGGGATTTAAAAAAAATATTTTTTGCATTGTCCAACGTGTAAAACAAGCTATTTGCAAAGTTGCTTTAGCTGAAGTAGGACTAGGGTCCAGGGCCCAGATCTTGGCTTCTTCTGCTGAAGGGGCGTTTCCTCATCTTGAATCAGAACCAGCTGCTTGTCTACTTGCTTCCTTCCTGCTGGTTTTTTTTTTTTTCTTTTGAGATTTTAAATATCTATAAAATGAAATTAGTAAAAATGAATATAAATGTTACCTAGGATTCATAGAACAGTTGGTTCTGCTATAATGATATGTGTGTGTTCTAAAAATCATTGTGCTATGAAAAATAACAAAACTATAGGGATTATTGAACAGAGTGGAGTCAGGGGCACAGCGCTCAAAACCTGTCACTGACACCTGGTGAAGTTGAAGAGGACTAACCACCCCAGCTCCTCAAAGGTGGGGACCTGCTCTGATGATCCCTTCCTGACCTGTATATGTGGCCATCAGCCCGACTGTCACAGTGGTCGAGTGATGTGTACTGAGGCAGTTATTACAGATGAGGCTTCCACTGCTATCTCTTTCTTCCTCCTTTTTATCATCTGAGATCCTGAAAACCAAGCTCCTGACTTGCTTGCTCCCCAAATTTCATTTACAGACAATTAGACCTAAATTCTTAGGGGCTAACTAAAGATCTCAGGTGATACAGCTAGCATTAGTGGGAATGACCACCATGTAGCAGGGATCAGGTGAAGTTCTTTAAAATCATTACTTCATTTCATCTTCACAACAACATATGAGGCATGGAGGATTATTCTCCATCTAGCAGATGTAGAAAAGAGACTTAGAGAGGTTTAGAAATTCATCCTAAATCTGCAGAGGAGATAAATGGCTGACTTAGACATGGAAACCTCTGATTTGTTTGCTGCCTGACTGACGTATTCAGGACGCTGCACTAAGCCCTGATGCTTCCTGAGCAGAGTCCTGGGCACCGAAGCACCACCCAAGATGTCTTCACTTACCTGTGTACTGACACCTCTCGCTTCCCACTTGTAACTCCTCTTGCCAGATTGGATGTCCCTTTTGCCCTCTGACACCTCTTCTCCCTTCCACTTCTCCTGCCATCAACTGTCTATCTTTCCTAACCAGACGCCCAAGGTTTCTGGGATTGAGCTTCGGATTAATGACATCCATTTGTCACTGTGTCTAGCCTGCCTGACTTGACCCAAGAGTCATCTTTGCCACTAATCTGGCCACCTTGTGCCTACCTGGACCTGGATTTGGTTCTCCCATTAAGGGAGCTGAGACCTGACTTTTGGGCCACAATCTTCCTCAAGGACCCTTGCCTTACACCTGATCCTGAATGAATCCGTAATGAAACACTTTATTTTTGATCATGAAATAAAGTTCATTTCCTCTACAGAAATGAGTACTTCCCTACCTAGGTTGACCCTGAACTTTACAAACAGACCAAGAACGCTCATGTTTCAAGTAAAACAAAGGCCAAGTCTTTCTGTTTTTCTCAGGAACATCTAACTTTCCAACCAGCATCCAGTTCTAGCATCAAAATTCCGTGTATCTTCAAGTGGGTTCAATTTTTTTTTTCCCCTTATGATGTAGGTTATTGAGCTTTGAACAAACTTGCACTGAATTGTTCGTTTCTACAGGGAATTTATTATCTTTGCTATTTCTGTTTTCAAAACCAGGACACCTACTGCCCTTTCACACTCAAAATGATAGCTGTCACAAGTAGATTAATGGGCATTATCAGGCTGGTTTGTAAAAGGCTGGAGCAGTGATAATTGTGTCACTAAGAATGGGTGATTGAAGCGAATGAGTTAATTGATTTGTACACAAAACCAATCTTTTAGAAATCAAACACTTTTCAAGATTTAGGAAAGGATGGTCAGTTTTTCTTGGCAGTCAACCCTGTTTTCTGCTGCATAAAGTAATTGTGTGACAACCTGTCTGTCCCTTCTGAGAAAAAGACTTTGCTGCCTTCAAATTATGCTCTCATGTACAAGTTAGATTTTTGCATTGCTATTATTCCTCTTCTTTCTGTTAGGACCTGAGACTTAAAAGAAAGTCTTATTCTCTGGGTGGTTGTTTTGGTCACAGTGTTTTAGTGTAGAAATGACTCTTTTGAGGTAGTCAAAAAAGAGAGCAGGCAAACTGTTCAAGCAAAACCAAATCGCAACTCAATTGTTGGGAAAAGGAGGCAGGGCTGAAATGTACCATCTACACAAGGCCTCCTTTCTTTTGTCTCCAGTTTATACCTTCAAAAAAGTGATTTGCTTTAAGTTATTTTCTGGGACAGATATACTTCCTTAATGTACTTTTAAAAATGTATTTATTTATTTGGCTGCATTGGGTCTTCCTTGCTGCACACGGGCTTTCTCTAGTTGTGACAAGTGGGGGCTACTCTTCTTTGCGGTGCACCGGCTTCTCACTGTGGTGGCTTCTCTTGTTGCGAAGCACAGGTTCTAGGCACATGGGCTCAGTAGTTGTGGCTCGCGGGCTCTAGAGCGCAGGCTCAGTAGTTGTGGTGCACAGGCTTAGTTTCTCCATGGCATGTGGGATCTTCCCGGACCGGGGCTCAAACCCATGTTCCCTGCATTGGCAGGTGGATTCTTAACCACTGCACCACCAGGGAAGTCCCTTTAATGTACTTTTAAATGCACTGAAGGAAAAAAAGGCTGTTTGTCAGAATCCAATTGATGAGAGAAACTGTTTTTATGTTGATTTTGTGTATTGACAGCCAATTCTTAGGTTTTTTTTAAAGGAAGTGAGGATGCGTGTTTTTATGCTATTTCCTTCCTTATTGTAAAATGAGTGCTTTTGGGGCAAAAAAAGTAGTGTTTTTTTCCACACCCTCCCCAAAGCATAGTGTCTCAGTTAATTGATACAATAACAGATTTCCTACTATGTAAAGTAAGTCCTACTGAACACTCAAATATCCTTCTTTTATTAAAAGGAAACTTGGAGGTCACCTTTCATCCCCTTTATTTTACAAATAAACAAATAGAAACTTCTAGAGGGTCAGTAGAGTTCTCACAGATCTTTAGAGGCCGATTGGAGTGTGCCATTGTCACATTGTTCTCTACTTATGATTATATTTTCTCTGTGAACCTCCATATATTTATGGGCTTATGACTGAAATAAAATTTGCCCCCTGGAACTTTGCATATCTGGAAGAAAAGGAGAAATAGAATAGGTATACTCGCCACTGGTGGAGAGGCCCTGATGTATCCCTAATTCTGGACTAAGGGGAGGCCCAAGGAGGCTCCAAAGATCTTTAGGAAAGTGCCTGGGCTTGGCCAAAAACAGGATTATAAAAATTAAGCAACCCCTTATATCTTTCTTATGTCCTTCTCCCTGTTACCTCCATTCAGTTATCCACTATCTTGGGCCACTTTCCTGGGGAAATTTATGACTGCCAGGCCATTTCAGTGAAGGAAAAAAAAAAAAGTACTGTTATTTCCATTTCAACATGTCAGAGATATACTAAATTTCACTGATTTTATTCTTGAATATATTTTGTCCTACGTTGAAAATCTGGTTTTAATAATATCAAAATTATGACTTATTTACTTTATCCTAATATATTGCTTATGTATATAAATATAAAAAATATAAATACACTTTTAATAAAATATATTACTTACATATTTATATTAAGATTAAATTTACTATATATTTTGAATTAGAAAATATATAAACCAGCATAAAACAGCAATTTCAATATTACGAATAATAATTGTTTAGTGCAGCTTAAAATTTCCTTCTAGTTCTTTGTTACCATAGGGTACATTCTATTAAGGATGGGCAAGTACTGTCAACTGAAATATCTTTTTTTCTCTGAGGTGGTTTGCTGTTAATTTGTTATACAGTTAGGTTTGCTTGTTTTATTTTGGTTTCAATTTTAGGTCTTGCTTTTTTGTTCTTTTTGACTGGATTTTATTTATTTATTTATTTAATTTATTTATTTTTTGCGGTATGTGGGCCTCTCACTGCCATGGCCTCTCCCGTCGTGGAGCACAGGCTCCGGACGCACAGGCCCAGCGGCCATGGCTCACGGGCCCAGCCGCTCCACAGCATGTGGGATCCTCCCAGACAGGGGCACGAACCCACGTCCCCTGCATCGGCAGGCGGACTCTCAACCACTGCGCCACCAGGGAAGCCCTGGATTTTAAATTTTAATATGTAAAACATTGAAACGGTCTCCCAACCAGAGCTATAAAGAAAGGCATACTTAGAAGTCTTATCTGTGTCACCACTTCACTCTTCTTACTACAGTATGTACTGTATGTAACCATTATTTTTAACTTCTGGATTATCTTTTAGAATTTTTGTGGTGGTAGTGATTGTTTTTACAAGTATGTGTGTATTGCATGTATTTGTTCTTTTTCCTTCCATTTCTTACTAAACATAGCATGCAATATCCACTTTTCTGCAGCTTGTTATATTTACTTGACAATATATCCCGAAAGTTCTTCCATATCAGTATAGAGAAATCTTCCACACCCTTTTTGTTGAGAGCTGTGTGTGAGGTGGGGGCTATATATTACTCCATTGTTTTTATTTTCCAAAATTTATTTCACCAGCTCTTTATTAATCAACATTTGATAGATTTCCAATTTTTGCCCATTACAGATAATGCTGCAATGAATAATCTTTTCACAGTGTCATTTTGTATTTATAAAATGTGTCTTTGGGATAGATTTCTAGAATTGGGTTTGCTGGATGAAAAGGAACATTCATCTGTAGTATTGCTAGAAGTTGCCAAATTCTTCTCAAAAGGGGAATTATCTTGTATTCCGCTATTGATATGTGAGAGTGAGTTTTTCTAAAAGTCTTGACAACCCAGTTTGTAGTCATTTTAAATTTGCCAATCTGATATGTGAGAGGTGATACTTCATAGTTTGATTTTGTTCTCTAAAAATTGAGTGAAGTAAGCATCGTTTTGTATGTTTAAGAATGATGATTTAAGTGTTGTTTTGAAGTTCAGTTTTTTTTTTTTAACATAACAGGGTTAAAACTCTGATAAAATTTCACAAGGATATAATACTTCTTTGTGAATTAAAATCGATTGCATTTCATATTGTAAAAAGTATGGGGATATTACATAAAACAAAACTGTTAATCACTGAAAGTTTCTGAATTAAGCTACTGATTCAAAGTAGGAGTATTATTTTCCTCTTATGAAAGTAATGTATGCTTTTATTTGGAAAGTCTATAGTGTAGAAGTAAAAACAGTTATACCACCTAGAGGCCACATATTTTGGAATATTATCTTTCAGTCTTTTTCTATTCTTTTGAAACATTATTATTTACAGTAATATTTTTTCATTTTATTAGACTTTATTTTTAGAGCAGTTTTAGGATTAGAGAAAAACTGGGCAGAAAAATAGAGTTCCCATGAATTCCCATGGAATATCTCTTCATTTACTTAGATCTTTGATTTCTTTCATCCGATTTTTGTAGTTTTCCTCATTTAAATCTTGTATATATTTTGTTAAATCTATACCTAAGTATTTCATCTTCTGTTGCTAATATAAGTTGTGTTGTTTTTAAATTTCAGCTTCTAATTGTCCATTGGTAGCATTTGGGAAAGCAAATTTACTTTTGTATATTAATTTTGCATCCTCAAAACTTGCTACTATCACTTACTAGATCCAGAAACTTTTTTGTTGATTCCTGGGGATTTTCTACATAGACAGTCAAGAAAACTACAAAGAAACACTTTTATTTCTTCCTTTCTAATCTGTATACTTTTTTCTTGTCTTGTCTTACTGCATTAGTCAGGATTTCCAGTACAGTATTGAATGGGAATGGTGAAATTATTTTTGCCTTGTTTCTGTTCTTAGGGAAGAGCATCCAGTTACTCACCATTAAGTACAATGTTAGCTGTAGGGCTTTTGTAGAAGTTATTTGTTAGGTTGAGGAAATTTCTCTTTATTCCTAGTTTGCTGAAAGTTTTTGTCCTGGATGAGTGCTGAATTTTGTTAAATGCTTTTTCTGCATCGATTAATATGATCATATAATCTTTAATCCTTTGTTGATATGATGAATTACATTAGTTGATTTTTGATTGTTAAACAAGACTTGTATAACTAGAGTAAATCTCACTCAGTCATAGTATATAATTCTTTTCATACATTGTTGAATCTGCCTTATTGATACTTTGTTAAGGATTGCAACTATGATCATAAGAGGTATTTGTCTGTAGGTTTCCTTTCTTGGTAATGTTTTTGTCTTATTTTGGTATTATCCTGGCTTCACAGAATAAGTTAGGATGTATTCCCTCTGCTATTTTCTGGAACAGATTGCAGGGATTGGTAACATTTCTTTCTTAAATATTTGGTAGAATTCACTAGTGAGACCATCTGGGCTTGGTGTCTTCTGTTTTGGAAGAAACATTAATTATTGATTTAATTTCTCTACTAAAACCACTCTCAGTCTCTGTCTTTTAACTGGTATATTTAGAACATTAATATTTAAAGTCATTACTGATATAGTTGGACTAATACCTTCTATTTTGTAGCTGTTTTCTAGTTGTATTTTATTTTTTTCCTTCCATGCCATTTATGCTTTCTCTGCTTTCTAAAATTAATTAATTAATTAATTTCAGGTAACATTGGTTTATAACATTATCTAAGTTTCAAGTGAACAACCTATTTTGACATCAGTACACACTACAGTGGGCTTATCACCAAAAGTTTAATTTCTGTCTGTTACCACACAGTTGACCCCCTTTACCCAATTCTGCCCTTCCCTTCTGGTAGCAATCTGTTCTCTGTCTATGTGTCTGTTTTTGTTTTGTTTGTTTGCTTATTTATTTAATATTCCACATATGAGTAAAATCATACGGCATTTGTCTTTCTCTGTCTGACTTATTTTACTTAGCATAATACCTTCAAGGGCCAGCCACATTGTTGTAAATAGCAAGATTTTATCTTAATGGGCAAGTGGTATTTCATTGAACTTATATACCACATCTTCTTTTTCCATTCATCCATCAGTGGGCCCTTAGGCTGTTCAGTATCTTGACTATTGTAAATAATGCTGTGATGAATACAGAGCTGCATATATCATTTTGAATTAGTGTTTTCAGATTCTTTGGATAAATACCTAGAAGTGGAATAGCTGGATTGTATGGTAATTCTATTCTTAAATTTTGAGGAACCTCCATACTTTTTTCCATAGTGGCTGTAATAATGTACATTTCCAGCAACAGTGTATGAGTGTTCCTTTTTTCTCCACATCTCCAACACTTGTAATTTCTTGTCTTTTTGATGATAGCTGTTCTAATGAGCATGAGGTAATATCTCATTATAGTTTTGATTTGCATTTCCCTAATTAGTGATGTTGAATATATTTTCATGTGCCTATTAGCCATCTGTATGTTTTCTTTGGGAAAGTGTCTGTTCAGATCCTCTGCCAATTTTTAATCAGGTTGTTCTTTTGTTGTATGACTTCTTTATATATTTTGGGTATTAACCTCTTATTGGATATATCATTTGCAAATATATCCTCTGATTGGTAGGTTGTCTTTTTGTTCTGTTGATGATTTTCGTTGTGCAAAGGTTTTTTAGTTTGATGTAGTCTTATTTGGTTATTTTTGCTTTCCTTTTCCTTGCCTGAAAAGACATATCCAGAAAGATATTGCTAAGACTGGTGTCAAAGAGCATACTGCCTATGTTTTCTTCTAGGAGTTTTATGGTTTCAGGTCTCACATTCAAGTCTTTAACCCATTGAGTTAATTTTTGTGTATGGTGTAAAATATTGGTCTAGTTTCATTCTTTTACATGTGGCTGTCCAGTTTTCCCAACCCTGTTTGTAAGAGACTATCTTTCTCCATTGTATATTCTTTGTTCTTTTGTCGTAAATTAATTTTTTATATATATGTGGGTTTATCTCTGGGCTCTCAATTCTGTTCCATTGACCTCTGGTCTGTTTTTCTGCCAATATCATGCTGTTTTGATTACTATAACTTCATAGTGTAATTTGAAATCTGGGCGTGTGATACCTCCCTCTTTGTTCTTTTTTCTCAGGATTGTTTTGACTATCTGGGGTCTTTTGTGGTTCCATACAAATTTTAGGATTATTTGTTTTAGTTCTGTGAGAAATGTCATGGATATCTTGATAGGAATTGCACTGACGCTGTAGACTGTTTTGCGTAGTATGGACATTTTAACAATATTCTTCCAATTTATGTACATGGAATATCATTCCATTTATTTGTGTCTTCTTCATTTTCTTTCATCAGTGTCTTATGGTTTTTAGTGTAAATGTCTTTCACCTCCTTGGTTAAATGTATTCTTAGGTATTCTTTTTGTTTTGATAGTAAATGGGATTGTTTTCTTAATTTCTCTTTCTGATAGTTTTTTCTGATAGTGTACAGAAACACAACAAAGTTTTGTATATAGATTTAGTATTCTGCATTTTACTCTATTTTTTTATTATTTCTAAATTTTTTCTTTTTTTTTTGGTGGAGTCTTTAGGGTTTTCTGTATAGCAAATTATGTCATCTGCAAATAGTGATAGTTTTCCTTCTTCCATTCCAATTTAAATAGATTTTATTTCTTTTTCTTGCTTAATTGCTCTGACTAGGACTTCTAATACTATGTTGAATAACAGTGACAAGAGCGAGCATTCTAGTTCTTGATCTTAGAGGAGTAGCTTTAAGTTTTTCACTGTTGAGTATGTATGATGTTAGCGGTGAGCTTGTCATATATGACATTTATTATGTGGATGTATGTTCCCTCTGTAGCCATTTTATTGAGAGTTGTTATCATAAATGGATGCTGAATCTTATGAAATACTTGCTGCATCTATTGAGATGATCATTAGTTTTTTTTTTTTCATTTTGTTAATGTGGTGTATCATGTTGATTGATCTGTAGATGTTGTACCATTGCTGCATCTCTGGAATAAATCCCCCTTGATCGTGGTGTATGATTCTTTTAATATATTGCATGCAGATTGCTAATATTTTGTTCAGGAATTTTGCCTCTACATTCATCAGAGATATTGGCCTGGCATTTTCCTTTTTTGTGTTGTCCTTGTCTGGTTTGGGTATCAGTGTAATGTTTGCCTTGTAAAGTGAGTTAGGAAATACTCCTTCCTGCTCGGTATTTTGGAAGAGTTTTAGAAGGATAGGTATTAAATCTCCTAAGAATGTTTGGTAGAATTCACCTGGACTTTAGATTTTTAGGAGTTTTCTATAACTGTTTCAATCTTCTTACTACTACTCATTCTATTGAGATTTTAAATTTCTTCATGATTTCTGACTTGAAAGGTTGTATGATTCTAAGAATTCATCCATTTCTTCTAGGTTGTCTAATTTGGTGTACACCTCTTTATAGTATTCTTTTATAATCCTTTGTATTTCTGTTGTATCCCTCATATATCTACTGTTTTGCTTCTGCTTTATCTGAGCCTTCTCTCATTTTTTCCTCAGTGAGTCTAGCTAAAGAATTGTCAATTTTGTTTACCTTTCAAAGAATCAGCTCTTAGTTTCACTGCTCTTTTCTGTTGTCTTTTTAGTCTCTTTCATTTATTTCCACTCAGATCTTTATTATTTCCTTCCTTCAACTAATTTTGGGTTTTTTGTTTGTTCTTCTTTTTCTAGTTCCTATAGGTGTAAGGTTTAATTGTTTATTTGAGATTTTTCTTTTTCTTGAGGTAGGCCTCTATTGCTATTAACTTCCCTTTTAGTATAATTTTTGCTGCATCCCATAGAATTTGGTATGTCATAGTTTCATTTTCATTTGTATTTAGGTATATTTTTGATTTCCTCATTGACACAATAGTTGTTCAGTAGTATGTTGTTTAGCCTCCACATATTTGGTTTTTCCAGCTTTCTTCTTGTAGTTGATTTCTAGTTTTATACCACTGTGGTCAGAAAAGATGTTTGATATGATTTCAGTCCTCTTAAATTTATTGGGACTTGTTTTGTGTCCCCAAAAATGGTCCATCCCTGAGATGTTCTGTGTGCACTTGAGAAAAAGGTGTATTCTGCTGCATTTGGATGGAATGTTCTGTATAAATCTATCAAGTTTATCTGGTCTAATGTTTCACTTACAGCTGCTGTTTCCTTAATAATGATCTATCTATTGATGTAAGTGGGCTGTTAAAGTTTTCTACTATTATTGTGTTGCTGTCAATTTTTTCCCTTAGGTCTCTTAATATGTTTTATATATTTTGGTACTCTTATCTTAGGTGCATATTTATTAATAAATGTTATGTCTTCTTAATAATTTGTCTGCTTTACCATTATATAATGTCCATCTTTGTCTCTTGTTACATTTTGTCTTGAAGTCTATTTTGTCTGGTATGAATATGGCTACACCTGCTTTATTTCAGCTGCCATTTTCTTGGAGTATCATCTTCCATCCCTTCACTTTTAGCTTATGTTTGCCTTTAGAACAGAGATGAGTTTCCTGGAGGTAGCATATAGTTGGGTCTTGTTTTTTAATCCATCCAGCCACCCTTTGTCTTTGACTGGTAAATTCACTCCATTTACATTCAGGCAATTATTGATAAGTGAGGACTTAGAACTGCCATTTTATCTTTTGTTTTCTGGTTGTTCTATATCTCCATTGTGTCTTTTTCCTTGTGTTTCTGTCTGCCATTTTGTTTGGTGTTTATATGTTTATATGATGTTTTCTCAGTTTCTTCTTCTTTATGTTTTTTATCTGCTCTAGATGTATGTTTTGTGGTTACACTGAGGGTTTGTATAAAACATCTTATAGATAAAATAGTCCTTTTTCTGCTGGTAGCATTTTATCTTCATTTACCCATATAGTCATTTTCCTCTTTCCTTTTTATGTTTCTGTTGTCTCAAATTATCCCATTTTATTTTGTGAATTCTATTATCAGGTTGAAATAGCTATAGTTATTTTTACTATTTTTTCCATTTAATCTTTATGCTGTAATTAAATGATTAACCACCTTCTGACATACAGTTGCAGTTTTCTGATTCTATCATCATACTCAAAGTTTTGTGTACTTATGCCTTTTCATTTCAGGTAGAATATTTCCTTTCAACATTTCTTGTAAGGCTACTCTAGTGGTGATGACTCCCTCAGATTTTGTTTGTCTGGGAAAGCCTTTGTTTCTCCTTCACATCTGAAGGATACCTTTGCTGGATAGAGTATTCTTGTCTGACAATTTTTATCATTTAATATTTTCTGTGTGACATTGCACTCTCTGCTGTCCAGTAGTTTCTCTTGAGAAATCTGTTGGTGGCCTAATGAGGGTTTCTATGTAAGTTACTGTCTTTTTTACCTGGCTGCCTTTAAGCTTCTTCGTCATTGACTTTTGACAGTTTTAACATAACGTGTCTTAGAGAAGGTCTTTTGGCATTGAGATAATTAGTTGTTCTCTTAGCTTCAGAGATTTGGTTATCCAGTTCTTTCCCCAGGATTGGGAAGTTCTCAGTTATTATTTCTTTGAATAAACTGTCTGCACCCTTCTCCCTCTCTTCTCCTTCTGGGATACACATTATCCTTGTGTTGCCCTTTATAACAGGCTCTGATAGTTCTCATAGAATTTCTTCTTTTTTAAAAAGATCTCAGGGCTTCCCTGGTGGCGCAGTGGTTGAGAGTCTGCCTGCTGATACAGGGGACACAGGTTCGTGCCCCGTTCCGGGAAGATCCCACATGCCGTGGAGTGGCTGGGCCCGTGAGCCATGGCCGCTGAGCCTGTGCGTCTGGAGCCTGTGCTCCGCAGAGGGAGAGGCCCGTGTAACCCCCCCCCAAAAAAAAAAAAGATCTCATTTCTCTCTCCTCTTCTACCTGAATTATTTCTAGATTTCTACTATTGAGCTCACTAATTCTGTCTTTCATATGGTCTCTGAGATCTGTCATGAGGTATCTTGTCATGAGGTGTCTGTAATTAATTTTGGTAAAGTTTCAGTAATTATTACCTAAAATATTCCTCTGCTTCTATCTCTCATTCTCCTCGCTCTGATGTTTCCATACATGTATGTTACACCTTTTGTAATTGTCCTACAGTTCTTGGATATTCCATTCAGTGCTTTCATTCTTTTATTTTTTTCTCTTTACTTTTCAGTTTTGGAAGTTTCTATTGACATATCTTCAAGCTCATTTGAGATTTTTCTCAGTTGGGTCTAGTTTACAGATAAGCACATCAAAGAGCATTCTTCATTTCTGTTATAGTGTTTTTGATTTCTAGCATTTCCTTTTGTTTCTTGGTGTTTCCATCTCTCTGTCTATACCACCCATCTGTTCTTGCATGTTGTCCAGTTTTGCCATCAGAGGCTTTAGCATATTAATCAGAATATTTTAAATTCATAGCCTGATAATTCCAAAATTGCTGCTGTATCTGAAATCTTGTTCTGAGGCTTGCTTTTTCTTTCCATCCTGCATTTTGCCCATTTATCATATCTTGTGGGGGTTTTTGCTGAAAGCTGGACATGATGTCTTGAGTAAAAGGAGGTTAGGTAAATAGGATTTTTATGTGAGGCTGTGTTATGGTTAGTAATTAGGGTGTGTTCATTCTTTGCTGTAGCTGTGGTGTCAGATAATAAAATTTCCTTTAATGTCCTTATTTTTATCTCACTGCTGTCTTTGGTTTTCCCTAGAGACCCTTCCTTAAATAGAGCCTGAAGCATGCTATCCTTTTAGCTGTAATTCCCTGTTATACATAAGCCTATTGTGAGGTGGTAAGGTGTGGGGAAAGGGAAAATATTTTATAACCTTTTGATTAGGTCTTGGTAATTTTAGTGAACCTGTGTGCCTGGGCTGTGACCTTCACAAATGCTTCTCAGCTTTTACCACCACCCCCTCACTGAGGAAGTCTACAGGGCTTGGGGATGGGTGTACCCTTCCCCCACTTCAAAGGCTAGAGGGGGCTGGAGTTTGGGTATTTTCCTTCTAAGGTCAGTTAAGGTCTTGGAAAAGCCAAGTGGCTTTGGCTTTGGTAAAATAGTTTCCTTTGCGGGTAGGCCTTTTTTAAGGAGAAGAGAAAGCTCTAGGTATATTTCAAAGCAGTTACTTTTCCCCTGCCCCTGAGAGAAGCTTGAGGGGACCTACTTCTAATCTTTTATCTGAGAACTGGGAGGGCTCCAGGAGGTAAATGCCATGGAAATGTGGGTATCTCTCTAAGGACAGGCCCCCCCAGATTTTTAATTTTCAAGTTAGTCCATGCTCAGCTGCCAGTAATTAGGCAACTATACTTAAATATTCTTACCAGTTGCTGGCTCCAGTAACACTTCTGCTCCCTGCAAGATGTGATTCTCTCTATTTGCCTATCTCTCCAGTTTGGGGGGCAGTAGTTTTTATAGCCTCAGTTCTCTGACAGATCTAAAAAGCATTACTGATTTTCACTTTGATTCACTTTTTGTGTGTGTGTGCAGATGGGAGTGAGGACTTCCAAGCTCTTTGCATGTCTGACCAGAAACTGATGTATCTTATTGATTTTTACAAACATAAGAAAGAAAGATGATAATCTGGTATATTTAGTTATTTCTAGTTTTTTGTTTTCCCATTAATTTTCATGTTTTTTGATTTACACAAATATTTCCTTTTAATGAGAATTTAGTAACAGAAATTCATGGATATGGGAATTTTAGCACTGCCTTTTAAAAACTGAGTAAATGTCCTTCTAAACTAAATGATACAAGTTTATAAGATTTTATTTGGAATGTAAAATTTAAAATTTTTTCTTGATATATGTATACAAGCCTACTTGTAAAAGATTCCTTCTTGAGATACCAGTTGAATCTTTTTCCAACCAAGTAATTTTCCAGATATTTTCACATAGGAAAATATCCATTTGTTTTGAAAAATAAATCTTGTGGGAGAAAAACTATTCAATTTTTATGACTAACTTTTCTCAATAACAACATCTATATCAATTATATATTACATGATTTCTCTTTTATGGGAGCTAACATTCATAGTGTTATGACCAATAGAACCTCCTCCAAAATTATTGGTGGTTTTGCTTTGGAAAAATAAAATTAGACTTTGATTTTATTCTGAACTTCCTAGTAAAGTAATAGTAAATTAGTACGACCTCTTTAAAATCCACCGATACCAAAGTCACATCTATGGAACCATTTTTGTTTCATAAAGCAATGGATGCTTCCCAACTGCTAAAGTAATTCTATTAGAGTACACTGGAAAATCCAAGTTATAAATGAGGCACATGGAGCCAACATCCTCATCACTCTTTAGGGACAAAAGCACATATGGAAACACTTTATGGATTCATTAAATACCAATCTGAAATAACATAACATCAATATTGGTAGCTCAAAAATGATAACAGCTGACAGATGGCAACCAATTAGAGCAATTAGCAATTAACTTGTGTGTCCCTGTCCCACCTTCATTCTCCTTCACTTGCTCCATGAATTCCTATAATCCCTGGAAATGTGCCTGAAATTCAGTCTCTGCTATAGATCATTGGGATAATATATTTGGGCCAGTTATTGAAAATGGATTTGGAGATAAAGAGCATGTCACTGCTTAGCTTTTGTTTAAAATATGTCTATTCTTTTTAGGGAAAATCTAAATTAAAATACATCCTAAGATATATTTTTTTCTAGAATGAAAAAGAATGTTATAAATAAAGTTACAAAACTTTAAAAATATTTATATACTAACACATAGTTTTACTGTATCAGTGGCCCTATAAAATAGTTCAACTCAACAAACCTTTCCAAAAATATTTTTTTCTTAAAAGCGAAAATACAGTTGTGAAATATATGTCCACTACAACCTATTCCAAGAACATCTCTGTTCTTTAGGCTTTCTTAACTGAGCAATAATATTGTTTATTTCATGACACTCAACATTGACCATTACCAAAATCTGTGTTCATATTTTCACCACAGAAGAATTAATTTTTTCTTAATGTTGAATATTTAAAGTGATTTTATAATAGCTTTACAATGATATTAGCTGTTTCACCTTTGACAGCATAAGATTCCAAAATATTTACTTTGATTCCATGAACTGAATGAAAAAAATTGAACCATTATTGGAATTAACTGATTTTCTGGCTTGAAGCATCCAATGTGATTGATATAACATTGGCATTATTTAACACTTTGCAAAGTTTTCTCTAAAGAAATCAACACAGGCAAACTTCAATGAATGCTCCCTCCCTTTTAAAGACCATCTTAAGTTGTTTTTGCCATGTTGATTGTCTTCAATTAGGAAATGAAGGAACAAGAAGATTAGAGCATGGTCATAGAGGTAGGGAAAAATGTGCCCTACACTAGTTTGAGCACTGTACAAAGTTATTCCCTAAAAAAAAGGAAACAATCTGGGTCACAAAATACAACTCTTTCTCTACTCCCTAAGCCATGGTGCCCTACGGGGGTTGCATCGACCTGGACAAGTGGGTGAATTTTTAAATTAGCACGAAGTCACTACTTTCAAACCATATGTCCACAGAGCTGCTGCTGCCCACTCAGATGGAGCTTTTTTCTAAATCACATGAAGGTTCCCTTTAGACTAGGTGTTGATCTGAATACAACAGTGAGGGAAAAATCCTTTGAAGGATCAGAAGAAAAATTAGGCTTCCCCAAATCATTTCCATCTAGCTCCGAACATATTACATTTCCAGACACCTTTGATTAATTTAAATTTTATTTGAATAGAGAGACCATTCTACAGCTCTAACCTTTTAATGTTCAATCATAGCTGCTCAGCATGAAACATTTTAAGGGCTTTTTCATCAGGTTTGACAAGTTTTTTTTGGTCTTTTTGAATGTGCTTCCATATGACTGTCAAGGAATACTTTCGGAAAAGCTTTTCCTATAACTTTATGGTGTGCCAAAAGAGACATTGGTTTGATGAAGTATGTAATTTTTCCAAATATAACTTTGTTTTTCTTTGGGGGGATTAATTAAAAACCCTATCAATTTATAGGGAATTATCGTTTCAATAAAGAAACAAATCATTATCAGCCATAAAATATTCCAATTAAGTAGCTTCTAGAACTAGTCTTTTCCCCAAAGTCCCTTCTAACCTGGCATTTAACATAAGCTGTATTCTACAGATTGGAGGCATACACAATATTCTGGAAAGATGAAGACAGGGAAAGAGCTTCTCTCTTCTGTTCTTTGGACAAAATTTCACTTGTTCTTTTTCTAGTTCAGAGAGAGACTGAAAAACAGCTAAAGATAATTCACTAATATGAAGAATTCAACTCTCAAAAGAATGCCTTTTATGATAAAATAACTTTTATCTATAGAAATCCAAAGACTTAAAACATATACATAGGGCTTTCCCCAAACTGTGGGAACAGCATGACCGAACTATATATCATTAATCAGATAACAATAGCGTTATACAAAATCAACCATAGCATAGCCTCATTACACAAAACATGTTAAGATTAGGGCATGACAGCTTTCATTTTCTTCATGTTATTTTATTTATTTACTTATTTATTTTTTGTGGTACGGGGGCCTCTCACTGCTGTGGCCTCTCCCGCTGCGCAGCACAGGCTCCGAACGCGCAGGCTCAGTGGCCACGGCTCACGGGCCCAGCCGCTCCGCGGCATGTGGGATCTTCCCGGACCGGGGCACGAACCCGCGTCCCCTGCATCGGCAGGCGGACTCTCAACCACTGCACCACCAGGGAAGACCTATTTTATTCTTTTGCTCATGGAATAGTAACAAAAACTATTGAGTTATTTACCACTCCTTTATTATTTGTGCTTATCTTCATTCTGCAAAATAATAATTAAAAAATCCCATACGAATTGAAATGGGATAAAAGAGCTCAACAGATGTAGCTGTATCTCCCATATGAAAATAAACGGAATATTTTCCTTAATCAATCAGAATGAATAATGTTGATGGGCTTGGCTGTGACTAAATCAGGGCCGCCGGCTCCAGCTACCTTGTGTGATTTCATCTTTTCAACCAGACTAAAAAATGCTTTCCCTCCTTCACACTGGACAACTTCATTTTCACACGTTCAGTTTAACAAAACTCAAAAGGAATTCTAAAACCTTCGCCTGTCTCATAAAATGTTTACCAGATATGTCTACAGGATGGCAGCTGTGCTAGCATGTTTCATAATAAGGAGAAATAAAGTGGCCAAGTAAACTCTACTGAGGAGCATAAACAATCATAATCACGGGAGGTTGTTTATTGTCGGTCATGCTACAAGGTCACATTTTTTGGCAATTTTGTTTAAAACTTCACTTAAACAACTGCCTGCTATAGAACATCCTGGACAACTGGAAGGCTGCCTTTGTTTAAATCAGCTTTGAGAATATGACTGAGTCAGTGACACCCCTTAACTTTCAATTTTTCGCAGGAGTTCAAATGCATCTGTTTTTGAGCTTCAATGTATATTTCCACAACTATTACCATAACAACCCAGCATAAGCACATTAAAAAAAAAGGAGGCATTGGTCTTCTTTACCAATCCTCCTGTTTACAACATAGTCAACACAGTAAGACCTTCAGGGAATAAGAGGTAAAAGAATAATAAATCTAATATGCTGAGACTTTTGTGCATTTGTTATTATAAGCATTTATATTCCAGTTTGAAATAATTTACATATATTAGATTATTGCTCTATTGTTATCCTATGAACAATAACATTACTAATTGTATCTCTATTATCATTATATAACTATTATATAAATATCTATTAACTGTCTATTATTATTCACAAAAATTCCATTTTACAGATGAGTAAACTGAGGCATAGAGATTTCAGTTCCTTAACCAAAGTCACATTGCTTGTAAGTGGTGGAAACAGATTCCATCCTCAGCCAAATCTGATCACAGAACTCATGTACCTGACCTCTACCCTATATAGTTTTGTAGGAATCAGTTTTCTTCTGTTTGATCTTCTTGAAATATTCCTTTCTACTCTTTCTGAGGGTTCTGGGGTCTCAGAGATTACCAAAGCTAAGCTAAGATTTACACTTCTGTTTTCATGAGTGGTGTTGGGCTGTAAGTGATGAAGAAAGATATATACATAAAAATTTCCAGTAATTACATTCCTGGATTACTTGCAGTGAAGAGAAAGGAAGTCAGTCACATTCTTCTTGAATGCTACCATTAAGTCACGCTTTGGCATTTCTACACTGACCCACAAGTAAACTATGGTTTTCATCATCTTAGTCCAGTCTGTAGCCATGCTAGTTATTACTAAACAGAGGAGCACTCATTCTCTTATGACAAATTGGTGCCTGAGATGTCACTGGTGGGCAAAGAGTCTTCTCTGAAAGCCATGCAGCCTGTGGCCATGTAAAAAAGTATACATCCTAGAAGGTGGTCAGTCATTGCCACCTGGTGGTTAAAGCGATTTAACCTTCTATGTAGGTAGAGAAATCAGCAAGGCCATGGCTGGCTAGTTCACTCAATTTTACTGACTTTTGGCAGTGGAGACACTTATTTAGTGACAGATGGTTTTAAATGTTAAACAGAGTTAATTCCTACCCCAAATTCATTTCCATCTCCCATATTTTTATATCTCCTCTGATTATCTTACTTTTCTGTTTCTGCTCCACTTTCATAGAGCTGGAAAAATATCCTACCGAAGCTCTAGATTCAGGACTTTTCACAATGCAGTCCATTCTGAGACAGACTTTATTATCTCAGAATATATCTTGATTGCCCTGAAGACATAGATGTAAATTTTTTAAGGACATTATTCAAAGATGGTGGTTTCTGAAGGGCTTTGGGATCTGATACAGGGAATATATTCTTTAAATATTGCCTGTTGGTATTGTCATGATGTGTCGGAAGCCAGATGTGTGATTTGGGGTCCAGAAATAAAAGAATGATGGGGTAAATATCTAAATCTAAAATGAAGCCAGTAATGACTGGCTCGTGACATTAAATAGGCTAAAAAGAGAGGAGAACCAACAGAAAAATTTACAAAACTGGTGCATATAAATTGCAGTCCTTCTGATTTCATTTAATAGCAAGGTGATGGTATATATAAAAAAGATCATGGTGCTTAAAAGAAAGACATACTTTACTTACAAATACAATAATAAATGAATAAAGTGAATATCCTAGTTACTTCTCACAGTTTTTGTCCCAAGGCAAGAAAAGAGCTGGCTAAAGCCACACAAATGTAATCAGTAATCCATGTCCTTCTTTCCTTGGCAATTTTCTGTCTCCATAGTTGTAGAAACATCGTGGAAAATCAAGTGTCTCAGATGAAGTCTCTTCTTTTCAGATATGGGAATAACTTGGTCCACGTCTCACTCTTTTTGTGACAAGTTACCATCTTAGAGAAGGTTCCGTAGCTTTTATTCTATACTGTGTGGGGTGTCTATTATTAACCCCTCTTCCTTTGTCTTTTCCTTCTAGCAGGGACAGAGTGATCTGAGGAAGTATTTAAAACAAACTCACATTTTCTGAAGCCATATTAAAATATACCACACGGTCAGTGTTATCACTAGACAACCACAGAAGCAAGCTTTGGACCATTAAGCCGAATAGACAATATTTTGACAACCGTTTTAGAGACCATACTTATCTCCTAATCTCGAGCTATGGTTTCACTACCTATACATATATATTTTTTTCTAGTCCTATAATCATGCATAAAAATACAATAAAAGGGGATTAAACACCCCTCTCCCTTGTTGTCAGCACCACATCTCATTGTACATTTTATTTCTACAGGATCCCATAAAGACAGCTATGCATCAGCAGGAAAATATACTTCCTAACATTCAAATTCAATGATGCAGATAATAGGGAACCAGCATCCTCAGTGTGAGATATATGCTGTCCTTGGTCCCTGGCCCAGATGTTAGTAACAACCAATAAACTGTATTATACACATATATTAAAAAAAGCAGCTTGAAGGAATGGGCTGCTTAGCTTAGATTTATTAGGAGACGTCTTTAATATGCCATATGGCAGCTTGGCTCTCGGAAGCAGCGCAGCCTTGTGAAGGAAGGGATTGAAGTGTGATGACCAGTCCCGGCACAAGCATGGATACCCCTCCAGGGAAACAAGTGCTTGCTGCAGGACTTTTCACCAGTGTCACCCATGGTATGTGTCTTAGTAGTCCGTTATGTCTCAATATGTTTTCAGTCAGAGCCGAGATCTCCATTATCCCCACTGTTTAGAGAAATCTCTGTCCATCTCTAGGATGGGGGATGAGAGGAAGAGAGGGCAGGGCTGAGATCCATCATGTTATTTAACCTAGCTTCTGCCTTTTATTGAAACACTTTGTGTAGAAATACAAACTAGGGGATTTGCAATGGTTTTAAAAGCTATTACTCAAGTAAATGGAAAAGTGGCATCGTGTAGGTTGTTTGGAATACCAGAGAGCACAAAATAGATTTTTCTTCTGCTTGAAGATGGCTGTGTGAGAACTACTTTCCTTTATTCGAACATCATGCCTTCCACACATAAAGGCTTTTTATTCAATGATCTGTATCAGTCGTGCGCTAGGAAGGTAATGAAAATGTTTCATTAACATGCAAGGTAATGTCATCAATATGTTAAAGCCGATAGGGAACAGTCGCTGTGATACATGTGCACTAACTGCATCTTTGCAAGTTAAAAATGCAAATATACTTTCTAGGCAAATGACAGGGCAAGTTTTATGGTTTACATTTTTGTAAATTTATTATTTAACTTTTTGTAAATATTTCAGGTCCTTGCTGAGTCCAAGAGCTGGAGTTATTAAAAAGGAATGACATAACATGTTTTGCAAATGCAAACTCAGTGAATAGAGGCATATTTAAAATGAAGCCATGAGAAGAATACACATCACTTATCTGATAATTCTGCTAAAATGAAAAATCTGAATCTAATCATGAGGCAATATCAAGCAAACACAATTTGAGGAACATTCTGAAAAATGGCCAGCCTGTAATCTTCAAAAGTGCCAAGGTCATAAAAGTCAATGAAGGACTAAAGAATTTTCTTAGAGTCAAGGAGATATAACAGACATGAAAACTAAATAAAACATAAGATTCTGAACAGGACACTTTGGCTTAAATAGGGACACTGTTGGGGCAACTGGTGAACTTTGAATGGGGTCTGTGGCATAGACTGAACCAATAATGTAAACGTTCTGGTGTTGATGGTTGCATTGCAGTTATGTAGGAAGTGTCCTTTTCGGTAGGATATAGAAAATAAAATATTTAGAAGCAATGGAGCATCATGTTAAAAATTTACCCAAGCGATTCTGTAAAAAAAAAAAAAATGTTCTTTATACTATTCAACTTTTCTGAATTGCAGTTATTTCAAAATAATAAAAATTAAGCTGCCTTTTATCTCTGATTTTTAAATTTCTTTGGTGGCTCCTTGGGAAAGGAAGTACTTGCTAATTCAATTGGTAAAAGCAGCCAAATCTAAGAATTATATAAAAGAGATAACTGGCTAATTACTTATCATTATTTCTGGAATATATTAGTGGTATAAAATTAAAATAATTATGAAATAATTGCATGAGTAAAATGGCATTTAATATTTTAATTTGTTCCTAAATCATTTGATTAATTGTTAGGTAATATTATTAAACTGAGTAAATGCCACAGAAACAGTCATGAAAGTATTATGCTATTAAAATACAACTCATGCTGTTCAGTTCAATGAAAAGTTTCTCATTAACTTTTTAAAGTGCAATTTTCTCTTTGTAACAAGGCCAACTTCATCTATAAATACTGCGTCTTTGACAGAAAACTTGTAGTACTATAGACACTGTCTTGTTTAACCTTTGAGCATTAACTGATATTTGAGTAGTGATATTTGCAGAAGAGCTGCTATGGTTTCAGGTTGACAAGCCATTAACTCTTCTTTCCCTAAAGCAACTACTAAACAATTCACTTGGAAATTTTACGATTAGATTTTCCACTTAGCTGTTTACCACTTATTACTTCATTCCTCCTCCTTGAACCTTTGAATTCTTTAAATATCACTAATGTATTTGGTTTTTATTTTTCCGCCAATTTTTAAAAAAAATTTTTTTTTTATTGATTGGCAACTAATTGTGGAAGAAAAAACTCAACATGGGCATGCATTCAATTTGACTGTGTTCATGTTTATCTTTAATAGCAGTTTATTTTAATGTGGCAGGATGTTTACTCAGGCTTTTGAGCCAAGGCATGCTGACTGAAACAGTATTGCTTGCTGAGTAGCTGATAGGGTGTTTGGGGGTAGACTTTTTGCAATAATGAGTGAAGAGAAAAATGTAACTATACCTAGGCAGGGATTGATAAAAATCTTAAAAATCATCAAGTTCATGTCTTTAGTCTTCTGAAATGAAGACCTTGTTACTACACGAAGCTACAGGAATGGTCCACTGATCCTCAGGTATCCACAGTGATCCATGGAAGCACAAAAACCAGATAGAGACACAGGCCCATTACAAATGTCATATTGAAATAAACCCTAAGGGATTTTCTATAAATATCTTCTTCTGTAGAATTTTGAAAAGTCTGTATTACTTGCTTTTTTTCCTCTTTTTTTCTTTTCCTTTTTTTTTTTTTTTGCATGTTAAATGGGGAATTTTTTTTGGCATTATTTTCTTTTTATAATTTTATCCTGGTGGCCCAGGTGAGAAAGAAACCGTGAAGAGGAAATTAACTTTTAGTTATAAATTGGCAATGTTAAGCTTAATGGGCTTTATGTTTTGTTTGAGCTCCAAGCCATTGACAACTTGGTACTCTCTTTGTACAGTTGTGCTCATTCCATGACTAAATATTTTATCTTTCTCCTCCACTCGGAGGAACATTTTCAGAGGTTGGGCAATTTTCTTCTTCCCTGTGACAAAAGAAACATCTGTGTTCCATCTTATTTCATTCATGTTTTCTGTCCTGAAGAGACTGGAAATTGTGTGTTGCCGGGTGTTTGAGAGCACAGGGGCAGTGCTATTCATACAGTGATGTTTCCCTAGGTCACCTGCTACTGGGGCACCATATGGCATCTGTGGTAGACGTCCAACTGTGAAGTCCAGAGGAGGAGGGAGGAAGTTCTCTCTTCTTTCTGGTCTGAGGGATTTTTTTTAATCCATCTTGAGTGTAATAGGAATATCTAAGTGAGTTGATAACAAAAATTTTAGAAGACATGGTAGGATTATACGCATTACAAGCCATAATTTATCGTTTTCTAGGTAAAGGGCAAAAAGAAAAAGAATGTTGTTTATTTTCTTTGCTTTAAATTTTCATTATGGGACGTTTTTAGATAGCTTATGTTTTCCTAATAGGTATTTTACCAACTATAAGGCAGGAATGTAGGAAGAATTTATTTTTTGTTATAGTTCTGGGGTCTAAGGTCAGTAAGAAAAGAAATTATCTGAACTTAAACTTGCTTTTAGTTATGACTAGATCATTTTGGCATTCCAAATATTTATGCATTGGCTTTATATTCACACATTTAGTCTAAAAATATTGACATGTTATTAAAAATAGAAGATACTGGGTCTTATTTTTTTACCAAATTTTTTCATATTTTAGCACATTATGTACAGTACATTTAAATTCTAAAAAAAGTTTTGATGGAGAGAATTTTTAGAGCTAAAATAAATGCTGTTTTAAGAAGAATGTATTCAAAGAAAAGAAACTTCTTAAGGAAACCTTTGTAGCAATAACATTTTTCAAACTTTTAAGCTCATATCATTTATTATAAAATGTGGTGCACTTCATCTGGAGGTCGGGTGTAGTAAGAAATATCAACTTCTGAAAGTTAGTATTTAATAAGGTAAGAGATTTATTTCCATGGAACTTCAGCATCTAGTTTAAAAATGTTAATTAGGGCTTCCCTGGTGGCGCAGTGGTTGGGAGTCCGCCTGCCGATGCAGGGGACATGGGCTCGTGCCCCGGTCGGGGAAGAGCCCACATGCCGCAGAGCGGCTGGGCCCGTGAACCATGGCCACTGAGCCTGCGCGTCCAGAGCCTGTGCTCCGCAAAGGGAGAGGCCACAGCAGTGAGAGAGCTGCGTACCGCAAAAAAAAAAAAAGTTAATTAAATAATTCAAATATTGCTTAACATCACTGATCATTTAAACTCAACCAAATTTTACAAATTTGGAGCAACTTAAGACTTCCCAAAACAAATATTATTGAAGTGAATCTAAAATATTAAAAACTATAGACAAAGAAGAAAATAACCTGAACTTTCTTCAAAACTTAAAAAATCCTCATGATTGTTAAAACCAAAATATTGCTTTAACTTTTATAACTATGAGACAGCTTCTGGTAGTCTGCTTATTCTACGTTTAGAAATATCCAGTAATGTCAAATACTTAGCTGGTATGGATTCTTGATTCAAGTACATTAAAAAAATTTTTCTTTATATGTTTAAGCATGCCCCAACTTCTGAATTAATTATATTCAAATATTACTTTGGTTGGTTTTTGGAATTTAGAATGTATTAACCTGTAGAAACAACAATTTAAACAGTGACTTGGATTATGGCAAATCTTATCCCTGTTTTTGGCTGAACGGTGATGTGTTTTAGTCTGTTCAGGATGCTATAACAAAATACCATAGACAGGAAGCTTATAAAAAGTCAGAAACTTATTTCTCACAGTTCTGGAGGCTGGGAAGTCCAAGATCAAGGTGCCAGCAAATTCTGTGTCTTGTGGGAGCCCACTTCCTGGTTCACCAACCAATATCTTTTCACTAGTCCTCCCACGTTGGAAGGGGAGGGGAACTCTCTGCAGTCACTTTTATAAGGTCACTAATCTCATATATGAGGACCTTGCCCTCATCACCTAATCACCCTTCAGAGGATCCCCCTCCTAATACCATGACACTGGGGATAGGTTTCAACATAAGAATTTCGAGGGGACACAAACATTCAGTCCATAGCATAGTGCTAGTACTTTTCTAGCCCTTATGTAAGTTTATAGCAATATTTCTTGAGGTTCCATCTTAGAAATAATAGAGATGCATCTTTACGCACAGTTGCACCTTTTTAAAAAATTTTTAATTTATTTAATTTATTTATTTTGGCTATGTTTGGTCTTTGTTGCTGTGTGCAGGCTATCTCTAGTTGTGGCAAGCAGGGGCTACTCTTCGTTGCGGTGCGTGGGCTTCTCATTGCGGTGGCTTCTCTTGTTGAGGAGCATGGGCTCTAGGCATGCGGGCTTCAGTAGTTGTGGCACGTGGGCTCCAGAGCGCAGGCTCAGTAGTTGTGGCACATGGGTTTAGTTACTCTGTGGCATGTGGGATCTTCCCAAACCAGGGCTTGAACCCATGTCCCCTGCTTTGGCAGGCAGATTTTTAACCACTGCACCACCAGGGTAGCCCATGCACCTTTTTTTATTTGCCTGCTTCCATTCCCCATGTATTTGTCTCCACTCTCTACTACTTCCCCAGCTCATGGGGGATAGTCAACTGTTCAAACAGAAACAGATGTTAAATGTCATAGCTCCAGAGCTGTTAGAGAATGGGCAAGTTCTCTCAGTACTAAAGATGGAGTAAAGACCCCTTCTGGAGGTGGAGGCAGGGGCATGGGTATAAGAACTGGAAGAAGGGCAGGAGATTACATAGATAAAGCTAGATTACCTCTGGTAGAAGAAAAATGTCAGTATCAGAGGAAGGGTTTTGAGAGTTCTGCTACTCAAGGTGTGGCCCGTTGGCCAGCTGCATTAGTATAAATGAAAATCTTGTCAGAAAAGCAGAATCTTAGGCCCCACCCCAGACCCACAGAATCAGAGTCTATATTTTAATTGAAGAATAATTTAATATGAGAAGCATTGCTTGGGAGGAGTGCAAGATTTTATATCAGGGAGGACACTCTATGTTCTCTCTGTGCTTTTATCAGCCCAGCGTACTCATGTATCTTTTAAAAAAGATTTTGGTATTGTTTGGGAAACTGATCTAGATCCTCTAGATTGTCATTAAACCACTGGGGCTCTTATCCTAATTTCTTCTGATTCTGTTTTTCAACCATCACCCTGAGTCTCTGCCCTTTGGACATGACCTTCATTTCTGTATTAACTCTTAGCTCCTGTTCAAGGTCCTGATGTATTCTTTTCTTCTTAGAATTACCACTGGCATTTATTTTGCTTTCCTCCTTCTGTATGCTTTCTTAGATTCCATATAATACATTCTAAGTGAACTGCCACGTTTGCTGGGCACGCTGTACCTCTCAAAGAGGGATTCAGACCATGTCTGGTATCCTTTTGAGGTTAGAAAGCAGGACATATATCTTCTTTGGATCAGGCTTGTCAGAGGGTGAGAAGAAAGACGAGTAATACTATATTGGTGATTAGAATGTATCTTAGTTTGTTCAGGCTGCTATGACAGAGTACCATAGATCAGGGGGCTTATAAACAACAGACATTTACTTCTTAGAATCCTTGAGGCTAGAAGTCTGAGATTAGAGTCCTACTGTGGTCAGGTTCTGATGAGACCCCTCTTCTGAGTTGCAGGTGCCTGCTTCTCATGGTATTCTCACATGGTAGGGAGCAGAGAGTGAAACAAGATCTCTCATGACTCATATAAGGGCACTAATTCCATTCATGAGGGCTCCACACTTCTGACTTCATCTAATCCTAATTATTTCCCAAAGGTTTCTCCTCCTAATACCATCATACGGAGGGGAGGGGTAGTGTCTCAATATATGAATTTGGGGGGAATCTCAAATAGTCCTTAACAGGAGGCAATAGAGTGAGTTCATATATTCAGTGTATGTTAGAGATGAAAGGGAATCTTGGGACCAAGGGTGGTCAAATGACTTGATTAAAATTTTAAAGTTAGTGAGAAAGCTGAACTTGGTGCGCAATTCATTTGTGTTCTGTCACCATGGTAACCACTAGTTTCTGAGGCTGGCTTGTGTTGTATATTTAGATTAATAAAGAAACTAATAATGAAAGAAGCATCCTTGTTTTAATTTCTACTACGTATATGGTACTGTTTTGGGCTATCTATGTATTTAGCTAGCGAGCATTATATATGTGTGTATATGTATAAGTATATATATATATATATATATATATATATATATATTTCTCCTAATCTTCACATTAACTCACTCAGATAGGCATTCCTCTCCTTATTTTTCAAAGAGAAAACTAAAGCTCAGGAAAGTCAGGTCACTTGCCTAATATCACATACTTAGTTATTGACAGAATCAGAATTTGAACTCTGTCCAACTTTAAATCATCTGGAACTTTTATTATTCCCCTAGGTCTACCTCTTATCATAGATAGTTCCTGCCTGGGTCATCAATTCACCTGAAAAGGTAGAATAATACAGTAATTAAAGGCATAGACCCTGGAGCCAGAACCTTGTACAAATTCCAGCTTTGCGTTTGTAAGCTGTGTGATCTCTGGCAAGTTACAGAACCTCCTTGTGCCTCAGTTTCCTCAACTGTAAAATGGGACTGATAACCAGAACATCCATCAAGTAGAGTTGCTACTAAGATTAATTTAAGGCATTTAGAAGAGTTTCTGGGCATGAAAAGTGACTAATAAGTGTTATCTATAATTGTTATTATCATTAAAGATGCATCATAATTATTTTTAAGCATAATCGGGAAGTAAAGATATTCAATAAGTGTGAATTATTTCATTAAGTTTGTGGTACTTGTAAGATCCTTTCCACTGTCTGTTTATACAGGTAGCTGGTATATACAGTGGTTATAAAGATATGTGTTGATGATATAAATTTCCAGAGAGTTCTCAATTTTGGTTTTGATTAGCAAGGTTAAAAAATACAAAATAATTAATTTTTGCATGCAGGGTGTATTCTTCTGAGGTCAGTTGTGATTATCCTAGCTTTTAATAGATTTCAAAACCAATAGTTACTTTTAAAATAATATGTTAGCCTAGTTTTGAGCCCAAAGGGAGACATGCCCCATGAAATGATTAAACATATGAGAAGATGCATGGGAAATGAGCATCTAAACTCAGATAGAAATTTATTACCTGGAATGGTAAATTATATAAAGGTTGTATGAATTAGGGATCTTAAAAGCATTCATGCAAAAGCCAAAGCTCTAGTATATATATATATATATGTATATTACAGATTTTTGTTTATGATCAATACTACAATCAGAGATCACTCCATTATTTTAAATCATGCTGGCCCAGTGAACTCATTGACATTCACAGCTATTTACGTTTGCTCAATACCAGAAGGAAATTCGCTTGATATGAGTGATGTCACACAATAAAATGACTCGATTGCATATTTGAAATTATATCCTTCCGTTTCATTCAAAAAAGAGCTGCACTTTAAAAATTGTTAAGTGCTTAGGAGTGCAATAAAGACTAAAGGAAACCATTGACCTAATACTGTTGATCAACATTTTAGTTTTTTTTCTTTTTTAATCTCAGAAATTGAGCTAAACACCCAGCTCAAAGGTTCCAAGAGAGAAAGTTTTCAAGGTCAGTCTCTTTCCACCCTGTGGTTTAAAGCCAAGGCCTCTTATTTGGGTAGCAATTTTTACGCGGGCCTCTCTCACTGTTGTGGCCTCTCCCGTTGCGGAGCACAGGCTCGGGACGCACAGGCTCAGCGGCCATGGCTCACGAGCCCAGCCGCTCCGCGGCATGCGGGATCTTCCCCGACCAGGGCACGAATCCGCGTCCCCTGCATGGGCAGGCGGACTCTCAACCACCGCGCCACCAGGAAAGCCCATAGGTAGCAATTATTTTTTAAATGGCCTTGAAGATTTCTGATCTTCGGTATAGAATATGTAATAAGCATTGATTACTTTTATTCTGTTCTAATTTAATTTTACTCTTTGTGTCTTTTATACCTTAATGCTTTTATGTTAAAAATAAGGATCAAATGAGTAAAGTAACAATAGAAGACATTCATCAGCTCATAGAGTTATATGCATTTCTATTTTTAGAAAGAATTCGGTCAAGATGGTTAACTTATATGTTCTCTTAAAAAGGTAATTAGTAGTAGAACATTTAAGTACCAAAGTATAATCCCTTGCAAAAGTTGGGTTGAGGCAACCCAGCCCAGGTCCCTGTCCAGCTGTGCAGTCATATTGGGTCTAGCGCATTGATGGCTTTCTCTGTGTCATTTTTAGGGTGTGGCTCTTGTCTCACAGTTCAGACACTGGATTCACATTCTGTTGCAGTAGGTTAGAGAAGGCAGGGAGAAGGGGAAAAGTGTAAATTCTCTTTTTTTTTTTTGCCTTGAGAGCAAGAGAAGAAGATGGATGTCCCAGCTTAAGCAGAGAGAGTAAATTCACTCTTCTTGTGCCTTTTTGTTCTTTTCAGGTCCTCATTGGATTGGGTGATGCCCACCTGCTTTGGGGAGGGGGATCATCTTTATTCAGTCTACTGATTCAAATGCTAATCTATCTCTTCCTGAGACCCCCTCACAGACACACCCAGAAATAATGTTTTACCAACTATCTGAGCATCCCTTAGCTCAGTCAAGTCGACACATAAAATTAACCATTGCAACTACGGCTTACATTTCATTGGTCAGAATAAAGTCATGGCCTCATCTAGTTGCAAATGAGACTGGGAAACCTTGAGCACCCTTACTGAAAAATGAGTGAGTGTAATTACTAAAGAAAGAAAGAGAGAATGGGGATTAGGTGTTTATTAGCAGTCTCAGTCACCCATCTATTCAATCGATCTGAATAGTAAGTCAAACGTTTAAGGGCAGGGATGGCAACTAACTTTGTACCCTCTAACAGTTCATGAAGAGAAAACAAACATTTCCAGAAAACTTGTAAGGAAGATGAGAGAATCTCAGGTTATCACACCTGGAGGAGCATTGACACATCATTTTCGAATATATGTTAGGGAGTCAGTGTTCACACTTCTAGACTAAAGAGAGAAAGAATGACAGGAGGAAGAGTCAGAACATGTTTTATTTTGAGAGTGATAAGATAAACATGTCAGCTTCTCAATCTGATAGCATCTCAGAGGGTGGCATTTCCTTCATGGGACAAGCAGGGGAGGGCAAGAGCCAGAAACTAGATTTTTGTCAGGGCATTTGGAATTAACTTAATGGAGAGATTAGACACGTTCTCCAAAATAAGAAGAAGAAACTGGTATATAAATTGGAATTCCAGTTGAATTTATAATGTGCAGTTTGTAGCTCATTTTCAGTGCTTGTAATGCTTTGCTTCATTGTCTTTCACTGATAAATATCATGGTGCATGGAAATCTCCATTAGCTAATAGAATATTCTGAACAAGCAGGGAATCAAAGCAAAATAAAATTGAATCGCTTTCAGGGATAGTCCTGGTGATTTCTAATAAGCATCCTTGTCCCCTCAAAAGGGAACATGTTTCTAGCACTTTCTAAAACATATGTGTACCAATTAGGCTCTTTCAGAACGCAAGGAATAGCAACTTGCTCAGTTTACCATAGTTAAAAGAAGGTGGGTATAGAGCTGGAGACAAGGGGTGATGGTTATATAGAGCTCCTGTGCTAGGTCAACTATAGGAACCTGCTAAGTTATGCTTTCCTGCTTGTATTATTCATGTCCTGCTTTGGGGTCTTCCTATTTATTAGAATCACAAGCAGTCTTAGATAAGAGCGTAACTGCCTGGGCAGTGGTAGTGAAGTGTTAATCAATCTGTATAGACTTCTGCCTGGGATGTTCTGTGTCAAAGAAATGTGTTCAAAGGCCCCAAGCTGATAAAGCATGATGGAGTCAAAGGTTTCTATGTCAGATGGATGGGCATGAGGACAGGGGATTGAACAACTGAACAGATAAAAAACACAGACTTAATTTTGCAACTGACTACTTGGAAACCATGCCCCAACACAGATGCTAAGGCGCGGATAACATAGGCATGGCAGACTTCACAGATTGGGGGCAGATAATACCCACAAGCAGCATTCCAATGTGCGACATAATCATATACATGGATTTGCAGGATGTATAGTCTGCTTTCTTCAAGGCATTCTTATTACGTAAATATTTGATAAGCCAAAGTGTTTAATATCTGGGATGGGGCAGCTGGAAGGAGAGAAGCAATGCTAATAGCTTTTGCGACGTGGAACTAAAATCTACCCTTGGATATTGTAACCACCACCAGAAGCTGCATTGGGAGAGCCTGCCGTAGCACCAACCTGGAGAGCTGGTGCCTAAGTGTCAGGGGGGAAATTCAGAGAGATCTTCCACTTGCTGAGAGATGACAGTGGGTTCTAGTGTGGAGGATTGACACACTTCCTCAAATTACTCTCTATCAAGGAGTTCAGTGATTTATTTTTCAGCTCTTTTAAATCCCATTGTATATTGTGAAGTATCATTTATGGCAAAAAAGTTTTTTTGTAGTGTGTTAAGTTCAGGCTGCTATAACAATACACCATAAACTAGTTGGCTTAAGAATAATGGAAATTTATTTTTCACAATTGTGGAGACTGGGAAGTCTAAGCTGAAGGCACCAGCAGATTTGGTGTCTGGTGAGTGCCTACTTCCTGGTTCAGAGACAGCCATCTTTTGGCTGAAGTCTCCTAAGGTAGAAGAGGACAAGGGAGCAATCTGGGGTCTCCTTTACAAGGGCACTAATTCCATTCATGAGAGTTCCACCCCGCCATGACCTAATCAAAGGCCCCACCTCCAGATACCATCATATTGGGGATTAGGTCCAACATATGAATTTTGGAGGGACACATACATTCAGTCTACAGTAGTAGCAAAGACGTGTTTCTGTGAACAAGAAGCATTGTCTTTAAAGGCTAAGTTCTAAGCAGTAAGATTCTTTGACTGCCCGGGATGCATGTGTACCTTCCTGTCCTGGGCATGGTAGCTCTTCCAGGGCATCATCTCCTTCCTCAGGGTTAGGTCAGTAAAGGGAGATCACACCAGAATGACAGACTTCCAGGAGTCTCCCTTTGACACATTCATACAGACATTTAACCAGGCCAACACTCTTAACCCCCCAACCCCAGCCAGGGTCTTCTAGTAATTGCCACCTCAGTGTCTCAGAAATTCCAGCCCCCTTCCTTTCCGGGATCTGTCCCGGGGTTTGGGAATTTTATTCTGTGAGGGAGGGATTTCTCTATGCTGCTATTAAGACTTCGTTGGGAATCCCCTTGACCTAATTTTGAATCAGGAAGAAAGGAATGATTTTTAAGAATTCAAATTCTCCTACCCTTTTCTTTTTTAACAGCTTTATTAAAATATATTACATATACCATAAATTTCACCCATTTAAAGTGGACAATTTAGTGGTTTTTAGTATATTCAGAGAGTTGCACAACTATCACCGGACACTTTCATGACCCCCAAAAGAAACCCATATGTATTAACAGTAAATTCTCATTCCCTCAACCCCTGACAACTATTAATCTACTCTCTGTCTCTATGGATTTGTCTATCCTGGATATTTCATAAACATAAAATCATACAATATGTGGTCTTGTGTGATTAACTCCTTTCACTTAGGATATTTTTTAAGGCCTGTCTATGTTGTAGCATATATAAGTAATACATGCTAATGTATTACTAATGTCAAATAATATTCCATGTGTAGACATACTACATTTTATTCATCAATTGATGGTGATTAGGTTTTTACTTTTTGGACATTATGACTAATGTTTAATGTACAACCTTTTATGTGGATGTATGTTTTTATTTTCTCTTGGGTGGAATTGCTGGATCATATGTTTTAACGTTTTGAGGAACTGGCAAACTGTTTCTTAAAGTGGCTGCATCATTTTACATTCTCACCAGTGGTATATGAGGGTTCTAATTTCTCTACATCCTTGACAACATTTATTTTTTTTCTTTCACTTTAGTGGATATGGAGTGGTATCTCACTGTGTCTTTGATTTCCATTTCCCTAATGACTAATTACGTTGAGCATTTTATCATGGGTTTATTGGCCATTTGTTTATTTTCCTTGGAGAAATGTCTGTCCAGATCCTTTGCTCATTTTTAATTTGATTATGTATCTCTTTATTATTGAGTTGTAAGAGTTATTTCTAGATTTGGATGCAAGTCCTTTATCACATATATAATTTTTAAATACTTTCATACATATGCTTTTTGATGGTGCCCTCTGAGGCACAAAAGCTTTTAATTTTAGTGAAGTTCCAATTTATCTCTTTTTGTTGCTTCTACTTTTGGTGTGGTATGTGAGAAACCATTATCTAATCCAAGATCACAGAGATTTACTCATATGTTTTCTTCTAACATTTTTGTAGTTTTAGTTCTTGTATTGAGGTCTCTGATCCACTTTGAGTTAACTTTTGTGAACAATGTGAGCTAGGAATTCAATTATGGACTCACAGTTCTATTCCATTGACTTATACACTTATCCTTAAGCTAGTACCACACTGTCTTGATAACTGTAACTGGGTACTAAGCTTTGAAAAGAGGAAGATTGACTCTTCCAACTTTGTTCTTTTTAAGATTGTCTATTCTGGGTTTCTTGCATTTGCATATGAATTTTAGGATCAGCTTGTCAATTTCTGCAAAAAAGCCAAATGAGATTTTGATAGAGATTGCATTGAGTCTGTAGATCAATTTAGCCATTTTAACAATGTTAAATCTTCCAATGCATGGACATGGGGTATCTTTCCATTTATTTAGATCTTTAGTTATTTTCAACACTGTTTTATATTTGTGTGTATAAGTCTTGTGTATGTCTTGCCCTTATTTTGCTAAATTTATTTCTAAGTACTTTATTCTTTTTGATGGTATTTTAAGTTGAATTGCTTTCTTAACTTTGTTTTTGGATTATTCATTGCTAGGATATAGAAAAATAATTCATCTTGCAATCTTGCTGAGCTCATTTATTAGCTTTAATATTTTTAGTGGATACCTTATATACACACAAGTTCATGTCATGTGTAATTTAAGATAACTTTACTTCCTTCTTTTCAATCTAGTCTTTCATCTGTTCTTCTTGTCCAATTGCTTAATTGTCCTGGCTAAATCCTCTAGCAGAATGTTAAATAAATGTGGGGAGAGCCAACATCCTTCTATTGTTCCTCATATTAAGGGGAAAGCTTTTCGTCTTTTACCATTAGGTATGATATTAGCTGTGGGGTTTATTACAGATACACTTTGTCAGGTTGAAGAAGTTCCCTTTTACATAGCATCTCTAGATATTGATTCCTCTCCAGAGATTATTGTTATCATTGTTTGTTTGCTTGCTTTTTAATTTGTTTTGTACTTGGCTACACTAGTACTTGGCTGGAACTTGTATCTCTGCTGGCTTACCATTACACCCAGTATGGATCGTCTGCAGAACCTGGGAGGATGGGATCTGCTGGGACTGAACAGCTGCCAAATCTATCTGGAGTTGCTCTTCCACACTGGGGAGCCAGGGGAGGTGGAAGCTGCAACTCGAGTTGCCTGAGAAAGAGGGACTGCACTCTTCACCAACTGCCCCAGCCTATATCTTCCCTATTAAGTGGGAGTTAGGAGTGAGAGAATAGGCATTTCTACCAGGCTGCAGCCAGACCCAATATAGGTCTCCTATAGCAGTAAGCTGTGAAAAATGGAATCTGCTGATGATCACCTGCTGCTGAATCTACCTAAAATGGAAGGAGGCAGGGGAGCGACAGGGTGGGGTGCAGATGGAAACTGACTTTCATCTATGGCTCCTGTTGGAGCAGTTTGCCCCCAAGGCTTACCTGTGGGAGATGGCTGCAATCCAAACTGGAATGCCACTGCCTCAAATAGCTCTTACTGGATTTCCTTAGATTTGATGAATAAATGCTTCTCCGTTTGTATAAACCTCAGAGCAATTTTCAGAGAATTTGAAAGATTATCCTTGCTAATTTTGACCAACTTAATAGATGCCCTTTTCTGGGAATGTTTCCCTGAGTCTTCACAGTGCCATTCTGAAAGTCACAACATTTTGTTAAAGAAAAAAAGTATTAATGACACTTGTTAAAACTGTAAGGCAGACTTTATTTAGGGGGGGCAATTGACAGAGGTTGTGAAGACCACTGCAGCGGGGCTTTGTAGTTGGGAAGAGAGGTTGGGCTTAACTCAGAATACAAGAATAAGTGGGAATTTATAGCCAAAGAGCAAGATGGGCGTCAGCTGATGGAAAATTACTCAAGAGGAAACCTCACGGGTATTGGGAAATTCTGACTAATGTGACCCAACAGGATTCTTGCTGAAGGCAGTCTAAGATGATCAGAATCAGCTGGGGAATGGTAAAGGATGAAGAACCTGGATATTGAGGTAACCGGATGTAGCAGATGGAAGATTCTGGCTAAACTGACGTAGCAGGATTCTTGCTAAAATTGGACAATGTGGAAACCAATATGGAAACCCCAAATCAGGGCTTAGTTAAGTAGACAGTTCAGAAAAGGCTGAGTAGAATTTGGTCAAGGAGAGACTATTTGTCATCTTCAGAGACATCTCTTTGAGTTTTCAATTCCTATCCGTGTTTAGAAGGACATGTTTTGCTAATACATTTCTCCAAATTAAAATATATTTTCTTGCCTCAGATTTATGACTAAGGGAGGCTTCTCATGTTTTTCCCTTATTAATGATCTTTTTTCTCAAGGTACCTTGGTGTCTCCACCTCTCTCTATGTGTTGTCCAATACAAGAACCACTAGCTCAGCAGCTGCAACACAGTGTGTTCACATTGAGATGTGCAGTAACCACATGCTGGATTGCAAAATAATGAATATAAAAATGAATATAAAATATCTTACTGATGATTTTTATACTGACTACATGTTGAAATGGTGGTAATCTTCATACATTGGGTTAATGTATTATTAAATATCAACTGTATCTTTTTACTCTCTCTCTTTTTTTTTTTTTTTTTAGTATGGCTACTGAGAAATGTTAAATTTCATAGGTGGCTCACATTACACTTCTGTTGGACGGTGCTGTCCTAGATCACCCCCACTCAGTCAGCTGTAAAGGAAAGGGGATCATATTTTAAGTTTCTTCAGAAGGCATTCTGAGCTTGGCAGGCACACAATGTCTAATAAACTCCTTTTCAGTAAAGACATCTTCAAAGTATTGTGGCTCCCAGGTTATATTTCACTATTAAGAGGTCAGATGTGAAATAATAAAAAATGTATAACCCCCCCAGCAAATAGTCCATTTGGTTGTAACAATAACAATTATAATCTGAATTATTTTCCTATTTACAAATATTTTCACATACTAATCTCATTTGTTCCCAAGTTTCCTTTGATACAGACAGGAATTATTATTAATATTACAACTGTTTTTAGGATTTTTTGAGGTTAAAAGTTTCTAAGGTTAATGAATCATAACAAATATAGTAAAATAACATCTTTTTTTGCAACCTGTTGTAATTAGATTTGATTCAACACATATATATGGACATCTAAGTTCAAAGGACTGTATTACCACAAGGTATTCAGAAAGCCATTAGTAACCTTTAATCTGCCAGGGAAAATAAGATAAATACACAAATGATTGTAGTCTGGTTTTGTAGTATATTGATTAAGGAGAGAATTACTTTCAATTAAGGGGAATCAAGGAAGCATACAGGCTCACACATTATGAAAAAAATAACTCATATCTTTATTATTGTTTGTTTGGTTCTTGGCTGCACTGGTCACTCCAAGTGGAATAAAGCATCTCCATTTCCTATCCCACCTAAGGAAGGAAAACGAATCTAAGAGTATAATCATGGAGGTGTGTAAAATTTCGTTTATAAAGATTCTCATTGGAACATTGTTTATGACATTGGGAATAATTTAATGTTGTTCAATAGGGAATTGATTAAATAATGTGACATTCATGTGAAAAAATACATGAATCAATTATAATTATTTTTAGAATTATATATATTGGCCTAGAAAACATTCATGATATATTGGTAAGCAATAAAGATGGCTTAAAAAGAAAACATCACATCATCACATCTTAAAATATCCTATCTTTATATATTTATGTAAATATATAATCACTATATCCATCTATCTATATGTAGATATACATGTGTCTTCTATATAGGTATCCGTAATTTAATACAATGTGTGTATATTATATATAGCTGCATTTCTACAAGCTAGATTTTTTAAAATGCAGCAAAATGTGAACAGAAGTTGGAGAATTTTTGATGATATTTATTCCATTTTCAAGAATTTTCAATGGAAATATTTTTTATTCAGAAAAAAGTTGATTAAAATAAAGTTTCATACGCAACCTTGTATTTTAGATAAGTCTTGAAGGACAACATGACTGTAAATTTTTCATAGTTACTACCGGAGTTAATGTCTATGAATATACTGTCTATTAAATTATTTTCTCTATATCCTACAGTGGAATTCATCTTTTAGTAGCTAAAATTTCCTGTTATATGGAGATAATTTACTCTGTTTTAGAAAAAAATAGCTAATAAGAGAAGTATAAGAGGATTTTTCTTTTGAGGCCAATGAAGACAAATAGCTAACAACTCTCTGGATTTTAAGAGAAAATTAGAACTACAAATTAAAGATTACATACTTCAACTATAGCTAACTTGCCCTTATATCTTATAATATAGTGAAATAATGCTCCTCTAAAGGGAAGTTGTTTAGAAAGATTTCAAATCTTCATATTTTCTCATTATTTTAAAATCACTAGAAGATGCTATAGTACAATAAACTTGTTTAATTTTTAAATAACAAAGAATTTCCATTAAAATGAACATGAGTGATGGCCATTCAAGATGGTAGAGTAGAAGTATGTGTGCTCACTCTCTCTTGTGAGAGCACTGGAATCACAACTATCTGCTGAACCATCGTCGACAGGAAGACACTGGAACTCACCAAAAAAGATACCCCTCATCCAAAGACAAAGTAGAAACCACAATGAGATCGTAGAAGGGCACAATCACAATGAAATCAAATCCCATAACCACTGGCTGGAAGACTAAAAAACTGGAGAACAATTATACCACAGAAGTCCACCCACTGGAGTGAACGTTCTGAGCCCCATGTCAGGCTTCCCAACCTGGAGGTCCAGCAACAGGAGGAGGAATTCCCAGAGAATCAGACTTTGAAGCCTAGTGGGATTTGATTGCAGGACTTCAACAAGACTGGGGTAAACAGAGACTCCACTCTTGGAGGGCACACACAAAGTAGTGTGCACCTCAGGACCCAGGGGGAAGGAGCAGTGACCCTATAGGAGACTGAACCAAACCTACCTGCTAGTGTTGGAGGGTGTCCTGCAGAGGTGGAGGGTGGCTGTGGCTCACTGCGGGGACATGGACATTGGCAGAAGAAGTTCTGGGAAGTACTCCTTGGCATGAACCCTCCCGGAGTCTGCCATTAGCCCCACCAAAGAGCAGGGGGTAGGCTCCAGTGCTGGGTCACCTCAGACCAAACAACCAACAGGGAGGGAACTGAGCCCCACTCATCAGCAGAGTAAATTTTTACTGAGCTCTGCCCACCACCAGTCCCTCCCATCAGGAAACTTGCACAAGCCTCTTAGATAGCCTCATCCACCAGAGGGCAGACAGCAGAAGCAAGAAGAACTACAATCCTGCAGCCTGTGGAACGAAAACAACATTCACAGAAAAATAGATAAAATGAAAAGGCAGAGAGCTATGTACCAGATGAAGGAACAAGATAAAACCCCAGAAAAACAACTGAATGAAGTGGAGATAGGCAACCTTCCAGAAAAAGAATTCAGAATGATAGTGAAGATGATCCCGGACCTCAGAAAAAGAATGGAGGCAAAGATGGAGAAGATGCAAGAAATGTTTAACAAAGACCTAGAAGAATTAAAGAACAAACACCTAGAAGAATTAAAGAATGAACAAACAGAGATGAACTATACAATAACTGAAATGAAAAATACATTAGAAGGAATCAATAGCAGGATAAGTGAGGCAGAAGAACGGGTAAGTGACCTGGAAGACAGAAGGGTGAAATTCACTGCCACGGAACAGAATAAAGAAAAAACAATGAAAAGAAATGAAGACAGCCTAAGAGACCTCTGGGACAACAGTAAATGCAACAGCATTTGCATTACAGGGGTCTGAGAAGGAGAAGAGAGAGAGAAAGGACCCGAGAAAACATTTGAAAAGACTATAGTTGAAAACTTCCCTAACATGGGAAAGGAAATAGCCACCGAAGTCCAGGAAGTGCAGAGAGTCCTAGGCAGGATAAACCCAAGGAGAAACACACCGAGACACATAGTAATCAAACTGACAAAAATTAAAGACAAATTATTAAATGCAACAAGGGGAAAATGAAAAAAAAATACAAGGGAACTCCCATAAGGTTAACAGCTGATTTCTCAGCAGAAACTCTACAAGCCAGAAGGGAGTGGCATGATATATTTAAAGTGAGGAAAGGGAAGAACCTACAACCAAGATTACTCTACCCAGCAAGGATCTCATTCAGATTCGATGGAGAAATCAAAAGCTTTACAGACAAGCAAAAGCTAAGAGAATTCAGCACCACCAAACCAGCTCTCCAACATTTGTTAAAGGAACTTCTCTAAGTGGGAAACACAAGAGAAGTAAAGGACCTACAAAAACAAACCCAAAATAATTAAAAAATGGTAATAGGAACACATATATTGAGAATTACCTTAATCCTGAATGGATTAAATGCTCCAACCAAAAGACACAGGCTCAATGAATGGATACAAAAACAAGACCCATATATATGCTGTCTACAATAGACCCACTTCAGACCTAGGGACACATACAGACTGAAAGTGAGGGGATGGAAAAAGATATACCATGCAAATGGAAACCAAAAGAAAGCTGGAGTAGCAATACTCATATCAGATAAAATAGGCTTTAAGGAATGTTACAAGAGACAATGAAGGACACTACATAATGATCAAGGAATCAATCCAAGAAGGAGATATAACAATTATAAATACATATGCACCCCACATAGGAGCACCTCAATACATAAGACAAATGCTAACAGCTATAAAAGAGGAAATCGACAGTAACACAATAATAGTGGGGGACTTTAACACCTCACTTACACCAATGGACAGATCATACAGACAGAATATTAACAAGGAAACACAAAGTTTAAATGACACAGTAGACCAGCTAGATTTAATTGATATTTATAGGACATTCCATCCAAAAACAGCAGATTATACTTTCTTCTCAAGGGCACATGGAACATTCTCAAGGATAGATCACATCTTGGGTCACAAATCAAGCCTTGGTAAATTTAAGAAAATTGAAATCATATCATGCATTTTTTCCGACCACAACGCTATGAGAGTAGAAATCAAATACAGGGCAAAAAACATAAAAAACACAAACACATGGAGGCTAAACAATATGCTGCTAAATAACCAAGAGATCACTGAAGAAATCAAAGAGGAAACAGCAAAAACAGTTCTAAGAGGGAAGTTTATACCAATACAGTCTTACCTCAAGAAACAAGAAAAATCTCAAATAAACAACCTAGCTTTACAAAAGGTTATGGGATGCAGCAAAAGCAGTTTTAAGAGGGAAGTTTATAGCAATACAATCCTACCTCAAGAAACAAGAAAATCTCACATAAACAACCTAACTTTACACCTAAAGCAATTAGAGAAAGAAGAACAAAAAACCCCAAATTTAGCAAAAGAAATCATAAAGATCAGATCAGAAATAAATGAAAAAGAAATGAAGAAAACAGTAGCAAAGAGCAATAAAACTAAAAGCTGGTTCTTTGAGAAGATAAACAAAATTGATAAACCTTTTGCCAGACTCATGAAGAAAAAGAGAGAGAGGACTCAGCTCAATAAAATTAGAAATGAAAAAGAAGTTACAACGGACACCGCAGAAATGCAAAGCATCATAAGAGACTACTACAAGAAACTCTGTGCCAATAAAACAGACAACCTGGAAGAAATAAGAACGTGCTGTATAAAAAAATAAAATAAAATTCAAAAATAAAAAAATAAGATGAACATGAACATGATCTATTGATCTTCATGTTTCAAGATATAACCTAATTATAATCTGGTACAGAGATGGTAAATCTAAAGATTGTGAATCAAAATAATATGGTAGAAAACAATAACAGCAGCAAAGAAGAAATGTTTCTTTTAATACCTTTAAATGTGACATAAAATATATTTTAATTTTATTTCCTATAATTTAAAAGTAAAATAGTGATAAATTTGAAAATTGTAATCTGTGTTAGAATAGGTTATTTATCAAGATGTCCCACATACTTTAGCAAGTTGGTCAGTTTATCAAGAATCAGAAGTGAATTCGAAAAGAGATTTAACATTTATATTTAAACCATTACATTCAAATTCTATTACGTTATCTCTACTATTTTAATCAATGTCAGTGTAGTGTTAGATTTTATAAGTTCTCTAGGTAGCCTTATTTTCATTTTCTGAAAATCATGCGTCTAAGCATAGTCTCCCAAGTTGGTAGGTTTGCCTGTCCCTGTGGTTATGGTGCAATTTCTGTTGAATATTAGGATATACAAACAAGCATTTTGTTTCAGTACAGTGGACAGAACTTAAAAAATCAGTGTTTGCTGGTCTTTTGTTTTAAACTAGTTGTATTCTTACCTTGGGTAATTCACTTATGTGTTCTGGATTTTAGCTTTCTCTTCTGCAAAATACAGAAATACATGATATTTAGGTTTCCATATAGTTTTTTTCTTTCATTTTAAAGAATTTATTGGAGTATAATTGAGTTACAATGTTGTGTTAGTTTCAGGTGTACAGCAAAGTGAATCAGTTATACATATACATATACATATATCCACTCTTTTTGGATTCTTTTCCCATATAGACCATTACAGAGTATTGAGTAGAGTTCCCTGTGCTATACAGTAGGTTCTTATGTGGTTTCCCAGGCCACAGCCCCCTCTTATTAGTGATCTCTTTTATATATAGTAATGTGTATATGTCAATCCCAATATCTCAATTTATCCCTCCCCCCCTTATCCCCTGGTAACCATAAATTTGTTTTCTACATATGTGACTCTACTTCTGTTTTGTAAATAAGTTCATTTTACCCTTTTTTTAGATTCCACATATAAGTGATATCATTATGATATTTGTCTTTCTGTGTCTGATTTACTTCATTCAGTATGACAATCTCTAGGTCCATCCATGTTGCTGCAAGTGGCACAATTTTGTTCCTTTTTCTGTCTGAGTAGTATTCCATTGTATACATGTATCACATCTTCTTTATCCATTCCTCTGTTGATGACCTTTTAGGTTGCTTCTGTGTCCTGGCTGTTGTAAATAGTGCTGCAATGAACATTGGGGTGCAGGTATCTTTTTGAATTATGGTTTTCTTGGGTATATGCCTAGGAGTGGGATTGCTTCCATATAGTTTTAAAATCAGATGATTCTTCATCAAATCAGTCGCTTACATCTTAGTGTGAAAGATTTCACCTAAAAGCAAGTCTAGATAAAGTGCTACCTCATATTTACTTAATCCCCACAATGTGCCAGTCACTGTAGATACAGTCACTCAGTAAACCTTGCCAATAAATCAGTCAAGGGCGGGGAGGTATGGTCATCTCAATTTCACAGATGTTTCAGAGAGCTGATATTCAAAACCAGGACTAGTCTTATTTCCAAGCCTGAGTTCCATTTTGTACATAGTGTCCCACACAGGCACTGAGAGTACAGATAACAAAGGCAGCGGGACAATGAAAGTTGAGCATCACTAAGGGAGAAGACAGCACAACTGGTGACTTGAGGAAAATGAGGATACATTTGAGTTCCTTTGAATTGTCATTCCTTTCTTGCTCAGCTTAACTTCAGTTAGTTGCTAACCTAAAAGCAAGTGAGTAGTTAAAGTCACACTTTTACATATTTTATAGTAAGAAACATAAGCTAACTATTTGTGCTTTTGCATTGTGTTCCAGGGAATAGTCTCTTAAAGACAATAGAAAGTGTATATATAAGGCTGTAGCAGTGAGGCTTTCTGCAAATAAACCTTATGTATGCGTCCTCTTATTGCCGCAGTGGCCCTATACGCTCTCTTGTGTATATTAAGAGCTTTGTTCAATGTTGATCCATTTGAAAAGAAAGGTGAAAGTCCACATGGAAAAATAATAAGCAGCAACTTTATAAAAATTATCTATTTCACTGACCTTCTCAGTCTTTGATTGAAAAGCCAGAAATAATTGCTATAAAGGCAAGTTTTATGAAAATGTAACATAAAAAGCCTTTATATGTTATATTTTATCTAAATCTGTAAATATATGAATGTGTATGTGTATTTTATACATAAATGTGTATATGCGTTCACATATTTACATTCAGTTACATCCATACTGTAATAGATGTGTAGGAAAAGTAGTAAAGTAGAATTAATTTATTATAAATTTATTGCGGTTAACCATCTGTAATGAAATTCTCATAGATTCTCATTAATATTTTTAATAAATGAGGAAAAAGAATACGAAAATTACCAACGCACAATATTTAGAAACTATCTTTTCAGACAAGCTGTGATTACCAGCTTCTGTCTGCTTGCTCACTGGATGATACAGAGCATTTCCTCCAACTGCTGCACTTCTGGTCTCTTCATTTTCTGAATTAGCCCCTATACTACAGGGGACCAGCTAACACGCCCCTGGGCTCTGTCAGCTTGTTCTGCAATAAATCATCAGAGACAATACCATTTGTTTAGGCCTATTTAAAAGGGTCTCCTGGGAAAATCTGTGAGAAGAGAAAATACTGTCAAACTCACTTTTATTATTCATCTCTGACTTCCCTACACTATTATCTTTTGCTCCCTCAATGGTGCCACTCTATGTACTATTCGTTTTTAAATATTGTGACACACTGTAGCTGAATTAGTGAAGACCCCATATCATAGCTGCTATAAGATTAGCTAAAACAATAAGCAATTAGTTGTGAAATATTTAATGACAGGATAGATTACTTTGCTCAGGCATATTGTTCTGTCCATTAAATGAAAGCTAAAGAACTTTTGTTCTAGCTGTTCTCTCCTTCATTTATGAAAAGATAATTCCACTCAATCTCATGCAGAAAAGCCACATCCCTATATGTGATCAACAAATTAGAATGATCACCATATGCATAAAGTTGTAACTAAAATCACATTTTATGCATTATTTTAAAGTGTTTTTTATGTATTAAGTAATAGTAGGTTATTATGTAAGATATCGAGTAAATAAATGTTCTGTATCACTGCATCGGTGTTTTTGTTTTAGACTAGAGATCTAGAAGGAAATTTAGTCATCATTCGGCTCAAGCATATTATTTTACAAATGAGGAACTGAAGTTCGAAAAGGTGGTGGGACTTGCTGAAGGTCATACAGACGGTTACGTCTAAAACCTTGGAAGCTGTGTTTGTTCTGGTTTTTCCAGCATTTTTGGATGGCTGTGAGTCAGTGGTTGAGCCAATCTCCCCATCAGATGGCCACACTCGGGCATCTGGCATATGGAATCTCTTCAGATGCTCACCTTATTACCAGAGCTAAATTTGAGAAGAAAGAAAGACAGAAGAGAAAATTATCTGAGAGACTAGATGAGAATAAAAAGCGAATGGAACAAGGGAAATTTAAAAAATATCCTGTAAAACCTACAAATAACCTAAAAAGTAACCTAACTTAATCAGCTTCCTTCTCAAGGGTTTTCTGAGTTCAGGGATACTGAGCCGTGCAGTGGAAAGGATTTTGAAGTCTGACCTGTGTTAGAATACTTGCTTTCTCACCTGTTAGCCATATGAACTTAAGGAAGCGATCTTGCCATTCAGAAACCTCCACTTGGTGGTGACTTTAAGGGAGATACTGAGCAAATACACTGCTTGCTCATTGATTATTAGCTCCCACCTCACCTTGGGCTGCTCTCTAGCCCGTGCTGTAATCACTCTGACATGCGGTCTGAACCCACCAGTCAACTAGACTTTCAGGTGGGTTGGGGGGTGTTGAGGTTTTCAATCTGTTATAGTTAGAGACCAATTCACATGAAAACACTGGGACAGGGCTAACATCCCTTTATAATCAATAAAAGCAAGACCCCTCTCTAACTCCCTATATTTAGGAAATACATTTTCAACAAATAAGCCTTGTAGCCAGGATGAGGCTAAGCAAAACATGAGACATGAAACAGGCAGGTGGGTCTCTCCTGCACTTTTACTCTGCCTTCTTTCTCCTTCCTAAGCTCTATTCACTCTCCACTCGGTTTCCCTATCAAAAGCTTATCTGCAGGCAGAATGCATAATTCTATAGTTTGGTATTGTCCCAACCTGGGCACACATGCATTTTAACAGAAGGCTTAATGGGAAAGGAACAAACATGGATTATTAAGGCTTATCGTGCGCCAGGTGGGTCCTAAATATGTGTTGCATTATCTAGTCCTGTAAGCAATTCTGAGTTAGATACAGCTATCTCAATTTTACAGATAAGAAAACCAAAAGGAAATAGAAACAATAGCAAGAAAATGTGTGTGGGGCGTGAGAGTGTGTATGTGGGCGGCAGGGAGAGGGGTGAGAATGTGGGGTGAGTTGGAAAAGCACAATGACTTGGCTAATTGTATTCTGGAAGTCTTTGACAATTTTGACCACAATTTTGTAGTTGGAATCCTTCTTGATTCTATGTGGGTCTTGCACTGTTATTCTGAAGAAACTGCAGCTGTTAAAAATTCTTTACTGGTCAGTGCCTAGATTTCTTAAAGAGGTAGAATAAGACAGGTGCTTGCTAAACACACTGTACTGCTCATATATTTATTTTGCAAATTAAGCTTTTTTTTCCCCTTTCTAATGCTGCTTGCCTTGGCTGGGTAATCTCAGGCAAAGAGAGACCCCCTGCTTCCTCTCCTTCTAAGACCCTTAGTTCCTTCTAGTTCAGCGGTGCTCAAAGGTGGGTACTGAAACTCATAAAAGTAGAATTTACTCACCAAATTACCCAAGTTATTGCTGTGTCAATCCCTGTCTCCAGCCAGTTTGATCCTTAGAAATTCTCCAGTCTGTTTTTAATTCTATGGCATTTCACATTCCTCTATCCCCTTCCCTTTCTCTTGCTCTTTGATATAGTGAAAGTAAAAATTTCCAGGGAAGGTGAGATGCATGGTCTTCTCATATATTTCATGGTGAAAATGATTCCAATGTGACAATTGACAAGTGCAGGAAGGGGAGAGACTCTTGCATCAGATGTTTGCAAATTTATCCACAAACATGCATCTCTACCACGACCATGTTCCAAATAAGTTATTGCCGTTGTTACAGTGAAGATATTAATCATATTGTGATGAAATTCTTCAGGTTTTTTTTTGCATATGGAGGCAGACAGGATAGCTTAGGAACTGCATTTGATTAAATCTCCATTTACAAAATAATGATATAAGAGTAATTCAGTCATCATGTAATTCTAACAAAGGCAAAGAAAGCAGATTTTAAACCTGAGAAATGTTTTATCTATATTTTAATCAGAAATGATTGATATACAATCTACAATTAAAGAAAAACTTGATATGCCCAATGTCATACCTGACAATTATTTCTGTTTTTGTACAACCCATGTCGTTGTACAGGATACCAAGTTTGCAACCTAAAGAAATACTGATATCACAGACTGCTCAGTGACTATCTCATAGAATCGCAAGTCTAAGTTGAATGATTCACTCAGGAAGAAACAATTTTAATTGTACCTAAACTGTTCTGATGACAGAAACAATATTTTAAGTGATTGAAAACAATTAGCAATAAATTGACTCCTTTTCAAAACATCATTATTGAGTACTTCAGAAAATCTGAGTGTTTGGGAAGAAATAGCTTATTAACTTCTGTCCCTTAATTAGAAAAGAACACTCCAGGCATTATTTCATTGTTTGTTCCTGAAAAAATAGAGGATAAAAGGCAAATCTAAGATTTTTAAAAATTATATTCTGCCACACCCTTCCTTCCTTCCTTCCTTCCTTCCTTCCTTCCTTCCTTCCTTCCTTCCTTCCTTCCTTCCTTCCTTCCTTCCTCCTTCCCTCCCTCCCTCCCTCCCTCCCTCCCTCCCTCCCATCCTCCCTTCCTTTCTTCCTTCCTTCCTTATTTTTTATGCCATCCTTTGTCTTATGGCCAAAGAAATGTTTCAACCCTTCAGTTGCACAGAAAACAAAATGAAATTTCATGATTCTATTATAGTTTAAAAAATGTGTGTGTGTTTTCTCATTTTTGGTAGCTGGTTTATTTTAGAGACTGATGTGTTTGAATAGAATTTTCACATGTGGGAGAGTATTGATTGGTAGGGAAGAAAATGTTCATGTTTACATTTTTCCTTTTCACTATGCTTTTACACTAATATGCAATTTGATAATTATACAATTAGAATTGTACAGTTAATTTTATTATTTTTTTTAAATCCTTGTTTGGAGACTTAAATCACCTCTGAATGACTTTTATGCTAACCTCAAGATTCTTTACCACTGTTCTAGAACTATTATAGCTTTTAATCAGGAATGTATATAGTTTATTTAGAGTTATTACTTAGCTGTCTGATTCTACTCTATTTGTATGACAACAAACAAATTACATAATATTTCTAGCCTCAGTTTCCTCATTGGTAAAATGGAGGTGGTAATGTTATTAGGCAGATTGTGCATAAAAGCATTTATCATGGTATATACGCAAAGGGAAGGCCAAGTGAATGTTAGCTCAGATTGTTAACTGATTATTCCCCAATACATGCAAAACACTGGACTGTTTCATGATTAATTTGTATAAAAATAACTCAGAAATTCAAGAAAATTCCTTTACGTGATCCCAGTATGTGACTATAACTATGTGAGCAATAATTTAAAATACATGTATATTCACCTGAATGCTATACTTTAAGTCATCTTGAAAAGTACACATGTATGCTAACAATTTTACCATTGCTTAAGAACTTTTTAGACTTTACTGATGGAAAACTCTTCCGTAGCAAATTCTGAGCCATATTAAAAAACACAAAAACCTCAGTGTTATTGCTTTTATTTGACTAAAAATTGAGCCCATCCTCGAGGGGTGAGGAAGGTCAGATGAGATGTTTTATCTCATCTGAAATAGCCTTGTAAATTATAAAGAGCTATACGAATGTAACCTGCTACAGAGCAGAATATTAAAGAATGTATAACCTCATTGAGAATATTAAAAAAAGTATGCCTCGGGCTCTTCAAGAAATTCTGAAAACCTCCAAGTGTTTTGAGCTCTAGCTACACGATTATGGTATATACATGGTCTCCTAAGTGCCTTTGTGGAGGCAGACAACACCCATTTGAGTATATAAAATTTAGTTGATAAAAAATATTCATTCACACTATTTTTTTTTTTTTGCGGTACGTGGGCCTCTCACTGTTGTGGCCTCTCCCATTGCGGAGCACAGGCTCCGGACGCGCAGGCTCAGCAGCCATGGCTCAGGGCCCAGCCGCTCCGCGGCATGTGGGATCTTCCCGGACCGGGGCACGAACCTGTGTCCCCTGCATCGGCAGGTGGACTCTCAACCACTGCGCCACCAGGGAAGCCCCACTCATACTATTGATTTTGTCACTACTCTGCTTTTAACCATTTCCTGCGATACCTAAAATTATCTCTTATCAACCGATTTTATCCAGGTACATCTCAGACTGCTGAACCACATTCCTCAGTTGGTTTTTCTTACTGTCGCCTCAAGGTTTGGGTCAGAAACATTGTCGTGGCAAGCCAACTGTGACTTGGGCTGGAGTGCCACAAATGGTTGACTTCATATTACTCATTTCAGAGCTATTTAAATAAAGAGCTGAAGTTGAAATGAAAATTTTAAAAAAATATGTTAAGTTTGTAATTTTTGGAGCATGGTGGTGCAAATGAGCTATGAGCCAAGCAGATCATGGAACACATATTAAGGTGGAATGGAAGCTTAGGAAAATGACCTCCAGAATTGGCAGGTAAAGTAACACTTCCAGTTCTGAGGCATGTTTTAACGGACAAGAAAATGTGACTGGGCGGTATAAACATAGTGTGGTTTAAGGTGACAATCAACAGGTCATTTGAATAATCGAGAACCTGAGGGAGAACAGGGTTTGATCATATAGAGTTTCCTCATTTGGACAGGTTGATTTCATCTCGCGAATCTTTGCTGTTGATCGAGTCCCCTTCAGTTCTTTTACAGAGGTCATTTCAAATCCTTTTGAATTTTTTTTTTAATTTTATAAGTTCAGCACTTCTCTTTTCTATTCTGTCACTTTGTATTAATTATATTTCCTGGCCATCAACTGGATGTGATACTTCTTAATAAAAGCTGACTTATCTCTTCCTCCTAAGTACAGTGATAGACACATCCTAATCAGTGCCTGCTGAGGCACCTTATCACAACTGGGAAATCAGGGACTGTGGATTAGCAGCTCTGCTAATGTGAAAACAGGAAAAGAGCTAAAACAGTTCATGCCATATTTTCTGTATTAGTACATCTTTAGATATTCATAGGAACCTTAGAAATGTATAGACAATTGTTTGTTCAATATCAAGTTTAAAAAAACAGCAAATAATATTTTGAAAATGGATGAAAATATCATTTTTCCAGGAGAAAATGATCAATATTCTTTAAAGTTTTCCACCAAATAATTAACAGCTTTATTAGCGATATTCCTAGAGCAGGCGTGTGTTTGCAATGTAGCTAAATCCATTCGGCAAAGAGAGAGGAGGGAACAGAGTCACAATACCAAAGATGCATTTTGTATATAATGGGATACAAATCAGATGTTATCAAAATACTCAGCTTTAAGGTTTGTCAGTGGCTAAGTTACAGTGGATAAAAGTTATCAAGCATCTTCAATGAAATTGCATGAAATGCCCCTCGGCAATCTACTCTATAACTTATAGTCTTTCAGTAATTTCTTTCTGTAACTTGCAAAATGGAAGAATCTCTTGAAAATGCATGCATACTACTTGCCATTGTTTGTTTTGATTCATTTAATGGAATTCTAATTCCAGTATTTTAAGAAACACTATGTACTGTTTTCAGTGTCCTGAAAATATACCTTCGATTTAAAACATTTTTCTTTTAAAAAGGAAGAGGTTGGAATTGAGGATAATAAAATTACAGATATACTAAATCCTTCTTATGCAAAGTCACTTCCGTGCTCTTCACATATGCAGGTTTGTTAGAATTTAAGAATGTTTAAATTAGATTCAAAGAAGACATGTTTTCAAACAGTCTTTCATTTAAACGTTGATTTTTAGATACTTTGTGAACATACCAACTTGGCTTCTGAGTTAGTGTGACATACCTTTTCATAAATATAATTGTTACATTTGAAAAGATCTCTTCTTCCACTTGGAGAAAGAGAGGGGAGAAGTTAAGACTCTAATAAGACATATATATCAGGGCAGAAGAGTTCAGTTACCAAAGCCCAGGAAGTAACATCACTGCACCCATCAGAGCCAATGCCATAGTTTCAGTTGTTGCTGTACCTCCTGCTCCAGTTGTGTCTAAAGTACTACTACCGTCTGTTTGATGGATTTGCTTTACATCACTGAGGTTCATCTCATCTGGCATCCCTGTAGAGGCAAATAAGAAAAAACAGGATGATGGATAACTAGCTCACCATGAGACATCTAGAACAGCTCTTAAGCCAACTCATGGACCCCACTGTTTTATTCTTTTTGTGTAGCATTCACTGTGTGTTTCACCTAACTCTAAGAGATGAATATGACACATACTTCTGCTCTTCTTAAATTGGAAGGTACAGGACCTTGAGTGGGAGTGTTCAGAAACTTTATAAGAACAAAGCAAAGCACTTTCCAGCTTTTTAAAGCACTTGGAATGTTTCTCTAAATGTTATTGAAGTAAAGCAATTTAATTTAAATGACCGGAGGTATAGCATTATTGCTTGTCCCAGAGATGTAACAACTGTAGGAACTGTGTGAAATCTTTTCTTACGAAAATAAAACCATGTAAGGAGAAATAATTAAGTAGGACATTTTTAAGAAATAAAATTTATACAGATCATATTTTGTATTAGGCTAAACTTTGCATGGATCCTTATTGAAATATATCAAAGAATAATAACAAATATTAAATATTATCTTTTATATACATGCAGAGCTATGGGGATACGGGTATAGTCAATAGATCAAAGAATTTGTTAGTAGGATGGATTGTGGCTTGAAGTTAGGGATGAAGTGTTTGATTAAAGAAAAAAAATGTGCAAAGTTACAGACCAAGATCTAGTCACATCCTGGTTATTACTTCTGTGTGTTGTAAAACCTGACAAACTGAGGAGACCAGTTCTCAAATTATTGGGAATGAAACAGTTATTTTCTTAAAGAAGATTACCTTACTATGGTATACCTAGGGAATTACTGATTTATCAGTTACTATCTAGTGCCACCAGTGTGTTGAGGCTGTAAGACTGTCTGGATTATCCCATGGCATGCCACCGTCAGTCACAATTAACAAGTTTAAATTCAGTGTCACCACAGCCACAAATATTGACATCATAATTACAGTGAGACTGGAAAAACAAAGCTTCATATAAGGAAGAGTCAATATTTATGTAATTAGGTCAATACATATATATAATTCAAAGGTAAACTCTACTGCATTTAGGGATGAGTGCATTAAAACGAAGCTCAGCTCTACTGATCTGACATATTGATTTTACAGTCTGAGCTCTTGCATTATTATTCATTGTCTGGGTACTTGTTTTGCCCTTCTGTGTCATTAGGCAAGATGAATAAACTAGCAATTCCTTTTTTTTATGGGGACTGGAGTGGAGTGTGAATATTTTAGTCATGGTTTTATACTCCTTGTTATGCTACAGTATAACAAGGAGCTATGCAGACTCTAGGCAATTAAAAATTTTTTTCCAAGATAACTACATAAATTTGAGCTTTAAGGGATTTACTTTTCTTTTTAAAAGCACTGTGAGGAGGTGCCTGGATTGGATTCATGAATAACTTTTCCTTATACCTTCCTGAGCTGGTATTTTCCTCATTCATTCATGAGCCAGGCACTGGTCTGGGTTCAGGGGGTACCATGGTGAGTACAGATATGAAAATAGAAACATGTTAAATCTTCTGCCTGCAAGTCAGGCAGTGCCAGGAGGGATATCCCATCTTCAGTCAGATGCCATTTTAACATCAGAGGTAGAGATTTGATAGTTCTAAGGATGATGGTACCTTGAGATAAGAATTATAGGAAAAGGAAAAAGATCCCTTGAGGAAAGGAATTTAATTAACTAAGTGTGTAAATTGTACCAAAGCTCAACCAAAGACCCATAAAAGAAAAATTGGTTTGGAGATTTCTCACATTAATAAACAAAAATGAAGTAATTTAAAATAACCTTTTCTACGCATAATAGTGACACACAAAGATGACAGTAAATTCATATTTCTGCCTTTGGTGGCTTACAGTCTGGCGGGGGAAGACAGATAGCCATGCTATTACAAAAACAAATGTAATATTAAAACTCAGGCACATGCCTGATGGTTGGTGCTATGAAGTGATACAACCTTATACAAGATGAGGTGTCAATTATATACCGACTGGTTGACAAAGGCAGGACAGAGAGGCGATGACGTCAGTTTGGCAAGGATTAATCCTTTATCAAGGAAGATTGCCAAAATATACTGAGAGTGTTTAAAATGTACACTTACCTAGACCCCAAAGTTCCACTTTAATGGAGAAATTCCATGGGAATAATTTTTAAAATATGCACATATTTATTCACAAAGTGTTAATCTGTGCGTTTTTAGTGCCATTAAGTGTCCATTAGTAGAGAACTAGGTTAAGAAAAGTGTATTCACTTATTTTAAAAGATTCAAAAAGTAGATATTGGTACATAAAAATGTTTTAATATAATTTTATACACATATTTTCATGGTCTTTAAGAATCTGAACTCTGTTAGTCTATGGCTGCCTTTCTTTGAGAGTACGGAATCTGTCATTAATTTCTGTATTCACCTAGTAAGCATTTAGTAATTACTAGGTGAATTAATAAATTGATGAATTTAATCCAGGGCAGAGAATTACAAAACTGTAAAAATACATTTCTCCAATTCAGTTTGATCCCCGCCCCAGTTTTATTGAGATATAATAGATATATAGCATTATTGCTTGTCCCAGAGATGTAACAACTGTAGGAACTGTGTGGAATATTTTCTTATGAAAATAAAACCATGTAAGGAGAAATAATTAAGTAGGACATTTTTAAGAAATAAACTTTATACAGATCATATTTCTCACTTAGCACTTTCAAGTATATAATTCAGTATTAATCACTGTAATCACCATGTTCTACATTAGCTATCCAGAACTTACTTATCTTATAACTGGAAGTTTGTACCCTATGAACAACATCTCATGTCCCCCGCACATCCCAGTCCTTGGCAGTCACGAATCTACTCTGTTTCTATGAGTTTGGCTTTTTTAAATTTATACTTATAAGTGATATAATATGGTATTTGTCTTTCTCTGTCTGACTTATTTCACTTGACATAATGCCCCCAAACTTCATCTAAGTTGTAGCAAATGGCTGGGTTTTCTTTTTTCTCATGGCTGAATAATATTCTATTGTTTTTATATACAATACATTTTCTTTATCCATTCATTCATTGACAACTGTTAGGCTGTTTCCATATCTTGGCTATTGTGATTAATGCTGCAATGAACATGGGAGTGCAGATATCTCTTCAAGATCCGGTCTTCATTTCTTTTGGGTATATATCCAGATGTGGAATTCCTAGATCATATGGTAATTCCATATTTTAATTTTTTAAGGAAACTTCATACTGTTTTCCATAGTGGCTCTACCAATTTACATTCCCACAAGGAGTGCACAAGGGTTCCCCTTTCTCCACATCCTTGTCAACACTTATCATTTGTCTTTTTTGATAATAGCCATTATAACAGGTGTGAGGTGATATCTCATTGTTTCTGTTTGTTTGTTTTGGTTTTTTGGTTTTTTTTGGCCACACAGTGCGGCATGTGGGATCTTAGTTCCCTGACCAGGGATTGAACCTGTGCCCCCTGTAGTGGGAGTCTTAACTACTGGACCACCAGGGAAGTCTCATTGTGGTTTGGATTTGTACTTTCCTGATAATTTGTGCTGTTGAGCATCTTTTCATGTACCTGTTCACCATTTGTATGTATTTGGAAAAGTGTCTATTTAGTTTCTCAAATTCAGTCTCTTTTAATATAAAGGCATAGAATTATATTACAGCAACACCAAGTGTAGAATAAAATATTAGAATTAGATGTGAACTTAGAATTTTCATCTAAGAAGAAAAGTGGTGAATGTAATGGAAAAGATTCAGTATGAGAATATTAACTTAGCAAATACTTGTTAAATAAAGTTGCTATGGATCTTGTTATGTTAAATAAAAACTATTACCCTTGGTCATTACTTGCTGGACTTGGATGGTCATTTATACCCAAATCAGTCATATTGGTAGGACATTTAGGAGTCTAATAAATCTGATATGGCTTATATAACAATTTACCAATTTTATTAGTCATTACTCCATTCTTATCTCCCAGGAAATAGGATTGATAGTTCCACCCAGGGTACTGAGTCACTTGAATCTAGGATACATCCTGAAAAATGCTGAGTAATTTTCCAGTTTTCCTTGGGGGCTTCCATGTAATCCAATAACAAAAGCAGAGTAATTGTATTTTTGAAGAGAAAAGGTCCATGGTAATCATGAACACCCTAACTGAAGGTGGTCTCTGTGATTATATATTTGACTTTCAGACAGTCTGACTAGTAAATGGGGCTATTTGCATGACAACCTCTTCCATTCTCTACGGGCAAATGTCTGAGATTTATTTACAGTCCCATTGGTCAACCCTTTATAGCCATGAGTAGTCTTCCTTTTTGACAGCTGTGTAAGAATAATGAAGTAATTCTAATTGCTAATAAATTAAACAGTGGATTAAAACATTAATGGGAGATTCTGACTATAAACCAAAGTTTACTTTAAAGTAGTATGATGTATTAAGGTATTTCAGCTCTGGGTAATGTTGGGGATTCTTACTTATTTGTTACTGAATCAAATGAATTATTGGTTATTCTCCAATAATTAATGATAAATAGATTTTATTTTTCAGGATAGAGTTGGTAGCAGAGAAAATATTGTTTGGACCTTTTTTCAGTTCCTGATGCTATTTTTTTTAACATCTTTATTGGAGTATAATTGCTTTACATTGTTGGTTTCTGCTGTATAACAAAGTGAATCAGCTATACGTATACATATATCCCCATATACCCTCTCTCTTGAGTCTCCCTCCGACCCTCCTTACCCCAACCCTCTAGGTGGTCACAAAGCACAGAGCTGATCTCCCTGTGCTATGCGGCTGCTTCCCACTAGCTATCTATTTTACATTTGGTAGTGTACATAGGTCAATGTTACTCTCTCACTTCATCCCAGCTTACCCTTCCCCATCCCCATGTCCTCAAGTCCATTTTCGACATCTTCATCTTTATTCCTGTCCTGCCCCTAATTCTTCAGAAACATTTTTTTTTTTTTAGATTCCATATATATATGGTATTTGTTTTTCTCTTTCTGATTTATTTCACTCTGTGTGACAGAGTCTAGGTCCAACCACCTCACTACAAATAACTCAATTTCATTTCTTTTTATGGCTGAGTAATATTCCATTGTATATATGTGCCAAATCTTTATCCATTCATCTGTCGATGGACACTTAGGTTGCTTAGATGTCCTGGCTATTGTAAATAGTGCTGCAATGAATATTGTGGTACATGAGTCTTTTTGAATTATGGTTTTCTCAGGGTATATGCCGAGCAGTGGGATTGCTGGGTCATATGGTAGTTCTATTTTTAGTTTTTTAAGGAACCTCCATACTGTTCTCCATAGTGGCTATATCAATTGACATTCCTACCAGCAGTGCAAGAGGATTCCCTTTTCTCCACACCCTCTCCAGCATTTATTGTTTGTAGATTTTTGTTGATGGCCATTCTGACTGGTGTGAGGTGATACCTCATTGTAGTTTTGATTTGCATTTCTCTGATGATCAGTGATGTTGAGCATCCTTTCATGTGTTTGTTGGCAATCTGTATATCTTCTTTGGAGAAATGTCTATTTAGGTCTTCTCCCCATTTTTGGATTGAGTTGTTTGTTTTTTTGATATTGAGCTGCATGAACTGCTTGTAAATTTTGGAGAGTAATCCTTTGCCAGGTGCTTCGTTTGCAAATATTTTCTCCCATTCTGAGGGTTGTCTTTTGGTCTTGTTTATGGTTCTCTTTGCTGTGCAAAAGCTTTGAAGTTTCATTAGGTCCCATTTGTTTATTTTTGTTTTTATTACCATTTCTCTAGGAGGTGGGTCAAAAAGGATCTTGCTGTGATTTATGTCAAAGAGTGTTCTTCCTATGTTTTCCTCTAAGAGTTTTATAGTGTCTGGCGTTACATTTAGGTCTTTAATCCATTTTGAGTTTATTTTTGTGTATGGTGTTAGGGAGTGTTCTAATTTCGTTCTTTTACATGTAGCTGTCCAATTTTCCCAGCACCACTTATTGAAGAGGCTATCTTTTCTCCATATATTCTTGGAGGTATATTCTTGCCTCCTTTACCAAAGGTAAGTCGACCATATGTCTGTGGGTTTATCTCTGGGCTTCCTATCCTTTTCCATTGATCTATATTTCTGTATTTTTGCCAGTACCATACTGTCTTGATTACTGTAGCTTTGTAGTATAGTCTGAAGTTCAGGAACCTGATTCCTCCAGCTCCATTTTTCTTTTTCAAGATTGCTTTGGCAATTTGGGGTCTTTTGTGTTTCTGTACAAATTGTGAAAATTTTTTGTTCTAGTTCTATGAAAAGTGCCATTGGTAGTTTGCTAGGGATTGTATTGAATCTGTAGATTGCTTTAGGTAGTAGAGTCATTTTCTCAGTATTGATTGATTCTTCCAATCCAAGAACATGGTATATCTCTCCATCTGTTGGTATCACCTTTAATTTCTTTCATCAGTGTCTTATAGTTTTCTGCATACAGCTATTTTGTCTCCTTAGGTAGGTTTATCCCTAGGTATTTTATTCTTTTGGCTGCAGTGGTAAATGGGAGTGTTTCCTTAATTTCTCTTTCAGATATTTCATCATCATTGTATAGGAATGCAAGAGATTTCTGTGCATTAACTTTTTATTCTATTACTTTACCAAATTCATTGATTACCTCTAGTAGTTTTCTGGTAGCATCTTAAGATTCTCTATGTAGTATCATGTCATCTGCAAACAGTGACAATTTTACTTCTTTTCCGATTTGGATTCCTTTTATTTCTTTTTCTTCTCCAATTGCTGTGGCTAAAACTTCCAAAACTATGTTGAATAATAGTGGTGACAGTGGGCAACCTTATCTTGTTCCTGATCTTAGTGTAAATGGTTTCAGTTTTTCACCAGTGAGAGCGATACTGGTTGTGGGTTTGTCATATATAGCCTTTATTATGTTGAGGTCAGTTCCCTCTGTGCCTACTTTCTGGACAGCTTTGATCATAAATGGGTGTTGAATTTTGTCAAAAGCTTTTCCTGCATCTATTGAGATGATCATATGGTTTTTATCCTCCAGTTTGTTAATATGGTGTATCACATTGATTGATTTGCATATACTGAAGAATCCTTGCATTGCTGGGATAAACCCCATTTGATCATGGTGTATGATCCTTTTAATGTGCTGCTGAATTCTGTTTGCTAGTATTTTGTTGAGGAATTTTGCATCTATGTTCTTCAGTGAGATTGGTCTATAGTTTTCTTTTTTTGTTACATCTTTGTCTGGTTTTGATATCAGGGTGATGGTGGCCTCGTAGAATGAGTTTGGGAGTGTTCCTCATTCTGCTATATTTTGGAAGAGTTTGAGAAGGATAGGTGTTAGCTCTTCTCTAAATGTTTGATGGAATTCGCCTGTGAAGCATCTGGGTCTGGGCTTTTGTTTGTTCGATGATTTTTAGTCACAGTTTCAATTTCAGGGCTTGTGATTAGTCTGTTTATATTTTCTATTTCTTCCTGGTTCAGTCTTGGAAGGTTGTGCTTTTCTAAGAATTTGTCCATTTCTTCAAGGTTGTCCATTTTATTGGCATATAGTTGCTTGTAGTAATCTCTCAAGATCCTTTGTATTTCTGCAGTGTCAGTTGTTACTTCTCCTTTTTCATTTCTTTTTTATTTATTTACTTTTTTGTGGTACGCAGGCCTCTCACTGTTGTGGCCTCTCCCATTGCGGAGCACAGGCTCTGGACGCACAGGCTCAGTGGCCATGGCTCACGGGCCCAGCCGCTCCGTGGCATGTGGGATCTTCCCGGACCGGGGCACGAACCCGTGTCCCCTGCATTGGCAGGCGGACTCTCAACCACTGCGCCACCAGGGAAGCCCTCCTTTTTCATTTCTAATTCCATTGATTTGAGTCTTCTCTCTTTTTTTCTTGATGAGTCTGGCTAATGGTTTATCAATTTTTTTTTTTATCTTCTCAGAGAATGAGCTTTTAGTTTTATCAATCTTTGCTGTTGTTTCCTTAATTTATTTTTCATCTGATTTTTATGATTTATTTCCTTCTGCTAACATTGGGTTTTTTTTGTTCTTCTTTCTCTAATTGCTTTAGGTATAAGGTTAGGTTGTTTATTTGAGATTTTTCTTGTTTCTTGAGGTAGGATTGTATTGCTATAAACTTCCCTCTTAGAACTGTTTTGCTGCTTTTGGTTTTGGGTTGTCATGTTTTCATTGTCATTTGTTTCTAGGTAGTTTTTGATTTCCTCTTTGATTTCTTCAATGATCTCTTGGTTATTTAGTAGTGTATTGTTTAGCCTCCATGTGTTTGTATTTTTTACAGTTTTTTTTTTTTTTTTTACTGTAATTGATATCAAGCCTCATAACGTTGTGGTCAGAAAAGATACTTGTTACAATTTCAGTTTTCTTAAATTAACCAAGGCTTGATTTGTGACCCAAGATATAGTCTATCCTGGAGATTGTTCCATGAGCACTGTTGTTTTTGGATGGAATGTCCTATAAATATTTTTTAAGTCCATCTTCTTTAGTGTGTCATTTAAAGCTTGTGTTCCCTTATTTATTTTCATTTTGGATGATTTGTCCATTGGTGAGTTGGGGTGTTAAAGTCCCCTATTATGATTGTGTTACAGTCTATTTCCCCTTTTATGGCTGTTAGCATTTGCCTGATGTATTGAGGTACTTGTATGTTGGGTGCATAAATATTTACAATTGTTATCTCTTCTTGGATTGATCCCTTGATCATCATGTAGTGTCCTTCTTTGTCTCTTGTAATAGTCTTTATTTTAAAGTCTATTTTGTCTGATATGAGAATTGCTACTCCATCTTTCTTCTGATTTCCATTTTCATGGAATATCTTTTTCCATCCCCTCACTTTCAGTCTGTATATGTCCCTAGGTCTGAAGTGGGTCTCTTGTAGACAGCATATATATGGGTCTTGTTTTTGTATCCATCCAGTGAGCCTGTGTCTTTTGGTTGGAGTATTTAATCCATTTACATTTAAGTTAGTTATCAATATGTATGTTCCTCTTACCATTTTCTTAATTGTTTTGCGTTTGTTATTGTAGGTCTTTCCTTCTCTTATGTTTCCTTCCTAGAGAGGTTCCGTTAGGCTTTTTTGTAAAGCTGGTTTGGTGGTGCTGAATTCTCTTAGCTTTTACTTGCCTGTAAAGATTTTAATTCCTCTGTCGAAACTGAATGAGATCCTTGCTGGGTAGACTAATGTTGGTTGCAGGTTTTTCCCTTTCATCACTTTAAATATGTCCTGCTACTCCCTTCTCGCTTTCAGAGTTTCTGCTGAAAGATCAGATGTTAACCTTATGGGGATTCCCTTGTATGTTATTTGTTGCTTTTCCCTTGCTGCTTTTAATATTTTTTCTTTGTATTTAATTTTTGATAGTTTGATTAATATGTGTCTTGGCATGTTTCTCCTTGGATTTATCCTGTATGGAACTCTCTGTGCTTCCTGGACTTGACTGACTCTTTCCTTTCTGATATTAGGGCAGTTTTCCACTATAATCTCTTCAAATAATTTCTCAGTCCCTTTCTTTTTCTCTTTTTCTTCTGGAACCGCTATAATTCGAATGTTGTTGTGTTTAATGTTGTCCCATGGGTCTCTGAAACTATCTTAAATTCTTTTCATTCTTTTTTCTTTATTCTGGTCTGCTGTAGTTTTTTCCACTATTTTATCTTCTAGGTCACTTATCCGTTCTTCTACCTCAGTTATTCTGTTTACCCTTCTAGAGAATTTTAAATTTCATTTATCGTGTTGCCCATCACTGTCTGTTTGCTCTTTAGTTCTTCTATATCCTTGTTAGATGTTTCTTGTATTTTCTCCATTCTATTTCCAAGATTTTGGATCATCTTTACTATCATTACTCTGAATTCTTTTCCAGGTAGACTGCTTATTTCCTCTTCATTTGTTTGTTCTGGTGGGTTTTTACCTTGCTCCTTCATCTGCTGTGTATTTCTCTGTCTTCTCATTTTTCTTAACTTACTGTGTTTGGGGTCTCCTTTTCACAGGCTGCAGGTTTGTAGTTCCCATTGTTTTTGGTGTCTGCCCACAGTGGGTATGGTTGGTTCAGTGGGTTGTGTAGGTTTCCTGGTGGCGGGGACTAGTGCCAGTGATCCTATGGATGAGGTTGTATCTTGTCTTTCTCGTGGGCAAGACTACATCTGGTGGCGTGCTTTGGGGTGTTTGTGAACTTCTTATGATTTTAGGCAGCCTCTCTGCTAATAGGTGGGGTTGTTTCCCTGTCTTGATACTTGTTTGGCATGGGGTGTCCAGTATTGGAGCTTGCTAGTTGTTGAGTTGAGCTGGATCTTAGCCTTGAGATGGAGATCTGTGTGAGAGCTCTCGCTGACTGATATTACGTGGGGCCGGGAAGTCTCTGGTGGACCAATGTCCTGAACTCGGTTTTCCCACCTCAGAGGCTCAGGCCTGACACCCCGCCAGAGCACCAAGACCCTATCAGCCACACGGCCAGGTATGTGGGGAGTTTCTTGCCTTTTGAGAATTCTGAGGCCTTCTGCCAGTGTTCAGTAGGTGTTCTGTAGGAGTTGTTCCACATGTAGATGTATTTTTGATGTATTTGTGAGGAGGAAGGTGATCTCCACTTCTTACTCCTCCGCCATTTTTTTTTTTTTTTTTTTTTTTTTGCGGTACACGGGCCTCTCACTGTTGTGGCCTCTCCTGTTGCGAAGGACAGGCTCCAGATGCACAGGCTCAGTGGCCATGGCTCATGGGCCTAGCCGCTCCGCTGCATGTGGGATCTTCCCGGACTGGGGCACGAACCCGTGTCCCCTGCATCAGCAGGTGGACTCAACCACTGCACCACCAGGAAAGCCCTCCTCCGCCATTTTGAAGGTCCTCTTCCCCTGATGTTATTTTGTATTCCATAATGATCATCCAGAACTTTTTCCTCAGTTTGTTTTATTGATTTTTGAAGACTTTAGAAAGGAAGCATACATCTCATATGAAAAAAGCCAAATTATTTTAAGCTATTTTATAATATTACTATTGTGGGTTTTTTAAACGATTATTGTGAAATTTCTTCTAGAAATAATTTTTCAATAGAAAGTTTTAAATGCCATTCTTTGTGCAATTGGTAATAAAAACCAAATAATAAGTCTATTAAATATACTAGTTCTCATTTATATACTACAGACCTTAGTTATAAGAATTTACAGGTATTGGAACTATTATAATTAATGCTTCTGAAAATTATTTTTAAAGAGTGTAAGACTTATCAAATATTCCTAGTTAATCACAAAATATTTGTAGTTCCTCAGTTAGTAATAATATGGGGTTAAACACTACTAAAAATTAAGATAATAAAATATCTATACCTAGACACATAGTAGTAATAGTCAATGGTATCAAAAATAGGAAGATTTTAAAGCACTCAGAGAAAGGACAGGTTCCTTTGAACAGAACAAAATACCTGTATTGCATTAATTTTCAAGAGCAATAATAGAAGTTAAAATTTAAATTTTTTTCTAATTATGAAAGAATATATAATTCTATAAAGAGTTAAACTATATAGAAGAAATAAAGATAAAAGTAAAGGTATTTTAACAAAAAGTGTTTTTAATACTCCCCAAACAATTCTAAAATCATTGTTAAAGAATATATGTAAAAATATAAGAAAATAAGCACAAATAAAGGAGTGGGATGAACGTTATAATAGTGTTCAAAATAATTGGCAAACATCTTGGTTACTGTATATAAGTGTGTTGGTTAAGTAAACAACAACAAAATGGTTAATTTTGATATAATTTTAAGAGATATAATTAAAATACTTGAAAGCAATTGTTAAAACATTTTAAAGTATTTGTATGTTTGGGAAGAAATGAGAAATATCAACTTAAGGTTTTGTCAAGACCACTATGTATTTTAATGAATGTTAAAAATTCAAGCCTAAGAACTTAAAAAATTCATATGGAATATATATGTTCCTAATCCATTAAGGCAAAGAGGACTAATAAAATTTAATGGAAGTCAGAAAAGAATAAACACACAAACAAATATGCCTGGCAAACAGAAAGCACAAAATCAGATGTTAAAACAATATGCAAATAATTCAATAATCTCTAAATGAAATGAACTGAATAAAATTAGAAAGGAGACACTCAGTTTGGATTTCAAAAGGAATTTAGCCGCATAACAAAATGATACATAAAGGGTGAGAGTAAATGTTTGTAAAAACACACTTCAAGCAAATAATAACCAAAAGAAAGGTGATGTCATTATATTAATAAAAGATAAAATAGGTTTTGAGCATTAAAAAGGATAAAGAAGGTCTTTATATAGTAACAAAAGAAATAATTTGACATATAGATATAACAATTCTGAGCCTATCTTACTTTAGCATATTCTCAAAATAAATCGATATTAATAAAGGAAAATAATTGGGTAAAATAATAAAGCAAAATGGACACATACACATTCAGTGGGGGATTTTAACCATGCTATCTTATTAATTAATAGCTCAGGCAGATGAAAATTAGTGAAGATATGGATGACTTATTCATCAGAATCTTTGGGGCAAGAAAAGGAGAACTCCACTGCCTTCTAGCCTTGGTTCTAGTAACAATACTAGTATCTCTTTGCCCTACATCCCCATTTCTTCACATGCAAAGAGAACAGATTGCCCTGATTCCTAAGTTGGGAAGAGCCAGAATGCTGAGCTTTTGGATTTCTCATCCTCTTTTGGATTTTCTTGCCCACAGTAAGGATGCATTCTTCCTGCTCTTCACCACGGCATAAGTTGAAGTCACCTTTTGCTGCAGGGAGGACCTGTAATTTTCTAGCTATGCTTCTGACTTGACAGTAATTCTTGGATGAAATAATAGGTGTCATATGTCAGGACATTCTCTAGTCTAGCTTTTAACAATAAAATGTTTTTATCTGTCTGTGTGCTTATATTTTAATTGGTTCTAACCTCAGAAGAAGAATAAAGGAGTATTATTTATTACACTAGCTCCAAATACAAACTTTCACAAGTTTGGTCCAATAAACAAATAAATACAGCTAGTTAGCCAGATTAGATAGCATCATGTAGTTAATGACTAGTGGATATAATGTGTAAATATTCTTTTAAAACATACCTAAGATATTAATAAAAGTGATCACATAGCAGGGTACAAAGCAAATATCAACAACTAACAAGGAATTTTAAACAAAGAATATGAATTCTTTGACAGTAACACAATAAAATTAAATGTCAAAACTAAAGGAGAACCATGATCCCTACAGCAAACCTTATCTAAGGACATAAAACAAGACCTAAATAAACAGATGTATCAAGTTCACAGTTGAGAAGATTTAAGTTTATATTGTGTCTCTTTCACTATATTCTGAAATTCCATCATGATGTCCCTTGGTGTGGGTCTATTGGATCCATTGTTCTGGGCACTCAGTGACCCTTTCTACCTAGAAACTCATATCCATCTGGGGAAGTGTTCTTGAATTCTTTATTGATGATTTCCTGTCTACCATTTTCTCTGTTGTGTCTAGGTGTCCCATTATTTAAATGTTGGATTTCTGGAAGGTGTGCTCTTCTTCCCTCTTCCGGTTTCCATAATTTTACTCTAGTTTCTAGGAGATTTCTTAAACTTAAGTCTTTTTTTGAGGTTTTCATTCTTGTATTCAGATTTTAGATTTACTAAACTTGATATTTTTTCTTCTAAATATCCCTTTTGTTTGTCTTCTCAGACATTATTAAGATGATAATTACAGTATTTTTTCAAAGTTCTCTTCAAAGTTCTTTCAAAGTTTTTTCAAAGTTCTCTTCTCTCTGCAGTCTTTAATACAAATTACTTGCTTGTGGATATGACTTTTCATGTTACTCACTTAGATAAGTGGTAATCCTTGATTCATGGTTATGTGCTAATATTTAAGAGTAGGAAGTGAAAATTTAGTTAGAACTCTGAGTGTGTGAATGGGGTTCTGTAATTAGTAGACAAATGTGGTCTTGTTTATATGTCTGTTAGTGAAACTACCTGTCAGTAGGATAGGGTAGGTCAGGCTGAAAAAACAAATGCCTCCAAAGTATTGGTAGCAATGTCTACTGCCAGTTGAGGTAACTCTGCATTGTAACTTAGTACCTCACCTCCATATCAACACATCCTTCCATGATCACCACAACATGGGGAAATGGGTGGAGAAACAAATTGGCAATTATAAGCCTCCATCTGGGTGGGGTACATGGCACTTCTGCTCACTAGATTTATTGGACAAAGCTAATTATATGACTGTCTCCAACCTCAAGGGACAGGGATGTGTAGTCCTACTATGTGCACAAAGGGGACAAGACACAGAAATATTGCAGACCAGAAGTCATGTCTATCAGGTCCCCTTTAACTGCCTTTATTTGTTTCTTCTTAAGCTAGGTCTTCTCAGCAGAGACCTTACAATATCCTGCCTAAGAGTAATTCCCTGCCTGCAAGAACTCTGGGAGCCAAGTGGGAGCAGGGTTGGGGGAGCGTATAGGTTTCAACATTCATTATAGGTAAATAGGTAGATAGGTAGGTAGATATATATATTTGTTAAGTATTATTTTTCAGAATAATACTCCTGCTTTCAACTGTGCCTGGCATTCCCCAGTCCAGAGACACTTTCCAGATTATACTTCCTGTAGCATACTGACTTATGGGAGAGACATCCACCTATTGGTCAGGAGTGGAGGAAGAAATCATGGAATGGTACAGCTATTGACTAGTTCTTCTTTTGTAGACCCTCTTCTGTCAACCCCTTCTTACTAGAAGTGACAGATGATGCCTATTCCTGTCTCTTTTGAGGATTCCATTGAGCAAATTGGGTTGGTTCTCTGCTTTCTTCAATGGTGCTTGGGAGTTGGCTTCCCTGGGTATCCTACATTAGGCACCACTCATCCGTTTGCTTTCTGGCTTCCAAGTGTTGTTATCAAACTTCTTCAGTTTCCTCTGCTCTCAGTAAATTCAGATTTTTGTTAAAAAAATTCTTATAATGTATTTTAGTGGGATGGCAGGAGGGAATAAAATTAACTGTGTTTGATCAATCTGTCATCTTGAAGGCAACTTGCTGAGCATTTCCAGCATCTGGGCACTGAAGCTCCAACTTGACTCTCTGGATAAGTCTATGTCTCTTCAGCCCATTCACACTGGTGTAGTTCAGGTTGTTCTAGTTGATCAGTGTTCCTGCTGCTAAATATTTTTGATGACCATGCCTGATAGGGTGATTATTTTCATTGAAAGTACTGAGCTGTGTTGCATTTTGGCCAGGAAACTTACCAGTAAAGCATGACTGTTCCCTCCCCACTGATAGTAAATAGTGCAAAACTGCCTTATGGAAGAATGATTGAATGCACACTGGAAGACTGGAAGGCAGGTTATTTTGCCTCTGAATTGCCTAATCCAGGGTGCATTTGCTGTATAATATTGTAAAGACTGGTAAATATGCCAGAAGAAGACCTAGCTGGCTATAGAGCTAGGGGGATAATAGGAAAATTGAGACTTGCCGTAATTTGGGCCCTTTAAATATTTTCTTTTATTTGGACTTTTTGTTGGACCCATAATACATATCTTTAAGATACTGGGTTGGGCATTGATTAAATAGGTGACATTTCACTTACTCGTAGTTGCTAAAAACTAGCTGCAGCAAGTAAAATGTGAACACTGATGAGGAGACAGTTTTTCTCACAATGAAATGTGAAAATTAACTTCAGACAAAATTTGCCTGTTTTACTTCAGTAAGGGAAGAATATTAAGTAGCTAATCCTTAGAGCCTATGAAAAATTGTCAAAATGTCTAAGAATGTTGTGCAAGAGAGATTGTGAAGCTTATTACATTTATTAAATGGAAATGAATTATCTTGGCTTGCATATCTGATTCACCATGTGTGTTATAAATCAATATGTTTAACTTAGTTATTTCAAGCCCTAAATATTTTGTATGTTATTTTTTAAGAAGAAATTCCATTGGCCCAAGGGATAGCTAAACAAAATATAGGGAACTAGCCATTGCCATCATCCCTGAGAAGAATATCAATGTTATTCATGAAAATATCCACAAAACACAGCACACGTGAGGACAGGTACTTCGGTTGTGGGGGATGGCTGTCTGCTCACCCTCGTGGTGTTCTCAATCGGATGTTTGTATTTAGATGGGACTATGTAACATTTTAAAGTATGTTATTTGCTCTACTTTGGGTTGACAAGACATTATGAAAATAACAAGGTGTGTGTGAGGAGGGAAGACTCTCATACTGAAAGCAGGGGAATTATGCGGATGTTGAAAATTACAGAATCACCTTCCCTGACCCTGTATGGAAATGCATCCGTTCTTGCATTATAACTCCTAGAATAAATAACATCCATACTCATTCTCTCTCAGACCCATAATTCATTGTTGTCCCAGTGTCTAATTCCATGTGATATATTCTAATAAGTGGCACAGTTTTCCAACCACTGTAAGTCTTCTGGCATAAACGTTTCTGACAACAATCATATCAATTCTTTCTGTCCTTGTCTCTATCTGTTGTCCAGTTATAAATACTGCTGTGTTTTTACCCTAGGTGTGTGTATGCTTTCTTGTCATCATTACTCAGCTTAAGACTGTTTAAACATATATATCTGTATCACTTATATTTAGGTTTATATGTTGATCTCATTCACTTAACTTTAAGCCCATTGAAGTCATGATTATATTTATGTTTTCTACTTCTTGGGCTTATAAGTAGTTATTCACAGTATTCTACATTTGGTAGAAATGATTTTTGAATATATGACTTACTATAAATATTTGATATGTTAATAAGGACTTAACACTTTTTAATTTATTTAAATGGGAGCTACCCAGCCTTTTAGAATTCATCATAGAAAGCAGTGGAGTATAGTAGAAAGGAGCTAGGTTCAAGCCCCAGAAACCTTAGAAAATTCATATAGTCATTGAGATTCAGTTTCTTCATCTGTAACATTTACATCATAATAATGCCTTCTGCCAAGATAGATGTAAAAATTAAATGAAATCATAAATATGAAAAACACTTTGTATTTTTTTTTTACATAGACAAAAAATATGGTTACTATTTGAACGTTAGAGGCTGAGGCAGGCAAAGTGAGTTGAACAGCAAAGTTTCTTTGGAGAATAGCTGATACAGCCCGAAATAGGATGCCGGTCTCCTGATTCCCAGTCAGGACCTGGCAAGGGGACTCATCACCTTAGATGAAATTACCTGCACTATTAAAAAAAAAAGAAACTAGTCTGATGTTATACAATGTAAATAGGAACCCAATAAGTTAGAATCATCTCTATTATCAAATAATTGTTATTATAAAGATAATTCAACTGCTTATATACATATATGTCCTTATTATATACATAAGTACTTAAATGTCAAAGTTTAGCTAAGATGATTCTTTAGTTTATGTGTAGAATGAGTCCCTACATAGTTGGCACTTGATAAATGTTTTTGAACAAAAAAATTTGTATGAAACCATGGCATCAGTAAGTATTAGCCACACACAAAAAACAAACCTTCACTACAACACACCTGACCCCTGCATTTTCCTGTAAAGACAAATGTTCACCTTGTTCCCAGAGATTTTTTAAGATTTTAAGTTTTAGAGCAATTTTAGTTTTACAACAAAATTAAGAGGAAGGTACATAGATTTCGCCTAAATGCCCTGCTCCCACACATAGCCCTCCCCCTTACCAACATCATTCACCAGAATGGTGCATTTTAAAACTTTCACCAAGGATGAAACTACACTGACATATCATAATCACCCAAAGCCATAGTTAACCTTAGAATTCCCTCCTGGCATCATACATTCTATAGGTTTGGACAAATGCATATGACATATATCCATCATTATAATATCATACAGAGTAGTTTCACTGTCCTAAAAATCCTCTGTACTGTCTATTCATCTCTACTCCCCACACTGCTGGCAACCATGGGTCTTTTAAACTGCCTCCATAGTTTTGCCTCGTCTAGGATATCATGCATGGTATCATACAAAATGTAGCATTTTAGATCAGTTTCTTTCTCTTCGTAATATACATTTATGGTTCCTCCATGTCTTTCCATGGCTTGATAGCTCTTTTCTTTTTTAGCACTGAGTAATCCATTATCTGCCTGGACCACAGTTCATTTATCCATTCACCCACTGACGGACATCTTGTTTGCTTCCAAGATCTGGCAATTATGAATAAAGCTGCTGCAAACATTTCTGTGCAGATTTATGTGTAGGGATAAATTTTCAACTCTTTTGGGTAAATACCAAGGAGTGTGATTACTGGATTTTATGGTAAGAGTATGTTTAAGTTTATTAAAAAGAAGAAGCCACCAGAGTGTCTTCCAAAGTAGCTATACCATTCTGCCTTCCCACCAGCAATCTATGAGAGTTCCTATTGTTTCACCACCTTGCCAGTATTTGGTGTTGTCAGTGTTCCACATCTGGGCCTTTCTAATAGGTGTGTGGTGGTATCTCATTGTTGTTTTAATTTGCATTTCCTTGATGATACAATGTTGAGCATATTTTCATATGCTTAGTTTCTATCTGTATATCTTTGGTGAGATGTCTGTTAAGATCTTTGGCCCATTTTTAATCAGGTTGTTTTCTTATTGTTGAGTTTTAAGTGTTCTTTGTATATTTTGGATAGCAGTTATTTATCAGATGTGTCTTTGAAAATATGTTTCCCAGTCTGTGGCTTGTATTTTCATTCTCTTGATATTGTCTTTTGCAGACCAAAATTTTAATTTATTCTTTAAATCACAATGCTGTGCATTAGAGCTTCAGAACTTACCTTCTAACTGCAACATAAGTGTTAAACGTTAGTGAAGTCTAGTTTATCAATTATTTCTTTTATGGATTGTGTCTCTAGTGTTTTATATAAAAAGGTAGTATTCCTAAAGAATTTTAGGTAAATTATTTCCCCGAAGGTTTCCCATGGAACACTGTTTCCTGACTTTTAGGAGTGTACAGGACTTTTGTGCACAAATAATCTATTATTTTAAGGATATTCTGATGTAAAAAAGGAAACTGGGTCTCTAAATGATAGGTGTTATTCTGAGGAATGGTCAGTTTCAACACAGAATGAGGTGGGAAAAAATCATTTCCAAGTGGAAATCCAGAGAGAATGTGTCCATGGAGGTGGAGTTGGAGGATATTGCACAATAAAACATGAGTAAATGGGGACCAGAGGGAAATGATGCTCTCTGAGCACTTCCAAGGAGTCTTATAATATCTCCCTACCTCTGCATACTAGACCAAATGTGAGCATATACTTCTAACTCTAACAATTAATGCATCATGTGTAGGAATGGTGACAATGAAAGTATTAAAGAAAGACTTTAAGATGGATATAATCTATAGTATATGTACCAGCTCAAAAATTTTGTACACTTCTGTTTTCTAAAATTTTTTTGGATTGTGAAGCAAAGTTTCAGCAGCTTGTGCAGATAAATCTTCTAGAAGTTACTTCAATATTAGTTAAACCAAATTTGTTGTATGAAACTGTCACTTACAACCACATGGTACACATTATGCACATGATAAAGGTCTCTCATAACATTCTCATGGGATATTAGCTTGTTTGTGGAATACTAAAGCTGGGACACAAACTGACAAGCTCTGGGATGCTGCCATTCTAGTCTCAACTCATTCTACAGTGCATAAATAGAGTAGCACAGTGGGTGCTAGGTAGGATCTCAAAAATCATTACAACAATAGGATTCAGTTAAGGACAAAATGAATCCCATATTCAATACCAAATTTCTCCCTTAAACAATATCTATACTTTATTGTCTTGAGACAGTGGCTATCTTTCTATGTAATATAGTTTCTCAATCTTGTTTATGTAACTTAGGGCCAATTGTTTTTTTTTTTTTTTTTTTTTTTTTTTTTGTGGTACACGGGCCTCTCACTGCTGTGGCCTCTCCCATTGCGGAGCACAGGCTCCTGACGTGCAGGCTCAGCAGCCATGGCTCACGGGCCCAGCCGCTCCGCGGCATGTGGGATCTTCCTGGACCGGGGCACGAACCTGTGTCCCCTGCATCAGCAGGTGGAATCCCAACCACTGCGCCACCAGGGAAGCCCGGGGCCAATTTTAAATGAAATAAAACTATTTTTTCACTACCCCAGTTTAGAAAACTGATTTTAATTACAATGTTAGTTAAATATGTGTAACAGTACAACTACACAGAAACTTTTAATTAATGATGTAAAGCTAAAATAAACTTACAAATTGAAGTCAAACAATTGATGAAATTAACATTAGAATTATCACTCAATGTGATGGATGATAGCCCTCCCAACTCTAAATCCCCAATATCCTATGAATACAGACAGTGTGATGGTTAGTTTTATGTATTGACTTTATTGGGCCACAGGGTGCCCAGATATTAGGTCAAACATTCTTTTAGGTGTTTCTGTGTAGGTGTTTTTGGATGAGATTAACATCATAATGGGTAGGCTGAGTAAAGCAGATTGCTCTCCCTAGTGTGGGTGGGCCTCATTTGATCAGTTGAAGACCTGGCTGGAATAAAAAGGCAGAGCCTCTACTGAGTAAGAGAGAATTCTTCCTGCATGACTGATGTTAAACTGGGGCATTTGCTTTTTCTCCTGCTTTCAGATTTGAATGGAAACATTGGCTCTTACTGGTTCTCACGCTTACCAGCCTTTGGACTGGAACTATACCACTGGCTCTCCTACGTGTCCAGTTTGCGGACTCACCCCACAGATTCTGGAGCTTACTGGCCTCCCTAGTCACGTGAGTCAATCCTTATAATAAGGAATAATATCATATATACATACATACATCCTATTGGTTGTGTTTTTCTAAAGAACCTAAAATAATAGAGGTTTTGGTACCAAGGGTGATTCTAGAGGAAGAGAATTTTGATGAGTTTTCTGACTTGGTTCTGAGATTGCTGGATTGATTCTCTGATCTGATTAGATTTAAAGATGCTGATGATTCCATTTCTAGTAGTACAGAGAACACTGATAGTCCTTGGCATGATCTGTCAATAGAAATACACGATATTTCCATTGGATACTTTTAATCACCTATTTGTAAGAAGCAAAGATCTGGGTAACTGTGTATGTGATACTTTCTAATATTTTGTTAAACTAATGGATTGGCTGGTTGCTCCTAGTGTTGATGGATGAAGTAGGGAAAGAAAAGGATGAGCTCAAGGATTTGAATTCCTAGTTCAATTGCTGTTTAAATGACCTGAGAACTTCTACCTGAACCCTGAAGAATCCTCTTATCTTCTGTAGCTGCAGGGCTGAGTTTGCTGAAAATCAAACCTGGAATCTCATCCTGCCACTGGCTGAATTACAACACAAGTTAAAGTCTTAGTCTTGAAGGGTGTCTACTATTAAAGTGATGGTATTGATTGGAAAGGAATGGGATCCTTAAAGTTGGAACGGGGATGTGTGAGAAGACACTGATGAAGCTGGGGACGTTGGGCCCCTAAATCCTAGCAAGTTGTCTTTGCCAGTGGAAGCAGTTTCCCCACCCCTAATGGAAGTGGCTTCTCCACCTACTTTTGATGGAAATAACCCTACATTGCCTGAGGGAAACATAATGGCCTCCTCTGAGGCAGTTGACATTGAGACAGTATAATTCCCTCCAGGGTCCTCCCCTGACTACTCTTTTTTACTTCTAGACTTATAGATGGATTCAAATTCTATCAGGCCCCTAACAATAAGAAACAAATTGTAGCCCATGAGGAGGTGCTCCATATTCCAAAAGAACTACTTGAGTTTTCTAATTTATACAGCAGAAAGCTGCTAGGGAACATGTGTGGAAATGGATATATAAGGTGTGGGTTAATGGTGGAAGGAACATAAATTTGGATCATGCTGAATTTATTGTTGGGGGTTTACTAAACAGATTCTGCATGAAATGTTGCAGCTGGAGGAGTCTGATAGGACGCTAAGAGTGTGTTTGGTTGGTTAGCTGAAATATGGTCCAAAAAGTGGTCCAGAATGAGTGAGTTAGAGATGTCATATGGACCTTGGTTTAATGCAGAGGAAGGGGTTCAAAGGCTTGGGGGGATTAGAAAGTTAGTGTAGATTTGTCATTTAAGACTTACTCATCCACCCTGGGTACATCCAAAAGAAATAATTTTCACCACAACTGTGAGAAATAAACTTATGAGGGGAGCTCCAGCATCCTGAAAAGATGTATGATTGTAGGACAGTCTTTACGGTGAAAACTGAGGTCACTGAATCAGGAAACCTAAATGAAATGGGAGTAATTAGATCCTGAGGTGGAAGGGGCTAAGTGTTAGCACTCAACCACCAAAGGCAGGTGGGTATGGTTACCTTATCTTCATAACACAGTCAAAGCAGCAGTCAGAACACTCTAATGCAGTCCTGTGGCCTAGTTGATCATGGTGTTCCTAGAAGTGAAATAAATAGGAAGCCTACTAAATTCTTACTTGATCTGTATAAGCACAGAAATTCTAGGTCGAGTGAACAAAAGTCTAACCTGAATCATAAAAACAGAGAGGCATGTCTTCTCAATCAATTCCTAGACTTTAACCAGTTTATAGATCCAGAACCCTTTGAATGAAGGGGAAGCCAGGTCCCTTTGTGGAAATATCTTGATAAAATGCCCCAAATTTATACTTTTAGTCTTTTTCCCAACCTTCACCAAAGGGACCTATGACCTTTTACTAGGGTAAGTATGCATTAAGGAAAAGAAAATAAGATATCTTAGGTACTACTGGACACTGATTCCAAACTGACACTGATTCCAGGAGACTCAAAATGTCACTGTGGTCTACCACTCAGAGTAGGGGCTTATGGAGGTCAGATGCCCAATGGAGTTTTGGCTTGGATCCATCTCACAGTGAGCTCAGTGGGTCCCTGAACCCAGCCTGTGGTTATTTCCCTGGTTTTGGAATGCATAATTGGAATAGAAATATTCAGTAGTTGGCGGGATCCCCATATTGGTTCCTTGACCTGTGCAGTGATGACTATTGTGGGAAAGTCCAAGTATGAAGCCACTAGAATTGCCTCCATGAAGGATAATAGTAAAATAAAGGCACTACTGAATTCCTAGAGTGACTGCAGAGGTTAGTGCCACTATCGAGGACTTGAAAGACACAGGGGTGGTGATTTCCACAACATCCCTATTCAACTCAACTATTTGGTCTGTGTAGAAGGCAGATGGAGCTTGGAGAATGACAGTGGATTATTGTAAGCTTAGGCAAGTGGTGAGTTCAATTGCAGCTGTTGTGCCTGGTTTGATTTTATTACTTGAGCCAATTAACACATCTCCTGGTACCTGATATGCAGCTGATAATCTGGCAAGTGCTTTTTTCTCTAACTCTGTCATGAGGAACACCACAAGCAGTTTGCTTTCAGCTGGCAAGGCTAGCAGTATGCCTTCACTGTGTATCAGGGGTGTATCAGCTCTCAAGCTTTGTGTCATGATTTTTGTCATAGAGAGATCTTGATCGTCTCTCTCTTCCACAGAGTATTATAATGGTTCGTTACATTGGTGACATTCATGCGGATGGGCCCTAATGAGTGAGAAGTAGCAACTGTTCTAGACTTAATTGTAAGATGTTTGCATGTCCGAGGGTGGGAAATAAATACTGCAAAAGTTCAGGGACCTTCTACCTCAGTAAGATTTCTGGGGGGTCAGTGGTGTGGGGCATGTCTGGATACCCCTTTTAAGGGGAAGGACGCAGATGTCAAGTTCTGATTTGGGCAAGTGCATTCTTCTATGCGTCCCATGATAACAATTCCTGTGCCAATTTTTCTCTCTGTATTTACATTTAATATTCATTTTTACTGTGAACCATGATGACAGTTGGCCTTCACTTGATGGAATCAGACCTTCACATTTTGAATCGCTGTGTTCCTTTCCCATCCATTAGATGTGGGCAAGGAAGTAGTGTTATTTTTCCATGTGATTCTAAACACAAACATGGATATTTACATTGGTGCCTAATATTTAATTATTAAGCATTTTTCCAGGTGATTCAGAATGAACATGGACATTGACATAAATTGACATGAAATATTTACTCAAAAAACCAACCTTACAGTGGATCACAATCAATAATCATCCATGGGTACTGCAGTGTTCTGCATATTTCTATTTGAGAAATACTATAGTGAAGGGGAGTGGGTAAAATTTAAAAAATAGAATCAGATCAAACCCAACTTAAATCCTAGTTATTTTATTAGCTATGGGTACTTGAGAAATGGGACAGTGCACATATAACATTTAACACAGTGACTGGGACATGGATAGCAATAGATACCAATGGTTATTATTAATAAATAATAATTCAGTCCTTATGACTTTGAAGATTTTTTTCTAATCCAGTGCCTTTCTCTGCCAACTTTCTACTCTGGGAGACCTATTCTGTCTGTAATATCGTTCAACCATGAACATGAAAAAAACTCCTTCTGTATTCAAAACAGCAAGAGGTGAGAAACTCTAGGAATCTTTGTATACATTCAGCCAGTTGTTTTCAAACTTAGACACATATTAGTGTTACCCAGAGCATACAACTTCAAATACTCAGGTCCTGTCACCAGAGATCTTGTTCTGATTGGCCTGAAGTGAGGTCCTTATATGCTGTAGTTTTAAAATGCAGTAGGCTCGGGAAGGCATTATGTTTAGTTCTTTTTCCTTATTATTTTTTTTTAGGTGTTAGTAATATTTAGAATTTTAAAGAAAGTATTTAGACACAGCTGTTCAGAAATGTTAAATTTCTGATGTTAAATTTCTGATGTTAAATGTTAAATTTTCCTGTAGGGCCGTTAGTAATTATGGAAGCAATAGGCAACTGCAGACTGGTGGAGTATCTTAGGCAAATTATATTTCATCAATGTGAAGGGCATATCAGAGATAAGTGTTGGGCTCCTTTCCAGCAGCCTCCTTTGGCAAGTAGGCACCAGTGGTGCTGATAAGGATGTTCAGCAATTACCAACTGAGTTCTAGTCCCCAAACTTTCATGCACAATGCAAAATAAAATAAAATGATTTTGTTTTAACTCCCCAGTAATTTCAAGTACATTGAGAACATGATTGAGTTTGCTGAGTTGTTTTCTTTCTCTTTCTACCCTTCTTCTGCTATGCTACCAAATTTAATATGGCTGTTACTAATAAATAATTTAATGCTGTTTTATTTCATATTGATTTTTTGGAAAACCCCAAAATACTTGGGATATTTCAGTAATATTAATATATCATACCTGAAAATTAATAGTTCACATTTAAGTTTCATAGGTGAGCTACATGCTGAGCTATCATAGGAAGGAGATTTTATGTGAGGGTCTATAAGCATAACTACTATGATAAAGTTGAAATAAAAACCTCCACTTCTAGAATTTGAGAGCAACAGAAATATCATTAAAATTACTACTTATATCACACTATGTATTTATATAGATTTAAATGCTGGAATTTAAGTTCACTGAAGGGAATCTAATGAGAATTGAGTTCAGGTGAATGCAACATAAACTATTTTCAGCGTGTAATATCTGATCATTCTCTCTCTTATAAAAGACATTCTTTTTGAATAGACTATATGCAGATTTGGATGAGAGGCTACACATTGGACCTGGTATCATTTAGAAAATTTGGACTCTTCTCTAGCGAACCCATTCTTCTAGTGTGAAAAGATGGACATTGAGATGATTGAATAGAATTAATTAATTAGTTTAAACTATGAGAAAAAAATCACTCAGGGATAATTAGATTTACCTGACCTAGTCTATCAAATTGAATATTGTTTTCATTTCCAACACATGGATGTGGTCCAGTGTTAGGAACCTGCAGGTAATCATTCTGACAGAGCCAGGTACCTTCTGCCTCATTTTTATAAGACTAAATAATACATAAAACACAACTGTACTCTTTCAGGAGCAGCACATTGATAAAGCTTTATCCAGAACAAGAGTGAGAACATGGAGGGTAGCATCTCAGTCAAGGACACGTTAAGTCAGCATTCTCTGGAGACATTGTTTTCTTTTCATATTTTAAATATATGAAATATTCAGTTTACCAAAAGGCTTGTGCTCCAATTTTGCATTTTTTGAAACCCGTAGTAAAATGCATTACGTAAAAAGCATGTAATTTTCCTTTATGGACAACAATGTATTCAATTAAATCAGGAAGGGGATAAAACCTTACAAGCTGTTCTGACCACTGAATGGCAGTTCCAACAATTTTTCTCAAAATTTGCTGAGAAGGAAACATGGAGGCCTGTGGAACAGTTGCGTCCCCAATTGTAGCTATGTTGGTTACTCGGCAAACACAGAGAAAGAAAAATAGAGACTCAGAAATAATTTTCCTCCCAGTCGTATCTTTGTGCAGCATAAGTATGGAGGATATAGAAGTTCAAGGAAAACTTCTTGCTCTCAAGTGCTCCAGAGATAAGCCTTCTCACTTGGAAATGCATTGGGCACTTATGGGTATAAATATTTCAATTCAGTAAACATTTGTTGGCTTCTTACACAGTTCCAGGAATTATAGTAGGTATATTTTGTATTAATTGCCATATATTCATATATGTTTTATAGATAGTACTGATCAGAATATTCCAAAATACCAGGTTAGTATATGTGTAAGTCAAAAATAACTAATTGTTTACTTAATAGTATGAATACTTGTGTCCAAGTCATAATACAGAATGAAGAGAACCTAAGCATTTACCTAAATGGATAAAATCAGAGACTCAACACATACACACAAAACACACACACACACACACACACACACACACACACACACACACACAAACAAATTGTCCCTGTGAAAATAAAATGAAAACACAAAAAGATTTGTTAGGAAATCTATTGTATTTTTAGGTTTCTGTTAGAACTGACTGGTTAACCCGTCTGCCGGCTTTCCATTATATCTAAAGTACTTTCACATTATTTGCTTATGGATCCTGGTTTATTTCCATGCCTGTTTTATGTGGTGGGTGAGTTTTCATTAGACTCCTCCTTAATATATCATGTTGTGGCTGAGAGTCAGCATTCTAGCAGTAGAAATATCACTAAGTGAATTTCCCTGCTGTTGAGACAACTGGTAGCTGGTTGCTAAATATTTTTTTCACTATAAATTCTTCTGGAGAATTAGTATAAAAAGAAGTCTTTGCTATAAACAAAGTTCTTAAATAGCAGGTTTGTAACAAAATAATAAGCAACAGTCACTTGTAAAAATCAGTCAGCCCATTTCTCTCACCAGCATGTGCCTTTTGAGTCCCCAGTTTCCTCATTTGTAAAGCGAGGTGTTTGGAGAAGACACCTCCAAAGTCTCCTCCAGCTTGGTCATCATAAATCATAATATTTGAATGCCATGACCGCCTAATAGCCGGGGTTCAGGATTGGGTGGGTAAATTCTGACCATCTGAAGCCCCATCCCTCTGTCCTAAGATCCTGTCTTCCGCATAAAGATAACAGCTGCACTGTTATTCTGGAAAGACTATTACTTTAAAAAGAGGCTACACAGTTACATCTGCTGTGTAATTTTCTCACTTGTCAATTAGCAACATTGATGACAGATTTAGTCAAATTACAGCTGTTTTTTTTTCAAGGACAAAGATGATGTGATGCACTTGTAATATTTAGAAGTAATGAGTGATGTACAGTTAATGAACCAAGAAGTCTTTCTCGCTTTAGACATTATAAAATGCAGAGCCACATCCTGCTTTTGATCTGTTTGTTCTTTGTGATCTAAACCTTCAGGTGTGAGCTATTTTTATATGTGCTATCCATCTAAGATTCTCTCTAAGAATACCGAAAGAGTGTAGGGCAGGTGGATGCCTTTGGAAATGTCTTTGTCTTTCTTTAGCCCCCAATTCAACTCTGTATTGTTTATACAGTTTACTGTTCCTTTTGCTCCCACTGACTTTATTTTTGGCATTGATTAAGCACAGATATACATGCATCAGTTTAATTCAGTTCAACTAGACTCAGTTGAATTCAGTTTATAAGTATTCGCTGAATGCTGGGAGGATGAGAGACTTATACCAGAAATTTGAGTCTGTAGTTCTAAGGGATTGAATAGTTGGATTGCATAGCATTTATTGTTTCATAAAAGGAAGTGCATTGGTTCATCATGGGAGGTAAAGTTCATGGTTAAGAGGCCGAGGAAAGAGAAATATTGGCTGCTTTTAAATTATGCTATAAAAGGATATCAAAACTGTGAAAAACAATCTGTATTATGTGATAATTATGTGATTTCATCCAATTTCAATTACAGAAAATAATGTGATAGACATTATTGCTTCTTGAACAGTTATAATCCCAGTAGCAAGAAAAATACCTGGCACAAAGGAAGTGCCTAATAAATATTTGTTGAAGGAGTAAATAAATTACTGGATCTGTGTGCTTCCATCTGGTTTAATTTTCTTCTTCCAGGCCATTGTTTTTTCAATGGGGATCTTAGTGATAACATCTTACTTTAAAAAAAACTATAAATATCTTTTTCCTCTCACTTTTGAAAGATTGGTGAGCATCATATAAAATTTATTTTAATATTTTTATCTTAGCAAGTTGAAAATACTATAGTATTTTGACATTAATTTTTATTGATGAATATATTTGCTTCTCTAATTGTAATTCCTTCATAGGTAATCTTTCTTTTCTGGTTGCCTTTTTAAAAATCTCTTTTCTTATGTCAGTATGATTTGTCTAGGTATGGAATTATTTTTATTTGGGATTCATATATTTGAGTATTCACATTGTTTTATTAACTCTAGACAAATTTTTATCCTTTGCTCTTTGCAAATTGTTATCGTGGGAACATTGGATGTTTCTATCCCATTGGCCATGCCTGTAACTATCTCTTTCACATGTTCCATTTCTTTATCTTACTGTTTTGACTTTTGAGAATTTTTATTGTTGTTGTTAACCTTCTGGTTTATTAATTATCAGTTTTGTCTGAACTGAAACGATCCCATTATTTTAGATTTTATTTTTCATGGTTGTTTTTTAGTTCTTAAAGTTTTAGTGTTTTATCAAATAGTTATTTTTCATGTCTCTTTGTAATTTCTTATACTTTTGAAGATTTCTTTTTAAACACTTAAAATATTCTTACACTATAGTCTTTATCAAATTGCTCTATCAACTAGTGTTCTTGTAATGACTGCTGTCTCTTGCTTCTGATGAATTACTTCCTTGTATATTCTGTAATTTTCACATATATATACTAATATTTCTTGGGACTTGAATCTCAGTAATTCTATGACACTTAATAGAGTTGTGGTTTTCTATAATTGCTTTATATTTGTTTCTTTTAGGAATGCAGAAATTTTATCTTGGGGCTTTCTCGATTATACTAATAATGCAAATTTGAAGTGTTGATTCACATTTGATTCAAATTTGATTCAAATTTTTTATTTTCTCCTACATTTAACTCTTAGAGAGAAGCTTCCTTGTCACCTCCCTGTGCTGCTAAGTTAATTTTCTTCCAGTTCACTCTTTAATGATGGTTTATAGAGGGCATTTCAGAATGCTTAGATTTTAGTCCTGACTCTGTTGTTTACTTTGTGACCCTAATTCACATGGAGCCTAATGTCCTTTTTAGAAATGTGAGAAAACAATCTACTGTATCTATTGGTGGAAGAATACTCTTCCTTGGGCCTATAGCAATCCTACTTGTCTTTCCGGTGTGCCTATAAGACTCTAACCGCTCTTCCACAGGCCATTTTTCAAGATTGTTTATGTACCTGGTGAATTTCAGAGGTGAGAGAATTACTCATCTCCTGGCTGAAGAGATGCTTTCTTACTGCTTGCTATAAGTTTTGTCGACCCCCCAAGCTAAGTCTTGTTACTCAGCTATGACAGATCCCCATTGCATGTGTAGAATCCATTTGGGCCATTTCCCATTACTCCCATGGGATTAAGAAGAAAAGGAAGGCAACACAAATATGTTGATGTTCATGAGTAATGCATTCCTTGCTCTGTGACCCAGGAGTCTGTCGTTTTACACCAGCATCTATGAGCAATAACACGTTAACTTATTAGTTTGTAACTGGGTAAAATCAAGTCCTGGACCTAACACCTACCTTGCAGCAATATTGTAAAGGTCAGTGTACTTGTGTATATGAAAGTAATTTTGAAACTGTAAAATCCTATGCAATGATAAAAATTATTATTCTAAAATAATAATAATATTTAAGGAAGAGTAAAGCTACTTAGAGAAAATCAGCCATGAAACTCTTTTGAATGGAAGTATCCAAGACCACTTATGAAATATTTTTGACAAACATATACACGCACACACAAACACAACAAACAAAAAAGCCCTGAACTTATATCTGATCAAATTTCTAGATCTTGCTACCAATTTAAGGAGATATAGGGAGAGGGAACGCACCAAGCAATACCACTGGAATGCAATCAGTAAAATCTAAACTATAGAAAACTTCTCTGGACAACTGACTCAATTTTTAAAATAAATTGTAGAAAAAGGAGAAATGTATAAATCACATGAAATTTAAGAAATGTAGCAACTAATTACAATATATAGATTTTATTTTTATAGTTATTTGAACAACTGCTCTAAAAAAAATTATAAGATAGTCCAGCAAATTGAACCTATAGTACATATTTGATAATTGAAGAGGAAGTGCTTAAAATTTTAGTGTGATTATGATATTGTAATTAATTTCCTCTTACACATATATTTTGAAATATCTGTGGATGAAACAACATCTTGGAATGAAAATAATCTGGAAGTGGGGATAAATGGATGTGTATGTACATGGGACTAGACTGGCCAGGATTTTGTTGCAGCTGATGATGAGTACATGGAGGTTCATTATACTATTCACTGTACTTTCTCATATATAAAATATTTTCAATAGTAAAAATTTAAAAATACTACTTTTGTTCCTTCATTGAAAAATATTCTTTTCACATTCTATCATTAAATTGCTGATTTTAAAATTAGATGTATTGGAATATATAGGCTTTACTAATCTGATGACTTGTTCAATAAGACTGAATGTTAATATTATTAACAGACACAACAATGACAATATCAAAAGCCAAATAATTAATGAATCACAAAAATCAAACTTACCAACTAACCAGAATACCTAGACAGAAGAATAAAAATTAGAATGCAGAGCAATTAGATAAGAAAATTAAATAAAAGCATGCAAACTGGAAAAGAAGAAGTAAAATCACCTCTGTTCATGTATGACATAATCTTATATGTAAGAAACCCTAAAAAGTCAACAATAACTGCTAAAACTAATAAATTCAGCAAAGTTGCAGGAAGCAAAATCAATACACAAACATCAGTTGTTTCTATGCACTGACAAAGAATTATCCAAAAAATAGTAAGAACTTAATTCCATTTATAGTAGCATCAAGAAGGTGGTAGAAGACTTGTACACTGGATACAACAAAACATTTCTGAAAGAAATTAAGATGACACAAAACAAATGGAAAGACATCTCACGTTCATGGATGGGAAGACTTAATATTGTTAATATGTCCATACTACCCAAAGCCATCTATAGATCTGATGCAATAACTATCAAATTCTCAATGGTATATTTTTCTATTTCTGCAAAAGTTATCCTAAAATACATATGGAATCTCAAGGGACCCTGAATAGCCAAACATTTTTAAAAAAGAAAAAAATTGGAAGACTCACACTTCCTGATTTCGAAACATAGTATAAAGTTACAGTAATCAAAACAGTGTAGTTTTGATTACAAATAGAGACATATCCATAGACCAACGGAATAGAATAGAGAGCTCAGAAACAAACCCTAGAATATACAGTCAAATGATCTATAATAAGGGTGCTGAAACCACTCGATGGGGAAAGAATTGTCTCTTCAACTAATAGTGTTTGTAAATGTGGATATCTACATGCAAAAGAATGCCATTAGAACCTTATCTTACATACAAATATTAACTCAAAATGGATGAAAGATCTAAATGTAAGACTTAAAACTACGAAACTACTAGAGAAAACATAGAGGAATAGCTTTATGACATTGTACTTGGAAATGAATTCTTGGAAATGACACCAAAAGCAAAGGCAACAAAAGCAAAAACATACAATGGGACTACATCAAACTTGAAAACTTTTGTGCACCAAAAGACAGAATCAACAGAGTGGAAAGGCAACCTATGGAATGGGAGAAAATATTTGGAAATCATATATCTGATAAGGGGTTAATATCAAGAATATAAAAAGAAACCTACAACTCAGTAACAACATCAACAACAACAAAAAAGTCAAATAACCTAATTAAAGAATGAGCAAAGGCCTTGAATAGATATTTCTCCAAAGAAGGTATACAGCTGTCTAACAAGCATGTGAAAAGATGCTCAGCATTAACAATCGTGAAAGAATACCAATCAAAACCACAATGAGATATCACCTCACACCCATTAGGATGGCTATTATCAAAATAATAGAAAATAACAAATGTTGGTGAGGATGTGGAGAAACTGGAACCCTTGCACTCTGTTGATGGAATTGGAAAAAGATGCAACTGCTATGAAAAGCAGTATAAAGCTTCCTCAAAAAATTAAAACTAGAACTACCATATGAGCCAGCAATCCCACTTCCAGATATAAAGAATTGAAAGCAGGGTCTTGAAGAGATATTTGCATACCAATATTTATAGCAGCACTATTTACAATAGCCAGGAGGTGAAAGCAAAAAATGTCCAACTGATGAGTGGATAACAATGTAATATACAAATACAATGGAATATTATTCAGCCTTAAAAAGAAAGGAAACCCTGTCACATACTACAACATGGATATACCTAGAGGAAACCATGCTAAGTGAATTAAGTCATTCAAAAAAGACACACTGTATAATTTCACTTATATGAGATACCTAAAATAGTCACATTCAAAGAGACAGAAAGTAGAATGGTGGTTGCCAGGCCCTGGGAGGAGAGGGAAAATGGGAGTTGTTATTTAACAGATATAGAGTTTCAGATCTGCTAGATGAAAAAGTCCTGGAGATCTATTTCACAACAATGTGAATATATTTTACTATACTATACACTTAAAAATGGTTAAGATGCCAAATTTAATTTATTTTTTTACCACACGCAAATTTTTTTTTGAGGAGCCCACTTATAAAATGTAGACATTTCTGATGAGGGTAACTGATCAGGATGAAAATGTATTATTAAAATTGGAAAAAATAAGTTAATATGCAGGAGGTTCTTCATATAATTTCTGTTTATAAAATATAAATACTGTGTCATTTTGTATTCATTAGATGTCAAATGTGTGAAGTTAGTAGAAGTAGGTGTGTATGATTTAGCAAAGAGAAACTTTTTGGATCAACATGAAACTTGTAAATTCAAACATATTAAAAAGGAAGACATTATTAAGTTATGACATTCTGATCACAAGAAGTGGTGAGCCAAGAATACAGTCCGAAGTCTACAAACTAGAGCCAATATATAGACTGTACATCATATATGCAAGCTCCATTCTTGGTTATTTCTGTTAACAAGCCCTGAATTTATGCCAGTAATATCGCAATGAACTAATTTTTATGCAATTAATAGAATAGTAAGCTTTTGGAGGGCCGTGTATGTCGATATTCCTATTCAAAGAGTTTCAAATGGGGTTTAGAAGTTTACAGAGAGGAAAATGACTGAGAAGATATATGGGAAAATTTGGGTTATGGATAAAAAGTAACATAGTCAAACATTGGTTGGCCTGGCAATACCAGTGCTTCATTAACAGGGTTTCTAACTCAGAAGTGTATTTGAAATATAACAGACACATAAATACATATATAAATCTCTTATAGAATTGAACATTACAATTAATATAAATTTTTCTTATGACTAGTCAGTATCATAGTATATATACTATCATAAGTGCTCAATCTATTTTTTTTCTCTTGGATTTTAGGTATATGTTCCCATATTTTCATGTGTCTACTAAGTTTTTCTTGAATTGTGTGTAAGAACTATAGAGTTGCTAGGTGATATCATCTATAGCAGGGGTCCTCAGCCCCTGGCCCATGGACCAGTACCTGTCCCTGGCCTGTAAGGAACCGGCCACACAGCAGGAGGTGAGTTGTGGACAAGCAAGCGAGCAAAGCTTCGTCTGCCACTCCCCATCGCTGCCCATTGCTCGCATTACCACCTGAACCATCCCGCCACCCAGTCCGTGGAAAAATTGTATTCCATGAAATTGGTCCCTGGTGCCAAAAAGGTTGGGGATCACTGATCTATAGGGTAGGTTCCCCTTCCATCTGCTGGAGATAGAGTTGAGGTCAATCACCTTAAACCAATCAAGAAAAGACTGAGTAGAACTTGGATAATGACCTTGCTCAGGCCCCCTTTACCTCTGGTTCACCGGGGCCTCCAGAGTTCTAATTAAGAGGCTTGTGTAGTTTCCATGGCTCCTCTTTCTGACAGGTTTTACACCCTGGTATTTGTTTCTTAAGACTATTGAGTGTGGTAAATTGCTTTTTGGAGGCATTCTTCTTAGGTGTTTGGCTCTGCCCCTTCTTTGCCCAGGCCCAGAATTCAGCAAATATCTTGAGAGAAAACTTGGCCATTTTGGTTGTCTCTCCCCACAGTGGCATCCCTCTGCAGGTGCAAAACCTGGGATCTCAGTCTGCTGTTTGGCTCCTATTGGCAAACACTCTTGCTCTACAAGTCAAAGCTGCCCCATAAATCAGCTCATTTTTTTCAAAGTTCTCCCCACTCTGAAATCTTATCCTCTCCAGGTATGGTTGTCTCAGCAGCACTCTGCTGTTTTCTAAAAGATGATTTGTGTTTGTTAATCTGATTTCTACTACACTCCCCCTGCCTCCGCAGTTGGGAGTGTGGCCTCCTGCTTACTCCATCCCCCAGGGAAGTGGAAGGCCTTGCTCTCTGAGTTTTTCTACATATGTAGTTTTGGTTGGATATATCTCGGAGTGCATTTCTTTGCTCTCAGTAATCAATAGGTGCCATTTTGGAATCTCCTAACTTCCAGTGAAACAGATATGAAGTTGATACCATCTGATTATTTAGCCATTGAAAGTAATACTATCATTTAGTGTGGAAGCTTCTAAGATTTTCTTTTTATCTTAGATATCAGGGGCTTTCCCGGAGCGTGCCCAAATATTCAAACTTATTTCCATCAATTATTCTCAGCTATTCTACTATTTATCCCTGCTACATTCCTTGTCACAATGTGAAGGGATCTATTAGGAATGGCATCAATTTCTTAAGCTTTTGTTGCACTTTTCTTGGTCTTTTACTCTGTGGGACAGCAGTTGATTATGGACAAATTTTATGATATTTATACAGATACTATGTTACTGATGCTTGTGAAGAACTTTTCCCTTCATATGACTTTTGGAGTCAGGGTCAGTAGGAACAGCCTTTGGATAAATCATGTAACAATACCCATTAGGATACAACAGGGGTACACTTCAGTTTCTTTCTTTTAAATCTTGTACATTACAACTTGATAATATGTTTCTGTAACATGTATGTAACATTCCCCCTACAATTGAAACAGAGAATAAAAAAGAAAGGATTCTCTTGCATGTGATGATACAGCTTTATTTCATGAACTAGTAGGCAAGAATGATAACTAATATTTTTTGTCTTAGTAGGTAATTTGATTTTTTATCTATCAACTGTCTGGAAGTGAAATCTGTGTATCTCCTCTCCAATAAATCACTGAGTCTTGGCAGTTTTACCTTCTGTCTCTTTAATCCATCTCACCTGTCCAGTTCCACTGTCACTAGTCTAATCTAGACCATCATCAGTTCTTTCCCGACTTCTGAGCTAGGGCTACAAAAATTCAAATCAGATCATATTGTCCTGCTACTTAACATATTTCAGTGGCTTCTATTGGTCTTTGGATGAAATCCAAACTCCTTCTCATGCCTTACAAGGCTCTGTATGAACTGGTTCCAGCCTCTGTCTGCAATTTCAACTCTTATTCTAACTCGTATTTACTATCTGGTTCCAGTTTTGACATAACTTCTCCCATGAAACTGTCTCTGCCCTCCGTAACTAGCTTAGCATTTTCTGCCATATATCCCATAATACCATATATCTCACAATAAATATTACAATAAAATACCAATCTCATTGTATTATAGAAAAGCTTGTTTGATGTCTGTATCAGTTCCCAGACTACAAGTTCAAGATAAAGGGACAGTTTCTCTCTTTTATATGCTATATTGTACAGTGTGCAGAATAAAGAAAATCTAAATCAAGAAGTTCTCATGGAATTAATTAATTAATTAATGAGTGAGTGAAAAAAATGTATGTTACCTATTTATCCAGATTTTCTAAAATTGATTCCAAGGACAGGTATTTGGATCACAATGTTTTGACTCTATATCAATTTGCTTTTTGTGAAATCTACTTAAATATTGTGCTACTTCCTTTCATGTTGTACTGTTTCCTGGGAGGATGGTGTCCACCCCGTAGTCATGAGGTGTTCGACAACAATTCTCTCTGGCTTTGGTAGTAATCACAGTCATGTGATTCCTAAGCAGTTGGTTTGATTTTACCACATGCTGAGAATCATGTAAGTGATCTACTTTGCCTCTTTCTGTTGGCTCCTGGAAAGCTCAAATTCAAGTAGCTAGTCTGTCTTTCAAAGGTTACAGGGTTTAAAGGAATACATTTTTTATATTAACTCAAACCCAGGTTTCATTTTAATTTCTCAGTTGCTACTATTTCACTGTAAATGTATCTCATTGTGCTATATTATGGGTATTTCTGGAAACCACCTTGTATCCCTCAAATCATGGGAACCTGGATTCGGGTGGGTGGGGAGGTGAGTGAGTGGGGGTCCAAAAGAGGTGAATAGGGACTAAAATATGTAGAACTAAGTAGCTGTGGTAAAAAAGTGTAGACTTCAGGTAAGGTGAAAATAAATAAATTAAAATATTATGTAGTTACTTTATTCAGAGACTTGTGATAGCAATAGCTTGTTAAAGAACATTAGTATGGAGTAAAAAAAGAAAAAAAAAGATTAGAAATACAAATAAAATACTTTTATTTAAGTAATCTTCAGGAATCCATTGTATAACTAATTGGAGAGTTAAGTGACCAGTTACCGCCATCATTTCTTTGAGTAAAAAGACAAATACGAGGAGGGCTCTGAGCTCATGGAGCTTATAGACTGGAAATGAAGTAATCTTGTAATGAAATATTATGGCACCAAAAGTCCTATTTGAATTAGACTTTTTGGAATAAATAATCTCAAAATAATACATATGTCCTAAGTAACCAAAAAATAAAGGTTAAAAAGTTGCACGAATTCAAGTAGATCTCTTTAAGTGCAAGAAATGGTGATTTCCTCTAATTTAGGGCAAATAAAATCTGCTGCACAACTAGTACACAGGCACAGGGGTTTAATTTTATCGTTCTACTGATTCAAGCCAAACCTACTCATGAATACAACTTTGTATAATTTTCTCACCAGGATCATTTCCTGGTGTTTTATTTGCGAACATGAAATCTTTGTGAAAGTAAGCTTTCACCAACCAAATGAGGCTTACATCAAGTCCTAAACCTAGAGCAAACAAGTAGACTGTTCTCAGAACATTTTCTTTGGATTTGTAATCAAGCAGATCTACATCGAAACAGCCAAGTACCACTGCTCGAAACAGAAAACTCTTATTTAAAAATAAAAAGGCACTTTTTCTTTCTCCAAGTTAAATATGTTCTACTTTTCTGACAGAATTCTTTCTCAATTTACCCGAAGAAAGATTAACCACATTTCAAAATTATTTGCAGTTAGTATTTGGGAAATTCAAGTGTTTTACTATTTCATAGTCTAAAAGCTTGTGTAGTATTTGTATGTTTAAACCTTTTTTTTTTCCATCTCATAGGATGCCAAGGGTGGCTGAAAAGAAATTGTCTTAAATGGTGGCTTTTAATAACTCTTAATAAATAGAACTCCTTTTTTACTGATTGTACAAAGTGTTAAAAATCTCATAATGTGCTAAATATTGTAAATGTAAATAGCAATGTTCTGAACATACATTTAAATATAGACTTGACTTTCAGAATGTGGCTTATTTTATATTGTCCATTGTTGTTCTGGAAATAACTGAAATATAAAGCCATGCATAGCTGTGGTGTGTCTGTTTTGCGATAATGTATTCAGAAAGATTTTTAAGTGCTGGACCATTGAGCTCTATGAGTTTTTTTTTTTTAAACATCTTTATTGGAGTATAATTGCTTTACAATGGTGTGTTAGTTTCTGCTTTATAACAAAGTGAATCATCTATACATATATCTCCTCCCTCTTGCATCTCCCTCCCACCTACCCTATCCTACCCCTCTAGGTGGTCACAAAGCACTGAGCTGATCTCCCTGTGCTATGTGACTGCTTCCCACTAGCTATCTATTTTACACTTGGTAGTATATATTAGTCCCTGCCACTCTCTCACTTTGTCCCAGCTTACCCTTCCCCATCCCCGTGTCCTCAAGTCCATTCTCTACATCTGCATCATTATTCCTGTCTGACCCCTAGGTTCTTCATAACTTTTTTTTTTTTTTTTTAGATTTCATATATATGTGTTGGCATACAGTATTTGTTTTTTTCTTTCTGACTTACTTCACTCTATATGACAGTCTCTAGGCCCATCCACCTCACTACAGATAACTCAATTTCATTTCTTTTTATGGCTGAATAATACTCCATTGTATATATGTGCCACATCTTCTTTACCCATTCATCTGTTGATGGACATTTAGGTTGCTTCCATGTCCTGGATATTGTAAATGGAGCTGCAATGAACATTGTGGTACTCATGGAACATTCTCCAGGATATATCATATCTGGGGTCACAAATCAAGTCTTGGTAAATTTAAGAAAATTGAAATTGTATCAAGTATCTTTTCTGACCACAACGCTATGAGACTAGATATCAATTATGGGAAAAAATATGTAAAAAAATACAAATACATGGAGGCTACACAATATACTACTTAATAACCAAGAGATCAATGAAGAAATCAAAGAGGAAATCAAAAAATACCTAGAAACAAATGACAATGAAAACACAACTACCCAAAACCAATGGGATGCAGCAAAAGCAGTTCTAAGAGGGAAGTTTATAGCAATACAATTCTACCTCAAGAAACAAGAAACATCTCAAATAAACAACCCAACCTTACACCTAAAGCAATTAGAGAAAGAAAAACAAAAACAAAAAAAACCCAAAGTTAGCAGAAGGAAAGAAATCATAAAGATCAGATCAGAAATAAATGAAAAAGAAATGAAGGAAACAATAGCAAAGATCAGTAAAACTAAAAGCTGGTTCTTTGAGAAGATAAACAAAATTGATAAACCATTAGTCAGACTCATCAAGAAAAAAAGGGAGAAGACTCAAATCAATAGAATTAGAAATCAAAAAGGAGAAGTAACAACTGACACTGCAGAAATACGAAAAATCATGAAAGATTATTACAAGCAACTCTATGCCAATAAAATGGACAACCTGGAAGAAATGGACAACTTCTCAGAAAAGTACAACCTTCTGAGATGGAACCAGGAAGAAATAGAAAATACAAACGGACCAATCACAAGCACTGAAATTGAGACTGTGATTAAAAATCTTCCAACAAACAAAAGCTCAAGAACAGATGACTTCACAGGTGAATTCTGTCAAACATTTAGAGAAGAGCTAACACCTATCTTTCTCTATGAGTTTTTACTGGGGAATCAGGTGAACCAAGGCACTGAATCTTCCTAAAGGAAAATATCTGGAAACGTAAAGGGATATCATGAAGTAAATTTTGTAGGATCCAAGGATATGCATCAGACATTTCCAGCACATCCTATTTCAATTTATTTTTGGCTTATGTAGACCAATCTTAACCTAGAGATGAAACATGGAAAAGGAACATGGAAAATGGTTAATCTAAGATATAAAATAGGAATTATGACACAGAATAAGAATTATGGCATAGTCAAGGACGTTTACACAAGCACACATCATTAATCAAATATGGAGGGGAGTTGCATATTCAATAAGAAGCAGCAGCTCTTCTGGTAGTTAGGAGGTCATGAGAACCTCAGTTTGAACTTTCTTGACTGGTCTTTAACATTAAACTTAACACCTCCAACTGCCTGAATGACTCAATCTTTATATCTTGGGTTGAGCCAAAAATCTCAACCTGTCTTACAAGCAGGTAATGAAAATAATGTAAAAATTTTGAAAATTAGTTTGACAGGTAGATTTTATGTTGTGTAAACTACAAATGCCCTAAGTAAAAAATATATAGAGACTTGATTTTATTGATAAACAACTTTAAGTGGCATCCATTCAAGATCTAAAGCACTATAATATTTTATATATGAATTTTTGCATTTGAAGGTACTGTGTATTTGAATTAATTATCCAAGGACATTTAGTTCTCAAGACAGCAATGAATGAAAATAGCATGAGATTAAAGTTTGTTCACTGAAAACTGTATTTTGTTTTGACTAACAGAAGATGAGACCTGAAGATGCTGTCATATGTTTTGTTTTGCTGCAACCATGCTCTGGCAAAACAAAATATAATAATGGGCTTGAGACTTTATTCCATGTCCATGTTCAGCAAATTCAGAATAAAGTGAACAAACTTAATTATTTCTGTAGCAAGTCTGAACATCTTCTGATATAAAAATGCCATTTAAATAAGTATGTCTTAATTTGGAATAATATTTTATGGTGTTCATGTGAGCTGGCATCTTTACAACAATAACTTGTCATATCTAACCAAACTCACTTTCTAGAAATACTTTTTTCCCCACATCAAAGATTGAAGGAAAGCGATTCCTGTTTTAGAAAATGTGTTCCGACTTTGTGATGATTCTCTTTCAGTGTTCTGAACATAGATTCTGGGATACATATGGGCATTTATAGTCTCTTCTGGGCATGAGTGGGGTGCTTTGCCTAGATATATTACATTCGTTTCCATTTCTCACTTGAATTCCCTGATTAGATTGGGAGGTGACTCTTCATAATACATCTGCCATGATGAATGTCTCCCAAGGGTGCACTTCAATTTAATGCCATGCTTGTGAAGTTTTAGCGCATGTCTTTGAATGTGAAGTAGAGTACTATGCTCATTTTTACAAAGTTCCAGCCATAGGATCATTCTAATAGTATGTTAGCGTTCAGCTGAGTTTTCCTACAGTACGTGGTCACACTCCACCAAAGAAAGATCATCTTAAGATAAATGGAGGTCCCGGGGATCCAGAGCAGCATTAAATGATTCACAGCTGTGTCGGATTATGTTGTGATGTTTCTAAGTGTTGGACTGAGTCTACATCACATCCAACATACAGTGAAAAAGTGCAAAATTTTGCTAGTTAGCCAGATGTTTTGCATGCAACTGAGCAAACCTGTCAACATAGGGTGAAACATCTGGGAGTTTCAAGTATGATTTAACTGACACCATGAAAGAAGACATTGGTATGAATAGCTAATTTTAAATAACTAAATGAAAACAAAGATGTTTTTAACACTAAGTGGTCACAGTCTTTGAGTGGCCTCGTATTTATATGAAACAGGGCAGGGTGGAATGTTTAAGTCACACTGCTATGCAGATGTGCAAGTGGAAAAAAAAAGCAGCTTCTTTATTTTGTCTGTAACCAACCTGGTCTTCCTTCTGAGCCCCCTGCAGTTGGTGTGGGAATGGAGTGGAGTAAGGTGGTGAGTTAGCATTGACCTAAAAGTCTTTCTGGTTTGAACTGTTTCTTTTGGATAAGGTGCGAGCTTCCTGTGCTTCTTTCCTTATGGTTTGCCTGTGTGGCTGGGGGTGTGTGTAGCTAATGGGTCCTCGGCTAACAGGGGAAGGGTTGAAGTCCTCAGTGTGGTGCCTTGCAGCTCCCTCAGGGTCTCTTGTGCCTCTTCCACCTGGCAATGGTTGGTGGAATTTTTAGTCTGTTTGTCTGTCTGTCTGTCTCTCTCTCTCCCCCTCCCTCCTTCCATCCCTCCCTCCTTCCTTCCTTCCCTCCCTGTTCAGGTTTCCATGATTCTCCCTGTTTACTCCACTCATCTCATTTTCCAGCTGTATCTCCCATGCAGATTTCATCTGGAGGTCTGATCTGTAGCCTCCATGTCAGTGCTGCAGAGTCTCCACTGGCTTCCCAGTCAGGTCTGTCAGCTACCCTAGGTTCCAACTATGCCATCAAGGAACCAAGAGGACTTAAGAAAAGTAAACATTGTACCAACTACTGTCCGGAAGTAAAGCAGGTTGGTAGGGGTGAACACACAAAGCAATCCATTCCCAGACTCTCAAATTGCAAATGGGGGCAGGATACTTCTTTCATCTCAATGTTAAATTGTTTAGCTAAAGTTTCTCCCTCTCTCTGTCTTGCAATTTAGAATTGGAAAACTTGAACACACTCCTGACCTACTCAATCTTTGTCTCCCCTGATTTACCAAAAACTCTCAGTCTGGAATGTTGTGAGCTTTTCTTCTAGGTCATGAACTCCCTCCTCCAATCTTATGAATAAGAATAAATCATGTCCAGAGATGTTCTTGCTACACTTTCAGAGACATATGATTCTAAATCATCCAGGATTAGCCATTGCTGTGTTAAAGGCACAAGAATATAACAACAACAGCAGCAAAAATTCCTCTTTCCATAGTCCTGTCTTTTTTTTTTTTTTCCGGTATGCGGACCTCTCACTGTTGTGGCCTCTCCCGTTGCGGAGCACAGGCTCCGGACACGCAGGCTCAGCGGCCATGGCTCACGGGCCCAGCCGCTCCGCGGCATGTGGGATCCTCCCGGACCGGGGCACGAACCCGCGTCCCCTGCATCGGCAGGCGGACTCTCAATCACTGCGCCACCAGGGAAGCCCCCTTTTTTTTTAAAATTATTTTTTATTGGAGTATAGCTGCTTTACAGTGTTGTATTAGTTTCTACCGTACAGCAAAGTGAATCAGCTATACGTATACGTATACGTATACGTATATCCCCTCTTTTTTGGAGTTCCTTCCCATTTGGGTCACCACAGAGCATCAGGTAGAGTTCCCTGTGCTGTAGAGTAGGTTCTCATTAGTTATCTATTTTATATGTAATATCAATAGTGTATATGTGTCAATCCCTATCTCCCATTTCCTCCACCCCCTTCTTTTCCCCCTTGGTGTCCATACATTTTTTCTCTACATCTGTGCCTCTACTTCTGCTTTGCAAATAAGATAATCTGTACCATTTTTCTAGATTCCACATGTATGCGTTGATATACAGTATTTGTTTTTCTCTTTCTCCCTGACTTCACTCTGTATGATGGTCTGTAGGTTCGAAAGGCTGCTTTCTGGATGCCAAATCCTACTCTTGACTGTCAGAAGCTGTATACTGCCTACCTTTCTCTTTGCCTTCCTCCTGTGTCTGCTTCCCAGTCTGTGTCCTGTATCTTTCCCGCCTCCCCTACGTATTTTTTAGGTGGATGAGACCTCAGACTTATTAGTCCTACACAGAGATGTACTCAAATGGCAAGCTTCACTATTAAAATTATAACTTTCAAACTTTGAAGGAAAATATTATTGAATTTGATGATATTAAAAGTAAGGATTTATTCCAAAAAGCTAGCATGAAAATATTTATAAACAGATGACAGATAGGGAAAAGATGTCTGAGGTGTCTAGGACTAATGAGGATTAGAATATACAAACAATGCTAGCAAAACAACAATCAAGTCAGCAAACCTTGTAGAAAAATGTCAAAAAATATGAACAACCAAGCTACAAAAGAGGAAACCCCCCAAACTAAGGACATAAATAAGCAAATGAAAGTTGCATAAACTCACAAGTAATAAGAGAAATATAATATCAATGAGATAGATTTTTACAACAGCTATGTTGGCAAAAATTAAAGTAGAGGCAGGGACATTGAAATTATAGGAACCTTCAGACTCTGATGGTCAAGTTAAGTATTACATGTACCTAGTGACCCAGAAATTCTGCCCTTTGAGATATATCCTAAAGAGATTCTCAAACATGTCCAACAGGATATTATTAGTTTTCCATAGTCATAGAACAGATGATCACTACCTTGATGGTTTCAAACAACACACATTTGGCTCACAGTTTATGTGGGTCAGAAGTCTGGGTTTGGCTTAGCTGGGCTCTTTGCCTAGGGTCTGACAAGGGTGCAGTTTAGATGTTGTCTAGGGCTGTGGTCTCATCTGAGACTTGGGGTTCTTCTCCAGGCTCATGTGGTTGGTGGCAGAATTCATTTCCTCACAGCTATAGAACACATGGTTCTTTGGTTCCTCAAGGCCAGCAAGAGAACTGCTCTTCAGGAAGGATCAAGTTCCTCTTTTAGGGACTTTCATTATTAAGTCAGGCCCACCCTGGAAAATCTACCTTTTGATTAACTCAAAACCAACTGATTTGGAACCATAACTACATATGCAAAACCCCTTCCCTTTTACTAGGTAATGTGATCTAATCACAGGAGTGAAATCCCATCATGTTCTGAGGTGCCACCCATATTCAAAGGGAAGATTATACAAGGGTCCTTGAGGGTTATCTTAGAAATCTGTCTTCCACAAGGGATATGCATGAGGACATTCACTGGAGCATTGTTTGTCCTGGCAAGGTGTCGTAAGCATTCTGAAAGCCTATTGCTGGGGAATGGATAGATAAGAAATGAAAAATGTTTTCCAAAGATAAATATTCTGTTTTTAGAATCAATAGATTTTATGTATTCACAGCACCATGAATAAGTATGAGAAACATAACACTGAGTGAAAAAGGTATGAAGCAGAATGAGATCTATAACATAATGTCATTTATGTATACCGAAAATACATGTACTTTTAAATGATATAGATTTTTACAAGGACATAACAAGGGAAAATGAAAACTACCCCTAAGCATTGTATAGCAGGTAGGTATGGTAAGGAGAATTAGAGGGGAGAAGAGAGTTAGAATATTAATTAATTAAATCAATATATAAAATTCTTGGTAGAATTTTGGCACTGTATTTGGTATGCTTTTGATATACATACCATGTTAAGGTTACATATGATACCTTACAAATGTATAATTCATGTTATATTGCATATACAATAATATATATCCAACATAACTTGGGGTTATTTCAGCACTTTAATACTTTGGGAAAATGCCAACCGGAGTTCTTAAAGTGACCATATATAGCCCATAATACATATTGCATTTATAACATTTGTATTGTTTTGTGCTTTCAAAATTATTTTATACTGCTTTTTATTTTTTTCCACTGGTGGATTACACATATCTTTCTACTGATTTAATCTTTAGCACATATAAAATTTTAGGAATATCTTTAGGGTCCTTAAAAATTCAATGTAAATTTATATGCACCATAAATTATGAATGTTCTACTGCTTAAATTCTTCATTCTTAATGTTTTTTGGCTTAAACTGGAACATCAGAAAAGAAGGAAGCTCAGGTACATAGATCTTGTGGTGATTCTATTTAGAGAAGGGACCTTCCCAGGAATAGGGCTATATAGATTTGATCAGAGATCAATAGAGATGAACAGAACTTCAAATTCCCTCTCTAGGAGGTGTCTTAGTCCCCCAAATAGAATTGGATGCCTAAATGACACAGTCTGTCTAACTTGTGTTAACAGACTCACAAAAGAAAAGTTTTAAAATTTCTCCTTCACCTTGGACAAGAATTGAGTCAAGAAGCTTCACAATAGTAAAACATTCAGAAAATTTCAGTGCTTTTTGATGCCATGCCATACAAAATATTATTGGGAAAGAGAAGAATTAATTTTTTTTTCTTCCAGATGAATGTAATTATGGAGAGAGGCTGGCAGATTGTTTACCACAAGGGATAGTTTTCTTTCTGAAGTATACGTATGCTATGCTGGAATGTAGTAAGATTTTTATCAAGGTGTTTGCTATTTTCAGTTAAAATAAGACATTAAAAGTTGCAGCGTTCACTTTACTGATACATTAATATATGTATTAGAAAAGAAACGTTGGCTGTTGGAGCCAGAGGATGGTAGTGTCTACCCTTTTTTTTCTTCGTCTTCTCTTCTGCTCATCCATTGAACACAAATATTTGGGCACCTTATGCATTACAGTGTACTAAGAATTATGAAGCCATTCACTAAGAAGCTTACATTCCAGGTAGCCAGTCCAGAGGGCTTCCCATGAACCTATAGCAAGCAAGAGAAGAAGATGTCTTAAAGGATCTGGGAGAAGCCAGAGATGATTGAGGGCTAGAAATAGCCAGGAATGACTTCCCAGAAACCAGAAATCACCAGAACTGGGTTTTGAAAGGCAGGCCCCCAAAAATGAGTCAGCTTAGAAAAATTTCTGTCAAGTTTGCTGCACACTGAGAAGAGGGTTTCCTTAGAGAAGAAGGTTTCCCTAGAGAAGAAGGTGTTTTGTAACCCTGGAGGAGTAATAGTCCTGAAAGGTAGGTGGAACTAGGGCAATGCAGACTGGTGAAAGGAAATTAGAGGAAATGGAAGCCAGGGGAAGAGACAGGGATTTGAACAAGCAACTGTGTTTTAGAATATAGAATTTAAGAACGTTAAGTACGACATTAGGAGGAAGCTACGGAAGTCATCTCTAGCCAGGACACATTACTGCACTTCTGATGGGAAGAAATGAGAGTACAAAGTAGACAGTGTAGGTAGAATGGCAGGGCCAGATATAAATTTAAAGAAAAAAACAAAAGCAAAGGGGATAAAAGGACAGTCATAATGCCAGCCCAGGGAAATCAAGTTGGCATTGAGATGAATGACATGGAGAAGTAAACTTGGATGTTGGTAGGATTTTAATAGGATAGAGTATTTAGAATATTTCCTCACATACATATGGCTTTAACGTGTTGTGCTATTACTCTCATTCGAACTCAGTATTCTCTTCTTTGCATGGTTTACCATTAGAGCTCATTGCAATTTTTAAATTGCAAAGCTAGTAGTTAAGCACAGCTCACTGTGCTTTTTAATACAAGTTTTCAAGATCAATAAAACTTTTGCCTGGTCCACCTATTTAAAATGATTTTGTTTTAGTCCATGTCCCTATTGTTTGGCTTTTTAACAATCCTAAACAGATGTTATGAACATGGGGGAACATTCCATGGTATTTAATCCTTCCGGGGTAGTTTCTCTCTCTGTTCACTCGAGATTTAATACAATTTTCTAGACATACTCTCTTTTATTTTTATTAAACCATATGGTAGCAAGCCAGCTGAATCCAAATAATTACACTAGTAAGTTGTATTTGTATGATCCTTTGTATTTTCCCAAGTCATTTCTTATACATTATGTCATCTGAAAGAAAGTAAAATTTTAGATAGATACTGACATTTAGAAAGAATGCTTTATTTACACAGCTGGTTAATTTTTTTATGATAGGGAGGTTTGTTATAGCCAACTATTTTTCCTATGCACCTGGTTCACCTGTTTTTACAGGAATATATTAATTCTCTACTTCTCAGTTTAAGTGACACCAACATTTTTGAAATGGCAGTTTAATTTGAAAGTAAAAAAAATGTATCGTTGTTTTCATCTGTTGATCATTTTTGTCCTTTTACTAACTATGGCCGTCATCTTTAACCTTTTAGTGGGAAAAATAGCAAGAAGTCTGGTACCTTCTGTGGCACTCTCATGATTTTTTCACACTTTCTCAGAAAAGCATTCACTGTAAAGAACCCAGCTTCTTTTCAAGTAATACTTTTTTAATGAAAAAAATCTTTATCTGGATTTTGACTATCTGCTGAAAAGTTGTCACTATGACAGTATCCAAGATATGATTCCTAGATGCTTTACATTGTTTTTAAATTTCTATTTCCATAAGATACATCTGCTTCTCTTTGTGAAACCCAAGGATAATCAGCCTATTCAATTATTGATTTGTTCCTCTTCTGCAGGTAAAATACAGGTATTTTACACAAGTGTATGATGCTATTTCCTTGGGAAACAACAGAGGCATCTTTTAAGATTCTCCTATCACTTCTGCCTCTTAGTTCACCATTTCATATTGGTGGTAAATTTAAAATCACTATAGGGTCACAGTTCAGTTTCTATTGAGCTGCCTGTTCTTCACCTTAAACTTTATATTAACCACAAATATCCTAGTCATTTACCACTAATAAGGCTAATATATTTTATAGTCAGCAATGCAGAGTACATTAAATTTCAAATCAGAATTTCTGGGTTTGAGTCCGAAGTTCCACCACTTACTAACTTCTCTACATTTCAATTTCTTCATTTATAAAATGGGGATAATAATATTCCTTATGTCATACAGCTGTTGTGAGGAGTAAATGAGTGAATATATAAAATGAGTATATGTCCAGGGAATGCCATGTATTCAGTGCTAAATAAAGGTTCCCTATGGTAATCATTTTACTATTCCATAAATTTTACTGTGAAAAAATATTTGCATAATACAAATTTGTGAGACAGATAATATTAACGTTAATGGAAAAACAGGTAATAATCAGGAGGCTAAATAACTTTTCCAAAGTCACATAGGAATTGTTTACTCTAGCTCCAAAGCCTGTGTGATTTCTGTAATGCATACGAGTATTATACCTTCCTGATAAGCATGTAAATCCCAGCCTTTTATTCTTTCCCATGGGCTAAAAAAAAAAAAATTGTGGTCATCCATTCTTTGAAGGCTGATACAAACAAATCTCAATTCACAATAAGATTATGTTCTGTGAGCCCATTTCTAAACCAGTGGTTGTTATCATAGAATTAATTTTGCCGTAGGAAAAAAATATTAAAGGTGATAGTTGGGTTCCCAGGAGAATACAGAAGTTATCTGATATATAAAACTTTTCATTTAAAAAATAATATTTGGCCATTTCATTTTAGCAGTTTCTATATTTGGATCAATTAAATATACATTTGTGGGACAATATTTTTTGGGACAATATTTGTGGGACAATATTTGGATCAATTAAATATACATTTGTGGGACAATATTTTTAACGTACTTTAAAAATATTGGTTTATGAGAAAATGCATTCTAGGGCAAATGATAAGTATGCAGCGTAGAAGATGGAAGAAAATCCAGGCTTCCAACTGTAGCTACGACAACAAAAAGAGTAATTCTGCCTCTGACAGACATTGCCTGATGTTGTACAAGCATGGCCAGATGTAGAGCAAGAGAAGACTGGGAGACCATTTGTAACTCTATGGGATTGCTGAGGCGAATGTGTCGAATTGTGAAGTTTACACATGATTATGAATTGGCTGTTTTTAAGAGGAAATGCCTACCTAATTCTAATTTCACAAATTGTGAAAAGGAAGTACTGGAAATACAGATAAAGCCTTTGCCTGAAGTCCCGGGAATCTTTAACAAGTGCCAGTGGATGTAGAGAGTTAGTAGTTCTCTTTTGGTCATTCATTTATCCATTCCTTTAATAAATGTGATTCCCGCCCTTGAGAAGTATATAGTCTGGCAGGAAAGATAGTTCAAAGGCAGTGACTTAAAATGCAAGTGCTTTGGGAGGGGGCGCAGGTGACATGATGTCGGGAGGTATGTCAGGAGCAATGAGCCTGTCTGGGTTTGAGGCTGGTGGAGCAGAGATAGCACAGGTCTTAATGGGGAAGATGACTTGAGCATAATGCTCAGGATCATAGGCTCTGCCAGTTACTGCCTTTCTGATCTGGGCTGTTCCTTAACATCACTGTTTTTTTTGTCACATTTCCCATTATAAAATAGAGATAATAAATAGAGCTGTTATGAGAATGAAACAAGTAAATATTTGTAATATGCTTTAGAATATGCTATACACCTAGAAATTACTCAGAGTACTTTAAGGACAATTATTTTCTGCCTCAGCTGAGAACTGAACAGAAAGAAAAAATGTTTTCCAGGCAGAAGAAATAGGGAAGAGCAGAGAAAGGGATGACACATTTCAGGAACTGAAAAAAATTCAGCATGGCCGTAAGCTTAAGTTTGAGGCAGGAAGAGGGGAGAGATAGAAGCCAGAGGATAAATGAATGTCAAGTAACGAGGGGCTTTATGAGCCTTGTTAATAAATTTGGATTTATCCTAATGTTAATGGGAAACGACTGAAGGGGTTTAAGTAAGTGAGTAATATGACCAGATTTGCATTTTGGTAGAGTCACTCTGTCTGCTGGGAGGTGAGAGTGACGAGTAAGGAATGGATTTCAAAGGGGAGAGACCGGGAACAAGATGCAACTGAACGAGAACGGTTGCTTGGATCTAGGCGTGAGAGTGGATTTGGGGGGAGAAAAGTTTCAAGACATGTCTCTCAAGGTAAAATTGATTGCACACGGTTGTTGCTTAATGTAAGTTTGAAGGAGAAGCTAGTGTTTTTTGATGATGTAGGGACTGAACGGTGGATGGTGAAATTCACAAAGAAGCATTAAGAAAGGAGCAGACTGGGGTGGCGGGGCATGAATGTGACTTTTATCCACGTTGAGATTTGTGGCTGTGAAACAGTCAAACAAGGATGTGCACCAGGCAGTTGTATATACTAGTTCGTGTCTCAACAGAGAGTTTGGGTTGGGGAAATTGATTTGGGCATGTGTTAACATTTGATGATTGAAACCTTGGGCACAGATGAGAGATTCAAGAGAGAAGATGCAGAGAAGAGAAGAGGGTAGAACACCAAAAAAATGGACGAGGAGCATATAATGGGGACTTTGAAGGAATAGTGGAACAAGACAAGGAAAGCCAAGAGGCCAAATACGTATACACCTACATATATGTATATTTTTAAATAAGGGAGGAATTGGTTATGTTGAAAGTTGTTTAGAATTTAAGTGAAATAAGAACTGAAAAGTGTCCACTGAACTTAACTGCAAATAGTTCTGAAAAGTATAAGCTAAAAGATTCCTCCCCATCCTGCCTACTACAAATAAGATCATATATAATACTGTGCCTCATATTCTGAATTCTATTAAATCTTTGGGTTTTTTGATCAGCCAATATCTACCCCGGGGGGATGAATCTGGAATAACAGATAATACACACCCTCTGACACCAAGTGAGAACTAGAAAAACATATGACTTAAATGAAAAAAAAAATGAATGAGTAAAAGAAAATTTGTCTGTATAAAAAGTAATTTAGATACACAGACCATTAGAACTAAAAGACATTTTACAGTTTACCTAGTCAAACAGCCTCATTTTTTCAAATGAAGGAATTAACGTTCAGCGACTTAGCCCAAACTTATATTCTTTGGGATCAATTTCTTCATTCCTTTTGAATGTGGGCTGGAGTTTAAAAATTATTCCAGTGCTTATGAAGTCCAAATACAGAACACTGGATAAAAGTAATCTGAGTCAAGGCAATCTAAGCCTGTGCTAGATATTTTTTACATATAAATGAGAGGAAAGCATCCTATATGTTTTAAAACCTTTGTTATGCTATCACAGGTTGTTAAATAAGACTGGTTCTTTATGAGGATTGAAGAAGTGAACAAAATCACTTTTCATAGGGTGGGGATGCAGTATGAATAGCACCTCACGTACATAAGAAATATACCCTTAAAACACTGGTAATTTCTGTGCAAGATTTTTGTTTCCCTTTGTATGTTTTTACTTTTGATGGAATGAAGCAAGCAGTAAGCAACAAACAACGAGAGACAGTCCAAATAAGCCTTAAGGAAACCTAATTTAAGCCCTTTCCTTATGTGATCTCTTTACAGTGCTTTAGAAAGAACTGTATTTGCCAGTGGGTTAGAGCTGTGTATTATTTTTGAATCAATCTTTCCTTTTTTCCAAGTTCCTAATACTTCTCATTCTGCCCTAGTCAGACACTTAAATGAGGGAAGTTCTGTATTATTCATCAAATACCTCAAGCTGTTCCTGTCAAGCTTGTAAACTCATTTCCTACAGATAGTCCACAAAAATAGAGGCAAGAAACTTCGCTGCCAGGTATAAGCCCATCTGAATAAAGAACGCAGAAGCCAGACATTTTGCAAAAAAAGGAGAGAAACTGAAAACCTGTACTCTTTCAATACCTCCAGTTTGCTTACTTTCTACCAGCTGTTAAACCCTATTTCCAACAATCTGATTATTCATTTTTAATCTTGTTCAGCCTCCCTCACTAATAAAGGATAACTCCTTCCCCAGGAAAGAAGGATATATTCATAAGGAGAGCACAGTTTCCTATCTTCTCTTTAGTTAAGTTAAAGGCATTTAGTTTTGAGTCAGCGAAATAGTTTTTTGCAAAGCATATGAAATAAGTAATGAAAGAGTTAAGAATAGACTTTAAAATATAGAAAAGAAAACAGGCAATTTATGCAAGATGTCCATTACCTGGGTGGAACATTTTGTAAAAATGCTAGTTTCTAACCTAAATGTTCTGCCATGTAAGTTTTTGAAAAATTCAGAATATTTAAATAAGAGATAAATAGAAAACCAAAATATTATTTTTCATTAAAACATTGTTCTATGTGTCTTATGATTAAATAACATGATTTGGAAGACTGAAGTGGGAATAAAACACACTAAAAATGCTTGCTTTTCTTCATCAGTTTTAGTCTTGTTTCCCAGGCCTTTAGTAAAAGGGTGTATTTGTATGACTTGAAGAGGGTCCCAAGAAAAAATAAATATGTTGGTTTAGAAAATAAATTTCCAAAGAAACATCAACAAAGAACAGAAGTGTTTCTATAATAACTATTCTTATTAATTTTACAAAGATCAAAATATATTCGAGAAATGGTAAACACTAAATCAAATAGTTTGATTGATGTTGGTATTTAAACTAATTTTGAACAGCCTTACAACTTAGAATGTAAACAAAAAGTTGCTCTTCACTCAGTCTTAATCACCAGTCAGTATATTTCACTCAGGGTAGATAATAGAAGAAAAATTTCCTGATAAAAGAATAGCTAAATATTAGAATTTTAAAATATGATTCTATCTGTAACTAATGTATAGGCCAGATGAATTATCAAAATCAACATTTAAAGTCTCAAATTCTTGATTTTAAAGACAACCAAGCATTTCAGATAGTAAACCATAATTTGGATTAAAAAATTTAGATTTTTAAACCATAAAAATCCATGGGTAAATATTTTTACAGTGACTTCTTTGTATCCATTACTTTCTTAGATGCAATGGAGAAATTGCAATGGAGAAATGTCAATAAATTTTTCATTTCCTCTAAGAATATAAAGTACATTAGAGTACAAAATTATTACAGAAATAGTCAATAATATGAGACAGTGCTAGGGGAGTTCAGAAGAAAGGATTATTAACACGTGTGAAGGTCAGGAAAGCCTTCATGTCCAAGGAGCGCTTATCAGATAATTTCAATCTTTACAGGAAAATATGAAACTAGTTAACTGGTGGAGGATAAAATGGGTAAAAATGAGTTTAGGGGCTGTAAACAATATAACGTAATGCTTAAGAGCCTGGGCTTTGGTGTCAACTACCTAGATGGAGAATCCTGATTCTGTAATGCATTTTTTATATGACCATGGGTGTAACCCTGTGCTCCTCACTTTTTTTAAATTGAAGTATAGTTGACTTAAAGTATTATATTAGTTTCAGGTGGACAACATAGTGATTTGCTATTTTTATAGGTTCCACACCATACAAAGTTATTATAAAATATTGACTGTACTCCTTGTGACTTATTTTATAACTGGTAGTTTGTACCTCTTAATCCCCTTCACCTATTTCACTCCTCCCCCAACCCCTCTCCTCTCTGGCAACTACTAGTTTGTTCTTTGTATCTGTAGTCTATTTCTGTTTTATTTGTTCATTTGTTTTGCTTTTTAGATTACACATGTAAGTGAAAACATACAGTATTTGTCTTCCTCTGTCTGACTTATTTCACTAAGCATAATACCCTCCAGGTCCATCCATGTTGTCACAAATGGCAAGATTTCATTCTTTTTTTTGTGGCTGAGCACCTCACTTTTATTATCTGTGAAATAAGAAAAATAACACTATATACTTGGACAGTGGTGAAGATTAAATAAGTTAATACCTATAAGTTATTAGAATATTGCCTAGAACTCAGTGAATGCCAATAGTTGCTAGCTGATGTTACAATTATTATTAAAAATTCGGGGAATAGTTTGGAAAGGGCTCTTCAAAGATTATAATCAATAACAATTAGTAATTATTGAAGAATTATCAAGGAACTTGTCAGATTTTCAGTTATGATTGGGTAGTGTAATTTCATATTTTACCTAGTCTATTATATACAATAGATTTAGTCTATTACAGTAAGTATCTCTTTATTTTCTGTTATACTTACTTATGTACAAGTTCTGTTTAACCTGGGAGTTGTAAGATCCTAGAAGACAATGATGGACAGTACTAATTTATTTCCAAATCTTCAGAGCATGTGGGATAGCACCTTACAAATAGGAGATGCTTACTAGCTTTAGTTGAATGAATGAATAAATAAATAAATAGTTGTTGTTAAAATATAATACTAAGTTTGTGTGGAATCTTTAAGCAGAGTTAAAAGGACTAAATCTTCAGACATTGTCACTGTGAGGAAGTAGGAGGAGGGGAAAGAGCCCACCAAGAAGGGCAGTTAAAGATATGGAAGGAGAAACAGGATCCAACGAAGCCTTGAATTCTAAGACAGACGTGGCTTTCACAAAGATTGTTTTCTGTCCAAGTTTATAAAGCTGCACTTGTTCCAGGCTTTATATTTCAACTTTCTGAAGATAGCAACAAATAGTTCTTTAATAATAACTAAAATGTATAATATCTGTTATTTTATTGGAAGGATGATAAATGTTATTTTATTGGAAGGATGATAAATGTTATTTTATTGGAAGGATGATAAATGATCAGCACTGTGAAATCAGCATGGACTTTGAATGCATATGGAAGAAAGTAAAGAATTTTCCTTGAATTGATACAGTTAATTCCTTTCTAAGAAAAATTAATGTCTTCTACTTATGTAATATTGATAGAAAGATACAAGTTGTTAGAAATTCATCCAAATGTTAAGAAGAGTTTTTTTTTTTAAGACTTCTTGGTCTAGCAGTCAAAATGCACTTTTAGTTCTGTGGGGAATTTGTATTATTTATATTTGTGAGGAAACAAGACTTAAAATATGTCCATAGTGATTTTACCACATGTAAAATATGGTACTAATGAAAGACTTTAAAAATCAAAAAATTATGTACCCCAAACAAAATATTTGAAAAAATATTTGTTTTATGTTTTAGAAAATATAAATCATATTTATATTACTCTTATATTTGCTGTTGCATAATAACAACACATGAATGTGTGGTGAGGCAGGTGGATCAGAATAATTTAAATATGATAACTTAGAACAGTTCTTTACCCCCTCCATCCCTCCCTCTCCCTCTTCCCCTCCTTCCTTCCTTCCTTCCTTTCCTTCTTTCTCTTTCTTTCTTTCTTTTTCTCTTTCTTTCTTTCTTTCTTTCTTTCTTTCTTTCTTTCTTTCTTTCTTCTCTCTCTCTCTCTTTTTTTCTCTCTCGTTCCCCCTCCCTCCTTCCTTCCTTCCAATTAAAGCCATTTAGGGGTAGCTTCATTCTTCTTTTATGAGATATCATCTGAAGGTATGAGATATCATCTGAAGGTCCCAACCTGAAGGTTAGAATCCTTCAAGCGTGTTTATGCTACATGAATCCACCCTTGCTTGGTCATAGCTAACTAGACCAGGGATGGCAACTGATTGACAAAGCATCAAAAGAGAAGCTGAGGGCTTCCCTGGTGGTGCAGTGGTTGACAGTCCGCCTGCCAATGCAGGGGACACGGGTTCGTGCCCTGGCCCGGGAAGATCCCACATGCCGCGGAGTGGCTGGGCCCGTGAGCCATGGCCGCTGAGCCTGCGCGTCTGGAGCCTGTGCTCCGCAACGGGAGAGGCCACAACAGTGAGAGGCCCGTGTACCGCCAAAAAAAAAAAAAAAAAAAAAAAAAGAGAAGCTGGGCAGAGCCAATCAGGTTTTCTCTCCCAGGAATTTGAATTTGAGACATATAGAGACTAAGTCTACTATCTGTGGAGACTGGACTTGTAAATTTACATATTTCAGGGGTTCAAGGCACTTGTTGGTGGAGTCAGGACAGATTTTGTTTAAGTAAAGAATGAAGACTAGCAGCCTTCTGTTTCTTGTTTCTGTCTCTCAGGAGGCCTGGAAGCACTTCCTTGCCCTTGAGATTTGCAAGATACCCTGGACCTTCCAATACATTCTCTTTCTGCTCAAGCTAGTTTCAGAGAGTTTCTGGCTTTTGAAAACAAACCACCCCTAAGTTACAGAACAATAAATTTAAGTGAAAAGCAACCCAAAAAATAAGAAGCCAGTGCTATGCAAGTACAGCTACAAAAGGGTTAGGGGTCATTACAGATGACATAAGTCAGGTTCAGTGTAGCTAAATCTTCTTTCCTACACTAGTAGCTTTCCTGCCAGGGAAACAATGAATCTCAAAACCTTAGTGTTACTCTTTTTTCTTATTCCTCCTGCTCAAACAGTCAACAAGCTCTGTTATTTTAATTTATAGATGATGAAACTGAAGGCCAGGGAGGGAGGTCATATAGCTCAAGGCCATGGATCTAGTTTCCAGCAGATCCAGGGTTAGATGGCTTAGTTCCAGGACGTGCCCAATAGCCCTTCCTATTATATCTTTACTTCTGTGCCTATATGCCATAACAGAATAAAACAGAATGAAAAATTCTGTATAATAGACACATTGAGAAAATCTGTTCTTCTTAAATAGAAGCAATTTGCATACATTTCAGGGTTCAGTCTTTGGCCTTCTCCATAAACATTAACTACTTGAGCTGATGCAGTCATATGGTTTTAAATATCTTATATATGCTCATGACTCTAAAATTATATTCCCAGCTCTCATCTTTCCCTGAGACTCAAGAGTTTTATTTCCCACTGTTTATTTGACATTTCCCCCTGGGTGTCTAATAGTTATCTCAAACTTGACAAGTACAGAGCCTAACTCTTGGTTTCTATCCCCTGAACTATTCTTCCCTATGTTCCCATTTCTGAATATGGCACCTCCATTCATCAGTCATTCAGACCCAATGCCTGGGAATTATCCATGACCTTCTCTCACATTCCACACATGTCAGTTCTGCCTTCACCTGACCACTTTTCCCCACTCTACCACTCCCACTGAAGTCCAAGCCGCCACCACTGACTTCTACTGCCTTTGTATAGTCCATTATCAACACTCCTGCCAGACTACTTTTCTACCCACCCAAATATGATTCATGTGACTTTCCTCCTTATAGTATCCCAGTAGTTATCGATCACATGTGGAAAGAAATCCCAAAGTCTATAAGACCTACATGATGACGCTCTGATAACCTCTCTGTCCTGGTTTCCTGCCTCCAATCATCTCCTCTGATTACTTGCCCATCCACATGGGCCTCCTTGCTCTTCCTCCAACACAGTAAAATTTTTCTTGCCTTGGGTTTTTGTATTTAGGGATTCCTCTTCTGGGAAGTCTTTCCTCTGTGTTCAAATGTCCCCTCTTCAGGTAGCCTTTCTTTGATCTCTCTACCTAGTGTAGCAGTCCTATCCCCTTCATCTTGATCTCCTTACACTGTCATTTCTTTCATAGCACTTAATGCTATTTGGCATTAAATTACATATTTTTCCTTCATTACTGTTAATCTCTCCTACCAGAATTAAGCTCCAAAAGACAGAAATAATATTCATTTTGTTCACTGAAGCATCCCCAGAACCTAGAATCACATTTGGCTTATCATAGGTGCTAAATTAATACATATTGAATGTATCTAAGCTTTCCAATACATAAAATTATTTATTGTTCTTAATTGAACAGTTTTTCAATATGTGATTTTGGATTTGGGAAGATGGATAAGAGTTTTCAAAACTTGATACTTGGTGTATTTAAAGTGTACAATTTGTTTAATTTGTTTATGGAAACATGTTTAAAGTGTACAATTTGTACATGCTTAAATGTACAAATGTACTGTTTAAGGTGTACACCTTGACTATTTCAACACATGTATCTGCCTGTGAAACATCCAGGACAGTCAAACCAAGACTGAAACTATCCTTCACCCCCCTCCAAATTTTCCTTAAGCCTCTTTGTAATATCTCCTTCCTGCCCCTCTTTATGCACCTTACCCCATCCCCAGGTAACCACTCATCTCTTCCAGTCACTGCAGATTAATTTGCATTTTCTAGTATTTTATATAAATAGAACTGTGCAGTATGTACTTTTATTTATTTTTTTTTTGTGGTACGTGGGCCTCTCACTGTAGTGGCCTCTCCCATTGTGGAGCACAGGCTCTGGACACGCAGGCTCAGCGGCCATGGCTCATGGGCCTAGCCGCTCCGCAGCATGTGGGATCTTCCCGGACTGGGGCACGAACCCGTGTCCCCTGCATCGGCAGGCAGACTCAACCACTGCGCCACCAGGGAAGTCCAATATGTACTCTTTTAATTGTTGTTTTGTTTTGTTTCAGTTCTTATTTTGTTTATTTGGGTTCTCTCTCTTTTCTTCTTGATGAGCCTGGCCAGAAGTTTGTCAATTTTGTTTACCCTTTCAAAGAACCAACTCTTGGACTTGATTTTTTCTATTGCTTTCTTAACCTATTTTATTTATTTCTTCTCCGATCTTTATTATTTCCTTCCTTCTGCTGACTTTAGGTTTTGTTTGTTCTTCTTTTTCTAATTCTTTTAGGTGGTAGTTTAGGTTGTTTATTTGAGAATTTTCTTGTTTTTTGAGGAAGGCTTGTATTGCTATGAACTTCCCTCTGAGAACTGATTTTGCTCCATCCCATAGATTTTGTATTGTTGTGTTTTCATTGCCGTTTGTCTCAAGGCATTTTTAAATTTCCTCTTTGATTTCTTCATTGACCCACTAGGTTTTTTTAGTAGCATGTTGTTTAGTCTCCATGTAATCTTTTTTTTCTCATTTCTTTTTCTGTGGTTGATTTCTGGTTTCATGCCGATTTGGTCAGAAATAAATTCTATACTCTTAAATTTGTTGAGGCTTGTTTTGTGCCCTAGTATGTGGTCAATCCTAGAGAATGTTCCATGTGTACTTGTACAGTGTAATGTCCTGAAAATATCAAGTCTAACTGTTCTACTTTATCATTTAAGGTCTCTTCTGCCTTACTGATTTTCTGTTTACAAGATCTGTCCACTGATGTGAGTGGGGTGTTAAATTCGCCTACTATTATTGTATTCCTTGTTTTTTTTTTTAAACTCAGAATGATTTTGAGATTCATCCATATTATTGCATGTATAAACCCTTCCATTTCATTGCTGAGTTCTAGTTCATTGCACATCACTTTGTATCATTGAACCACAATTTGTTTATCCATTCAGCTTTGATGGACATTAGGGTTCTTTCCAGTTTTGGTTATTAGATATAAAGTTGCAGCAATGAAAATTCAAGTGAATGTTTTTATATGAATGTTTTTATATGGATGTATATTTTCAGTTCTGTTTTGTGTGGAATGAGAGGAGTGGAATGCTTTTTCATATGGTAGGGATTAAACTTTATAAGAAACTGACAACCCATTTTCCAATGTGGTTGTACTGTTTGTATTCCCACTAGCTGTTCCACATTCTCACCAACATTTGTGATTGTGAGTCCTTTTAGTTTTGGACATTTTAATAGGTGTGTAGTGGAATTTCATGATTTTAACTTATATTTCTCTAATGACCAATGATGTTGAGTGTTTTTCATGTGCTGATTTGCTATCCTTATATCTTTTGGGTGAAGCATCCTTTCAAATTTTTGCCCATTTTTAAAATTAAGGTATTTTCTTTTTACTGAGTTTTGAGATGTATTTATAAATTATAAATTAAAGTGGTTTGTCTGTAATTTGCAATTTTTTTCCCAGTATGTGGCTTGAGTTTTTATTCACTTAATATTATCTTTCAAAGAGCAGAAGTTCTTAATTGTGAGAATAAATTCTTGTCTATTATGGATTGTGTTTTTGTTGGCATATCTAAGAAGTCTTTGCCTAACCCAAGTTAGAAAGATTTTGTTCTATTTTGTTCTGCTAGCTTTATAGTTTTAGGTTTTATATTTAGGTCTATAATAAATTTTGAGTTAATTTCTACACATGGTGTAAGGCATAGATTAAAGTTTGTATGTGTATATCCAATTCTTCCAGGAACATTTGTTCAAAACACTATTTTTCACATCACTAAATTACCTTTATACCTTTGTTAAAAAATCAGTTGACCGTGTGTGTCAACACACACACACACACAGAAACACACACACACATATTCTGTTCCTTTTATCTTATTTGTTTACCTTGATACCAATACCATACACACAATCACTGTCACTTTCTACTAGGTTTTTAAGTCAGGTAGCACAAGTACTCTAACTTAACTCTTTTTCAAAATTGTTTGGGTCTTCTATATCTTTTACTTTTCTGTATTAATTTAGAATCTGCTTCTTAATTTCTACAAAAAACTGCAAGGATTTTATTTGGATTTCATTGAATGTACATATCAATTTAGGAAGAAGTGACTGCTTAATAATACTGTATTTCACACTCCACAAGCATGCTGTATAACTCCATTTAAGTCTTCTTTATTTTCTCTGAGGAATGTTTGCAGTTTTCAATGTACAAGACTTACTTACATCGACAGTTTTTAATAATTTGCTAAAGAATATTGTTTATATTACACCGAAGAAAGTTTTGACTAAAATTTTTATTGTATCATATTTGCATCTTCCATATCCCCTGCACACACACTTATCATTTTGTTACTTGAATTTATTACATGCTGTCTTAATAAAGAATTCCTAAAAACAATTATAACCTGAATATTTATGTAAAAGTATGTTGGAATTACAGAGAAAGGGGGACAATATAAGTAATAGAAATGTTAAATAAAAGATAATGACCTGAAGAAATTTTAAGGAGCAGAGATTTAAGATTATTAGAATTTTCAAGTAAGTGCAGTTTTGATTTTAAAATATATTATTTGAATTGTGCCTATCATTTTAATCAAAATCAGTACTAAAAGGAAGACTGCAAAATTATTTTTATTCATCTTCATGGTCTTACTGAAACTGATTCAGCAGTTTCCTTGGTAAATTCCAGTCTCATTTCAATAAAAATGGAACAAGAAGATTTTTTCTGACACTTGCAGGATGCCTTGGGGTTCTGACCAACCATCATTTCAGAACACCAACGCAGAGTAGTAAAACCAGGACTCCATGCCAAGGATTGTTTAAGATACACTATTTTTCTGTAATAAACTTTGAAACTCTAATATTTAAAATAGGAGTCTTTTAATTTTATTATCATTTTTCCTAAAAGATAGAAATACTATTCCACAATTAGTTCATTAAGTTTTAGGTTTTTTAGCACTTACCAGGAAAATCAAGAATGAATTATTTGGAGAGGTTCTGAGATGACGAAAGTTGGCAAAATTAGGAACTATTCAATATTTGAATTTATAAAACAAGTATGACATAAAACCTATGTCTTCTTTTCATGTTGTTCACTGCTGGTGTATAGAAAGATAATAGATTTTTGTGTGATGATCTTGTACCCTTCAACTTTGCTGAATTCATTTATTAGCTCCAGCATCCTTCTTGTGGATTCTTTGTGATTTTCTAAGCATAGGATTATATCATCTGCAATAGAGATAGTTTTTATTTCTCCCTTTTCAATTTGGATGCCTTTTATTTTTCTCATATATAATTGCCTTAGCTGGATTTGCCAGTAATGTTCAATAACAGTAGTGAAAGCAGGCATAATTGTCTTGTTCCTGACCTTAGAGAAAGGATTTTACACCATTGAATATGATGTTGTGTTATTCATAATGCCCTTTTTCATATTGAGGAAGTTCCCTTCTATTCCTACTTTTCTGAGTAAGTTCGTCATAAAAAATATGTTGAATTTGATCAAAGACCTTTTTTACAACAATTAATATTATCATGTAGATTTTTTCCTTCATTCTATTTATGTGATATATACATTGAGTCAATTGTATTTTATACACTACCAATGAATAATCTAAAAAGAAAAAAAAATCCCACTTACAATAGCATCAGGAGGAATAAAAATACTTAGAAATAAACCTAACCAAGGAGGTGAAACACTGAAAAGTACAAAACACTGAAAAGTACAAAACACTGTTGAAAGAAATTAAGAAGACAAAACAAATGGAAAGACACCTTGTGCTTGTGATTGGAAGATTTAATATTGTTAAGATGTCAATACTACTCAAAGTGATCTGTGGATTCACTGCAATTCCTATCAATATTCTAACAACGGCTTTTTGCAGAACTGGAAAATCCTATCCTCAAAATCATATGGAATTGCAAAGGGTTCTAAATAATCAAAACCATCTTATAAAAGAAGAGCACACTGGAAAGGCTCATACTTCCTGATTTCAAAAAGCTACAGTAATCAAAACAGTGTGATAGGCATATTTTAGATATACAGACCAATGAGCTAGAATTGCGAGTCCAGAAAAAGAAAAAAATACCTCACATATATGATCAGTTTATTTTTGACAGGAGTGCCAAGTCCTTTCAATGGGGAAAGAACAGTCTCTTCAACAGATGATGCTGGGAAAACTGGATTTCCACATACAAAACAATGATGTTGGACACCTACCTGACACATAACAAAAATTAACTCAAAATGGATCAATGACCTAAATATAAAATCTAAAACTATAGAACTCTTAGAAGAAAACTTAGGAGAAAATCTTCATGACCTTGAATTTTGCAACGGATTCTTAAATATGATATCAAAACAACAGGCAAAAACAACAAAATAAATTGGAATTTATCAATATTAAATATTTTTGTGCATCAAAGAACATTACCAAGAAGGTAAAGAGACAACCTACATATTGGAATAAAATATTGCAAATCATGTATCTGCTAAGGTTTTAATATTCAGAATATATAAAAAATACCTACAACTCAACAACAACAACAAAACACTCAAATTTAAGAGTGGGAAAAGGACTTGAATAGATATTTCTCCAAAGAAGATATACCAATGGTCAATAAATACATTGAAATCATTAGTTATTATTATTTGTTGCAGCATTATTCACAATAGCCAAAAACTGGAAATAGTCCAAGTGCCCATTGACAAATGAATGGACTCTTGTGCTATATACATACATCCCTAAGAATGAATGAATTTTTGATACATGCTACAACATGGATGAAACTTAAAAAATTACTCTCTGTGAAATAAACAATACACAGAAGGGCAAATATTATATGGTTCCATTTGTGTAAAGTATCTAGAATAGGCAAATTTATAGGGACCAAAAGTAGATCAGAGGCTACCAGGGGGTAGAGAGAGTAAAGAATGGGGTGGTTACTGCTAAATGGTTACAGAGTTCTGTTTGGGGCAATAACAAAGTTTTGACAAGGTAATAAATAAAAGTGGTAATGGTGGTAAAACACTGTGAATTAACGCTATTGAATCATATACCTTAAAATATCTAAAATGGAAAATTTTATGTTACATGTTTTACTACAATAAAAAAATCATTTTCCTGGTAGCCTTTTAATGAATTAATCACTTAGAATTAAAGTTTTCTTTGTGAGATATTTTTATGCTAAGCTGATTTATTTACATAGATCATCCTTTGTGAAATTATGTTTGACCTAGAAATGTATATGACACTAATTCTTTTCTAATAACTTACTATAGAAAGATGATCTTTATGGTTACTATCAGCTACTTAATAGGAGTGATTAATAAAGGCAGAACTTTGTGATTACTTAGTAGAACTCATTGTTTTAAAAGTATAAAGTTTTTAAATAAATGAGAGTTTGAGGGCTTTATTAAGGCAGAATAGGGACATTCTCAATGTGATACAAATATAAAAAAAAATTTTTTATAAAAAAAATTTATAAAAAAAATTTTATAAAAAAAATTCCTCTCTTAAACAAATGTTATACAATATTTTTTTCAGTATGTGAACACAGTATTTAGAGAAAATGAATTAATCCATTTTATTGGTACTATACTAACTATATATATATTTTTTAAATATATGAGAGATTTCATATTCTAGAACTGCATTTTTGCTAACTGGTTAGTTTAGTTTGTATATATTTTAGGGTAAACATTTATTTTGTATAAAATCGGGCAAAATTTGAGTTCTATAGTTACTTGATAATAAACTGAGACCTTTTAAAAGGAAGTTTCATGTGATATGACTTGAGGTTGAAACTAAGTCACTCACTAGAAATACCCACTGGAACCAGCATTATCATGATCACTCCATCCAACAATAAAATAACTGAGTGGACATTTTTTCCAAAGAAGACACACACATGGCCAGCAGGCACATGAAAAGGTGTTCAATATCAGTAATTATCAGGGAAATGCAAATCAAAACCACAATGAGATATCACCTTACACCTGTTAGCATGGCTGTCATCAAAAAGACAAGAAACGAAAAATGCTGGTGAGGATGTGAAGAAAAGGGAACCTTTGGTGAGAATGTAAATGGCACAGCAACTATGGAAAACAGTATGGAGATTCCTCAAAATATTAAAAATAGAACTACCATATGATCTAGCAATTCTACTTTGGGGTATATATTCAAAGGAAATGAAAACAGGAGCCCCAAGAGCTATTTGTACTCCCATGTTCATTGCGGCATCATTCACAAGAGCCAAGATATAGAATCAACATAACATAACTGTCCATCAATAGATAAAGAAGATGTGTTTACACACACACACACACACACACATACACACACACCACTAGAATATTATTCGTCCACGAGAAAGAAGGAAGTCCTACTATTTGTGACAATAGGGATGGACTTTGAGGTCATTATGCTAAGTGAAATATGCCAGATAGAGACAAATAATGCATGGTATCCTTTTTATGTAGAATCTAAAACAAACAAACAAACAAAAAGGTCAAATTCAAGAACAGAGAGCAGGAAAGTAGTTGCTAGGGGCTTGGAGGTGTGGGAAATAGGGAGAGGTTGGTAAAAGGATATAAATTTTGAGCTATAAGATGAGTAAGTTCTGAGGATCTAATGTAAAACATGGTGACTATAGTTGATAACACTGTATTGTAAAATTGAAAGTTACTAAGAGAGTAGAACTTAAAAGTTCTCACCAAAAATAAGAGAAAAATATAAATATGTGAGGTGATGAATGTGTTAATTAACTACATTGGAGGAAACCTTTCACAATGTGTACATCTATCAAATCAAAACTGTGTACATTTTAAATATCTTACAATTTTATTTGTCAATTATACCTTAATAAAGCTGAAAAAATAGAAAAAGAAAATGCAATTGACATTTACTTAAGCATAGTACTCTTCGCTATAACTTGGGTACATTGTATATTTCTAAATAAATGAATTAAAAGAATATCTCAAACTGTTTATGAAGCAGTTGTGCAATTTAGCGTGTGTGTGCATGAACGTTTATGTGTGTTTAATTTTCTTAAGGAGAAAAGCAGTTCTTTTACAAAGCATTAAAATATGCAAGCAAGTAACCTCAGACCTAAACAACTGGGATGTAATAAAACTTGTGCAGATTTCTAGAAATGTTTTACTCATTTTTTTTAATGATTACATATGTTTTGGGAGAACAGTATATGCACTGTTGCAAATGTTAGACTTCTTCCTGTAACCCTGAATTGGTGCTGATGCAGTCATATACCTAATCAGTCCATGCAATCCCTATATAAACATTTAAATGATTGATAATTTTTTTTTTATGATTGATAATTTTGATATGTTGTCGACATGGTGTATATTTATGTGTACAACTGCTTTCACATTTAAAATAAATCACCCATTTGAAATAAATTAGTTAAATTCAGTTCTGGCACATTCATTCTGGAAAAAGCCAAACCAGTTGTCCAGTGTTACGTATTAAAATACCTAAGGATATATCAGTGTACTGACTTATAAATAGGCACTTAAAAAAATCCTGCTATCATTCTAATTTTACAATAAAGGATATAATTTTTACTATTTGCAATTTCCCTCATGGTTTTCCTTGGGATGAAAGCCCAAAGGTCAAAAATGTTCCCTAACACTGAGTTATTCTATAAACGACACTCTCAAGTCACCCTCCTGCCCCTTCTCTGTCAGCAGAAACAACTGCTGGTCGCTTTCATGCAGGCAATGCTGAATTTTGACAAAGAGGCAAAATGATACAAAGCCAACAAATGCCAGAAGAATAACGCAAGAAATCTCACCTCAAACTGAGAGCACACAGTCAAGCAGTGGCAATGGGAGAGCTGACTCTAATCTTGATTTTGATAATCTCCCTCAGGTTTCAAAGCATGACTAAAAATAATTCATTCTTTTCCATAAACTGACCTTGTGAACAAGTTACACAGATGATTATCAACCATAATTGATATTTTGAGTTTTAACACTTTTCCTCCTCCTCTTTCTTTTAGTTGTTTTTCTTTATTCTAGTAGCTTCTATAATGTTCCAAACTGTTGAAGTCTGTTTTTGTGTATGCAGATTATTAGTAAACCAGCTCTCCATTACTGCACATAGTTAAACAATCATGGTATCAAAAATAAATATACAAATATAGCAACAAAATCTTTTTACAGAGCTTGCTAAATTTCAGGTATTATGCTAAGGGCTTTACGTATATAATCCCTTTCACAACAACCCTATGAAGTATTTTTTAAATTTTATTTTATATTTTATTCTGTAACCAAACTATGATGTATTATAATCTCCATTGAGCAAAGAGATTAAAAGTGAAAAAAAATTGTCTCATAATTCACAACCAATAAGTGGAAGAGCTTTTCCTTTTCCCAGTCATATCTAAGGCTGAAGGCTGTTCTTTACCACTATGTTCCTCTGCATCCTAGTAAAAGGCACTTTTGTCACTTGAGGGCTCTAAGAAACATCTATTTTAGAACTAAATATTAGAGGACAAGAATATTTGTGTTTTACTTTAAGTATTCTGTAGGGTACTTCATATGAGTGATATGGATTTTGTTGTTTACAAACTACAAGATGATTAATGCAAAGAATTCCTAGTGGGTAGAGAAAATCCTGGGGCCCCAAAGTAATTTTCTCCTCAGGAGAACCTGAGTTCTCACCAGCTGTTTATACCACTACTCCATTTCCTCTAAAGACCAAACTTCGGCCTTCTTGTTCAGAAAAGTTTTTGCGTTGCCTTCTATTGGTTTAGAATACACAGTCTGAGTCAAAATAGATTACATTTTGGGGTGAAAATATGAATGTGGTATCTACATTATGCTGAACGAGCCATTGTTAAGGGAAACAATAAATAAATTAGCTTGTGCCATAAAATACCTATCATCCTCTTATTAATTTCAGATATGATGATATTAGTCCTTTTAATACAAAATTAGATTCTGTTGTCTTTTCAGATCAAAGTAAGTGAACATAAAAGGTTGAAGAATAAAATCTATGAGGAAAAGTTAAAAATGTAGGGTTATATAAAATTAGAGAAGACAAAGCTGTTAACGCAAGACCCTAGCTTATAATTATTTCAAGGAGAATAGAACAAGAGATTTATACAGTAATACTACAATAAGAATGTAGATATCACACAAAAGAAAAACCTTCTCTATTGTAAAGGGAATTGGGCTCTGAAAGAAATTTATGAAATTTCCAATATGGAGATTTAAAAAAAATTAAGATCTTACAGAATCATCTCTGCTGAATAGTTTAATTGCTTAAGGCAAAGGAACTAGGACATATTACTTGAAGTTGCTGAATTTGTGCTTTGAGATCTGATTATTCATAATCATGGAAAGGCCGTATCAGTCAGTGGTACATTATTGATACAGTATTCAAATCAGCATTATTTCCATAAAACATTTAACTACTGATTAAAATAAATTTAGACACACTTTCCTGAGTACCATTTTTATGTTGGCTCTAAAGTAGAATATTTTTTATTTGTTTAATAAATATTAACATATTGAGGAAAGTGGTTTTCAAAAAATTTTCAAGCCAAGTTAAACAAAGAAGTGACAACATTTCCTTTTACATTTTCCAAAGGTACTTAACATTTTGGGGGATGTGTTCAAAATCTAGAATATTCCAGCCCACATTCCAGGAAATTCTTTGGCAGTATTCAAATTATGAGCCTCAGGCACCAAATAACTCAGTAAAAATGTTGTGTCTCACTCATCGTGTAGACATGTGAATGTTTTTGAACTGTATTCATTTTGTCAGATCCCAAATACTTTGAAATGGTCATAAGTAATATTTAACCAAAGCAAGTGTGTTGAAAGGCATTAATCTTTAAGGTGGTTTAGAGAGATTGCAGAGAGATGTTACATAGCTAGAACATTTAGGTATGTAAATGTATATTCATTCATTTATACACACACATACACATATACATATAATTTTAATCACAATTTTGGTAGATGTTCCTATACAAAAAAGCTCTCTTTTTTCTTTTGTCACATTTGGAAGTCAAGAGTAATTAGAGATAGTTTTGTAAATTTTGAAATGACCTTACATTCTTTCTAATAGTAACTGTTAACATTTACAATAATATGAATATTGGAAGGTCATCATTTAAGGGAATTATAAATGGCTAAAAGAATACTAAAATTATTATTTTAGGGTTGGAAAATTTGACATTTATTCACCCTCCTCAAAAAAAGGAACCCAAACTAGGGTATTATTGAGAATTGAGAATATCAAAGTTAAATTCTTGTTCTGCTCTTAACTAGTTCTGTATCACTGAAGAAGTCATTAAATTGCTTAGGACTCTTTATCTGCAAATTGAGGGAAATGGGCATTATAGGGCCTTTTACCACTTATATCTATATCATTCTTCATCTCTGTTTCTTTCTAAACTACCTCTTATCTTTTCCCAAAAGGGGGGAGCAACACCCACTAAAATGTTGGTTATTCCAGTTGTACAGGGTTCATTAGTTAGTTGAAAGTCACGCTTAGGAAGATTAAGACATGCTTCTGTCAAAAACATGTGATACTGACTGTTTGGACAGAGCTTTCACATTCTACAAATTGCTGTAAAATGTGTTATCTCACAAGGAGACATCCCACAGGCTGTGCAGTTAGGGTTAGGCTTGAGCAAATGACTGAAGGAGGGGTTGCCCTTTGGTTCTTATTAAATGACCTTCATATCTTCAGGAAGTGAGGAGAGACCATGGAATGTGTGTCAGAGGAGTGATGTGCTCGTCTTGGTTCTGAGAAAAAGTATATTGATGTAAATCCCATAGTGAATACCAGTGATTAAAATAGTGTTTATACATAGCCCTTACTTCTGAAAGAAGGATATTTTTGTCAGAAGTGTGGCAGCTTTGAACATGCTATAAACTGAATACTTGGATCAAAGTAAATGGTTTGGTAATTTTTACCTTGTGTGCAAGGAAAAAACAGTGAGTGGTTATTTGGTTTTGGATATATTTGAAGATCCAGATCTGTTATCATGTCTCTGGAATTGGAATTGATAATAAGGTGAGAACTAGCCAACATATCTAGTCAGGACAAATGTTAAATCCTAGCAACATGATATAAAGTGATGGGAAATGTAAACCATGACAGCTGATGTTCTGTCATCTGTATTTCTCTTTACTTTCTCCTCTCTTCCCTAATGGCACAAACTATTTGCATACTTATCTACAGTTAAATGGCAAAGAAAAAGGGGAAATTAATAGACATGCATTTAGAAAACATGTAGGTAGAGAGGGTGGGTATTTTTTTTTATTGGAATGACTCCATGGTAGTGTCAGGACTAACAATCAAACCCCGACATTTTTATAGGACCCAACAATAAGACGGCCAAAACAATTATAAAATAGAAATCTACTGAAAGGATCCCTCTGAAACGTGGTACTCATTACCACCTATCACCCCTCATTTCTTACCTGATTTTGCTTACATTTCATTTTCAATACCTTGTGCCTTTAAATTCATTTCCCAGACATTTCTGTTTCCTTCCTCCTGTTCCAATGCAAATTTTTAAATATCATGTGCAGCATTTCTCGTGCCATCTTTTCAAAAAAAATTTTAAGATTATCTGATTAGCTATCATGTGTTAATATGGTCATGGAACAAAAAAACAATCCCTGGCTCATGTAAGCATGAAGTAATTTTGGATGAATGAATATATAGAGCAATGTATAATGTAACATATAAACACTGTATATTAATATGTGTTCCCTTGGACACAGTAGCTTAATCTGAGATTTTAAAGTGGATGAGAGGAAGATTTTCTGGACAGTAGAGATTTTAGAGTATGTGAAATCAGCATGAGGCAAGCCACCTTCCCACTTATGTATCTGTCAAAGACATTTATACACCCTCATTTACTCTAGGAAGGGGGAAGTAAGCTACAAAGGGATTTTTGTTTCACTGAAAGAAAAGTGTAAGTCTGATAACAAGTCTTGCTAAATATTCCAACAGATTGCTAAAGAAAGCATAATTGGAATCTTTTCTGAAGGTCTTTCTAATTGACCTATCCCTGATGACGTTTATGCAAACTTTCTTAGAGACAAAGCAAAGAAGAGGTGAAGGATGAAGCATATTACATATTTGAGGACTGGAGTTCATAAACAACAGTTAATAGATACAATTCATAAAGTTACTTTTATTTCTTTTAAAAAATTTTATTTTATATTGGAGTACAGTTGATTAACAATGTTGTATTAGTTTCAGGTATAAGCAAAGTGATTCAGTTGTACATGTACATGCATCTATTATTTTTCAAATTATTTTCCCATTTAGGTTATTACAGAATACTGAGCAGAGTTCCCTGTGCTATATACAGTGGGTCCTTGCTGGTTATCTATTTTACATATAGCAGTGTGTACATGTCAATTCTGAACTCCCAGTATACCCCTCCCTGCCACCTTCCCACCTGGTAACCATAAGTTAGTTCTCTAGGTCTGTGAGTCTGTTTGTTTTGTAAATAAGTTCATTTGCATCGTTATTTTTAGATTCTGCCTGTAAGCAATATCATGGTATTTGTTTTTCTCTGTCTCACTTACTTCACTTAGTATGATAATCTCCAGGTCCATCCATGTTGCTGCAAATGACTTTATTTCATCCTGTTTAATGGCTCAGTAATATTCCATTGTATCTATGTACCACATCTTCTTTATCCATTCCTCTGTCGATGGACATTTAGGTTGCTTACATGTCTTGGCTATTGTAAACAGTGCTGCAATGAACATTGGGGTGCATATATCTTTTTGAACCATGTTTTTCTCCAGAAATATGCCCAGGAGTGGGATTGCTGGATCATATGGTGGGTCTATTTTTAGTTTTTGTTTTAATATTTTAATTTTATTGGAGTATAGTTGATTTACAATGTTGTATTAGTTTCAGGTATACAGCAAAGTGATTCAGTTATACATATACATATATTCACTCTTTTTTAGATTATTTTCTCATATAGGTTATCACGGAATATTGGGTAGAGTTCCCCGTGCTACACAGTAGGTTCCCATCAGTCATCTATCTTATGATATAGTAGTAAGCGTGTGTTCATCCCAAGTTCCTGATTTATCCCTCCCCACACACACTACGTTTATCCTTTGGTAACCATAAGTTTGTTTTCTATATCTATAAGTGTGCTTCTGTTTTGTAAATATGTTCATTTGTATCATTAAAAATAAAAAAATTAGTTCCACATGTGAGAAACATCCGTACTATTCTGTATAGTGGCAGTACCAATTTACGTTTCCACCAAGAGTGTGGGAGGGTTCCCTTTCCTCCACACCCTCTCCAGAATTTATTTTTGATGATGGCCATTCTGACTGGTATGAGGTGATATCTCATTGTAGTTTTGATTCACATTTCTCTAATAATTAGCAATGTTGATCATCTTTTCATGTGCCTCTTGGCCATCTGTATATCTTCTTTGGAGAAATGTCTATTTAGGTGTTCTGCCAATTTTTTGATTGGGTTATTTGATTTTTTTATATTAAGCCATATGTGGTGTTTGTAAATGTTGGAGATTAATCCCTTGTCAGTCACATTGTTTGCAAATATATATTCTCCCATTCTGTGGGTTGTCTTCTCGTTTTGTTTATGGTTTCCTTTGCTATGCAAAAGCTTTTGAGTTTAATTAGGTCCCATTTGTTTATTTTTGTTTTTATTTTCATTACTCTAGGAGATGGATTGAAATAGATACTGCTGCAATTTATGTCAAAGAGTTTTCTGCCTATGTTTTCCTCTAGGAGTTTTATAGTATCCAGTCTTACATTTAGGTCTTTTATCCATTTTGAGTTTACTTTTGTGTATGGTGTTAAAAAATGTTCTAATTTCATTTTTTACATGTAGCTGTCCAGTTTTCCCAGCACCAATTATTGAAGAGACTGTCTTTCCTCCATTTTATAGTCCTGTCTCTTTTGCCGTAGATTAATTGATCATAGGTGCGTGGGTTTATTTCTGAGCTTTCAATCCTGTTCCATTGATCTATATTTCTGTTTTTGTGCCAGAACCATACTGTTTTAATGATTAGCTTTGTAGTATAGTCTGAAGTCAGGGAGCCTGATTCCTCCAGCTCAGCTTTTCTTTCTCAGGATTGCTTTGGCTATTCGGGGTCTTTTGTGTTTTCATACAAATTTTAAAATTATTTGCTCTACTTGTGTGAAAAATTCCATTGGTAATTTGATAGAGATTGCATTGACTCTGTAGATTGCCTTGGGTAGTATAGTCATTTTGACAACCTTGATTCTTCCAATCCAAGAACATGGTATATTTTTCCATCTTGTGTCAGCTTCAATTTCTTTCATCAGCATCTTACAGTTTTTGGAGTACAGGTCTTTTGCCTCCTTAGGTAGGTTTATTTCTAGGTATTTTATTCTTTTTGATGTGATTATTATAAATGAGATTATTTCTTTAATTTCTCTTTCTGCTCTTTCACTGTTAGTGTGTAGAAATGCAACAGACTTCTGTGTATTAATTTTGTATCCTGCAACTTTACCAAATTCATTGATGATCTCTAGTTGTTTTCTGGTAGCATCTTTAGGATTTTTCTATGTATAGTATCATGTTATCTGCAAACAGTGACAGTTTTACTTCTTTTCCAATTTGTATTTCTTTTCTTTTTCTTCTCTGATTGCTGTGGCTAGGACTTCCAAAACTATGTTGAATAAAAGTGGTGAGAGTGGACATCCTTGTCTTGTTCCTAATCTTATAGGGAATGCTTTCACCTTTTCTCCATTGCATATAATGTTAGCTGTAGGTTTCTCATATATGGCCTTTATTATGTTGAGGTAAGTTCTCTCTATGCCCACTTTCTGGAGAATTTTTATCATAAAGGTGTTGAATTTTGTCAAAAGCTTTTTCTTCATCTATTGAGATGATCATATGGTTTTTATTCTTCAATTGGTTATTGTGGTGTATCACACTGATTGATTTGCAGATATTGAAAGATTCTTGCATCCCTGGGATAAATCCCACTTGATCATGGTGTATGATTCTTTTAACTTATTGTTGGATTCAGTTTACTTGTACTTTGCTGAGGATTTTTACGTCTATGTTCATCAGTGATATTGGCCTGTAGTTTTCTTACTTTGTGGTATCTTTGGCTGGTTTTGATATCAGGGTGATGGTGGCCTCAACGAATGAGTTTGGGAGTAGTCCTTCCCATGCAATTTTCTGGAAGAGTTTCCGAAGGATAGGTATTAACTCTTCTCTAAATGTTTGACAGAATTCACCTAACTGGTCCTGGACTTTTGTTTGTTGGGAGTTTTTAAATCACAGTTTCAATTTCAGTACTTGTTATTGGTCTGTTTATATTTTCTATTTCTTCCTGGTTCTGTCTTGGGAGATTGTACTTTTTTATGAATTTGTCCATTTTTTCTGTTGTCCTTTTTATTGGTGTGTAGTTTTGCTTTCAAATAGTAATCTCTCATGATCCTTTGTATTTCTGTGTTGTCCATCGTACCTTCTCCTTTTTCATTTCTAATTTTATTGATCTGAGCCCTCTTCCTTTTCTTCTGGATGATTCTGGCTAAAGGTTTATCAATTTTTTTTTTTATCTTTTCAAAGAACTAGCTTTTAGTTTCATTGATCTTTTCTATTGTTTTCTTCACCTCTATTTCATTTATTTCTGCTCTGATCTTTATGACTTATTTCCTTCTACTAACTCGGGGTTTTGTTTGTTCTTCTTTCTCTAGTTGCTTTAGGTGTAAAGTTAGGTTGTTTATCTGAGATTTTTCTTGTTTCCTGATGTAAGATTGTATTGCTATATACTTTTCTTTTAGAACTCTTTGTGCCACAACCCATAGGTTTCTGACTGTTGTGCTTTCCTCATTTGTCTCTAGGTATTTTTTGATTTCCTCTTTGATTTCTTCAGTGATTCATTGGTTGTTTAGTAGCATATTGTTTAGCTTCCACATGTTTGTGTTTTTTAGAGTTTTTTTTCTTGAAGTTGATTTCTAATCTCATAGCATTGTGGTCAGAAAAGATGTTTAATATGATTTCAATTTTGTTAAGTTTACTGAGGCTCTCTTTGTGGCCCAGCATGTGATCAATCCTGGAGAATGTTCCATGTGCACTTGAGAAGAATGTGTATTCTGCTGCTTTTGGATGGAATTCTCTATAAATATCAATTAATTCCATCTGGTCTAATGTGTCATTAAGGGCTGTGTTTCCTTATTCATTTTCTGTTTGGATGATTTGTCCATTGATGAAAGTGGGGTGTTAAAGTCCCTCACTATTATTGTGTTACTCTCCATTTCTCCTTTATGGCTGCTGGTGTTTGCCTTATATATTGGAGTGCTCTTATGTTGGGTGCATTTATGTTTACAATTGTTATGTCTTCTTGGATTGATCCTTTGATCATTATGTAGTGTCCTTCTTTGTCTCCTGTGACAGTCTTTATTTTAAAGTCTATTTTGTCTGATATGAGTATTGCTACTCCAGCTTTCTTTTGATTTCCCTTTGCATGGAATACCTTTTTTCATCGCCTCACTTTCAGTCTATATGTATCCCTAGACCTGAAGTTTTTAGAGTTTTCTTGTGGCAATATGTATTTATAATTAAATTATTGTCAGTTTAATTTTTGAGTGTTTTGTATTTTGGTTTAATAGCCATCTGACCATAAATTATAAATATTTCAATACCATGAAAAGGAAAATTTGCCACAGCCTAATCCAAAAGTTAGGTTTTTCCTTTGTAAAAGTTGAAAATTGCAGCAAGGGAATATTTCATATCTAGTATGAAATTTAAATATTAAATTAAAAACAGATATGAAAATTCCACAAACAGCTGAGATAATATTCCTGTCTGAATACCTTGTATTTTTATACCCTGAGAAATAAATTTGCTTGAATTACAGTGTAGGTTATCATCACATAAGGCAAACTAATTTTCCCTTCTCAAATACTCTAGAAAATCTTCAACAGGGAGAATTGAGGATTCCTTTCAATTTCCAGGAAGAAAAAAATGGAAACCAAAAAAGCACTGTATTCTGTCTGCATCAATTTAGTAAAATTATGAAAAAGCAGAGAAAGTGCCTGCCTTTGCTGACTATTGTGTCCTGCAAATTGCTGACTACCTTTCTTATTATGATGCTCAACAAATATCCATAAACTCTGTCTGATATTGGAATTTGATAGAACCACAAAACTATGCTTAGGCTCATGGGTCCAGTTTTCCCAGGGGGAGATTTTCTCCTCAGTACTGTTGTGAATGCCAAGTCCAACACACATGAAGCAGCATGGCTTGCTGGCGCTGAGTGATATACTGGTGTTTAGGGGTAGGAATTTAGTACTGAGAGTTATTAAGAGAGATGGGGAGAAAGGTGAGGAGTGAAGAGGGAAGGAATTAATACTATGCATTGAATAGTCTAGACTGTATCTTTCTATCACATTTAATGCCTAGCACTTAGTAGTTACTCTACAATTTTTTTTAGAAACATTGGCTGAACTTTCAAAACATTTTCACGTCATTGAAAATTGAGATAGATTTTATTTTCTCCTTCCTTTAAGAGATGGAAGAGCTGAGCTCAAAAGCATAAATGGCTTATGTAAATTTATACAGTTAGTGAGTGACAGAACATGATTCAAGGTGAGATTTGTTGGATCCTCAAACCTATCTTCTTTTGGTACCCCCTAGGGAAGGCAAACTATTTGCATAAGAAACAAAAGAGAAAATATAGCAGTTGAAAGAATAAAAGATGCATTGTCATGTAATTATTGAACTGGAAGGACTCTTAACTTACGTGTTTGAATTGCCTTATTTTAAAGATGAGAAAATACATCAAGAAACAGGTTAATAAACAGGTTAATTAAGAAACAGGTTAATAAGGTTAATAAATCAAGAAACAGGATAATGAGTCAAAAGTACAATAACAGAAGGTCTTCATATTTTAAGTGATCACAAATCAATAGAAGGCTGACATTCTTTTTTGAGTTCTACAATTATGTTTTTGAAGACAGGTTTTACATTTAGCAAGTAAATCGACATTCATTATTATTAGCCTTGATATTTTGATCCTCTAATCAGAAACCAAGATAGAAAGCTTTAGAAAAGTTCTCAGTGTCATCACTGTCAAAAATGTGGTCACCATTCTTTGAAATGTATTCATATTTCTTTTTCATCTATTATGTGGTCAACTTTTGTTCAGGTTCCATGCATGCTTTAAAAAAAGCATATATTTTATATTTGTGGAATTCAGGTTTCTCTATTTATAAAGAGAATGTTGTTGTTGCTGGTTTTTAATTTCACATTGTCTGTATCCTTGTAGACCTTTTTTCTACGTTTTATCATCAGCTGAGAGAGATATTTTGACATGTCCCTATATTTCCTTGTAATTTCTCATGATTTTTAAAAACATTTATCTATGGTTTTAGGTGCACACAAATTCAAAATTGGTATATGTTCTCACTGGTCTCTTCCTTTATCTTATTATGTACTACCTCTTCTCTTCCTTTCTAGTGTTTTATATTTAAATTCAATATCAAAGTATACATTTATTTCTCAGGCTTGTCAGCAACAGATATGCACTTTTAATAAAAAACCTCATGTCATTCTTTACATCTGGAAAATTCTCAATCATTCTTAAAATATTATTTCTACCATCCAATGTTTTCTCTCCTATTAAACATATTGTGGCAGTTCTAACCTGTTTTCTGCTTAAAATTTTTATTTCATTTAAAAATTTAAAAAACTTTCATTAAAAAAATTTACTGTATCCTACATTACTCATTTATTATTTTACTACTATTTTCCTTTGACTGATTTAAGATCAATTTAATTGTACGCATTTAATTTTGTTTTCATTTTAATAATTACATTTTTTAATTTCCTAGTTTCCTAAGGGAATTTTTTGGTCCACTTCCTCTTGGTTCATATATATCTATTTTTTGTTTCAAAATTTATCTTTTTTTTTTTTTTGCGGTACGTGGGCCTCTCAGTGTTGTGGCCTCTCCCGCTGCGGCGCACAGGCTCTGGATGCGCGGGCCCAGCAGCCATGGCTCACGGGCCCAGCTGCTCCACGGCATGTGGGATATTCCTGGACTGGGGCATGAACCCGCGTCCCCTGCATCGGGAGGCAAACTCTCAACCACTGCGCCACCAGGGAAGCCCTAAAATTTATCATTTTTAAAGCAATGTGTTATTAATTTTATACTTTTGGGTCATAACTTTCATATTATAAAGACAGTTTCTAATTACTCTTCCATTTTGACAGTGAATTTATTTTTCAACTGGTGATTTTGTTGGTCATTTTTCTTTTAATTTTTCTTCTGCCATTGGGAGTATTATTGTAGGGAGCTTATGTTGAATTCAATATTCCCTCTGCTTCAAGTCCAATAATCAGTTCCAAATTGTTCACCAAGGGCTCCTTTCCTTACATAAATTTGATAAAAGATTAATTTGGAGCAAGTTCCATCCAGGTGGCTTTTCATGCTTTCTTCAGGTATATTTACCTGTGTAGAAGCTGAAGTTCCAGTCAGCTGGGCAGCTGTGTTCAGGCTTTTTCCAGTTAACAGTGAGGTTCTTTGGCTACCCATGTAAAACAGTGAGTCTGCCTGTACTCCTGCACCATGCTCATGGTTCTTGTTTTCCTCACTACCCCACAAGTAACTCTTCTTGCTTTTTATTTTTTATTGAAGTATAGTTGACTTACAGTATTAGTTGCAGGTGTACAACATAGCGATTCAATATTTTTATAGATTATGCACTACACAAAATTATTACAATGTTACTGGCTATATTCCCTGTGCTGCGCATTACATCCCTGTGACTTATTTATTTTATAACTGCTAGTTTTTACCTCTTAATCCCCTTCACCTATTTTGCATCCTTCTGGCAACTGCCAGAATCTGTTTCAGTTTTGTCATACTTGCTCATTTGTTTTTCAGATTTGACATATAAATGAAAACACAAAATATTTGTCTTTCTCAGACTTATTTCATTAAATGAAATAACTCTTCATACTTTTGGATCAAAATGCTAGAGGATTGAAGCTTAATGTCAGAGTTCTCACAACTCTGGGTTTTTGTTCCTTTTCTGATCCAGAGAGTATTACTTTGAGTGTGGCTACATTTGGTATTTATTATTTATTTATTTTATTTTATAATTTCTGTACTGTGTTTGGAGTGGATGTGGAAGTTCAAAGCACTATTTTACAACAGTAGTTTACCAAAAGTTTCACATAATTCTCTATACTACTGCCAATATTATATTTCTAACAATCAGATTCAAATTTATCTCTGCTCTGTTTAAACAGTTCCACTGGCTCTTTCATCTCAATATATGTCAGTCTCCTTTGGGCAGCATCTAAGTTCCCTGACATTCCCAAGCAAGACCTAATCTATTTGTATAATCATCTCCTACTATACCTCTCTGACTCCTTAGCCACAGAAAAACTACATTATCCAAGCAGGTCCACCTGCCCAAATCATACACATATTTCAGTCCAAATATTTCATCCAAATAAAAAAAACTTTGAAAGGTCACTGGAATTAAATAATGCCCATGCCTTTATTCAGCACTTTCTATATCCTGCATTTTATTATAATCCACTGTATTTCTTTTCATCATGGGATTATAATGTCCTTCATGTGAAAAGCCATGGTTTATTTGTGTAAACATTTTATATAATCATTATAGGTCAATTGGCCAAATTACTGACATTTGGAATCAGCTCTACCAATTTCTAATATACATTCCAATTCAGTATTGCAACATTCATCACTGGGGAATATTTACTCTCCATATTTTGAGAAAGATTGATTTTTTGAGTAACTGAGACCTAGGAAGCACATGTAATCTCAGCAATGAAAACTCATACTTATACAAAACTTCTCATGTACAAGATTCTGTGTGAGCACTTAACATATGATAACTTCTTTCATCCATGCAACAACGCTATAAGGCAAGTACTATTAGTGTTCCCATTTTACGGATGAAGAAACAGTCATGGAGGCTGGTAATGCACAGAGAAGTGTTGTCTGAAGTTACATAGCTAATAAATTGCAGGCTGGGTCTTGCACAGAGGCAGTCTGTCTCCTGGGTCTATGCTCTTAGCCACCATATCTTACCAACTCTCGATATACATTTGTGACCTCTTAATGGACTAAACAAATGACTGGTGGAAAGATCACTTCACATGGCTTTCAACAAACAAACCAAACCACTATGTGATGGATTCCTTGATTGAATGTATATTCCATGGAGAACTGCAGTTAATGATTTTATCCTGCCATGATAATTTCAACTCCATAGATGTGACATGAGCTCTTTTCTTTCTCTTATAAATGTTCGTGGTTGCATGACTTAAAAAGATTAATTTTCTCAGTTACCTTCTCCTGTATGAAAAAAAAAAAACAACTTCAAAAACAAGCACTAACTTAACAATTTGGGCAGAGGGATACGGAAAATAAGTTAATGGTTCTCATTCCTCCATGCCCTATGTTTAACCATATACAAATGATGAGAAAGGCTGTATTTTCTGGAGGATCACTTCACATGTTTTCAGACAGGAGAAGAGAGGGGAATCAGACATTAAATATATAAATAATTTAATAAGGTTTTTAATAATTTCTGTTACACATTTATATTTGGATAATATTTGTTTGGGCTTGTTGCCTGCAAGAATATATGCTTCTAGAAAGTGATCAATTCTTTCAACACTAAAGGTATCCTGATGTATTTTAAGAGCCCTAGGTAAGTTTTTCATATTTTAGTTTGACTTGTGAAAGCATCATCATCTGTTGATCCATTGCTCAAGGGAGATAAATATAATCTCCAGTTTTCTTCTACATTGAGTGGCTAGAAGAATTACAATGGCTTGGCCTTTGCTAAATGTTTTTAAAAGTAAACCACACACGAGTATGACATTTAATCTTGTCTTAATATTGATGGAAAGATTACCAAAGAATGTCACAGATGAAGTGACCTTTTAGATAGACTGTATTATCAACCCATTCATTAATATTATGCAAAAATCAGACTTCTGAATGCAGTGAATCTTCTCACATCTATGAGTTTAATGATTAGTCATGCTCTCTTTCGTAGTTTTCATCATGGCTAAGCTTACCAGTCTTGTGGCAGAACAACTTTCTTCATAAACATTAGCCAAATTATTACATAATAGATACTCACTTAAAAGCTGGGAGCAAGACATACCCGCTAATTATAGCAGTGATTTCATTCACTCAAATTTATGGTGACATTAGTTCTGTCTCTAAGTGTAAACCAACCTACTTGTTTGATTGATTTTCTTTTGACTGAAGGGAACTCATTGAATTGACCAAACATTTCAAACCAAATTGTCAATGATTCTTTGCTGTTGGAACAGTTGATGTTTCCCATGAAACACCCTTGTGCATTTCTTTGCTTTTGGGTAAGAGGAATTTAATTATAGCTTTGTCCTAAATTCTCTGTTCTTTTAAAAATAACTCCTCTTTCATTAGAGATATTATACCAAGCATGTTTTAAAGATCTGGCTTTAACTACTAAAAGGAATGATCTTTTCCAGTTACATTTAAGCAGAAGTAAAGTATGTTTCTAGTACATTTTCTTTCTTAAAATTAAAATTTTCCCTATATGACACATTCTTTCTAAGCTGAATTCTGAGTTCACTCTTTTCTCTCTCTGAAGAGCCAATATTGTGGCTTCTTTTCATTTTCTTTTAAGATGTCATATGGCATCACCTTTAATCTCAACAGGGAAGTAGACATAGGAGCAAAACAAATACAAAATAAGGAAGCCCAAAGTTTGAGAAAATATCTAAGTTTTATTATTGTTTTTGGCTTATAGCATCTAATTTCTTTGCTAAATGGCACCAGAAAATGTTGATGGATTTTGGCCCTTTTATTGGGAAGGGGAGGGTTATTAAATCATCCAACCCCTCATTTTCGGTACCTCTGTCTGTAACAGTTTAGCTCTTAGAGCTTGAACAATCAAATCTAGGCTGTTTAAAAGTCCCTTTATTTAAAGTGAAGAGTTTAAAAATATGAGATTTTCAGTTCAGTGGTTCTCACATCACTGTGACTGACCATCCAGAGATCAGAATAGGGAAGATCTCCCATAGGCCACTTCTTCCCAACATCAATAAACATTTTATTAAATCAATCAATATATATGACCTGCTAAATGCAATCAAAATCTTCAGTAGTCTAATGTAGCAGATGAATAACATTGTATAATCAATTGATAATGGTATCTAATAGGTCTGGAGAGAAGCATGAGAGAGGAGAGGGGGTGACTGGAAATCTTCCTGGAGCAGGTGATACCTGAAGCATGCTTTGGAATTTACCAGCTAGAAAATGGGAGGAGGGGCAGTTTGTGCAGAAAGAAGAGGGAAATAAACCAGCATGAGTTCTTTGATATAATGATAACTGAACAGTAGAACTGTTTGGTAGCTAATATATAAAATATATGAAATAACTGAAATAATATTACTAAGATGTTAGTACCATATTGAGGCTCATTGATAATCTGGTTTCCTAAAAGTATTCTGATGATACTGTGTTACGTTCTAAGCAAATATCTTGATTATACTTTCTATCCTTTGCTAGAAAGTGAAATGAAACCATAGCTAAATGGGGCCTCTGACTTCATCTCTAAAATTCAAGCTATGAATCACAGACATTCACAAGTAAGTCTAATATAAAGTCCGTAATATTTTATGGTTATAGCAATGTCTGAAGCTCAGAATTGCCTTTGATACCTTAGATTTTGGGTATGGTAACCAGAAACAAACCAGTCCTTAGTCACAGCAGAGTTAACAGGATATTGATTATATTCATGTAAAGTGAAAGAAAAAAAGAAAAGCAGTTTTTTATGTAGTATTTCACTATGATAAATGTGTTTGGCCACCTTAGGGTCTTTGAAAATAATGTTCTCTCAAGTCACAATGATAGTGCCTCCTGTTGTCAGAAAGTCTTTCTCCTTTCACGTTCTTTAGGATTCAGTTCAAAACTCACCTATTCAGAACCTCCTCAGTGGGATGCCACGGTGCTTGTTCCTCATTGTCTTCACATCCCTGGACTTTCTTTATAGAACTTGCCATGATCTGCAATTACCTTGTTTGTTTATGTGCATCCTTATTCTGCAGTAGATGTCCCATAGATGCATGACCTATTCTCCTTTGTACATTAGTATATACCCAAGACACAGGCAGAAGTTCAATAAGGATTTGTGGAAGGAGTCGTAGGGAGATGAATGGTGATGGTAAATTTGTGATTCCTTTCCTTGCTTCCTTCCTCCCTCCCACCCTCCCTCTGTTCCTTTCTTCTTTCTTTCCTCCATTTATTCATTCATAGGTCAATGGGCCAGAATGCCTTTCACACCGTATTCAATACATAATAATATTGTCCCTTAAAATTGTGTGGAAATTAATTTTATATGCATTATTTGTAATTATTTTGGCAATTAACTTGCTCTGCAGCTTCACAGCTGCTCAGTCTCAACTTCTAGTTGATCCTTGGCTGGCAGCAGCTACTAACGCTGTAGCTATGATACATTATCTCTGTTTATTGGTCACAGTTAATATTGTAAATATTTCTAAATGCCCAGGAAAATTTGCCATTTAAACAAAAATTTGTGTGAAGTTCTTAATAATGTCATCTTTAGTTTATTTATTTTACATATCCTCACTTGCATTCATTGGTGATATTCAGCATGGAGCCTGAGAAATAGCAGTAGGAAGAGACATGCTCTTCCCAATGTTAATTTTACAAATGGTTCCATTAACACTCAGTGCTTTCTTATTTACATATAAGAGTTGGAAACATTTATTTGGCAGTGGCTATACTGTACCATCTAGGGTTCTACTAAACAAATCTATACAGAGAAATAGATAAAAATTATACTCTTCTGAGTGCCCATTATATTTGTGTGTATGACATTCAGATTTCTGGATGAGTGTGGTGCCATATGGTATGCACATTGTATTCATGAAGAAATTTTAAAGTATTTAGAGAAAGTTATCAGATACCCAGAAAAATATTAATTTTTAAATTTACCACACTATCATGTAAGCTATATGACTCTTAAAAAAAAAAAAAAAAAGGAAATACAGTTAGCCCTACATGTTTGCAAGGTTCTGCATCTTTGGATGCAAACCCCATGAATGGAAAATATTTGGAAAAAACAATTCCAGAAAGTTCCAAAAAGCAAAACTTGAATTTGCCACAAACTGGCAACTATTCACAGAGTATTTACATTGTACTTCCAACTCTTTACATAGCAGTTACATTGTATCAGGTATTATAAGTAATCTAGAGATGATTTAAAGTATATGGGTGGGGTGTGAAGGTTACATGAAAATACTACTGCATTACATATAAGGGGCTTGAGCACCCATGGATTCTGGTATCCTCAGGGGTCTTGGAAACAATCCCCCACAGATACCAGGGGGCAACTGTATACACAGAATAAAATTGTTTAGCAATAACTGTTTGTGAACTTTGGAAATGGAATGAATATATATAAATTCATATATTTACACATATATATGTGTTGAATATATATGTATATATATTCTGTAGAAACTGTATTAGTTCTTTTTAAATAAAAAAGAACATTAAAAAAAAAAGCACCATTTTTTATGGCAGCTAAAGTGTAAATTTCCAGAAATGCATTATGTTTACATAATCCCTTTATTGGCTTCCAGAATTCTGATTTGCCAAAGAAACTTGAAATGGACTTATCTTTTTCTCAGTTGTTACATTATTGTCTTGGTTAAATACCTCTGATGTAAGGAATATGTAGTTTTATTCATCATAGCTATTTAGTTAAGGAAACCCCTATCAAAATTGTCATAAACTTTTTGATGCGAAGATGTGTCTGTATGTGAGTGTGCATTTATATTAGGTTGTCTAATGTCAAGTGTCAATTCCCTTTACTTACGTAAGTTGTCTAAAAGAATGAAGATGTTGATTCATACAACGTGGATATACATGCTAAGTTAGAGGGGTTTTTTCCCCAAAATCATGTTTTTTGTCAAATTAAAAAAAAATCCTTTAAAAGAAGGACCCACTGTGGATAAAATAATTTCATTTTTAACTTAAGTGACTGACATTCTAAGACTGAATATATTTTCATGGTGTTTTTTGCTTGTTGTCATCTTGCTGGTGATCTGTTGCTGTCATCTAAAGACAATCATAATCAATATTTTCACAAGTGTGTTTTACATGGAGAGGTTTTGGATTTTCCAAGAGGGTAGAATCTGGAATCTAGATTCTGGACTAGAGTCCGGACTCAAGATTATAATGATAGTTTCAGAAAATGTCCCCCTGACTTTAAGCTAATGTGAATTATCTTTGATATTAAGTTTTATGAACTACCTGTTAGCAAAATCTCAGAAATAAACTAGAAATGATCACTTGGCGAGAGCACTTTGATGAAAATCAGGTACTAGAATACAATGGCATTAAATGAATTATAAGTTAAACTAAGACATTGTAGCAATGATTAATAAATACTTTGCTGATACAAATTTTGAATTATAAGGAATTTTGGCCGGGTAGATTTGAAGGATAATATTTAGTAACTGTGTTTCCAGAAAAGTAAATGAATGGAAATTATACAGTAAACAGACTGGAATATAATGATCCACTTAATAGACATACCACTACGTTAATTAATCCACCTTTAATAAAGGTGAAAATTTTGTAGCTTGGGGATATAAAAGAGATTGCTTAACTTTGTTCACTGATGACTTTCAACTGTCAACTTCCTAATTTTAAAATTAGTACAGAAGAGGTTATCTTCTGTAAAGAGATAGCTTACTAATACTTGTGTTTTGAAACACTTGGCATTACTATTTCTAAATACAATGAATAAATTAGCTATCTGATTTATGAATTTGTCATTAAATTTTAGTTAATTTGTATCATCTTTTGGAGACCAGTTACTTCTGGGTCAGCTGATAAATTAATATTTTGAACTTGTATATTTTTTATAAAGCCTTAGATCTCTTGTGATTCCACAAGACTTCACAGAAGAGTAGCTGTCATCCATATGTGGTAGGTTTAAAAAATAGATTGAATAATAAAACCCATAACTGTTCCTACTCCAGAAGAGAAGGATCGTTGCTAATACAACCTGGGAAAAAATGTAGAGTAAATGTTTTATTTTTTCCCTAGATGATACTCAAATTAGAAGTTGCCTTCTTCTAACTAAATTATCAGGCTAGTACAGGTAACCTCTCCCAGCTTTAAAGCATAGTTGAGAAAGAGGAAGGGGGAGATAGAAAGAGGAGCGTGGAGGGAGAAGGAGAGGAAAGGGGAGTTATTTATATATGAACACACACACACACACACACACACACACACCACGGAGAAGAGTTATACTTTTATTTTCTAGTATTTCATAGTTGCAAAAAAAGGCAAATAAGTAGCAAAGATTAAAGTGCTTTTAAAATTATTGATCAAATTTTATACTTTGTAATTTTGAGTGAATGCAGATAGAGAAAAAACTGGCTATACTTAGTATAAAATACAAAATATATAAAATACAAAATATATGAATACTGTTACCTTGTTTAAATTGACCTACAGGGAATGCAGATGAATATCAGTGGCAAAACTCAAAATAATCAAAGTAGAGGATGTGAATGAGACCAGAATAGACATGATTCCTTCCCCAAATCTTCCAGATTCACCAATTCCTTATTGGGGTGGGATTGGAACTAATATCGGGACAATATGCCTTTGGAGTTAATGCCACATGCATTAAGTACATGTTAGCAGTTTCATAAATAATATGTGATTCAGCCCATAGTGTAGGCCAATCTAAATTAATATTTACTCTTAACAAAGACCCAAATTGAAATAACTTTCAAAGAATTGTTCTTCTGAATCTGGTGGACATGAGCAGAGAGCAAATTGTGAACAGGTCATGTCAGCAGCACTTCTCAGAAAAATAAAACCTTTAGAAGCCAGATTCGTGTCTAGAAATCCACACATTAAAAGCACACCATGAGATACAACCTCAAATAGTCAACAAGTGGAAGCATTCTTTATAAGACATATATAATATCATTAAGAAGCTGTCAGTAAAAATTTATTAAAAATAAGCATTAACAAATAAGGCAGGTTATTTGAATTTGGACAAAATACTTGTGAAAATGTTTTGTGTTCGTATACATTCACCTTAATATACGACAGGAAAGTCTGCACTTTCAGTGTTGTGTTATAACCTTCAGGCGTTGCTATAACCTTCAGTGTTGTGTTATAACCTTCAGGCGTTAAATCATGAAAATAATTTAAACATCCTAGTAGTTCAATAAATTTGCGACATCCTGTGGCCTCAAGGATCCATTAGCAGACGTATTTTTGAGTGTACCCTTTCCAGAAAAACCTTGCTTAGTAACTCAAACTTTAAATTTTTATTCAGTGGTGGTGCCGAGCACTGTGATAAGTGCTACAGGTACAGAAAATCAAGGGCAGAATCCTTGTCCTGAAGTCATGTGGAGGTCAAGGGCAAAGGTAGGACATAAATAAATCTGTAAAGTTCTAGAAAAGAGGAATCTGTACTCTGGAGAGAAAAAGGAGGCAGCAGAGTGGCTGTGCCCCAGAGCATCAGGGAAGAGCTAGTAAAAGAATAACCTTTGTGCAGGGCATTTACCGCATTGAAAAGCTGGGGTAAACCTTTCCCCGTTTCTATGCAAGAGGCAGAGGCGTATAACAACGGACAGTCTGTGAAGGGAACTGTGAGTGTCCTACTGTGTAGTCTAGTGTGTGCGGGGCCACTTCCACCAAGACGACGGTGTGTTAACCGTCAGCCTGCCTGGGCCTCTTCTATATCAGGATGGAGACTCTGGAATCCATCTGATAAATTGATTGATAGGGTATAATTTTTACAGTTAAAACATTTTTCCTACAACTAGAAAGTTAGTATTTATTTTTAAAAATGTATTTATTTTATCTACTTATTTTGGGCTGCATTGGGTCTTCATTGCTGCACGTGGGCTTTCTGTAGTTGCGGCCAACGGGGGCCACTCTTTGTTACAGTGGCTTCTCTTATTGCGGAGCACGGGATCTAGGTGTGTGGGCTTCAGTAGTTGTGGCACATGGGCTCAGTAGTTGTGGCTCGTGGGCTCTAGAGTGCAGGCTCAGTAGTTGTGGTGCATGGGCTTAGTTGCTCCACGGCATGTGGGATCTTCCCGGACCAGGGCTCGAACCCGTATCCCCTGCATTGGCAGGCAGATTCTTAACCACTGAACCACCAGGGAAGCCCCCAAAATTAGTATTTATTAGTATGAGAAAATTTGGAAAGTACAGACGAGTAAAAAGAATTTGAAAATGCCACCAAATATCTGCCCATTCTATTAAACAAGGATGGTAGATACAGTAATACCAGCCTCCCATACCCCAAATGCCTCTGTCCTAATCCCCAGAACCTGTGATTATGTCACTTTACGAGGCAAAAGAGACTTTGGTGATGTGATTTAAATGAGGATTTTTATGACATGGGAGAATATCCTGGATTTCTTGGGCAGGCCCAATGTGATTTCAGGTATCTTTATGAGAATTAGAGACAGAGAAGGAGATGTGGCTATGGAAGCCAACAGGTGTGTGTGTGTGTGTGTGTGTGTGTGTGTGTGTGTGTGTGTGTGTGTGTGTGTGTGTGTGTGTGTGTGTGTGTGTGTGTGTGTGAGAGAGAGAGAGAGAGAGAGAGAGAGAGAGAGAGAGAGAGAGAGAGAGAAAGAGATTTAAAGATGCTACACCACTGTCTTTGAAAATGGAGACAGGAACCCAGAGTCAAAAAATGCAGGCAGCCTCTGGAAGCTGGAAAAGGCAAGGGAATGGATTGTCCCCTAGAGCCGGGGTCCCCAACGCCCCGGCCGTTAGGAGCCAGGCCGTACAGCAGGAGGTGAGCAGAGGGCGAGCGAGTGAAGCTTCATCTGCCACTCCCCATTTCTCACATTACAGCCTGAACCATCCCCTCCATCCTGCCCCCCCATCCGAGGAAAAACTGTCTTCCACGAAACCAGTCCCTGGTGCCCAAAAGGTTGGGGACCGTTGCCCTAGAGCCTCCAGAAGAAGGGCAGTCCTTCAAACATCTTGATTTCAGGACTTCTGACCCCCAAAACTATAAGATAATAAATTTGCATTGTTCTAAGCCACTACATTTCTGGTAATCTGTTACAACAGCAATAGGAAACAAATGCAGCAAGTAAGCTCCAAGAGGGCAGGCGTTAAATCTCTCACAGTGATGAATCCCTCTCAGGCTTGCCACACAGAACATGCCGAAAGCTGATTTGGTGATGAATGAGAATTTCTTCAGGAACACTAAAACTTACAGAAAGTAAACAAGAGCCTGTATGATTTTTTTAGAAACTGATGTCAAAGAAGGTGTTTTTAAACAGGGGCATGATATGATTAGATTTGTGCTTTAGGACTGTTAACTGTTGTGGATGTGACCTAAAGAAAAGAAGGGAACCCAGCTAAAAGCCTATCCAAAAAGTTTAGGCACAAAGTCATAAAGTTTATACCAAGACAGAGGCTGATTGGAAGGACAGGACGGGAGCAGGCACAGAAGTTGTGATTGAAGGTATGTAACAGGCAAGAGGACTTGGTGATTGGGGACTAGCTGGACAGCAGATTCCAGCCTGATTTTTGTTATTAGCCTCCAAGTGTGACCTGTAAGAAGGCATTAAATGATTGGTAGCTCTATTGTTCTAGATTACTTTAGGGGAAAAAAAGACAAGGACCTGTTGATAAAACATACTATAATTGACTCACAATTGGCTTATTTGAAGTGAAATCTAAGCTGCAGAATTGTGTTACGTGGCTTTTCTTAGAGGCCGAGTACTTATTTATTGGTCACTATGTTAATATTTAAGCTTCTTTTGCTATTTACCTTTTTGTTATTTGAGGAAAATGACACTTTATGCTTTTTATTCTCTGCTGTGAAAGGCCATTATTTCCCGAAATGGCTCAGTTGCACTTAATAGTGAAGCTTATTCAAGAGCTCTGTTTTCTTTGTTTCAAATTGTGTCATATAAAACACAACAGCTGCAGGACAAGACCATAAATGAATGATATTACTCAGTTCACAGCCGTCAAATACTGTGACCATTAAAAACCCTGATGGGTAAATTGCCTGGTATCTCATTTTCAAGGGAAAGAAATGGAGGACAAAGGGCATATGTGGCAGTGTCCTTTCAGCCTAGACAGAACTGCCACGACATCACATAGAAATAAGTTAATTTTGTCTCTATTTTTTGTCAGTGCTGACAAAGGGCAACTTTATTTTAAATTATTATTTAGTATATTCGAACCACACACATCAATACAAATTCTGCCTAACTAAAGGATAAGGATTCCCCCACAAAGAAATTATTAAATAATTTTTTTCTTTATCAAGTTAACAGATTTAAAAAATATTTTACCTTGGGAAAAACTAAAAATTCAGATGGTTACTCTTTCATGATGTCTTACTTTCCTGATCCCAAACCTGGAAACATTGAGCTTGCATCTTCTCTGTGCTAAATTGGGCCAAATTCAAGAATAAAATGGAAGATTAAGAGAAGGTACTATCTGGAAAAGTACAGAATTTAGTGATAAATTTAGATATATACTCAGCTTGTTATGATTAAGTCAGGGGCCTAATCTAATTCTGATCAGGGAGGGGTTCAAAGGGGAGTGGGTGGAGGAGGCTTTATAGCCTGGAAGCTCCAGGAAGATGGGATCTATGTATTATTCACACCTAAGCAATGTCAGAAACCTGAAAAGTTTTCAGAATTTTCCTTCAATAAGGAAAGTGACTTTTAAGTCAGCCTTGAAAAATATACAGAACATTCCTAGTTAGACAAAGAAAGGTGCTTGAGGTAAAAGTATAAGATACTTGCAAGGTGTGGGTTGTTAGAGACCTAAAATCTGTACTTGCAAGGCTTGGTAGAGATGATGCGGCTGGAAAAAGTTGAAGGGGTTAACCCATGAATGGCTTTGTTTGACATGTGAAAGATGTAGGCTTTTTCTTCTTTGCGCATTTAAAAGCCACTGGAGTATCTCTGAAAGATAAACTTTGAGATCAATGAACACTGTTGTAAAGAGAGAATGCGAGATGGATTGGTAGGCAATTAAAATAGTCTGGTGGCAAGAAAACTAGTTTGTAAATCATTGCAATCAAGAGAACTGAAAGGCCTGATAAGACAAAGACATAAGTATGGAAGTATGAGTTTTGTGCTTTGCAAAATAATATTTGTGATTTTCTTAAATTACTGGGTGAATTTCATTCTAACTAATGATACAGGAAAATCATTGGACACTGGACACATCTGAAAATTTTAGTAGAAAAATCCTTTTGGCGGATGCCCAATTATTTTTCAGAATTATCATGAAAAAAGGGAACTCTAACTTCAGAAATAGATTTCACTCATGTTCAACAAGCAGAAATTCCCAGAAAGTTTACAATCAGTCTGGGGGAAAAAAATGCAATACAACAAATTCTAGCAGCTCGTAGGGTAATGCCTCCATCTGCAATTAAGAGATTATCAGTTCACAAAGAAACAGAAGTGAACATAAGAATTAAATCCTACCATTAAAACACATAAGCTGATGATAAGTATTAAACAGAATGTATATTTCATTCAGAAGTAACATACAATTCTAAATTCTGGAAACATTACTTTTTCCTATTATTTCTCTGTAACATAGGAAAGAGTATTTTAATGGAAAATCTCTAACATAGGAAAGAGTATTTTAATGCAAAATCTCTATTTCTAGCAATTTGTTTAAAAGAAGATAGACATTTCAATGAAAGAAGAATATAATAATAACCAGTTCTGAATGCATAGACTTTTAATAAGAATGATCATGACTTGTTTTCTGTTATAATTTGGTACTAATTTAATTGCATGCTTCCTTGGGGAAAAAAAAGGAGATACACAAAATGAGAGCTGAAACATTGTATGTTAGACATATATCTTTGATTTGATCTTTCCTGTATTTGGCAGGGGATAAATTAATGAGACAAAAATTTTTCTTAATTGTGGTAATAAATATTTTGACTAATTGTAAATTGATCAACAAATACTTATTGAGCACCTATATGTGCCACTAACTCTTCTAGGCACTGGAGCTTTCCATGGAGAAAATCAGAAAGCAATGACTAAACAAACTACTGTATGTCAGTTGGTGACGACAACTATGAAGACAAAGCAGGGTGAATGAGATTAAGAAAATTGGGAGAGTACTAAAATAGGCTAGGTGATCTGAGATGTCCTCTCTGATAAGGTAACATTTGAGCACAGATCGGAACAAAAAATAATGAAGATATCTGGCAAAAGGATTTTCTACAAGTGTAGAACAACAAGTGCACAGATCCTGTGCTTGTATTGTGCTTGCCCTGTCCGTTGGTCTGTAGGGAGGTCAATGAGGTAGAACAGTATGAACAAGATGGATGGTGGTAGTGGTTGACGCAGAACTTTGTACACTACTGTGAGTAAAATGCAATGACTTTGGAAGTTTTGAGCAGAGGACTCAGTTTCTATCTTAAAATAATTACTCTAGCATTTGTGGGACTAGATTCAGGGAATAGAAAAGGTTGGAAACAAGGAATCAGGAGGCTATTGCAGTGGTCCAGGTGAGAAATGATGGTAGCTTAGGCTCAGATGGTAGCAGTAGGGTTGTTGTTGTTTTTTTTAATGGTTAGGAATGTATCTTGAAAATTGAGCCTCTAAGATTTCCTGTGTGATTAATTCAGTGAGAGGTAAAAAGAAAAGGAAGAATTCATAGTTTCCAGCATGAGCATCTGAAGAATGAAGCTGCTGTTTTCTGAGGAGACTGAGAGAGAAGCAAATCTGGGAGGCAGCAGTAGAGGTGGGAGGAATCCAATTTGCTTTGCCTATTAGATGTCAAAATGGAGATGTCAGCTAAGCAGACATATATATGAGTTTGGATTTCAGGAGAGAGACTGATGCTGGAGACAGAAACTTAGGTGGCCAAAGAAACATAGAAGTTATTTATAGGCATGGGATTTGATGAAATCATCTAAGGAATGAGTGCAGGTGGAGAGGTAAGCGTGGTTGACTAAGCACTAGGAAACTATCATTTACAGGTATCTGTCAATTGTTAATGCTTCAGAACAACTGGATATGAAAAGAAGGTCTTCTGAAATATAAATCAGTTCAAAGTCTAGATTCTATATATTTCTTAAGATAAGTGGTGGGAATCCTACAAAGCCAAGGGGTGAGTGTAGAATCCCACCTCTGCCAGGTTGTGATGAAGCTTTCAAATTCCCTGCCAGGGTGGTGTCAGACAAAGTTGAGCAGACAGACCTTTATCCCTGCCAGGATGTAATGAGGTCCCATTCTGTTGTGTCGGTGAGGGACGTGGGGGTTGGAGTCTGGACTCCAACCCTTCTCCTCTAGGGCAATGTCAAGAAATCCTTGTGGAGAGTGGGGACTTTCACTCCCACCTAGTGGTAATAAGGACACCCCCAGTCTCCTGGTGTTAGTGAAAGCCTAATGGGGACCTAGAACCCACCAGAAGTAGTGAGGAATAACCACCCCACCCCCAGTGGCAACAGGCTAAGTGGGGAACCTGGACTTTTACCCACACCTATCAGTACTCAAGTGGTACTTTCCCCTGCAGGGATGGTATCAATGGAAGCCAAGGAAAACAGAAGGTTGAACTAGGATCTAGAGACTCTTAACATAATATCCAAGATACCTGGGTTTCAAATGAAAACCACTCCTCAAACCCCAAACCAGAAAGGTGTCAAAGGTAAAGGGGTGAGGGCATGTGGATAATCAACAGATGCCAATACCGAGATGGCAAAGATGTTAGAATTAATTAAGGTTTGAGAACAGCCATCATGAAAATGCTTGAACCAGCAATTACAAACCTGCTAGGGGCAGATGAAAAAAATAGCAAGTCTCCACAAAGAAACAGAAGATGTAAAGAAGGTCAGCTAAGAAATATAGGACGTAGTTTACGGTCAGCAGAGAAATTATTTTAAATGGAAAGAACATCATGAATAAAGTTATGGATGTAAGAATGTTCACAGTGTCTTTTCCACGTGGAGAAGTTTTGGGGTAAGAAAACAAGTGAGGCATCAGGAAAATCAAATCTGACTGCAGAAGGCAAAAAACAGTGAAACAAGCAATAAAAGGCATTCTTTAACTCAATAATTAATCGATGAGAACTTTCAGTGAAGATTAATATGTACAAGTCTTGGATTAGGGTCTGAAAGTACAAAGGGGTTTAAACTATGCTTCTGCCTTTAAGAAAATTAAAATCTAGATAATGAGACAGGACACACATATGAACACCTTTAAAGAAAACAAAGTCTTCTTGATGAATAGAACAGTATAGCATCAGAGAATCAGTAGCTAAGCAGTATACTATCATTTAACTCAATGCATTTAAACTCAGGTCCTCTGATACAGTTTTAGATATAGCATATTTTGGGTTTCAATTTAAGTAATAATCTATAAAATAATGTAAACATATTGTATGCCATCTGGATGCCAGCCTCCTATCTACAGACTGCAAGATTATTTCATTTGTGTGTTATCATTCATTGCATGGCAATCAGGTAACACTGCTTTATTTTAGTGAACTAATGAGAAAAGAATCCAGGTGGACTTAAGAGGTAATTGATGCATTTGAAACCACTGAAGGTAAATGACAACGCAGCACATAGAAGCCATGAACGTTTTGGAATATTTTGAATGTAGAAAAGTTTGGGGAGGATTACATCACCTCACATTACAGGGCATTATTTATAGTCCTGCCATAATACTGTGTTCCACAAGATGATGTAATCCACCCAACACTTTTCTTAGGCTTGCCAGTTTGCAAAATGTAGCAATTATTCCAATATTCACAGAGTGGGTGGAATTTATTTTCATTCATCGTAATCATTTGAATTATATCAGCTCCATGATTTTGTTAGTATTCGTTGACAATTTATTTGATTTCATAGTTACATAGGCTCTGTAAGAAGAAGGTACTTATACGTAGGCTAATGAGAGTACTTATTTATATTATACTCTAATGAAAATCACTTAGGTCAACATTGGTGATCTATAGGGTATGCTTGATTTTAAAATGGATCCATGCATTCTTGAAGAAGGAGAAAGAGTGATTTAAGTTGTTCAGCAGAAGACTTGCCTGATGCCATCAGGGAGTTTATAGTAGATGGATTGCAGCTGGGAGAGGGTGGACCAGGCAGGCATGTCAGATCATCAGAGCAGCCAGGGCTCCGGCGATGAGAATCTGAATTTTGAGCAGCAGAGAGAAGACAGTGGAAAAGGCATAGAAGGAATCGCACTGGCCAGCTTTGGGAATTGGTAAGTAACAGAAATGAAGGAGTGGTTGGGGGAAAATGAGGGGAAGATCTTGTTTGTTTTATAAAAATAAGATAAACCAAGCAAGAGGAACAATAAAACATCATCCTTCCACCCAGAGAAGCTACGTGAAATTAGTATGGTGCATAGAAAATGGTTCAAAGATAGGATTGAGTTAAATAAGGACAAAAATTTGCAAAGGAGCACGGTATAGATTAGAGGACAAAATGACATGAAATCCAAACAATATATAAGAGCCACCAGAGTAAAGTGAATTAACCCTCAAAAATTAGGCTCATAAAGTGTGGAGTAAAGTAGATGAAAATTATAAATTTTCTTAAAGTAAAGCAATTTATCATGATGGACTCCTAGGTAGGTTTTAAAATCTACAGGGTATCAATAATCACTAAAACATACAAATCTTCAATTAATTTTTAATTTGCATTTAGATAAATCATTATATCTGTACTTCTAATTCTACACGTGAGAAAATTGCAGTTATATTAGATAACAGAAGAGAAATAGCACTACATTATTTCTATTTGGCTAATGCACTGTTAGCATTCATCCACCTGGACAGGAGGTTTTTACATATTCTCTAGGGAGATGAATGACCTGGGTTTATAAATTGTGGACCCCAAATTGTGGCTGTTTCTATACATATCATAGACATAGCATTTAAGAACATATCCAGTCAGAGTCAATGATTTTGAGCAAAAAGACACACAGAGAAGACTATGATTGCATAAAATTCTGTCTATGGTGATATAAGTCATAATAGTGTTTACCTCTGGGGTTGGTATTGACGGGCTATATAGTGTGGACAACATTCTCTCTTGTGACCTGGGGGTGGTTACACACAGGCATATGTGTACAATTTCATTGAGATGTACACTTAAGACTAGTGCACCTTATGTATGCTACCGTGTGTCTATTACCTCCCTAGCAAATGAAAAAGAAAAAAGAATAAACAGTTAATCTGTATGTCAGTGTAGCCAACAGAGACAGCAGGAATCCGAAGTTTCATTCTTTTCTAAGGAGAAATACCAGTGATTGAGACCTGGCATGAAGATATCCTTACACCTCCTTTTGGAAATTTTGCTGCACCGTCCAACGCAAATACCAAAAGAAAGTGAAAGGAGCTACTTTTCCACCCGTTCAGGAAGGAAGACATTTCTGGTTTTACATTATGAACCAAAAACTAACGTTTCACCAGCCCTCCCGAATTCCATTCAGCCGACTGACTCTCTGCTTGATGCTGTGCACTTTGACTCAATTCTTAGCAAATGCACATGTGTACAGTTCCCACAATAGGTATCCTCACACCAGAGCAGGCCGGTGAACTGCATTATTCACATACTCTTGGGGGGATACTGAGCTCTTCTTCTGCACAGCAGAGAGCATAGCAACTAGAGGCACTGCAGTGGTTCTGAGTCAAGGGGTTTGGAGAAAATGGAGCCCAAGTAAGGTTTAAAACTGAATAATCATACCCTTATAAATGCCCTAAAGAATGTATAAAGAAATTAAACTAGTCAATTGAATTAATTGCAGGAGGCAACCTTCTGGCAAAAGCAAATGGATGCCACTAATTTATGCCTTCTCTCTGTTTTTACTTAAGATGGAAACTTTGATTAAAAATGTCCATTTCTCGTATTCCCACCTGGATGGGTAAAAGAAGATCTGAATACTGTGTCTCATTCAGAGTTTGATAATTGCTTGAGATATTAAGTTCCTACTATATCTTATTTAGAAGAACATAGGACTTTGATTGATAGGTTTTATTTTGGTTAAGCTCTGAAATACTGCTGTCTGTTAACAGTCTTTGCCCCAACAGAAAATAAAGAACTCTTGAAGAATATTGCTGATGGATACTATATCATATTTAAGGTGTATCTATAAGACGGATATTAGTATTTCGCTTCACTCTGGAAGAAATCAATTCAGAAATACAAGAACCCGTTTTGGACTTTATATTTTGCCCAGACCCTTACTGTTTAGTTTTTGTGAAAGATCTACATGTAGTGGTGGTGCTGGGTGGATGGGGTTAGGTTGAGAATGGTGTGTCAGAATTCATAATTTGGGTTTTTAATTTTTTTTGTTTTTAAATTTTATTTTGTTGTATAGTTGATTAACAATGTTGTGTTAGTTTCAGGTGTACAGCAAAGTGAATCGGTTATACATATACACGTATCCATTTTCAAACTCTTTTCCCATTTAGATTATTACAGAATATTGAGCAGAACTCTATGCTATACCATAGGTCCTTATTGGTTATCATCTATTTTAAATATAGTGGTGTGTATATGTCAATCCCAAACTCCCAATTTCCCCCCCACCCCGACCTTTCCCTTTTGGTAACTATAAGTTTATTTTCTAAGTCTGTGAGTCTGTTTCTGTTTTGTAAATAAGTTCATTTGTATAATTTTTTTAGATTCCACATATCAGCAATATCATATGATATTTGGTACAAATATCATATAATTGGGGTTCTTAATTTTATCCAAAGGAAAAATTAGAGGTAAAGAAATTTAGCATTGATGCAGGTAGACTCATAAATGGTGGAAATGAAAAGGACTTAGAGAGATCCTCTGTATCAGGGGCAGCAAACTCTGGCCTGCAGGCCAAATCCAGCCTGCCACCTAATTTGTGTGGCCCAGGAGCTAAGAATGAATTTTATACATGAAGATATGCAATCGATTTGATGACAGGAAACATTACTGTTGCACTCCAACTCAGCAAAAGAGTATCCTTTCTCAAAAGGCTTCTATTTTTTTTCATTAGTAGACATATACAACACAAAATTGCTCTTAATTACTACTATTACTGTTTTAAATTATGTCAAGAAAAAATTTTTTCTTTTTTTATAAATATCTGCATAATATCCTTGATTTTGCTTCCCACACAGCCTAAAATATTACTATCCGGTCCTGTGGAGAAAATGTTTGCTGAACCCTGACCTACAGTAGTGGTTCTCAGACTTTATTATGAATCAGAATCACCTGGAGTGCTTGTTAAATCACAGCTATCTTGGTCACATCCCCAGAGTACTGACTCAGTAGGCCTGGTATGGGACCCAAGAATTTGCATTTCTAACAAGTTCCCAGGTGATGCTGATGCTGCAACCCTGGCATCACATGTTTGAGAACAACTGATCGAGACCAGTCCCTACATTGGAGGAAACTGAGGCCCAATAAATTAAATCACCAGTCTAGGCTGAACTATATGGCAAATATAGATTTCGGTCTCAGGTTTAGAGTTCTTTTCAGCAGAACCAGACTTTTCTAGGCCTAATGAATTACATACAGATCAATGAATTAAGAGAGAAAAGTCAAACTGAAATCTATTTGTGGAATGATGTCTCAAGGGTGCAAACCCTATTTTTTTGCAGGCCTAATGACTTTTGAAAGCTGTTTGCAAGGCTACATTAAGCAGTCATTAGAAATTTGTATGGAGACACAAAAGACCCCGAATAGCCAAAGCAGTCTTGAGGGAAAGAAATGGAGCTGGAGGAATCAGACTCCCTCACTTCAGACTATACTACAAAGTTACAATAATCAAGACAATATGGTACTGGCACAAAAACAGAAACATACATCAATGGAACAAGATAGAAAGCCAAGAGATAAACCCACGCACATATGGTCAACTAATCTATGACAAAGCAGGCAAGGATATACAGTGGAGAAAAGACAGTCTCTTCAATAAGTGGTGCTGGGAAAAGTGGAAAGCTACATGTAAAAGAATGAAATTAGAACACTTCCTAACACCATACACAAAAATAAACTCAAAATGGATCAGAGACCTAAATGTAAGACTGGACACTATAAAACCCCTAGAGGAAAACATAGGAAGAACACTGTTTGACAGAAATCACAGCAAGATCTTTTTTGATCCACCTCCTAGAGTAATGGAAATGAAAAATGGGACCTAATGAAACTTAAAAGCTTTTCAACAGCAAAGGAAACCATAAACAAGACAAAAAGACAACCCTCAGAATGGGAGAAAATATTCGCAAATGAATCAACGGACAAAGGATTAATCTCCAAAATATATAACCAGCTCATGCAGCTCAATATTAAGAAAACAAACAACCCAATCCAAAAATGGGCAGAAGACCTAAATAGACATTTCTCCAAAGAAGACATACAGATGGCCAAGAGGCACATGAAAAGCTGCTCAACATCACTAATTATTAGAGAAATGCAAATTAAAACTACAATGAGGTATCAACTCATACCAGTTAGAATGGGCATCATCAGAAAATCTACAAACAACAAACGCTGGAGAGGGTGTGGAAAAAAGGGACCCCTCGTGCACTGTTGGTGGGAATGTAAATTGATACAGCCACTATGGAGAACAGTATGGAGGTTCCTTAAAAAAGTAAAAATAGAATTACCATATGACCCAGCAATCCCACTACTGGACATATACACAGAGAAAACCATAATTCAAAAAGACACATGCACCCCAGTGTTCATTGCTGCACTATTTACAATAGCCAGGTCATGGAAGCAACCTATGTGTCCATCAACAGGTGAATGGAAAAAGAAGTTGTGGTACATACATACAATAGAATATTACTCAGCCATAAAAAGGACCGAAATTGGGTCATTTGTAGCGACGTGGATGGATCTAGAGACTGTCATACAGAGTGAAGTAAGTCAGAATGAGAAAAACAAATATCGTATATTAATGCATATATGTGGAACCTAGAAAAATGGTACAGATGAACAGGTTTGCAGGGCAGAAATAGTGACACAGATGTAGAGAACAAATGTATGGACGCCAAGGGGGAAAAGTGGCAGTGGCGTGGGGGTGGTGGTGTGATGAATTGGGCGATTGGGATTGACATGTATACACTGATGTGTATAAAATGGATGACTAATAAGAACCTGTTGTATAAAATAATAAGTAAAATGCAAAAATTCAAAAAATAAAAAATAGCAGTTATTAGAGTTAAATTCATTAGCCTGTAAGCAACATGTGTCTGACCCAGAATCAGTAAGAAGACCATGGGGAAAATACCCATGCAGTGAATTTTATATGGCAGCTTATTAATCTAAGGCGACTGTTCCACACTGATGTCAACAAAATCAACAACCTGCCCATTGCTTCTCATTCTCATAGTGTCCTTTCTTATCCCCCAAATAAACCGTATAAAGAAGTCTGAAAAAGAAAATCTCTAAAAAATCTAAGGAAAGAGCTTGGTAATTGTGTCAGCATTACAGAGTGATTTATGCAATTAAATTCCACAGAGTGTATGGCCTTGGTCACGAAATGTTAAACTCAAATTTTCTATAACTTTTGCTTGGAAATCGGAGAGTGAAATTACTCCATCCATGGTAATGATATAAATTTAAGTCTTGAATCCTTTCCACATAAAAGTGAACAATTTATTTCCATTGTGATTTTTGGCTTATTAATTGTTATAGGTAAAGGGAACATCATTACTCAATATTATTGAAAAAGAGAAAAGAAATAGGATCAATATAATGAGGTTAATAATCCTGAAAATAAATACAAACAAACACAGGTGATATCAACCCATCTCATGGCCAAATGGTTGCAGTGGTCAAAGAATGGCCACCCTATGTTCAGAGCAGTTATCACTCATAATGTTCTGCCCATGGTAATTATAATCCCATAATTTCTCCATACACTATTTGCCAGATAAGGTTCTAAGCACTTAGATTTTTTCCAAATCTTTACAACAATTCCGTAAAGTAAGTACAATTATCATTTGTATTGTTTCCACAAGGGATGGAAAAATAAGAAACTAGGCTAATATTACTGTAAATAGTGGTTCTCAATCAGGGAACGATTGGCATTGTGTCCTCCAGGGGACATTTGTCAATGTCCAAAATGAGGTATTTTGGGTGTCACAACTGTAGGAAGGGGAGTACCAGTAGGATCTAGTGGGTAGAGGCCGGGATAATGCTAAACATCCTCTCATACACAGGACAGCACCCACAACAAATAATAGTTTGTTCCAAAGTGTAGCTAGTGTTGAGATTGAGAAAATCTGCTCTAGAACCTTTGCCTTTAACTTGTACAATATACAGTTTAGAAGGACCAAGACTCCTCTGGTGCCTGAAAGTGACTTGATATATCAATTTGGCAGCTGCTAGGTAACTCCTCAGTATCTCTTAGGCAGAGAAGCTTTCCTGTATTTGTTAGACTGGCATAATACTAGGCTTCTTTGTTTTCTATAATGTTCCAGATTTCATAACTGGAGAAACTAAGGACAAAATACTAAGGCTTTATGAGTTTGGGAGGTAAGCTTCTATCTTTCCTTCTGGTTCATTTTATTAAAAAATAATGAGGTTGTGGATGACCAGATTTTGAAACTTTTAACTGGTAGTATATCTAGTCAGTAGTAGTATGGAGCACATTGCTTATGCTAAGACCTTGTCCATTTATTTTTCTTTTTGTACACTTATCTGTCAAACTAAACTTTTTTTTAACACTTTTATACATTTCTCCCACCCTCCAGCTCTCACTTCTGGTAACCATCAATCCGTTTTCCGCATCTATGAGCTTATTTTTTTTAGATTATATATGAGAGAGAGAATATGGTATGTGTCTTTCTCTGATTTATTTCACTGAGCACAATGACCTCAAGATCCATTCATTTTGTTAGAAATGGCAAGACTTCATTCTTTTTTGTGTGTGTGTTTGGCTGAGTCTTTACTACTAAATATATCTTTTTGAGTTAGTGTTTTCATTTCCTTTGGATAAATATCCAGAAGTATAATTGCTGGATGATAAGGTATTCTCTTTTTAATTTTTTGAGGAAGTTCCATACTGCTTTCCATAGTGGCTGCATCAATTTATATTGCCATCAACATTGCAAGAAGCTTCACTTTTTTCCACATCCTCACCAAAACTAGTTATTTCTTGTCTTTTTGATAATACCCATTCTAACAGGTGTGAGGTGATAGCTCATTGTGCTTTTGATGTGCATTTCCCTGATGGTTAATAATGTTGAGCCATCTGTGTATCTTCTTTGGAAGAATGTGTATTCAGATCTTATGCCCATTTATTAAATCAGATTTTTTTTTTTGGCTATTCAGTTGTATGAGTTCTTTATATATTTTGTTTATTAGCCCCCTCATCAGATTCATGATGTGTAAATATTTACTCCCGTTCAGTAGGTTGCCTTTTCATTTTGTTGATGGTTTCCTTTGATGTGCAAAGCTTTTTAGTATGATGTAGTCCCACTTACTTAATTTTTAATCTCAGGCCAATATCCCTGATGAACATATATGCAAAAATCCTCAACAAAGTATTAGCGTTCCATCTGAAAGCGGAATACACATTCTTCTCAAGTGCACATGCATTCCCCAGGATTGATCACATGCTTGGCCACAAAGTCTCGTTAAATTTAAGAAAATTGAAATCATATCAAGCATATTTTTTGACCACAACACTAAGGTTAGAAATCAACTACAAGAAAAAAAAAACCCCTGTAAAACACACAAACACATGGAGGCTAAACCATATGCTACTAAATAACCAATAGATCACTGAAGAAATCTAAGAGGAAATCAAAGAACACATAGAAACAAATGAAAATGAAAGCATGATGATCCAAAACCTATGCAACACAGCAAAAGCAGTTCTAAGAAGGAATTTCACAGCAATACACTCTTACGTCAGGAAACAAGAAAAATCTCAAATAAACAACCTACATTACACCAAAAACAACTAGACAAAGAACAAACAAAACCCCAAGTTAGTAGAAGGAAAGAAATCATAAAGATCAGAGCAGAAATAAATGAAATAGAAAAACAATAGAAAAGATCAATGAAACTAAAAGCTGGTTCTTTGAAAAGATAAACAAAATTGATAAACCTTTAGCCAGACTCATCAAGAATAAAAGGGAGAGGGCTCAAATCAATAAAACTAGAAACGAGAAGTTACAATGGACACCACAGAAATACGAAGCATCATGAGAGACTACTACAAGCAACTCTATGCCAATAAAATGGGCAACCTGGAAGAAATGGACAAATTCTTAGAAAGATACAACCTCCCAAGAATGAACCTGGAGGAAATAGAAAATATGAACAGACCAATCACAAGTAATGAAATGGAACATGTAATTAAAAAAACAAGTGTCCAGGACCAGATGGCATCACAAGTGAATTCTATCAAATATTTAGAGAAGAGTTAACACCTATCCTTCTGAAACTTTTCCAAAAAAATTGCAGAGGAAGGAACACTCCCAAACTCATTCTATGAGGCCACCATCACCCTGATACCAAACCAGACAAAGATACCACAAAATAAGAAAATTGCAGGCCAATATCACTGAGGAACACAGACCAAAAATCCTCAACAAAATACTAGCACACTAAATCCAACAATACATTAAAAGGATCATACACCATGATCTAGTGGGATCTCGTGGGATTTATCCCAGGGATGCAAGGATTTTTCAATATCTGCAAATCAATCAGTGTGATACACCACATCAACAAATTGAAGAATAAAAACCATATGATCATCTCAATAGATGCAGAAAAAGCTTTTGACAAAATTCAACACCCATTTATCATAAAAACTCTCCAGAAAGTAGGCATAGAGGGAACATACCTTAATTTAATAAAGGCCATATATGACAAACCTACAGCTAACATCATACTCACTCAACAGTGAAAAGCTAAAAGAATTTCCTCTAAAATCAGGAACAAGACAAGGATGTTTACTCTCACCACTTTTATTCAACATAGATTTAGAAGTCCTAGCCATGGCAATCAGAGAAGAAAAAGGAATCCAAATTAGAAAGGAAAAAGTACAACTATCACTGCAGATGACATGATACTACACATAGAAAATCTTAAAGATGCTATCAGAAAACTACTAGAGCTCTTCAATGAATGTGGTAAAGTTGCATGATACAAAACTAATACACAGAAATCTGTTGCATTTCTATACACTAACAATCAACGATCAGAAAGAGAAATTAAAGAAACAATCCCATTTACCATCACATCAAAAAAAAATACCTAGGAATAAACCTAGCCAAGGAGACAAAAGTCCTGTACTCTGAAAACCATAAGATGCAGATGAAAGAACTGAAGATGACACAAACAGATGGAAAGATATACCATGTTCTTGGATTGGAAGAATCAATATTCTCAAAATGACTATAATACCCAAGGCAATCTACAGATTCAAGGCAATCACTGTCAAATTACCAGTAGCATTTTTCACAGATGTAGAGCAAATAATTTTAAATTTTGTATGAAAACACAAAAGACCCTGAAAAGGCGAAACAATCTTGAGAAAGAACAGAGCTGCAGGAATCATGTTCCCTGACTTCAGACTATACTACAAGGGTACAGTCATCAAAGCAGTATGGTACTGGCACAAAAACAGAAATATAGATCAATGGAACAGGATAGAAAGGCCAGAAATAAACCCACACACCTATGGTCAATTAATCCACAACAAATGAGGCAAGACTACATAATGGAAGAAAGACAGTCTCTTCAATAAATGGTGCTGGGAAAAATGGACAGCTATATGTAAAAAAATGAAACTAGAACATTCTCTAACACCATACACAACAATAAACTCAAATGGATTAAAGACCTAAATGTAAGACCAGACACTATAAAACTCTTAGAGGAAAATATAGGAAGAACACTCTTTGACATAAATCGCTGCAATATCTTTTTTGATCTGTCTCCTAGAGTAATGGAAATAAAAACAAAATAAACAAATGGAACCTAATTAAACTCAAAACCTTTTTTGCAGCAGAGGAAATGACAAACAAAACTAAAAGACAACACACAGAATGGGAGAAAATATTTGCAAACGATGTGACCCACAAGGTATTAATCTCCAAAATTTACAAACAGCACATGTGGCTCAATATCAAAAACAACAAGCAACCCAATCAAAAAATGGGCAGAAGACCTAAATTAACATTTCTCCAAAGAAGATATACAGATGGCCAAGAGGCACATGAAAAGATGCTTAACTTTGCTAATTATTAGAGAAATGAAAATCAAAACTACAATGAGATATCACCTCATACCAGTCAGAATGGCCATCATCAACAAATCTACAAATAATAAACGCTGGAGAGGGTGTGGAGAAAAGCGAGCCCTCTTACACTGTTGTTGGGAGTGTAAATTGGTACAGTCACTATGGAGAACAGTATGGAGGTTCCTTAAAAAACTAAAAATAGAGCTACCATATGATCCAGCAGTCCCACTCATAACAGAGGAAAACATGGTTCGAAAGGATACATTCACCCCAATGTTCATTGCCGTGCTGTTTACAATAGCCAAGACATGGAAGCAACCTAAATGTCCATTGACAGAGGAATGGATAAAGAAGATGTGGTACATATATACAATGGAATATTACAGTCATTAAGAAGAATGAAATAATGCCATTTGCAGCAACATGAATGGACCTGGAGATTATCATACTAAGTGAAGTAAGTCAGATGGAGAAAGATAAGTATCATATGATATCGCTTATATGTGGAATCAAAAAAATATACAATTGAACTTATTTACAAATTAGAAACAGACTCACAGACTTAGAGAATGAACTTGTGGTTACCAAGGGGTCAGGGTAGTGGGGGAGGAATAGATTGGGAGTTTGGGAATGACATGTACATACTGCTATATTTAAAATAGATAACCAACAAGGACCTACTGTATAGCACAGGGAGCTCTGCTCAATATTCTGTAATAACCTAAATGGGAAAAGAATTTGAAAAAGAATAGATACATGTATATGTATAACTGAATCACTTTGCTGTACACCTGAAACTAACACAACATTGTTAATCAACTATCCTCCAATATAAAATAAAATTTTAAAAAAGAAAATCATATGATCTCAATACCTAGAGAAAATGCATTTGAAAAAAATTTAACATCCATTTATGGTAAAAAGTCTCAACAAACTAAGTATAGAGGGAACATATTGCAACATAATAAATGTTGTATATGACAAGCCCAAAGCTAATGAAACTTTTCCTCTAAGATCAGGAACAAGACAAGGATACCTACTGTCACTACTTTGATTCAACATAGTATTCAAAGTCCTAGCCAGAGCATTTAGGGAAGAAAAAGAAATAAAAGGTATACAGTTTGGAAAGGAAGAAGTAAAATTGTCATTATATGCAGATGACATATTATATATAGAAAACCCTAAAGACTCCATCAAAAAACTGTTAGAATTACTAAACAAATTCAGTAAAGTTGCAGGATACAAAATCAATGCACAAAAATCTGTTGAGTTTTTACACACTAATAACAAACTATCAGGAAAATAAAGAAAACAATTCCATTTACAGTTGCATCATAAAGAGTAAAATACCTAGGAATAAATTTAAGCAGGGAGGTGAAAGATCTATTAAAGTCTATAAGACATTAACGAAAGAAACTGAAAAAGATACAAATGAATGGAAAGATATTCCACGTCCATGAATTGAAAGAATCAACATTGTTAAAACTGATTACATAATACACAAGGAAATCTACAGGTTCAATGCAATCTCTATAAAAATGCCAATGGCATTTTTCAAAGCAATTGAACAAATAATCCTAAAATTTTTGTGGAACCACAAAAAAACCCAAATAGCCAAAACAATCTTGAGAAAGAACAAAGCTGAAGGCATCACACTCCCTGATTTCAAACTATACTACAAAGCTACAGTAATTAATACAGTATGGTACTAGTATTTAAATAGACACATAGATGAATAGAACAGGGAGCCCAGAAATGAATCCATACATATGTGGTCAGTTAATTTACAACAAAGAAGCCACGAATATACAATGGGAGAAGGAGCGTCTCTTCAATAAATATTTTGGGAACACTAGGCAGTCACATGCCAAAGAATAAAACTTGACCGCTACGTTATACCACTTATATTAAAGTTATTTTATCTTAAAAATAACCCAGAATGGATTAAAGACTTGAATGTAACACCTGAAACCATAAAACTAAAAGAAAACATAGGTGGTAAGCTCCTCGACATAGGCATTGGCAATGGCTTTTTGAATCTGGCAACAAAAGCAAAAATAAATGAGACTGTAGGTACCTCTTCAAATGTTTCCACACATTGACACAGTCATGAAACAGTATGCTTTCTCTAGCCCAGTCTTTGGAATGTGTTCACTCACAGTAGCAGAAAAATGTTCATATCTTAGGTTGTACTTCTAATGAAAGATGAATTTTATTATGGCATAGCAAAAGGTTTCTAAGTATCAATTTTTCATAAACAGTACATTTTGTGCTTCATTATACCTTAGAAGAGCTGCTTCCAACTAGAAGCATGTCTATTTTAAGCAACTGGTGAAAATAGAAATCCTAGAACAATGTAAGTAGTAAGTATTTTCCTCATTCTTTTTTGTTTCTATAGAAATACTTTTAGTGTGGGAGTGTTGTAGACATAGCATTGTTAAAGGTCACAAAACATACATATCATACTTGGTTATAAACAAGAGAGATAATGCGTTACCTAATGGTTCAGATCTCTGAGGTAACCATGTTACCTGATGGTTCAGACATAGCATTGTTAAAGGTCACAAAACATACATATCATACTTGGTTATAAACAAGAGAGATAATGCGTTACCTAATGGTTCAGATCTCTGTTTGGTTCAGGTCACAAAACATACATATCATACTTGGTTATAAACAAGAGAGATAATGCGTTACCTAATGGTTCAGATCTCTGAGAGGGAAAATGCAATAACATGACACTATACAGACTTAAAGCCTTTCCATTGTTCTGGAGTTTGTGCTTAGTTCAGAATAAACTGAATTTAAGAATTAGTCCTCTTTGGGACTAAGGGTCATGTGAGCCTGAGCGATTGCCGCAAGTATAGAAAATCATTTAAATACTAGGAGTGGTATGTTGATTCAAGAGAGCTCTAAGGAAGTAGAGATACTAAAAAATTAATAAAGACAATCTCCTTTTATGCAACTAGAAGATGCTAGTTGTACAGCCGTACCTGGTCTCTTAATTCCTCTTCTTAAGACTTATTGTCCTCTCATTTTCTGCGTTATCTGCCCTGCTTTTCCCTTCATTTCTTTTTCTTTTCCTCTTCTAACATTACCATTTCTCCTCTGTAATATTGTTTCAAGGAGGTTTAACTCAAGAAAGGAAAACTGAAAATGATAGAATTCACTAATATATAATCACCTTGACATAAATACCCTTAAGAAGGACAAGGCAAAAGAAAATGCATTTGTCTAGAGAATATCATCACAAGTTGGAGATATAACCAGTTTTCTCATAGTTTACAAAATGATTGAGAGGAAGCATCTTCTTCCTAGAATCCTAGGAATCAGCATTAATATGTCTCTTCTTTTTATTACTTTTCACATTGTGTAGAAAAGAAAAGCTTAAAACTTTTCTAACTATTATTTGGAAATTGAAGAGATCATTATGGAGACACTCGTTCAAATGCTCCGTTGAGATTATTCTGGTTCAGCCTACCTTTTGTGTCTGTGGATAGAAGTGAAAAAATATTCAGTCCAACTTCAATACTTGTGGCAATTATAAAGCTGCAGAGCTTAGTGAACCAGACTCTAGCTGGGAGAGAAGTAGTCTGGCTCAGGAACTTCTACTATAAAGCTCCCATGGATTTTTTTGTTGTTGTTATATGTAAATTTATTTATTTATTTTTGGCTGCTTTGGGTCTTCGTTGCTGCACGCGGGCTTTCTCTAGTTGTGGCAAGCGGGGGCTGCTCTTTGTTGTGGTGCGTGGACTTCTCATTGCGGTGGCTTCTCTTGTTGCAGAGCACGAACTCTAGGCACGCAGGCTTCAGTAGTTGAGGCACCTGGGCTTCAGCAGTTGTGGCACGTGGGCTCGTTAGCTGTGGCTCAGGGGCTCTAGAGCGCAAGCTCAGTAGTTGTGGTGCACGAGCTTAGTTCCTCTGTGGCATGTGGGATCTTCCTGGACCAAGGATCGAAGCCATGTCCCCTGCACTGGCAGGCGGATTCTTAACCACTGCACCACCAGGGAAGTCCCACTCCCATGGGCACAAAGAATCTGGCCCTCTAATTTTCCCCCAATACTTGCTATCATTCATTATGCAACTATGAGAAAGTTGAGTTGAATTTTCTGAATAGGTTTCTTTCCTTATTGAATTATACAAACTAGTGGCTCTTTGAATTTCAGAGGTCATTCAGCATAATTACATATTGCTCTATTTTCTACCCATGTGCCTCCTGCATTTCACTGAACTAAAATTATAGCAAATATGTTCATTGAAATATGTTATTGGAAACCATATAAACCAGTCGAGAGAAGCATATTAATGTTAATATATATCTCTATATACTTTAGAAACATTAAACATTTTGTCAGAATCAATTGACCCCTTGGTGTCTGAAGTACTGTGCTTAATAGTCACATTTAAATGGTGTTGTCACTTAATTCCATCACAAAGGACACTAAGCAAGACTAAAGATCCTACAGATACTGTGCAAAATAAAATAGCATGCATTGTTTTCTCATAAAAAATGAAAGTGTTTTGTATGTAATGGCATTCTAAATATTATTATGTAGTTAATATGACATGATTTAACAAACTTCCACCTCTGTTAGCAATACCTAGCAATGTTGTTAAGAGTATGATGTAAGAGTATATTGAATATAATATACCATATACTCAAAGGATGGCCCAATGGTTCCTTCATTAATATCTAAAATATGCTCTTTAAAGTAATAAGCAAATTCCCTTTAGTTTACATTTTACCAATTTGGTGTAAAACAGCTATGCTGTTAATTTGGTTTTCCTGGTGACATTTAATAATCCAGTAGACACCCTAAAATCTCTTAGAATATAAAAGCAGTCCAGCTTGAAGACACGGGGTGGGGAGGGGGAAGCTGGGGAGAAGTGAGAGTAGCATGGACATATATACACTACCAAATGTAAAATAGATAGCTAGTGGGAAACAGCTGCATAGCACAGGGAGATCAGCTCTGTGCTTTGCAGCCACCTAGAGGGGTGGGATAGGGAGGGTGGGAGGGAGATGCAAGAGGGAGGGGATATGGGGATATATGTACGCATATGGCTGATTCACTTTGTTGTACAACAGGAACACAGAATTGTGAAGCAATTATACTCCAATAAAGATCTATTAAATAAATGAATATGAATAAATAACCTAGGAAACAAATAGGCTTTTCCAAACCTTAAAAAAAAAAAAAATAACAGTCCGAGAGTATATCAGTATATTCTTGCCTGGCCAAGAACTCCCTAAATATATTTGGAATAGTGCCCACAATCAATGGTGCAAGGGGTCTGAAAAAGCTTTTTTTGTTTGTTTTTTTGTTTTGTTTTTACTTCTGAAAGGTAAATACAGAACGGATGTTTTAAAGTAAAAGCTGAAACTGATACTCTCCTGACAAACTAATATTCAAAATATCATTAGAACTAGAGAGTTGAAATCAAGATTCATCCGTGTCCTTCATTCATTCATTAAACATCCAGCAAACATTTAAATGCCTACTCAAGAGAGAAAAAAACGTACTGGATGCTTAAAAAAGTATCACGTTCATAAATACAATTGTGTGGAAAAGAGTATTTCTGTCAAAAATTAAAGACAGAAATACCCTTTTAAATTTGATTGTGTTCCAAAATCAGACTTTTATAATTTAAATAAAATAAAAATAATTGCATATTTAAAAATGTTCTCAGGGTTGATTAAATGACAGATGCCAGTTTCTTCAGCTTTTCAGTTCAGAATAAAACTTGTTATTGTTTTAGCAATAATGTCGTATATCAAACTAGCCTAAGTGCCAAGTGTACAGTTAATGATTTAAACTCAAGGAGAAACTGGCAACATGTCATTTTCCATTTCCCACTTTTAAGACTGTTTCTTGTGGTCGTATGAGGTAGACCAGTAGAGCATATCATATTAAATCTTCTTTTCAACAAGAAGTCTTTATTACATATTCACACAATTCATAGACTGGCTCAGGCCTTCATTTTTCTGGTTATCCAAAGAAAATTGAAGTTACTAAATAGGTATATATGTATTTTAATTGTGGAAAATAATTTGCGGTCAACGTGACTGCCTGCTGTGTGTCATATCACTGGCTCATTTCATGGTTGAGCTACAAGCTTCTAAAAAAAAAGGATTTATAACAGAAATGCTTACAACCTCTCAGCTGTGGCACTGTGAATGACAATATCATAATACATTGTAGAGGTAAACCCCCAATCAATAGCAGCTCATTAAAGTCAGAAGCATCGATTTAATCAGGGAGTATCTACGTTTTCAATGATCAGTGGAAGGTCTTGTCCATCAATGTCTAGTTCAGTTCTTAAGTTGCATCTGACGTGTTACAATAGGTTTCACTAAGAGACTTGTGTGCAAGCTAATGTGAAGGCCATCTATCATTTTAATATATGATCGATACAATCCATAACCAGTGTTCAGACTCAAAAGGAAGAGGTCAGTGCACACCCCAGAGACCTGCTTATTATTTCCACAGATCTCACTTGCACTCTCTCTTGAAAACACAAAGTGTCTTCTCTTTTTCCAACATGAAACTAAATATAACCACTCAAAGGCTGAAGAAAATGGTTATGCACTTGTTCTTTGATTTTGACATTTCTTTTTCTTATTAATTTCCCTTCCCTCTGTTCAAAGGTATAATAATCCAAGAGAATACCACTGGGGTTAAATGAATGCGATGCTTTTAGCCCTTGAACGCTATTTCCTCATCTACAAAATGGGGATAATATAAATTACATTGTGCACATAAATCACAAGTAACTGTTTAGCCAGTTTACCAAAACACTAAAAATGGATGTGTCAGTGAGGAGTATTAATATGTATGATAATAACTTAGGAGCCAAATTCTACCATTTGTAAACATTTGGGATGATATCATATTAATAAAATTATGAGATGAATACTTTTATTTAAATAGAATGTTATCATCATCAAGATATCCAGTGTTGTCCTTAAAATCTACTGTAAGGCCCTCCATATTGAGTAATTAAACAACATTGTAGTAAACTTTCAGTACGTTCAAAATATGACCTGCATTTATTGATAGACAAATTGGGTAGTAAAGCTATCTTACACAAACAGAAGGCAGATAGAGAAGCTTATAGGAATTCCTCTGCCTTTAGAGGTAACTTCAGAAGGGCTATTGGGAAGATGTATCATGCCCGTGATTATTTGGGGGAAGAATTACTTACAATAAAATGCAAGTAAAAATTAAACAAATGTAGGTAGTTCAAAAGCAAATATTGTTAGTTCTCCAGGTTTGTAAAAACCTTTCTAGTTTGCTTTTATTACTTGGAAACTCTTACTTGGAATTATAGTGAGCAAAATACTTATTTTGAAGTAAGTTGGTTTTGCAGAAAGACCAAAATCAAAAATTATTAAATATTTAAAATTTCAAATGAAAGCTGAGGTATCCCTGTGAAGTAACTCTTAACACAGCTACTGTACTCATTATGGCTTAATCTTTCAATATGATAGATGTATGTATCTTAGATGTATGTGCTGAGTCAATGCCCCATTTTGACGAAACTATTAGATGAGAGGTTGGGGACCAATATTTTTATTGTTTTTGAACTAGTGACCGATAAAATGAATATCCTAGAACTCAGAACTCAAAAAAAAAAACTGACTAAATATAAGTAGTGGATTATTATACTATGTGTTTTTCTAAAGGCTTGTGTTCATCAATAATGCTGAATGCTTTGAGAATTCTTTAATACAGAAATGATGAGCTCAAATTTGTAAGGAAGAAAATTTCAATTAAAAAAGAATCAGCCAATAAGATGTGGCATATACACATATACATACACATACAGTGGAATACTACTCAGCTATAAAAAATGAATGAAAATTTGCCATTTGTAGCAACATGGATGGACTTGGGAGGGTATTATGCTAAGTGAACTAAGTCAGACAAAGAAAGAAATACTGCAAGATATCATTTATATGTGGAATCTGAAAAATACAACAAACTAGTGAATATAACAAACAAGAAGCAGACTCACAGATACAGAAACAAACTAGGAGTTACCAGTTTGTGGGGAGAGGAGTGGCAAGATTAAGGTAGGGGATTAAGAGGTATAAACTATTAGGTATAAAATAAGCTATAAGGAAATATTTTTTCTTTTAAAAAAATGAAAATTAAAAAAGAATCAATCATATTCTTAAAGAAGTCAAACAATGGCTTAGAGTGTAAGCTACTTAAAGGTAACTTTATGTTTAACTTGACATTTACAGAATCCATGTTATATGTAACTAACATGACTGAAAAATTGAACTATTAGTTTTTACTTGATGATTAGCTTAGAGTTTTAAAAATGCCTGACATCAGTCAAAAATATCACGAGTTAAAAACTGTATATTCATGATCAATGAAGTGAATACTAGTTATAAGCAAGACTAGCCAAAGACTTATAAATAAATACTATTTCACCTCCATGACCAGAGGAATCAGCTTGTTCAGAAAGGCAGTGCCATCTGGAGTGGCAAGCTGGCTGGAGGGAAGGTTTCCGGACCATGCCCAATCTCTATAAACCACGTGAGTCCAAATTATGAGGAAAAGAAACACACAATCATTTCAGACTTAAGCATTACCAAGAGACCTTCTGCACCACTGATCCCAGAGGACTAAACTTCAAATGGTTCTGATGTGCCTTTACATTTGCAAAGGTGCCAGGTGTGCTGTAGAAATGCGCCCGGCTTGTGGAGGTGTCAAATGTGCTAAAATATGAAGAGTATGTGGTTCTTGCTACTGGCATCTCAAAGCATAAATCACCACTTAGAAGACATCAGTAAAAAAGACCCATGTCGCGTCTATGCTGGACTAGCAGAATCCTAGTTTGCTTTAGACAGCTGATCCCTTTGAAATAAGGTCATCCTAATGTGAGATGCTGGTCAACATTGTGGACCAAAATCTCAAAACGAATCCCAGGTGACCAGAGGAATAAATCTGGTCTTTCCATAAAGAAGGCATCCTACATATCTCAATATATTATCAGTCAATAATTTTTTAGCATTTTGCAGTAACCAACTATTATACTGTGGATCATAGGATATTGTATATAGTATAGACATACTCTGGGGTGGATATCTCTATCTACCTACATCTATCTATCTACTTCTATTTCTATATAAAGTCTCACTTTATTTCTTTCTAGGACCGAGGTGTGCTATGGTCTGAATTAGGCTTATTCTCTTCTCTAGATAATCCCTCACTGTCATTACCCACTGCTATAGCTTCACTGAAATCTTTTTTCAACCTGGTATTATGTCATTGCTTTAACTGATTCCCTCAATATTCTCATGTCTGATTTTCTGACCATTATTTCATGAATCCCAATCTTGCTTGCCACACTAGATCCTTGGTAGCTTCTTTTTAGATACGTCTGGGTGTTCCTGAAACATCTGTACTCTCAAGGTTCTTTCTACACTCTTCCTAAAGTCAATCTCATCTTCTCTTAAGTACTCAATTATTACTTACAAATCAGAGATTCCAAAATCTTTAGCCTTGATCTCTCACCTGAGTCCAAAGCCATTCAGTACCTGTGCACTGAGCACCTCATCTTGGGTGGTTATGGACACCATAGAATCGTCCTATCCAAAAGGAGCTTCAGGACTTTTTCTCTCAAACATCTTTTGCTCTCACTTACCCTATCTCATGGATGTTACCTCTATCCATCTAGCTTTTCAAACCAGATAACTAAGTGTTATTCAATATTCTCCCTCATTCTCACATCTAAACAATTACCGAATTTGGTGAAATTACTTTTGAAATCTGTCTTTCTGCTTCTCTCTATCCATACAGACAGTAATCTAGAGGAGATGACCTGAAACTCTTCCCTGCACCTCTGGATCACTGCAATATTCTTCCCAATCCTTCCTTTGATCTCTATTCCTTGCCCCCTACTGTTTTACCCACTATTCAGAGGCCAGGAATATTTCTAAAATTCAAATTAGATTATATTTCTCCCCTGTTTAAAGCTCTCTCTGTGTCCTAACACCTCATCAAGATAGCCAGAGACTTTCCTTATATGGCCTTGGAGCTCTGATCCATCTTCATCTCATGCTATAGTAACCCATGCTATATTTGCACAATATGCTGGAGGTTATACTAAACGTCTTGCTACATTTTGTACTGGAGTTTTTGTTTACAATGCTATGACGTCCAGAAAACCTCCTCTCATGCTTTCCTGTTCACATTCTCTCCCATCCTGGAGGGGGCGGACGAGAGAGTACATATTCCTTTATCCAGACAAATCATGTCACACCTTCCTTCTGAATTCTCATACTTCTCTCCAGTAACAGATCCAACCTCTGGCTCATTGGTGCCCTTAATGGAATATACAGATGTTTCCAGCATCATAAATAATACATGTCTCTGACTACTATACAGGAAGCACCTTGAGAGGTAGAAATCAGTTTACCAAACTTTTTAATCCATGTACTTGACAAAAAAAAAAAAAGACCACAGTGAATATTGGCTGACGTGAATTAATGATTAGTTGGTAATATCATACAACAAATAAAAACTAGAAGTTAACTCTATAGTAACCCAAAAAAGAATACTACCATGATATTATTAAACTATGTAGAGATAGTCCCTATGTAGAGATAGTCCCTATGTAGAGATAGTCCCTATGTAGAGATAATTTTTTAATTATTGTTCAAATATATTTACTACCTTTAGTTTCACCCAAATTTCTGCTAATTCTTTATCCACAAATTCACCTGACTTATTTTCTGTTTCTACTTATATTGTTATTATGGATTTTTATTGACAGATCACACCTGCACTAATTCAAAAGCCAGCTTGTAATTTTTTTCTTTCACTCGACTCTAACTCATCCAAAGAAGAACAATTATAATAACCAACCAGAACTTTAATCATTAGCTCCTTGCAGGTGTACCCAAAATCTATACTTTTAGCATTGAGCTCTTTCCTTAAACTCAGATATAACTGCTGTTTCCTAAACATCTCTACCCAGACGGCCAAAGGCACCCCCCAAGTCTAAACCCCAAATCACATTTTATCAAAAACTTTCACATTTCCTTCTTTCTGACAATGGCTCGACTTTCTTTAAATCTCTCAGACTTAAAATCTTGATGTCATAATTAAACATTCTGTGATGTTCCCTAAAATGAGAACCTGCTAAGTCTTATAGCTGATACCTAACAACAGTCTTCCTTTTTGTCCTCTCTTTCCCATCTTCATTTGTTCCACTCTACTTCAGATACTCATTACCTCTTAATTAGTTGGAATTACCTATTGGAATTACCTCCCAGATTGCTTCCCTGTTCTGAAACCTCCCTGCAGCAATAAAATCTATGATACTAGATTAATCTCTCTAAAGTACAAGTTGGATTGTGACTTTCAAGTTTAAAAATTTTGTTTAGGCTTCCATTTCCTACCACAAACTCAAACTGGCTAATGTTAGAGAATCTCTAAAATCTTTCCTCATTCTACATTTTCAATATTTTAGCTAGATAATTTTGCAATTAAAGATGTCTGACTTTATTAATACAACAGACTTTTATTGAATGCCTACCAGGTAGAAGAAATCATCTTAGCCAGAAATTTAAATAAGTATATGAATCAGGCGGTTTTACCTTTGAGGAACTTATTCTAGAACAGTGGATATATATACATACATATCCATAAACATACATACATAAATAAATAATAGTTCATGGTAAAACTAGTCAAATTAGAAAGGCCTATACAATAGCTACAGATCATGTAAAGAGATAGTGCCTATCTCTGAATTTAAGAAAAAAGAAATATAGATTTACAAATATTTGAGAGGAGGGGAAAGCCTATTTTGATATTTGGGCTATTTTTTCAATATATTCTACCTGCTTTCCAACTCAATAGCAAAAATCCCCAAATACCTTGATTTAAAAATGGAGAAAAACCTGAATAAACATTTTTTCCAAAGAAGATGTACGAATGGCCAGCAGGCAAAGGAAAAGTTGATCAACATCACAAATCATCAAGGAAATACAAACCCAAAACACAATGAGATATTACTTCACATCTATTGGCTACTATCAAAAAGACAAGAGATGACTAGTTGGTGAAAATGTGGAAAAAAGGGAACCATTGTACGCAGTTGGTGGAAATGTAAATGGTACAGCCACTATGGAAAAGAGTATGGATGTTCCTTACAAAATTAAAAACAGAATTACCATTTGATCCAGCAATCCCACTTCTGGGTGTATATCTAAAGGAAATACAATCACTATCTTGAAGAGATAACTGTACTCCCATGTTCATTGCAGCATTATTCACAATAGTTAAGATATGGAAACAACATAAATGTCTCTTGAGGAATAAAGAAAAGTTTATATATATAAAATACTCCATTATTCAGCCTCACAGAAAGAAAGAAATTTGCCATTTGTGACAACATGGATGAACCCTGAGGAAATTATACTAAGTGAAATAGGCCCAAAACAGAAAGACAAACACTGAATGATTTCATTTTTATGTGGAGGCTTAAAAAAAAAACAAAAAAAACTCAACCTATAGTAACAGAGGGTAGAATGGTAGTTACCAAAGGCTAGGGAATGGGGTGGGGGGGGGAAGGGAAATTAAAAAAAAAAATAGAATGATGATAGCCAGGGGCTAGAAGGAGGGGGTCCTGGGGAGTTACTATTTAACGGGAACAGAGTTTCAGTTTTGCAAGATGAAAAGAGTTCTGGAGATGGATGGCGGTGATCGTTGCAAAACAATATGAATGTACTTAGTACCATTGAACTCTACATTTAAAAATGGTTAATGCAGGAAATTTTATGTTATGTGTATTGTACCACAATTTAACAAATTAGAAAAAAACTCTACCTGTTTCTTTTCATTCTCAACCACACTATCTGTTGTTTTCGACAAACTATGTTAGCCAAGTATTTCCCCAACACTTTTCTACCTTTGTGCTTTGTTTATTTTATGCTTGGAATTCCAAAACACCCCATGTGTGGATATCCTACTAATCTTTCAGGAGAAGTCCAGTGTCATCCATGAGGTCTTCCTGGTACTCTTAGCTAGTATAGCACCATTACAAGGATCAATAAACCTATATTATTCATAATCGAGCTATTTAATTCCTAATCTAATGTCTTGTACATACCAAGCACTTGATATGTGTTCACATTCATTAACTCAGCAAATATGCAAGGAGTACCTATTACATGCCAGGCACTACTCTACAGCTAGGGATGCAACTGAGAACATCGTAACAAAGCATCTGCCCTGTGGCACTCACAGTGTAGTGGTAAAGTAAGTGAGACCGACAACAGTTGGTCATTACTTCTAGGGCAAAGGAACAAGTACATTTCAAACAGTTATTTGTTCAACTCATAAGTGCTGGTGAGAAAATAAAGCAGGGTACTAGCTGATACAAAGTGCCAGAGTGTAAGGTACTTAGTCTATGTAAGTGGTCAGAGAAAGTCTCACTACTAAGGTGACAATTTATCCAGAAACCTACAGGCAGTGGGGGAATGAGCTCTCTAAATATCTGAGAGGAGAGAATTTCAGGCAGACATACACCAAGTGCAAACACCCTCAGAAAGGAGGCTGCTTGGCACAGTTTAGGACCAGCAAAGGGCAATATGACGAGAGCAGCAGGGGCAAGGGAGAGAGATGAACAGAAGACAAGCTCTGAGGAGGATCAGAGGAGGCTGTGGGCCTCAGGGAATACATACTATGCAGTTATGAGTGGCTTTGAAAATAGAGGGATAAAACATCAATCGTGTGAGTTTTGAGAAGGAACTTGAGGAGAAAAAATGAAAAAAATAAAGTATAAATATCGCCTTCTAGCGTTCTTACTATAAAGGAAGCAGAAAAGTGGGACAGGGACTAGAGAGGAATGTTGGATCAAGGCATTATTATTGTCATTATTAAAGTAATAACAGTAATCTTGTAGGATGTTCCAGAAGGGAGAGAAAAGTTGAGGGTGCTGAAGAGAGATGATATAATGATGGTCTTGCCAAGGTGAGAGGAACGGGCTTTAGATCACATCCTCAATACAGTCATGTTCAGTTCATTCTAAGAAACATAAAAAGGAAGGCAGAGTGCGGATCCAGTGACAGAGAAATGGAAAGATGTGATAGAAGCTGGCAGAAAGTCTAGTCCAACTGCTCCTCTTCACTGAAAGCAATCTGCAAGTAGGCTTAAGAATTCTGTTCCTTGTTTAAAGAAACAAAACCCAAAGCCTATCAGTGGCTACAACACATAGCCTCTAACTTTAAATTTCTCCTCATGCTCGTAACTCTTAGGTCAATTATTATTTATCTTACCTAATTAACTGTATTTCCAATTTTCAGTTTAAAATTCTAGCTCTGTTCAGGCATACTAATTGTCAAATCCAGCTGGCAGTCACTAAATTTAGAATGAAGAGTGAATACTCTGAAATATCTTGGAGTTATTTTATACATATGAATTTGCTAAAAACATGCAGAGACATATGTTTATAAATAAGGACATTGTATGTGTATTTAAAAGTCTATAATGACCCACCAAATTCCCATTTCATGCAGAGGCAGTAATTAATTAAGAAGAAATACTATGAAAATTGATTGCAGCCAGCAAAATTGTAATTAACGTAATATAATCTTCATGGCTATTATGACAAAGCAAGGACCACAAAAACTGTTCCTGTGGTTTATTAACGGACGTCACAAGTAAAAGAGTACTATGGTCAAATGAGTTTGGAAAATTCTAGGTTAAACTTAGAACTTCACTCCTGAATTTCTGTAAGCCTTTTAGTTTACTCTATGCATGTAAATTCTCAAAAGGGGGATAGGTCCTTTTGAGAATTTACATGCATGGCTTCTCAAACCTCTTTGACCATGTAACCCCTTTTCTTTCGAAAACCCTTTAGGACTACTTGTCTACAGAATAGACTTTGAGAATGCTGGGTAATGTGAGGCTTGGTTTGAGAAGCAGAATAACATAAGCAAAAATAAAAGAAAATACTCCCTTGAATTATGAGCAGAACAGGAATTGGTCTGAAAAAATCTTTTAAGTTGTTATTTTTGAATAGTTGGCTTTTCACCAAACATCATTATCTCTTTACACTCAGATAGCACATTTTCAACATTAACTACAATGGGATCATTGCCTAATAGCACCATCCTTACGTATGTGTTTTCTCAAATTTTCAATTTTTAAAATAATTCATCACTAGAGTGTCTGATGAAAAGTCAATGAAAAAAATTAAATTTTAAATGAATATAAAAATACATGTTAATCTCCATATCTAGAAAAGCTATGGGAAATGACAAGAAGCGGTCATCCTTTACATATTTTAAGATGTGGTCTTTACTATTGAATAAGAAAGGGTCTTAGAAACTAGATTGCAATTATTAAGAATGCTTATAATCTCATAATTTCTAAGAATTTATGTGTAGTAATTTTATCTCTTTGTAAAAGGTAAAAACTTTTGTCAGAGTGCTGACATCAATATATATAGTACAAAATATATTTCAGTATGGCTGTGGTCAATTTTATATCCTGAACCAATATACTTGAGAGGTGACACACTTAGATTTCCAAAATACTAGAAGAGACAACTTTTAGGAAAATATATCATTTCTCATTTTAGAGTTAGATTTGCAACATAATTCAAAAGGTGGTATTTATTCATATTACTAATCTTTTAGATGAAAATGCATAAGTAAAAGCAAACACATCTTCTGTACCATTCAATGAGGAAAAAAAACCCCAAATACATGAAGCAAAACAAGTTGTAAATTGTGTCTACTTGACATCATACTTCTAAGTAAATACTAAACTTTCATTCAAACTTGCTACTTGATCAGTTTTCTTAATTTCATAGTGAATTCAATATCCTGTTTAAGGAAAAACTGATATGATGGAATGAAGTAGATTTCCAGGCATATCTGGTTCAGATTTTTCTTTCAATCAGATTCTGTATGCAATTTCTGATAGGCCTAGGGTGAAGCTGTTTGCAAATACCACAGAAATATGAGCTGCTTAAGTGGACATGTCTCCCTTCTGCTTTTTTTCTGAACTATTTTAGCTGTAGTTTCATACTAAACATGGAAGGAATTAAATTTAATTCACCATATATTTATTGAGTATCCTCTGGGCCCAGGTATTAGGAATGAAGAGATGAAAATATATATTTGCTGCCTAGAAGTTGTCAGTTATCTAGTTGGATAGGGAGATACTCTGTGATGTAGATATGATAATGAATTGTTTTATAACAGGAGGAATGCCACACTATCACTTTGGAAATGGAGGCGGAAGTAACTAATTTGGGGAAACACAAAAGACCCTAAGTAGCAAAAGCAAACCTGAGAAAGAAAAATAGAGCTAGAGGAATCAGGCTCCCTGACTTCAGACTATACTACAAAGCTAAAGTAATCAAAACCATATGGTACTGGCATGAAAACAGAAATATAGATCAATAGAACAGGATTGAGAGCCCAGAAATAAACCCATGCACCTATGGTCAATTAATCTATGACAAAGGAGGCAAGAATATACAATGGAGAAAAGACAGTCCCTTCAATAAATGGTGCTGGGAAAACTGGACAGCTACACGTAAAAGAATGAAACTAGAACATTCTCTAACACCATACACACAAAAAAACTCACAATGGATTAAAGACCTGGATGTAAGAAAAGATACTACAAAACTCTTAGAGGAAAACATGGGCAGAAAACACTTTGACATAAATTGCAGCAGTATCTTTTTTGATCCACCTCTGAGAGTAATGAAAATAAAAACAAAAATCAACAAGTGGGACCTAATTAAACTTAACAGGTTCTGCACAGCAAAGGAAACCATAAACAAAATAAAAAGACAACCCACAGAATGGGAGAAAACAAAGCAGCTGACAAGGGCTTAATCTCCAAAATATACAAACAGCTCATGCAGCTCAATATCAAAAAAAAAAAAAAAAAAAAAAAACAACCCAATCAAAAAATGGGCAGAAGATCTAAACACACATTTCTCCAAAGGGGAAACACAGATGGCCAAAAAGCACATGAAAAGATGCTGAACATCGCTAATTATTAGAGAAATGCAAAGCAAGACTCAATGAGATATCACCTCATGCTGGTCAGAATGGCCACCATCAAAAAGGCTACAAACAATAAGTGCTGGAGAGGGTGTCGAGAAAAGGGAACCCTCCTACATTGTTGGATGTAAACTGGTACTACCACTATGGAAAACAGTATGGAGGTTCCTTAAAACACTAAAAATAGAACTACCATATGACCCAGCAATCCCACTACTGGGCAAATACCCTGAGAAAACCATAATTCAAAAAGAGTCATGTACCACAACATTCATTGCAGCACTATTTACAATAGCTAGGACATGGAAGCAGCCTAAGTGTCCATTGACAGATGAATGGATAAAGAAGATGTGACACATACATACAATGGAATATTACTCAGTCATAAAAAGAAATGAAATTGAGTTATTTGTAGTGAGGTGGATGGACCTAGAGTCTGTCATACAGAATGAAGTAAGCCAGAAAGAGAAAAACAAATACCGTATGCTAACATATATACGTGGAATCTAAAAAAAAAAAATGTTTCTGATGAACCTAAGGGCAGGACAGGAATAAAGATGCCGACGTAGAGAATGGACTTGAGGACAAGGTGGGGGTGGGGAAGAGGAAGCTAGGACTAGGTAAGAGAGTAGCACTGATATATATACACTACCAAATGTAAAACAGATAGCTAGTGGGAAGCAGCTGCATAGCATAAGGAGATCAGCTCGGTGCTTTGTGACCACCTAGAGGGGTGGGATAGGGATGGGTGGGAGGGAGGCTCAAGAGGGAGGGGATATGGGGATATATGTATACATATAGCTGATTCACTTTGTTATACAGCAGAAACTAACACAGCATTGTAAATCAATTATACTTTAAAGATGTAAAAAAAGGAAGAAAGAACTACCGTATGATCCAGCAGTCCCCCTCCTGGGCATATATCCCAAGAAAACCATAATCTGAAAAGATACATGCACCCCAATATTCACTGCAGCACTATTTACAATAGGCAAGACATGGAAGCAACCTAAATGACCATCGACAGAGGAATAAATAAAGAAAATGTGGTATGTATATATAAATATTTATATATATATATATATATATATACACATACACACACACACATACACACACAGTGGAATGTTACTCAACCTTCAAAAAGAATGAAATAATGCCATTTGCAGCAACACGGATTGACCTAGGGATTGTCATACTGAGTGAAATAAGTCAAAGAAAGACAAACATTGTATGACATCACTTATATGTGGAATCTAAAAAAAAAATGATACAAATGAACTTACTTAGGAATTTGGGATTAACATATACACACTACTATATATAAAATAATCAACAAAGGATCTACTGTATAGCACAGGGAGCTCTACTCAATACTCTGTAATAACCTATATGGGAAAAGAATATGAAAACGAATGGATATATCTATTTGTATAACTGAATCCCTTTGCTGTACACCTGAAACTAACACAACATTGTAAATCAACTATAATCTAATATAAAATAAAAATTAAATTTAAAAAGTGGGACAAAAAAAATCTTTACAGAGGCGGCCTTTGAATAGGTACTTAAAATATTAGGCCTAATTCAAAATCTAGTGGCTTAGCAAAAAGTGACTATTTAAAGAAAATGTGGCCTATGTACTTGTGAATTTAATCATCTCAATTTTTTTCATTTATGTATTAATTCAAGCCATTAATTAAATATATATTTAGTGAGCATATATTATGTATTAGGCATTTCTTTTACAGAATTTAGTTGTAAAACTGAACAAGACAGGTAAGGACCCTGCTCTCATGCATGTTATATTCTCAGGGTGGGGAAAGACATGGGTGAAAACAGCTAGGAGGCATGTGTGTTTGTGTGTGTGTGTGTGTGTGTGTGTGTGTGTGTGTATACACACACACACACACATACATATATATAAATATACAAAATTTCAGAATGAGGTAAATTTAGTGGAGGATCTAAGTAGGATTATATGAGAGTATCAGCAAAATGAGAGCTGCTTTCCTTTGACAGCTCAAGAACAGCTTGAGAAAGTGACACGTGTGAACATGCACAGTACGAAAAGGAGGTAGTTAGGCATAAAGAGTTTAGGAAAAAATGTTCAGGGCAAAGGGAATATCAAGTTCAATAGCCCACAAGTTTACTGATATTGCAAGGACCCTATGAAGAAGGTGGGTGATGGGTAAGTTGACCTTGGGGTATAGGAAGGAGCTAGGATAGAAGTCTATACAACAACAGGGGATTCTAGTTTCACTGTACTTTCAGTATGGTGCAGGTGTGGCAAGGACTACCTAATTATGTTTTATAAAGATAACTCTGGCTGCTCCGAGGAGGATGCATGTAGGTGAAGAAGTGGGAAGGTGAGCAGGACATCTAGTTTGGAGGCACCTAGTGCATTAAAAACAAGGATGGTAGTTTCCTTTAGAGTGGTGGCAGTGGAAATAAACATAGGCCTAGGAACTGAAAATACAGTTTGTTGGTAGATCAGAAAGACTATCCTGTGAGAAAGTGGATGGGGAGTAAATGGAAGAATCAAATAATGCACTTAGATTTTGTTTGTTTGTTTGAAGAACTGGTTAAAAGGTGACGTAGTTCTCTGAGGTAGGGAAGACAGAATGAGTAGTCATTTCCTTGTGCTCTCATGTATTTCTGTATACTTATGGGATGTATCACACAGCATGTACAGTGGAGCCCCTATTATGACACACAACATTCTTCTTTACATCATAGCTAACACTCACAGGGCAACAAACACTGAGAGAGGTGCTTTACATACATTTTCTCATTTAATTTTTACAATAACTCCATGATGAAGGCACTATTTTAATGACTATGATATAGATAAGAATGCCGACATATAAAGATCCATGATTTGCTTGTGTTGATTCAAGGAATGAATGTCAAGAATTGGATCTTAACCCAGGCCTGGATCTAGTTCCAGACATGGGCTTGGGCTTGTTTAGAAAAATATGATGTGGGTAACATTCCTTTCTCAATTATCTCTCTGGAGGGACTGACTCTGTGTAGTACTTTGTAGTTTAAAAGTATTTCTTAATATTTTCTCATTCAATATAGGTCTCACAAAATCTGCAAGATATTCAACTTTAAAGTGGGAATATATAGCAACAAATTTAATGTAGTTTATCAAGTTCATACTGTAAGAAGAATCAATGGTTAAACAAAGTCCATTGGAGGCAATAATCTATGCTCATTCCTCAGCATGAGCTACTGTGTTAAATGGTTGGCCAAAGCATGACTTCAGTGGGAAAACATCAGCCCAGAAGGAAAATGTAGTCAACTATGCATTATTTGGCTGAAGAAATGTAGATGACATGGTGCTGAAAGCAAAGAAATCTATACAATAAACAGAAATTTAATTTAATGAGATGACTATATTTTAAAATATCTGTACTATTTAAACAACAGGAAAATCAAACTTTGTAAAGATTACAAATGTTACATTATATGTATTTTGAGACTTTGTAAAGACTACAAATGTTACATAGTATGCATTTTGTTTTTAAGCAAATATTTTTCTATGTATTTGTCAACAATAGATAGTGAAAACAGAATTTGATAAAAGCCGATTTGTTGATTCTAAAGCACAGAAACTTCAAAAGATAAAATACTGTCATTACCTGTATTTGTCCCTTCTGTATTCAAATACAATATAAATTATTGATAATAAAAATCATATCTTTTAAAGAATGTTGCCATGGTGATAGGTTTCTGTGAATGTCTGCATACATTTGCAATTGTATTTTATGTAGAATAGAGAAAAATAACAAAGTTAATGTTTTTAGGAAGACTCCAAAATATTTATGTTTGAATCTAAATGCCATGGATATTTTTCTGCAGTGGAATCTAGAGACAAAAGTGCATAAACTAAAGGTGCTGCTTCAGCAATTTGTTTTCCATTGAAAAACAACAAACTAAGGAAAAAAAAACAATGAGTATACCGAATACACTAATTTGAAAATAATACTGTATTTTGTAAGCATCGATACAATAGTGTTTATATAGACTGTCAGGGAGAACAGGAGAATGAGTTCAAAATATGTAAATAGAAGTGATACAGACAATTTTTAGAATTCTACAAATAAAGATTGCTCCTCTCTCTTATTTAATTTGGAATTGTTATTTTTATCCCATAAATTATTGTCTTTTAATAAAAATAATTTTTTAAAACAGAATATATTTATATTAACATTAATCTCTGATATCTGAGAGCTCACAGAGGGATGATAGGAAGAAGGGCTCCAACGGATCAACCAGGGCTAACCTGGGAATGAGTGGGGAGTCACTGAGTCTTAGAATCTGAGAAATTTAGACTTGGAAGCTACCATGGACACCTTGCCCAAATCCATCCTTTCAACACGAAGAAACTGCGAGTCAGAGAAGGCAAGCAATCTGCCTAAGACATGCTGTGTTTGTGGCAGTGTGGTATACGGTGACCACAGGCCAATATCGCACAAAAAACTTTGAGTAGAGATTTAAATGAGACACAAAGGAGAGAAAACCAATTATTTCAGCACACTGTTCCAGCTGCCTCAGCTATTCTCTAATAGTTAAAGAGCAGCTCAGACACTTAACAATTTCAGATTTTAGTAGCTAACATTTATGGAAGCAGTTTTCCAATGTATAAAATTATTTCCCAAATTCTCACACCAAAGTTAAAAAAATAAATGGACAATGACCTATTTTAAATAGAACTAACGGCCCACTGTAGCTTAATGCAATGCCATGTTGTTGTAGTAATTTTACTGTTAAGAAAAAAAGTTGTTCATAATGATAAAAAAAAAGAATTAAGGGAAAAATACATGTTTTGTTGATTAAAGACAAAATAAGACACAATAATCTACTTTGGAAACACAGAGAGTACCTATTGTGCTGAAAGGATTCAACCCTCAGAGAAATATGAACTTTCATTGTAACAATAAAATAATTGTTATATTTGAAATTCTGCAGGTTGCCGATTTTGGTCACATTCTCTTTTCATTATGTAAATATTGCTTGCATTTAACTTTCATACAAATTATTTTAATCAACTCAAAGGTTACAGCTCAGAGAGTGTCTAACCCAAGCAATTTAACAAGGACAACGTTCACCAATCATGGGTGAATGATTGTGAGTAACAACAGTAGTTTCAACTTTCTGCCTATTGGTACCAATGAATAAAAGACAAAATATTTGAAAACAAAGATGATTCACTTACCACAGAAAACTTCAATCCCCTCAAATACAAGTAAAAAGAAAAGACCAAATTCTAATATAATAAGGCAAATGCTTTGCATATCAGGTTTTGAAGACAAGCACAGTACTGGGCTTCAATTGATCCTCTACATCTTCACTATGGTATCAATTGACTCAAAAATAATTTTATGTATCTATTCTTTTTTAAAAATATAAGTCAATAAATTTAGCTATTGGCCATAAAAGTTTATAACATTTTATATATTTAAAAAAAGAACAGGTAAAAAAATGTAAAGGTAAACTTTAGACCACAATAATAAGATAGGATGCAAACATTATATTCAATGTAAGAGAGTGGTAGGTCCATATTATGTTCAAAAGAAGGATAAAAGTACATATCTTAAAATTATTAATGAATGTTTATAGTGAAGTGTGTATTTTTTAATTGAGGTATAGTTGATTTACATTATGTATCTATTCTTGATGCTATGAGTAGCTTCCACTGTGATTTTTCAATTATTTCTACTTCTCTTAAGGTATAAATTGAATAATGACACCATTATTATTCATGATAAACTTGTACTCATTAACTACTGAGAACAAGATTATCAAATGAAGAACCTTTCAATTGTTCCCTTGTATTGGTACAGCAGAAAGAACTTGGATGCTGAAAAACCTCAGGAAGAGTAAATAAAATCAGTTCCCAGATAGGATCTTGGGATCTTAGGGGAGGGATAAGAATCTGGGAGCCAAATTTGAGTGGAAAGAAAGAACTAGGAACCAGATAGTCATGTCAGGAAACAGTTAAGTAAGAGGCAGACAGCATTCAAGGAGCAAACAAGTGGGTTATCAGAACACTGAAGACCAAAATAGTAGAGTCACACTGGTGAGTTCATGTGGAAAGTCAAACCATTCTTCAGTAAATCCTGCAGCAGGCTTTGTAAGAAGGAGTTAGGGATTGACAGATTAACTCCATCCATTCTTAAAGAGGTAAATTATCTTCCAGAAGTTGTCTAAATCTGACATTACTTTAAACCTCAAAATTCCTAAATCTTCTGTTTGCTTTGTTTTCTTTTCTCACTTTAAATTATACACAGATATGTATAATAAAACGTCCAAATTTACAGGAGGATTAAAGGAACTAAGAAGATGCAACTAGAGATTATCATACTAAGTGAACTAAGTCAAAAGAGAAAGACAAATACCATATGATTTCACTTATATGTAGAATCTAAAATACGACACAAATGAACCTATCTATGAAAGAGAAACAGAATCACGGACATAGAGAACAGACTGGTGGTTGCCAAGGGGAAGGAGTTAGGGGAGGGATGGAGTGGAGGTTGGGGTTAGCAGATGTAAGCTTTAATATGTAGAATAAACAACAAGGTCCTACTGTATAGCACAAAGAACTATATTCAATATACTATGAAAAACCATAATGGAAATGAAAAAAAAAGAATGTGTGTGTGTATATATCTGAATCACTTTGCTGTACAGCACTAATTAACACAACATTGTAAATCAACTATGCTTCAATAAAAATAATTTTTTTTACTGTCAAACATTGTCTAAACCCAAATGATCATCACAATAGCAATGCTGACCAAGGATAAGTATTAAATACGAGGGAAAATCAAAAGATACATTTCCTCAAATATAAAATATACATAGTAAGATGGACAGCAATATCAATAATTCCTAAGAGGCAGATTATCCTCAGAAATTTCCCTTTTCGTGAATTTGTTTTCATAAAATCTGAAAACTCTGGTGGAATTTGCACTTCAGAAATACATTTCTCTTTGTTAACAGGCTGCCAGTAAAATCAAGATTTTGAAAAATAGTTGAATAAATGAAGACAAAGATAAATATTAAAATTTTAAATATTCCCAGTATCTTAATGTAAATATAATGCATATTTTAAAATTAATTCATGCTTTTAAAAGATCAGATAGATGAATTGTGTTAATTAGAATCTAACTTTTAAAATGACGGCAAGAGCCTGAACCAAGATGGCAGAGTAGAAGGACGTGCTGTCACTCCCTCTTGTGAGAACACCAGAATCACAACTAACTGCTGGACAGTCATCGACAGGAGGACACTGGAACTCACCAGAAAAGATATCCCACATCCAAAGACAAAGGAGAAGCCACGATGAGACAGTAGGAAGGGCACAATCACAATAAAATCAAATCCCATAACTGCTGAGAGGGTGACCCACAGACTGGAGATCACTTATACCACAGAAATCCACACACTGGAGTGAAATTCTGAGCCCAACATCAGGCTTCCCAACGTGGGGGTCCGACAACTGGAGGAGGAATTCCTAGAGAATCAGACTTTGAAGACTAGTGGGATTTGACTGCAGGGCTTCGACAGGATTGGGGGAAAGAGACACTCCACACTTGGAGGACACACACAAAGTAGTGTGTGCATCAGGACCCAGGGGAAGGAGCAGTGGCCCCAGGGGAGACAGAATCAGACCTACCTGGTAGTGTTGGAGGGTCTCCGGCAGAAGTGTGGGGTGGCTTTGGCTCACCATGGGGACAAGGACACTGGCAGAAGAAGTTCTGGGAAGCACTCCTTGGCGTGAGCTCTCACAGAGTCTGCCAGTAGCCCCACAAAAGAGTCCAGGTAGACTCCAGTGTTGGGTTGACTCAGGCCAAACAACCAACAGGGAGGGAACCCAGCCCCACCCATCAGCAGACAAGCAGATTAAAGTTTTACTGAGCTCTGCCCACCAGAGCAACAGTCAGCTCTACCCACCACCAGTCCCTCCCATCAGGAAACTTGCACAAGCCTCTTTGATAGCCTCATCCACCACAGGGCAGACAGCAGAAGCAAGAAGAAAGACAATCCTGCAGCCTGTGGAACAAAAACCACATTCACAGAAAGATAGACAAGATGAAAAGGGAGAGGGCTATGTACCAGATGAAGGAACAAGATAAAACCCCAGAAAAACAACTAAATGAAGTGGAGATAGGCAACCTTCCAGGAAAAGAATTCAGAATAATGATAGTGAAGATGATCCAGGACCTTGGAAAAAGAATGGAGGCAAAGATCGAGAAGATGCAAGAAGTGTTTAACAAACGCCTAGAAGCATTAAAGAACAAACAAACAGAGATGAACAATACAATAACTGAAATGAAAATTACACTAGAGGGAATCAATAGCAGAATAAATGAGGCAGAAGAACGGATAAGTGACCTGGAAGACAGAATGGTGGAAATTACTCCTGTGGAAAAGAATAAAGAAAAAAGAATGAAAAGAAATGAAGACAGCCTAAGAGACCTCTGGGACAACATTAAATGCAACAACATTTGCATTATAGGGGTCCCAGAAGGAGAAGAGAGAGGGAAAGGTCCAGAGAAAATATTTGAAAAGATTATAGTCGAAAACTTCCCTAACATGGGAAAGGAAATAGCCACCCAAGTCCAGGAAGCGCAGAGAGTCCCATACAGGATAAACCCAAGGAGAAACACGCCGAGACACATAGTAATCAAACTGGCAAAAATTAAAGACAAAGAAAAATTATTGAAAGCAACAAGGGAAAAACGACAAATAACATACAAGGGAACTCTCATAAGGTTAACAGCTGATTTCTCAGCAGAAATTCTACAAACCAGAAGGGAGTGGCATGATATACTTAAAGTGATGAAAGGGAAGAACCTATAACCAAGATTACTCTACTCGGCAAGGATCTCATTCAGATTCGATGGAGAAATCAGAAGGTTTACAGACAAGCAGAATTCAGCACCATCAAACCAGCTCTACAACAAATGCTAAAGGAACTTCTCTAACTGGGAAACACAAGAGAAGAAAAGAACCTAAAAAACAAACCCAAAACAATTAAGGAAATGGTCATAGGAACATACATATCAATAATCACCTTAAATGTGAATGGATTAAATGCTCCAACCAAAAGACACAAGTTTGCTGAATGGATACAAAAACAAGACCCATCTATATGTTGTCTACATGAGACCTACTTCAGACCTAGGGACACATACAGACTGAAAGCGAGGGGAAGGAAAAAGATATTCCATGCAAATGGAAATCAAAAGAAAGCTGGAGTAGCAATACTCATATCAGATAAAATAGACTTTAAGATGAATGTTACAAGAGACAAGGAAGGACACTACATAATGATCAAGGGATCAATCCAAGAGGAAGATCATGAAACAATTTATAACAATTATAAATATTTATGCACCCAACACAGAAGCACCTCAATACATAAGGCAACTGCTAACAGCTATAAAAGAGGAAATCGAGAGTAACACAATAATAGCGGGGGACTTTAACACCTCACTTACACAAATGCACAGATCATCCAAAATGAAAATGAATAAGGAAACAGAAGCTTTAAATGGCACAATAGACCAGATAGATTTAATTGATATTTATGGGACATTCCATCCCAAAAGAGCAGATTACACTTTCTTCTCAACTGTGCACGTAACATTCTCCAGGATAGATCACATCTTGGGTCACAAATCAAGCCTCAGTAAATTTAAGAAAATTGAAATCATATCAAGCATCTTTTCTGACCACAATGCTATGAGATTAGAAATGAATTACAGGGATAAAAGCACAAACACATGAAGGCTAAACAATACATCACTAAATAACCAAGAGATCACTGAAGAAATCAAAAAGGAAATCAAAAAATACCTAGAGAAAAATGACAATGAAAACACGATGATCCAAAACCTATGCAATGCAGTTCTAAGAGGGAATTTTATAGCAATACAAGCCTACGTCAAGAAACAAGAATAATCTCAAATAAACAATCTAACCTTACACCTAAAGGAACTAGAGAACAAAGAACAAACAAAACCCGAAGTTAGTAGAAGGAAAGAAATCATAAAGATCAGAGCATAAATAAATGAAATAGAAACAAAGAAAACAATAGCAAAGATAAATAAAACTTCTCAAAGCTGCTTCTTCGAGAAGGTAAACAAAATGGATAAACCCTTAGCCAGACTCATCAAGAAAAAGAGGGAGAGGACTCAAATCAATAAAATTAGAAATGAAAAAGAAGTTACAAGACACCGTAAAAATACAAAGCATCCTAACAGACTACTACAAGCAAATCTATGCCAATAAAATGGACAACCTGGAAGAAATGGACAAATTCTTAGAAAGGTATAACCTTCCAAGACTGAACCAGGAAGAAATAGAAAATATGAACAGACCAATCACAAGTAATGAAATTGAAACTAGCATTAAAAATCTTCCAACAAACAAAAGTCCAGGACCAGATGGCTTCACAGGTGAATTCTATCAAACATTTAGAGAACAGCTAAGACCCATCCTTCTCAAACTCTTCCAAAAAATTGCAGAGGAAGGAACACTCCCAAACTCATTCTATGAGGCCACCATCACCCTGATACCAAAACCAGACAAAGATACTACAAAAACGGAAAATTACAGACCAATATCACTGATGAATATAGATGCAAAAATCCTCAACAAGATACTAGCACACAGAATCCAACAACACATTAAAAGGATCATACACCATGATCAAGTGGGATTTATCCCAGGGATGCAAGGATTCTTCAATATACGCAAATCAAGCAATGTGATACACCATATTAACAAATTGAAGAAGAAAAACCATATGATCATCTCAAGAGATGCAGAAAAAGCTTTTGACAAAATTCAACACTGATTTATGATAAAAACTCTCCAGAAAGTGGGCACAGAGGGAACCTACCTCAACATAATAAAGGCCATATTCTACAAACCCACAGCAAACATCATTCTCAATGGTGAAAAACTGAAAGCACTTCCTCGAAGATCAGGAACAAGACAAGGACGTCCACTCTCACCACTATTATTCAACATAGTTTTGGAAGTCCTAGCCAAGGCATTCAGAGAAGAAAAAGAAATAAAAGGAATATAAATTGGAAAGGAAGAAGTAAAACTGTCACTATTTGCAGACACAGAGAATCTTAAAGTTGCCACCAGAAAACTACTAGAGCTAATCAATGAATTTGGTAAAGCTGCAGGATACAAAATTAATGCACAGAAATCTCTTGCATTCCTATACACTAATGATGAAAAATCTGCAAGAGAAATTAAGGAAACACCCCCATTTACCACTGCAACAAAAAGAATAAAATACCTAGGAATAAACCTACCTAGGGAGACAAAAGACCTGTATGCAGAAAACTATAAGACACTGATGAAAGAAATTAAAGATGATACAAACAGATGGAGAGATATACCATGTTCTTGGATTGAAAGAATCAATATTGTGAAAATGACTCTACTACCCAAAGCAATCTACAGATTCAATGCAATCCCTATCAAATTACCAATGGCATTTTTTACGGAACTAGAACAAAAAAATCTTAAAATTTGTATGGAGACACAAAAGACCCTGAATAGCCAAAGCAGTCTTGAGGGAAAAAAATGGAGCTGGAGGAATCAGACTCCCTCACTTCAGACTACACTACAAAGTTACAATAATCAAGACAATATGGTACTGGCACAAAAACAGAAACATACATCAATGGAACAAGATAGAAAGCCAAGAGATAAACCCATGCATATATGGTCAACTAATCTATGACAAAGCAGGCAAGGATATACAATGGAGAAAAGACAGTCTCTTCAATAAGTGGTGCTGGGAAAACTGGACAGCTACATGTAAAAGAATGAAATTAGAACACTCCCTAACACCATACACAAAAATAAACTCAAAATGGATTAGAGACATAAATTTAAGACCAGACACTATAAAACTCTTAGAGGAAAACATGGGAAGAACACTCTGACTTTAATCACAGCAAGATCTTTTTTGATCCACCTCCTAGAATAATGGAAATAAAAACAAAAATAAACAAATAGGCCTAATGAAACTTCAAAGCTTTTGCACAGCAAAGGAAACCATAAACAAGACAAAAAGACAACCCTCAGAATGGGAGAAAATATTTGCAAATGAATCAACAAAGGATTAATCTCCAAAATATATAAACAGCTCATGCAGCTCAATATTAAGAAAATAAACAACCCAATCCAAACATGGTTAGAAGACCTAAATAGACATTTCTCCAAAGAAGTCATACAGATGGCCAAGAAGCACATGAAAAGCTGCTCAACATCATGAATTATTAGAGAAATGCAAATCAAAACTACAATGAGGTATTGCCTCACACCAGTTAGAATGGGCATCATCAGAAAATCTACAAACAACAAACGCTTGAGAGGGTATGGAGAAAAGGGAACCCTCTTGCACTGTTGGTGGGAATGTAAATTGATACAGCCACTATGGAGAACAGTATGGGTTCCTTAAAAAAGTAAAACTAGAATTACCATATGATCCAGCAATCCCACTACTAGGCATATACCCAGAGAAATCCATAATTCAAAAAGACGCATGCACCCCAATGTTCATCGCAGCACTATTTACAATAGCCAGGTCATGGAAGCAACCTATGTGTCCATCGACAGGTGAATGGAAAAAGAAGTTGTGGTACATATATACAATGGAATATTACTCAGCCATAAAAAGGAACGAAATTGGGTCATTTGTTGAGATGTGGATGGATCTAGAGACTGTCATACAGAGTGAAGTAAGTCAGAAAGAGAAAAACAAATATATTAACGCATATATGTGGAATGTTGAAAAATGGTACATATGAACCCAACTGCAGGGCAGAAATTGAGACGCAGATGTAGAGAACAAACGTATGGACACCAAGGGGGGGAAGCGGTGGGGGAGTGGGGGTGGTGGGATGAATTGGGAGATTGGGATTGACAGGTATACACTGATGTGTATAAAACTGATGAGTAGTAAGAACCTGTTGTATAAAAAAATAAATAAAAAATTTTAAAAAACTAATACTAAACTTTCTTTGGGTTATTTGTATGGAAATATGTTAATATAAATGTTTCAGATATTACATGAATTCCTAAAAATCTTATATGTTCTGGTATAATGTTATATGTCATAATTCTAGTTATTACTTTAAAATGTATATCTCAGAAATAACTAAATTTCCTTGTCAATTGAATTATTATGAACTTTCATCAAATCTTTAACCGTGGTCATTTTTATGTCTTTTGTCTTTTACAGACAGTTCTGGGTGTACTCTGATGCTTTTGCAAAAATGTTCCTGTAAAAGTGTTTCATCTTCAAGGAATTCATGGAAAAGACTCTGACAAGTACAGGTTTCTGGCAACTGACTATACTGCTGCACTCAATGAATAAGCATTTTCAGAACTCTAATGGAAAACTGATGAATTCATAAAAGTGCTAACAAAAGATCAAGATAAAAAAATTAATTACATGGGACTGAGAGAACTGATGAGGATGATTATAATTTTTGTGACTTTCTGTCTGAATAAAAAAAAAAGAAAAAGTACTAAGAAACCAGGTAGTATATCCTCATCATCCTTATACTGAGCATGGAAGAAAACCAAAGTGATTATAATTAGTTTATGTTTTAATTTCTGTGTCCTGGGGCACACTAAGTGAAAAATATTTTCATCACAGTTAATAACGTAGACCTTGGCTAAGCTATACAAGAATTAGAAATCATTTTTGAGTTGCAAGACTGGTTTGTTTCAAGGTGGCCAACCATTTTAACAAAACAATTAGTTTGATTTTTCTTTTGCATATATAACTTAGAAAAACAAGGTCCCACACATTATAATAAATTGATTTGTGATGATAAAGCATTGCAGGATGAATCAGAAGGTGTGGGTTCCACGCCTATCTTTCATGTCTTACTTTTGTGATTAGAGCCATTCAAGCAACATCTGAAACTGTATCAATCAACATCAACAAACAGATAGTGATCAGTAATCTAAGTGCTAAAGCCTTTGGTGATGGGTATGCAAAAATAGAAAACCTTGGTCATTTTAAGGGACCATTAATAAATTTATGGTCTGCAAGCAACGCTGTCCAATAGAAAAATAAGGCAAACCACATATGTAAATTTAAAATTTTCTAGTAGCTACATCAAAAAAAAGATGAAAAGGAAACAGGTAAAATTAATTTTAAGAATATATTTCAGGACTTCCCTGGTGGCGCAGTGGTTAAGAAACCGCCTGCCAGTGCAGGGGACACGGGTTCTATCCCTGGTCCAGGAAGATCCCGCATGCCGCGGAGCAACTTAAGCCCGTGCACCACAACTACTGAACCTGCGCTCTAGAGCTCGCAAGCCACAACTACTGAAGCCCGCGCACCTGGAGCCCATGCTCCGTAACAAGAGAAGCCACCACAATGAGAAGCCTGCGCACCGAAAGGAAGAATAGCCCTTGCTCACCTCAAATAGAGAAAGCCCGTGCGCAGCAACAAAGACCCAACGCAGCCAAAAAAAAAAAGTATATTTCATTTAACCCAACATATCCAAATATTATCATTACAACATGATGATACATTTTACACTTTCTTAAACTATATCTTTGATATTCAAAGTGTTTTATTCTCACAACATATCTCAGTTTGTACTAGCCACATTTCAAATGCTCAGTAGAATATGTGGCTAGTGGCTATCACAATGAATAGCACAGGTCTGGAAGTAGAATAGATATGGGAAAAAACACAATAGTTTAGGTGGTGGGTGCACAGAATGGCAGAACACATTCCTACCTCATCTTAGGGAATTTAGAGAACATTTCATAGACGATCACAATTGAGTGAAACTTTAAGGCTGTGTAGAGACAAGGCAGATATCAAAGGAGGAGCAGCCTATGAGGACCCTCAAGGGGAGACAGGCACTCTGAGTGAAGGAAATAGAAAAACAACAGGCATCTAAGCTATGCAGGAAATGTTTTGCAGGTATATTGTGTGTGAAATGGATGGAGGGAGTTGAAGCAAGCAAAGCACCAAACCTGGATGAGTATTGAATTCTGGGGTAGTGTTACAGAAATAGATTTTATGAGAAGGTGAGTGAACTGACTCCTTGCACCAGTACTGCTTTTAACCAAATATGGGACCTGATTTAAGTCACTTAAGCTTTTTAGCTCTAGTTCCTAGTTTCCACAATTGTAAAATCAAGGAATCGAACTTGGTAATCTCTAATTATCTTTCCAATTAAAAATGCAATGTGCAAAAATTGCTAAGTATGAATTAAAATGGTTCAAGATTTAAATATACGCAGAAATGTCAAAGATGGTATTTAGAAGGTAGAACAGTATAATTTTGTAAATGGCTATTTAACCCTTTTCTGGGAAAATGCTAAGATAGCAATTAAATTTTATAATAATAACAATGTTATATTCCATAGTGTCATAATTTCTTACCTCCTTCTTTCCTGGAAAGAGAAACTATTTTAATATAGTCAATCAGGAGGTTTTCTCTTACTTTTCATGCCAAATGAATTTTGAATTTTAAGCCCACTAAATCTCTGTGTATTTTGCTTAAATGCATTCTTCAGAAGTAAACTTGGAATTTGGTAAAATTGTAAAATTGGCTGACTCATAGGAAATCAACAAAAATTCATATTCAATTTCTATGTCTACTTCTGTATATAAGGTCAATTAAATAATCAAGAAAACTATAGAAATTTAAAAGAAATTAACAAGAAGTTAGGACCTAAGCAAATTAAAATTGTCTGTGGCTGACACATTTCATCAAGATGGACATGTCTATCAAACCTTCCTAGAGCCACCTGGAAGAGAAATAAACTATCTTTGGCTTCAAAATAATAAAGAAATCAGTTTGTTTATACAAAAGAATTCCTACAGCAAATGGGGCATTGAGAGACAAACTACGTATAAGGCAAGCAGTCCTAAAAGGTAACATACTAGAAATTATCTTCTAATACTATGCTGCTTTCTTTGAAAGTTATAGCCCAAAGACTTAAATTATACCATGAAAAAAAGTCATCAAGGGTCATCAAACGAACAAAAAAACCCACAAAAGGTGAAAACTTAAGCACCAAAAAACACGTATCAATACATATTTTCATTTTAAGTATGAAAATAGACTAAGTCAATGAGTTGGAGATGGGAAAATGCCTGTTAGAGAAGATGAAGATGCAAAGAAGATGTGGTGATTCAGAGACCAGATGATATGGTGACAGCAGATAAAGGACGGAGGAGACAGTTCTCAAGGAGGTTGGTGTATAAAGAAGCCCATCTCCCATGAAGTCTTGAAAATGAATGGAGAGTCAGCAGAATCCATTAAGAGCATGTTTCTTTTCACAAGGGAGAAGGTAGATAGCAGAATTCTGCACAGCAAATGAAGCCTGAAGAAGTGTCTACTGAATTGAGAATCCATAAAGAAGACAGTGGATAATAAAGAGATGAATTGCTTGGGATTTCTGCCAAGGTTGAGTGGGGCCACTTGTAACTTTATTATGGAGGTTGTGAGGCCTAACAGGAATTCAAAGGTAGACATCCACACACAGACTGGTTGGAAAGGAAGCTCTTGATTTCTGGGAGGTCTGTTAGGAGGCAAAGGGAAAAGCATTGTGAACGACGGCAACATCTGGACTGAAAATAGAAATGGAGGAAGTTGAATTGTGTTTACATTAAGTGAGCTTTCTTAGTGCTGAGACCAACATCTGGCTTTGGTTACATTTATCTGAACATAGTGAAAATGTTTGAAGTAACCAAAAAAAGATTAGACTAAATTTCATAACAGTGTTTACACAGCAGAATAAATGACAAAACAGATACATGGAAAAAAGTGTCTGTTTACACGCACATTTCAAAGAGCATGGATATAGCACCCGAAGCTACATTATCTTAGTGTGGTTGACATAAAACAGGGTCCACATAGACTCCTAATGATGGCCATTACAAATTATGTTAAGCCAAGGTGGTTTAAACACAGATATCCTATGTCTTTTGTTTATTACTATGATAAAAAGAATTTGAGTGCCTTTCTACCACAATTAAGGGAAAACATGGTTAGGAAGTATATTTACATTTTATTGTCCACTATCAACAGCATTTCAGGTGACATCCTTATTCCTAGGAATTATAGCTCTTAATAAGGTTTTTCCCCTTTTCTTTCCATAAATAAATGTATTTGGGGGGCTTTAATTTGTTAGCGAATTCAGAACAGAGTATTTATCTTTACAGAAGCAATCTCAATTTTCTGTGGCCATATTGATGGGGTCTTTAAAATCTCCTAGACCACTAATAAAATACATTGTTTATTGCCTGACCTTGTTTTGGAACCTGATCTTCTGCTCTCATCACTGCAACACCTGCTTTTGAACAAGGAGACAATGGCAAGTAACGTATGCTGGGGAACAAGCTGTGATCCCATATCAAGAGAGAAAGTGAATATAAGTACAAGAATAAGCAGTTAAATTTGGAAGGCTTTATCATTTATTAAGAAATAGTTCAGAAGTCCTCGTTCTGAAGAGAAACAATTAGGTTGAAAGGGTCACAAGAACAAATACAAACATTATCTTTCAGTGACTTAAATAGAATCATCTGTTCATAGAAAGAGAAACACAAATGCACTGATCTCCAGTATGTTGAACAGATTGAATCATGTAAAGCAAAGGTGTTTTAGTTAATCTTAAATCATGTGCCATGGTTTCAAGACATCATGATGGGAAAAGTGACTGAATTAAATGCAGTTAATATCAAACCTGAAATGGTAGAGAGATTCAAATAAAAGCATCACCTTTTCTAGTACTTTACAGATCATGCACTCTCTCCTGGAGGTCTGCCTCTAACCTTCAGCTCTTCTGTGAAGCAGCTAAGTTTATGTCATGAAATAATGTGACTCTTGGCAGAGACTAGAAGACACTCAGAGCAACACTCAGGACCATCCATCAGTGCAGGAAGGTGAAGCCTGGTGCTACCTAGTCACTCCAGAAAATGCTCGTTTCCTAGCACATGATCTGCTACTTTAAAAGGCAATGGGAACCACTAATTGGATGTATCATTATTTGAAAAACAAGTTCAATATGAAGTCATAAGTTATACTTTCAGGTTATATTAAGAGTAAGTGATCAAAAAACAGTACAAAAGCCATAGCCATTTCATTCCATTTAAAATCTAAGGCTCTCTCAAATTCTCTGTTTCATAGTTAGGTGAAGTGGAAGTGTTCCATTTTGATCATTTCTAATCAGTTTAATTTGAAGCAATGCTCAATTTTCTTAACATTTAATATGGGCATGTTAACAATATGTGAGTTTTATCTCACAGAACATTGGCTTATTAAAAGTAACCTCACTGAGAACTAATCTCCAAAGAGAGACTGATAGATTTATCTATTGATAGGTAGACTTAATTCCTCGAGTAGACTTCCTTACACACTCAAATTGATCCTAGATTCCAAATTGCCAAACTAATATCACTTATTTGTTTTAAAGAAGGAGTTTTAATTCAGGTCATAGACTTTGCTCACCCTTGCTCAAGTCTGAAACTGAATTGTGTGTTTCTAAGCATTACAATCTAAAAGAAGGATAGAAGAACAAATATGTACTTGGAAAGTTTATGTCATTAGGCAGTATGGTAATAAATTTAAAGGAAGATTATAATTTAAGAAATAGTAACATAGCTGTCATAGTAGTTGGGAAATGAAAGTTGGACTCTTATAGCAAAAGGATATCTTCTAAAGTTCAGTATCTAAATACCAACTTTAGGAAGATGATAAAACTGAAGACACCATGGTTGAATTTATTAAGTAGGCCTTTGTAAAACTCTGACCAAGGTTTAACTTAAAACCCACTCTATAGGGCTTCCCTGGTGGCGCAGTGGTTGAGAGTCCGCCTGCCGATGCAGGGGACACAGGTTCGTGCCCCGGTCCGGGAGGATCCCACATGCCGCGGAGCGGCTGGGCCCGTGAGCCACGGCCGCTGAGCCTGAGCGTCCGGAGCCCGTGCTCCGCAATGGGAAAGGCCACAGTAAGAGGCCCGCGTACCACAAACAACAAACCACAAAAAACCAACCAACCAAACAAACAAAAAACCCCCACTCTACTGTCCTACATCTGAAGCTTTCAATGTTGCATTTGTGAAGATGTAGTCTGACAGGTGATACAGTTCATCACCTGTAGACCATTAATATACATTCTAAACATGTATAAAAGTATATTGACCTAACATGATAAAGAAGGCCAATGCTTTATTTTTATTAAGAAATTGATGGGCCTGATTTCTTTTCTAAGAATTTTCTGCCCAAAATTCCTGACGTACAAATTCTATAGGCTGAGTAAAAAATTTAAAAAGTATAAGTTGTCTTTGAGAAAAAATTTCTGATTCTGAAGAAGCAATATTACTTTATTTCTGACCTAGCATAATTTCAGAACTTAAACATCTTTGAAAGCAATAATGATAATTTAACATATTTTTCCATAAGATGAAATTTAAACTTATGGATTAAAATCAATAAGACAAAATAAATCATATTTGGAGTTTTCAAAAAATAACCTATTTTTTCTTAGACTACAAACCCATTTACAAAACACAAGGAAATTGTTCAATTAAGACAATCATTACTTAACATGAGAGTAACAGGAAGGGGGAAAATAGTTTTTTCCAATGTGGTCTTTTATTCTTTAATTATTCTACGGTAAAAGACTCTCACCGTAAGGTAGAATTTGATTTCAGACGAGATATACGCCATTCTGGCCTCAAACTGACCTAAAATTTTTTAGTTCTGGAAACAAATATGCATCGAGAGCCTGAAGAAACTAAGCTAAAAAGAAATATCACAAGGCATGCAAAGACACATTGCCTATTACTTTCTATCTTAGCAACATCCTGACTGAGATGAAAGAAGGGGGGAAATAACAATAGAAAAAATCTTTTTTTCATAGGAATATTTACTGTGGACTCAAGTCCAAGTTTTCTCCAAAGTTTCTTTCCCTATTAAAAACTAGAAAATAGAATTTACTTGGAGGAGGGCTGGGGTGAGTGAGAAGTCCTGTGGTGATTTTTCAGTGAATTTATGAAACTAGGAGAGCCACGTCTGGCTAAAGTGATACATGGCCATTATACCAATATGGCCATAATACTGAGGCACTCTAAGTACAAATCATGATTTTCAGTAGCAAGAAATAATGAGGTACATTTGACTCCTTATCAGATTTGACTATGGGTCTGTGATTAACTTAAATATTTTCTATTAGGGAAAGGAAATAAGGAACTGCATTTTATCCAATGAATACTAAGAAGAAAGTTATTTGGAGAGTTAAGACTCTTTGCTTGATCTAGTAAATCAGGATAGATGCATATTTTATTCCTGTGAATGTAATGCTGAGTTAAGATGAATCTTAACCTTAACCTCAATTGTTTGAATTATGAAAAATGAATTGCAATCCTCAGTAGCAGGATTGGATGTTTCATGTAGCTATCTCTAATCCTCCCAACAGCTCTAACAGTAGATATTATTATCCCATATTTTCCAAAAGAGGAAATCAAGCTTTAGGCATGCTCAAAGTTACTTTGTTAACATGAAGCAGAGCTGGGATTTGAACCCATTTCAAAACCCATGCTATTTCCATTATGTCGCATATCATCTAAGAACATATTTTTTTGGCTTAGCCCGATTATATGGATTCAAAGTGAAAATACATAATGGGAAATATGAGTCATGTACTGAGTAGCAATTTTTATAATTTCTGCTGAAGAATAACTTTAAAATTGGCAAGTAATCTAAACTTTGTATTTAAAATACATGACTGTCTTGACTTTAGGCATTCCTAACTAAATTAGCTTTTCTTTGTGTAATTAAATCACACTCTGGAATTCTAGTCTTTATTTCTATCAAAACAAATCAACACTTTTTTTGTTGTTACAGTAAAGAATCTGCCCATATCCCATCAATTTGTTTTCCTTTTGTTTTATAATCCAAAAGAGAGGTTTGATAGAATGTTTTCCCTCTCATGTTTGGGAACTCTTAACTGGAGCCCATGTATTTCTTAAGTCTTATGAAAATATATGCAACATTTTGTAGTAAGTGACTAAGTGCATTTTTCTGGCAATGAGTCCCTTGGCTTTCACTGGATTACAAAAGAATCCATGGCTGAAAAGAAAGATAAAAACTACTTACTTCCTAGCAGAGACTTTTTGTTTTTTTTGATAGTGTCAACTTAAATGAGATGGAAAGTACAATACAATGATGTTTAGTTGTACCCTTTCAAACAGAAGCAAAGTATTTACCCTTGAAACCATACATAAACTACATACATTTTATAGTCATTTCTTTCTTTCTTTTTCTTCTGTCTAGGTCATTTGAAATAAGCTTACTTGTTAAAAAAAAAAAAAACTTTGGAGACAAAACTTTAAAAAATTCTATGGAACAATGCAGTGTTTTTCCAAAATTGGAAGGAAAGTTGAGATGAAGTCTACTTTATACTGAGATATATAGCCCAAACTTGTCTTGAATAAAGACTAAAATCAAAAGAAAGAAAACGAAATAAAATATGATTAAAAATCAAAAGAAAAATAGTAGGTTGGCAGTTTAAGGGTTTCTAATCAAAGTTTCAGCTAGGTACCCATCTGCGTTGTCTAAAGAGTCATTTCTCAAATTTACCCTTGAACTGGATATTTAATGATAGTTTTATAATGGCAATGACCCCTAAATAGGACAGATGGAGGTTTTTCCTTGCCTCATTAAACCTGGAAGAGGTCAATGTTATAAGCCCCTGATTTTCTTCCATAGGTAGTGACTTAACAGCATGTGTGAGTAAGACATTTACTTAATTCATCATGTTAGAATGTTTTTTCCCTAGATAATACTAATCCCAAATTATATACACTCCTTTTATTATAAAAGAATCCAGTCCATCACTTCTACAAGAGTTATTTCTTTTCTAAGCCTAGCTGTTCAAAGTGGGATGCAGAATAATACTTTTCTGAGCACTTTAACAAAGTTGGCAATACATGGAAAGGCACCGACATGGTACTAATTAAGGGCTGGGGAGTTTGGTGAGTTTCCTGGTCACAGATTTTGGGGTTTTGAAACTAGCAATTCTTTACTCTTCCTTGTTCAGATAGCCTAAAATAATGGTCATACTTCATTTGGACTATACGTTGATTTTGGATATAGACTTTTAAAATATCTGAGTTTTTTTTTTTTGTTTTAACTGTGTTATTAAGAAATGCTCATAACAAATGGGACCTAATGAAACTTCAAAGCTTTTGCACAGCAAAGGAAACCATAAACAAGACCAAAAGACAACCCTCAGAATGGGAGAAAATATTTGCAAATGAAGCAACCGACAAAGGATTAATCGCCAAAATTTACAAGCAGCTCATGCAGCTCAATAACAAAAAAACAAATAACCCAATCCAAAAATGGGCAGAAGACCTAAATAGACATTTCTCCAAAGACATACAGACTGCCAACAAACACATGAAAGAATGCTCAACATCATTAATCATTAGAGAAATGCAAATCAAAACTACAATGAGATATCATCTCACACCAGTCAGAATGGCCATCATCAAAAAATCCAGAAACAATAAATGCTGGAGAGGGTGTGGAGAAAAGGGAACACTCTTGCACTGCTGGTGGGAATGTGAATTGGTTCAGCCACTATGGAGAACAGTATGGAGGTTCCTTAAAAAACTACAAATAGAACTACCATATGACCCAGCAATCCCACTACTGGGCATACACCCTGAGAAAACCAAAATTCAAAAAGAGTCATGTACCAAAATGTTCATTGCAGCTCTATTTACAATAGCCCGGAGATGGAAACAACCTAAGTGCCCATCATCGGATGAATGCATAAAGAAGATGTGGCACATATATACAATGGAATATTACTCAGCCATAAAAAGAAATGAAATTGAGCTATTTGTAATGAGGTGGATAGACCTAGAGTCTGTCATACAGAGTGAAGTCAGTCAGAAAGAGAAAGACAAATACCATATGCTAACACATATATATGGAATTTAAGAAAAAAAAAATGTCATGAAGAACCTAGGGGTAAGGCAGGAATAAAGACGCAGACCTACTAGAGAACGGACTAGAGGTTATGGGGAGGGGGAAGGGTGAGCTGTGACAGGGCGAGAGAGAGTCATGGACATATACACACTAACAAACAGTAAGGTAGATAGTTAGTGGGAAGCAGCCGCATGGCACAGGGATATTGGCTCGGTGCTTTGTGACAGCCTGGAGGGGTGGGATAGGGAGGGTGGGAGGGAGGGAGACGCAAGAGGGAAGACATATGGGAACATATGTATATGTATAACTGATTCACTTTGTTATAAAGCAGAAACTAACACACCACTGTAAAGCAATTATACCCCAATAAAGATGTTAAAAAAAAAAAAAGAAATGCTCATTCCTTAAGCCTAGAAATAAAGAAGTTACATTTTTTTTTCTCACTTTCTTACATTCTGCTCCAGAGTCTAAATTCTGCTTATTTGTGGAGTGGCATTATTTTGCAGTTTAGTGGCTCCCAGCTGTGCAGTTTTTCTGGACATCACAGCGATAGCAAAAGCATAGATTTTGGTTGTCTTCCCTGTGCACCGAGAAGAATTTTTGGCGTTACACTCAGTTCACTATGCATCTAGCTCTCTGTATAATGGATGGAGTTCTTCTGTTTCCATGGAAGGAGGAAAGACTTTTGGAACATACATATCCATTGACCCTTGCTGGATTCTTTTTCTGCCTATATCCAAGTCCATCTCAACAGTAGTCGGGAGACAGAATATATACAGCATTTAAATATCCAGGAAGAGAATCGCTACACCAAGTATAGATGATCAAACCCAAGCTTGCATTTTTCCTACACTTTGCCTTAACAAATTTGAGTGTCTCCCTGGGCGGCTTGTCCTTGACTTTGCTGCATGATAAATTTTGGTAGAGGAAAACACATTGTACAACCTTGCAGTCCTCTGTAAAAAGGAGCAGAACTAAATATATTATCTGTTTCCCACGTCAGAAATTCCCCCCCATATAATCTTGTCATGTTTTTCCCCTGTAACCATGGCTGCATTTGTCAGGCAATAGCAACAAAATATTCTCTGTAAAAAAGAAGCAATATGTTTGATTTCAAAATGTATTTGAATTTATGTGCATCATATAACAGGAAACTTTTCCTTATTATGCTCATCAACGTTTATTCTTGATAACTGCAAAGAAAAGTCCTGAGATTAATTATAAAATAATTTTTCTATTTATTATTTTAGGATAACAACCACAAATTTTATTCAAATGTAGGTCCATAAAGAATCAAATATTTTAAAGGCTTAATCTTTTTTTTTTTTTTTTTTTGCGGTACGCGGACCTCTCACTGTTGTGGCCTCTCCCGTTGCGGAGCACAGGCTCCGGACGCGCAGGCTCAGCGGCCATGGCTCACGGGCCCAGCCACTCCGCAGCATGTGGGATCCTCCCGGACCGGGGCACGAACCCACGTCCCCTGCATCGGCAGGCAGACTCCCAACCACTGCGCCACCAGGGAAGCCCTAAAGGCTTAATCTTTAAAGTAGGATCTATTATTTACTTTCTTTTCATAACATTTCCAAATGCCTCTGGTTATGGTGTTTGTGAATGCCTCTTTAAATCATTATTTTTCTCAGTCTAGCTTATTTAATGCACCAGTTGCTGCCTACATGTATGATAAATAAATATAAAGTAAAGACCAGCCCTTCAATGGCATTTTGGGGCACTGTAAAAGGAGCGTTTTTCCTTTACCCTTGACTTATGTTAAGTATTCAGTTCAGGTTAGAGAAGATGGTTGTCTGATTGCTTGTCCTATTTTTCTTTGCCAGAGCAGATAAAGTATGCTTATCTATTAAAAGCACTCCAGAGTAACATTAAGCCAGGACACCTGTGGAGTTTGAAATCGTAGGTTCTCAAACAGGTCACTGGCTGCTGGGGCAGCTTCAAGAACAGAATAACAAGCACTCTTTAGTATGGGAAACAAGGATCTCAGTGCTTTCATGTGGTCTGTGTAGAAGGAAAATTTATCAACAGTGAGAGAGAAAGGAAAAGATCTTCATTTCCCACTTTTCTTAATCAGTCATTAATCTATAGATCTATTCTTATTTTTAAAACTGTGTCTTAGGGGTCCATGCCCATAGCAAAATGTATCATAAATATTTGAACAGAAGCTGTGTGGTTTATAAGGGCTTCACTTTTCTTAAGTTTGAAGACAATATGTGACATTAATTTATAGCAAAGGATGCTTTAATGGTATCCCAACCATTTCCCTTTATAATAATAAAAAATCAGCGAAGTAGGCAAATTTGGGGGTATAACGTAGAGCTGTTAGGAGTTCGGGATTGTTAGAATCATTTGAAAGGAGGTCTTTTTAGTGTCATAAAATGTCTAAAATAAGTTCTTGATAATTTTGTAAACTTATAAAGTGCAATAATTTATATTTAGATTATTCAACTGGCAGTTAGAAGGTAGCAGAATAAAATAAATTCTAAAGGAATATAACACAAAAACTAACTAGTCATTGTCCAATTATGGGATCACTGTAGGAATTTCTGTAGAAATTGTATTATGAGCAATATTGCTTTTTTGTGAGAACTGGCTTTTTTTTTTTTAGCTTAAAAGTGAATGGTTTGTGGGAGATTGGTTCAAGACGGCAGAGTAGAAGGACATGCTCTCACTCCCTCTTGCGAGAGCACCAGAATCACAACTAACTGCAATCATCGACAGGAAGGCACTGGAACTCATGAAAAAAGATACCCCACATCCAAAGACAAAGGAGAAGCTACAATGAGACGGTAGGAGGGGCACAATCACAATAAAATCAAATCCCATAATGGCTGGGAGGGTGACTCACAAACTGGAGAACACTTAAACCACAGAAGTCCACCCACTGGAATGAAGGTTCTGAGCCCCACATCAGGCTTCCCAACCTGGGGGTCTGGCAATGAGAGGAGGGATTCCTAGAGAATCAGACTTTGAAGGCTAGCAGGATTTGATTGCAGGACTTCGACAGGACTGGGGGAAACAAGGACTCCACTCTTGGAGGGCACACACAAAGTAGTGTGTACGTTGGGACCCAGGGGCAGGAGCAGTGACCCCATAGAGGACTGAACCAGACCTACCTGCTAGTGTTGGATGGTCTCCAGCAGAGTCGGGGGGTGGCTGTGTCTAACCATGAGGATGATGACACTGGCAGCAGAAGTTCTGAGAAGTGCTCCTTGGCATGAGCCCTCTCAGAGTCCGCCCTTAGCCCCACAAAAGAGCCCAGGTAGGCTCCAGTGCTGGGCCGCCTCAGGCCAAACAACCAACAGGGAGGGAACCCAGCCCCAGCCTTCAGCAGACAAGTAGATTAAAGTATTACTGAGCTCTGCCCACCAGAGCACACACAGCTGTACCCACCACCAGTCCCTCCCATCAGGAAACATGCAGGAGCCTCTTAGACAGCAGCATCCACCAGAGGGCAGACAGCAGAAGCAAGAAGAACTACAATCCTGCAGCCTGTGGAACAAAAACCACATTCACAAAAAGATAGACAAGATGAAAAGGCAGAGGGCTATGTACCAGATGAAGGAACAAGATAAAACCCCAGAAAAACAACTAAATGAAGTGGAGATAGGCAACCTTCCAGAAAAAGAATTCAGAATAATGATAGTGAAGATGATCCAGGACCTCAGGAAAAGAATGGAGGCAAAGATCGAGAAGATGCAAGAAATGTTTAACAAAGACCTAGAAGAATTAAAGAACAAACAAACAGATGAACAATACAATAACTGAAATGAAAACTACACTAGAAGGAATCAATAGCAGAATAACCGAGGCAGAAGAACGGATAAGTGAGCTGGAAGACAGAATAGTGAAATTCACTGCCGCAGAACAGAATAAACAAAAAAGAAGGAAAAGAAATGAAGACAGCCTAAGAGACCTCTGGGACATTAAATGCAACAATATTCGCATTATAGGGGTCCCAGAAGGAGAAGAGAGAGAAAAAGGACCTGAGAAAATATTTGAAGAGATTATAGTCGAAAACTTCCCTAACATGGTAAAGGAAATAGCCACCCAAGTCCAGGAAGCACAGAGAGCCCCATACAGGATAAATCCAAGGAGAAACACACTGAGACACACAGTAACCAAACTGGCAAAAGTTAAAGACAAAGAAAAATTATTGAAAGCAGCAAGGGAAAAACAACAAATAACATACAAGGGAACTCCCATAAGGTTAACAGCTGATTTCTCAGCAGAAACTCTACAAGCCAGAAGGGAGTGGCATGACATATTTAAAGAGATGAAAGGGAAGAAACTACAACCAAGATTACTCTACCTGGCAAGGATCTCATTCAGATTCCATGGAGAAATCAAAAGCTTTACAGAAAAGCAACAGCTAAGAGAATTCAGCACCACCAAACCAGCTCTACAACAAATGCTAAAGGAACTTCTCTAAGTGGGGAATACAAGAGAAGAAAAGGACCTACAAAAAGAAACCCCCCAAAATTAAGAAAATGGAACATACATATTGATAATTACCTTAAATGTGAATGTATTAAATGCTCCAGCCAAAAGACACAGGCTCACTGAATGGATACAGAAACAAGACCCATCTATATGCTGTCTACAAGAGACCCACTTCAGACCTAGGGACACATACACACTGAAAGTGAGGGGATGGAAAAATATTCCATGCAAATGGAAATCAAAAGAGGGCTGGAGTAGCAATACTCATATCAGATAAAGTAGACTTTAAAATAAAGAATGTTACAAGAGACAAGGAAGGACACTACATAATGATCAAGGGATCAATACAAGAAGAAGATATAACAATTATAAATCTATATGCACCCAACATAGGAGCACCTCAATACATAAGGCAACTGCTAACAGCTATAAAAGAGGAAATCGACAGTAACACAATAATAGTGGGGGACTTTAACACCTCACTTACAACACTGGAGGTCATCCAAACAGAAAATTAATAAGGAAACACAAGCTTTAAATGAAACAACCTACCAGATATATTTAATTGATATTTATAGGACATTCCATCCAAAAACAGCAGATTACACTTTCTTCTCAAGTGCTCATGGAACATTCACCAGGATAGATCACATCTTGGGTCACAAATCAAACCTCAGTAAATTTAAGAAAACTGAAATCATATCAAGCACATTTTCTGACCACAACTCTATGAGATTAGAAATCAATTACAGGGGAAAAAACGTAAAAAACACAAACACATGCAGGGTAAACAATACGTTACTAAATAACCAAGAGATCACTGAAGAAATCAAAGAGGAAATCAAAAAATACCTAGACAAATGACAGTGAAAACACAATGATCCAAAACCTATGGACTGCAAAAGCAGTTCTAAGAGGGAAGTTTATAGCAATACAAGCCTACGTCAAGAAACAAGAAACAACTCAAATAAACAATCTAACCTTACACCTAAAGGAACTAGACAAAGAATAACAAAACAAAACCCAAACTTAGTAGAAAGAAAGAAATCATCAAGATCAGAGCAGAAATAAATGAAATAGAAACAAAGAAAACAATAGCAAAGATCAATAAAACTAAAAGTTGGTTCTTTGGGAAGATAATCAAAATTGATAAACCACTAGCCAGACTCATCAAGAAAAATAGGGAGAGGACTCAAATCAATAAAATTAGAAATGAGAAAGGAGAAGTTACAACAGACACCGCAGAAATATAAAGCATCCTAAGAGACTACTACAAGCAACTCTATGCCAATAAAATGGACAACCTGGAAAAAATGGACAAATTCTTAGAAAGGTATAATCTTCCAAGACTGAACAAGGAAGAAAGAGAAAATATGAACAGACCAATCACAAGTAATGAAATTGAAACTGTGATTAAAAATCTTCCAACAAAGTAAAGGCCAGGAGCGGATGGCTCCACAGGTGAATTCTATCAAACACTTACAGAAGAGCTAACACCCATTCTTCTCAAATTCTTCCAAAGAATTGAAGAGGTGTGAACACTCCCAACTCATTCTATGAGGCCACCATCACCCTGATACCAAAACCAGACAAAGATACTACAAAAACAGAAAATTACAGACCAGTATCACTGATGAATATAGATGGAAAAATCCTCAACAAAATACTAGCAAACAGAATCCAACAACACATTAAAAGGATCATACACCATGATCAAGTGAGACTTATCACAGAGATGCAAGGACTCTTCAATATATGCTAATCAAGCAATGTGATACACCATATTAACAAATTGAAGAATAAAAACCATATGATCATCTCAATAGATGCAGAAAAAGTTTTGACAAAATTCAACACCCATTTATGATAAAAACTCTCCAGAAAGTGGGCATAGAGGGAACCTAATTCAACGTAATTAAGGCCACATATGACAAGCCCACAGCAAACATCATTCTTAATGGTGAAAAACTGAAAGCACTTCCTCTAAGATCAGGAACAAGACAAGAACGACCAACACTCACCACTATTATTCAACATAGTTTTGGAAGTCCGAGCCACGGCAATCAGAGAAGAAAATATACATCAATGGAACAGGGTAGAAAACCCAGAGATAAACCCACGTACCTATGGTCGACTAATCTATGACAAAGAAGGCAAGGATACACAATGGAGAAAAGACAGTCTCTTCAATAAGTGGTGCTGGAAAACTGGACAGCTACATGTAAACGAATGAAATTAGAACACTCCCTAACACCATACACAAAAATAAACTCAAAATGGATAGAGACCTAAATGCAAGACCGGACACTATAAAACTGTTAGAGAAAAACATAGGAAGAACACTATTTGACATAAATCACAGGAAGATCTTCTTTGATCCACCTCCTAGAGTAATGGAAATAAAAATAAACAAATGGGACGTAATGAAACTTAAAAGCTTTTGCACAGCAAAGGAAACTACAAACAAGACAAAAAGACAACCCTCAGAATGGGAGAAAATATTTGCAAATGAATCAATGGACAAAGGATTAATCTCCAAAATATAAAAGCAGCTCATGCAGCTCAATATTAAAAAAACAAACAACCCAAACAAAAAATGGGCAGAAGACCTAAGTAGACATTTCTCCAAAGAAGACATACAGATGGCCAAGAAGCACATAAAAAGCTGCTCAACATCATGAATTATTAGAGAAATGCAAATCAAAACTACAATGAGGTATTGCCTCATACTGGTTAGAATGGGCATCAACAGAAAATCTACAAATAACAAATGCTGGGGAGACTGTGGAGAAAAGGGAACCCTCTTGTACTGTTGGTGGGAATGTAAATTGATACAGCCACTATGGAGAACAGTATGGAGGTTCCTTATAAAACTAAAACTAGAACTATCATATGATCCAACAATCCCACTACTGGGCATATACCCTGAGAAAACCATAATTCCAAAAGACACATGCACCCCAATGTTCATTGCAGCACGATTTACAATAGCCAGGTCATGGAAGCAACCTAAGTGCCCATCGACAGACGAATGGATAAAGAAGATGTGGTACATATATACAATGGAATGTTACTCAGCCATAAAAAGGAACGAAATTGAATCATTTGTAGAGACGTGGATGCATCCAGAGACTCATACAGAGTGAAGTAAGTCAGAAAGAGAAAAACCTATATTGTATATTAATGCATATATGTGGAAACTAGAAAAATGATACAGATGAACCAGTTTGCAGGGCAGAAACTGAGACACAGATGTAGAGAACCAACTTATGGACACCAAGGGGGGAAAGTGGAGGCGGGGGGAAGAAAAAAAAATTAGAATGTTTAACCATAATATTTAGCAACTTAAAATCACTAGAATAAAATAAACATTTTGTTTTAATGAAAAAAAAAGTGAATGGTTTTATTACTTTGGTAGTAGCATAATTTTTTTTTTCCTAATAGACTAAAAGCCTCATTTTATATTTGTGCCATTTGTAGAAGCTAAATGGAGATATTGAGAAGTCAGCTAGGAATCAGATCACTGGAACTTATATTTTACCTTCATTTTATGAAATAATCATTTTAGGGGCTCTAGGTACCATTTATGTATTTTCAATGCATTTTATAGCAATTTGAGCAACATTATTTCAAATGAAAAATCACATTCACTACTAAATAGCAATGAATGATTTCCCCAAGTTACCTACATATAACCAATCCTCAGTGTTTGTACAAATTGAAGGAAGAAGGAGAAAATGATTTCCAACCCCCAATTATTTCCCAGAGGTTTTTGCTTTTGGCTTTTTAATACACATTGAATTTCTAAAACAATTTATTATTTGCTCTAACAACTAAATTGATAAGTATGTAATGAAACTGATGGCTGCTGAAGCAAATCAGCATTTGGTGTGCGGTAGGAATAAAAGAAGAAAGTGTAGAGTATTAAAATGTAGCAATAGCTTCTCTACAGAGTGAAAAATCCCTGGATGAATGAATTCTTAATCTGGGAGTAATTTTTGGTAAATTAGAATAAAACTGTTTCTTTAATAGCTGAACATGACTCTGGGTCAAATTGATTTTTTAAAAAATATTACCCAAAAGAAAGTTAAATATTGTAGTCATGTTATATATCCAGAAGCAAAGGGATGTGTAGGGGTGTGTGTGTCTATTTTTCTTTTTTTGGTAAACTAATGTTCTTTTTAAATTTCTCTTGGATGAATCCTTAGGAGTAGAATTGCTATTACACAATGAGTTATACACTTAATATTAATAAGAAGTTTTTAATCTTCCAAAGTGGCTGCACTATTGTAGATTCTCACCAACAATATGAGAGTTCTAGCTATACCACTCTCCTGCCAACTTTTGGTAGTGATCAGTCTTTATTTTAGCCATTTTAGTGGATGCATTCTGCTATCTCATTATGATTTTCATCTGCAATTTCCTGATAACTAGTGCTGATAAGCCTTTTAAAATGTGCTTATTGGCCATCTGTATATCTTCTTTTTTGATGTGTCTGTTAAATTTTTGCTCATTTCTTATTTGAATGTATTTTTATTATTTAATAAGAGGTCCTTATATAGTTTGGATGTGAGTCATGAGGAGGGTGTCTTTGCTTGAGTCTACCATTTAGACAAGTGATGAATTTAATAATTCATATAACTAGCATCTCCTGCTCTCCAGCTGGGGCCCCAGACCCTCATCAATAATAGACAGTACATTGATCATATCTCATTCAATATCTAGTGCTATGTTATCAAACATGGGTATTCGCTGAACCTGACCAACAGATACAAGGACTGGACTAATATTTTGGAGGAGTAATCATAAACATATCAAAAAGGATATGATTTAAGAAGTTTTATAGTCTCATGCATCAGTGCACAGATTTGGAGTGAGTCAGAACAGGGCTTGATTCCCAGCTCTTCTGTTTTTGTGTATACTGTTTTGGGAGAGTTACAGAAGCTCTGCAAACTTCAGTAGTCTCACTTGGAAGAGGGGGTAAAGTTATCTATGCTTCCTTCTGCAGAGTTGTCAGGAGGAGTAAATAAAATATTTTTAAATGGCTTGTGCACAGTCCCTGTATGTTAAGTGGTACTAAAGGAAGCTTCTGCTGCTGCTTATTTATTTTTTTGGTTTTGTTTGTTTATTTCAGTATATGGAAGACTGGTTTTCAAGTCTAAGTTTCAACACCCAACTAGTGTGAAATGTTCATCTCTCTGAGCTTTAGTTTTTTCATTCTGCTCTAATTACTTCTCAAAATTCAATAAAGGTAACATACTGGGAAACTATAAACTCTGTATTTTAAAATAAAAGGTAAAAAATAGAAAGGAACTCTCATATACTGTTGGTGGGAATGTAAATTGGTACAGCCACTATGGAGAACAGTATAGCGGTTCCTTAAAAAACTAAACATAGAGCTACCATATGATCCAGCAATCCCACTCCTGGGCATATATATGGAGAAAACTCTATAATTTGGAAAGATACATGTACCCTGATGTTCATAGCTGCACTATTTACAATAGCAAAGACATGGAAGCCACCTAAGTGTCCATGAACAGATGAATGGATAAAGAATATGTGGTATGTATGTGTACACATACATACACACACACACACACACACACGCACACACACAATGGAATATTACTCAGCCATAAAAATAATGAAATAATACCATTTGCAGCAACATGGATGGACCTAGAGATTGTCATATTGAGTGAAGTAAGTCAGACAGAGAAAAACAAATATCATATGATATTACTCATTTGTGGAATCTAAAAAAATGATACAAATAACTTATTTACAACATGGAAACAGACTCACAGACTTTGAAAACAGATTTATGGTTACCAAAGGGGAGAGTGGGGTGGGGAGATAAATTAGGAATTTGGGATTAACATATACACACGACTATATATAAAATATGTAAACAACAATAACCTACTGTGTAGCACAGGGAATTATACTCAATAGCTTGCAATAACCTATAATAGAAAAGAATCTGAAAGAGTATGTATATATATATATGTATATGTATATATATATATATATATATGAATAACTTTGCTGTACACTTGAAACTAATGCAACATTGTAAATTAACTATACCTCAATTAAAAAATATCACACAGGGGGCTTCCCTAGTGGCGCAGTGGTAGAGAGTCCGCCTGCCGATGCAGGGGACACGGGTTCGTGCCACGGTCCGGGAAGATCCCACATGCCGCAGAGCGGCTGGGCCCGTGAGCCATGGCCGCTGAGCCTGTGCGTCTGGAGCCTGTGCTCCACAACGGGAGAGGCCACAACGGTGAGAGGCCCGCGTACCGACAAAAAAAAAAAAAAAAAAAAAACACACAGAAATATCCATTGTGAGAAAAAAAAAAGTAATACTAACCATACATTAAGATTTACCAGACATCTTTTGCACACAAAAATTGTGCCAGATACTGTTTTAAGCACCAGGGATACAGTTCTTCACTCCACGGAGCTAGCCATCTAACAGGGGGGCAGAAGAACGAATAGGTATTACAATCTAGAATGAAAAGGATTAAGAGAGGGATAGCAATGGTACCCTCAGCACCCTAGAGGGAAGGCTTTCCAGATGTGATCAACCTGGAGCTGAGTCTTAAAAATGAGAGGAAGACAGCAAGGCAAACAAGGGAGAAAGGGCAACTAGAGAGCAAAAGAAAAAAAAAAAACCAACCACAAGTGTAGGGTTTTCAGTGAAACATTGACAATTCTGTGTTGACGGCATATAAATCAGGAGGCAAGAAGCAGGAGAGCACAGAGGAGGAGTGGCAAGAGCCCACTTCATATGAATATGAAAAGAAATCATTATTTTCATTACTTGTATTATCAGTGACAGATTATATGAGGAATAAAGCCTTAGACAACAGGTTTCCAGACAGAGATGGAATGATCGACTTTTGGCTTATTCACTGAATTCACTGGCCAAAGGCAAAGTCTTCAGTCACTGCTTCTTATACCCTCTGCAGCCTTTCGTCTTTTACAACGAGGACAAAGAAGGAAAACCTAACAAGCAGAAGTGTGTGGTGCATTTTAGAAAGAATTTTATAGGTAAGACACCTATAAAAAACAGTCACATTTTGCGTAGTATGTGTTAGATCAGAATCTTCACTAACTAGAAAAGCTAACTATTTAAGCATTCTATGTGTGCGTGCACACACACAAGATCAGATTATAGCTCAGGAACTGATATGTAGACAGAATTGCTATGTATTGTGTAAATCCCCGTCCTTCACTGCAACATGATTTTTCTGTAATTGTCTTTTGCTCTTTGTTTTTCCTTTCCTATGTAAACTCTAGGGTCAGCTGTGGTTCAGGATGTCTGTAATTTCTCTACCATTTACAGTGGTTAATTCTTAATACAGTATAATAATAGTTAAATGAGATTCTCCAGAGTTGAAAAAATTTATGAGAGATAAAATTCCAAAGCAACTGTAAACAGCCAAGTCAAGGACTGCATGCAGTTCAGATACATTGTTACTGATCATGAATGAGGTCACTATATTTTCTTGTTAATTCTCTGTATTACTTGCTATCAGGAGACCAGAGACATTCTGATTAAATTATCTTGTTTAGTTTATCATTTGGAATTACTTTTCCCTTCCTAGGCCTCCTTTAAGCCCTGTGTTTCTTGAATTTAGAGCTCAAGCTGGGAAAGGAAGAAATAGCAGCAAACTCTGATACATAAGTAGCCTTGAGGAATTGGTTATTAAGAAATGTTCAAAATGTAAGAGTTTTGCATTCTCACAATCTGTAGTAAATACTTCCGGGGTCACTCTGAACAAGAGGCATGCTGCACACACTCTTCATTGAAAAAAAAGATCTTTTATTTCCCAGCAACATGCCTTGGTAACTCGATGCTACTCTTTTGAGAGTAATCCTTAATTTTATTTGTTATTACGGCATGCATAGACGTAATGTCTGAACACTCAACCATGGAAGGAATGGAGTTATTGTGTTGCTTGACCAAGTCTTTTTAGGGGAACATTGTTATATGGGCTATGGAAAGAATATTCACATTTAAGAGATACGTCTGCCAATTGCAATTAGAGTAACTTTACACATATCACTTCATTTTCCTGAGCCTCTCTTGCCTCATCTATAAAATGGGAATGATAGACACCTAAGGAGATTCATATTTTGTTTAAATGGATAATGAAGGTGGAAGAGCTTAGTCAACTGTGAAACTTTATATGAATCTAGGGTGCTCTTTTCTCACAATTGCTGGCAGCTTTATTCTTTATTCAGATAACCAAAGTGAACAAAACACAACAGAAGACAAAGAAAAAAATCCAAACTTAAATGGGAGTTTCTAAGCCTATCTGGCTATAAATCTTTTGTTCATGTTCATATCAAAAATAGCTATGGGTTATCTATCAACAGTTTCCCTGGCTCTACCCTGTGCTATAATGCCCCTTCAAAGTCTATATAAATAGCCAATATAGGAAGGGGCATAACATGGTCAAATAGCAAACCTTTGAGTAGCAGAGGGAAGGGAAAGAGGACATTGAACATAATGACCCAGGAAGTTCCTAGATTTAGTGACTTTTGTGTGAAGCCATGTCAAAATGTAGCGGGGAAGCTATTTTCTTCCCATCAAGAGCCAGAATGGCACCTAAACCTGCCTCCAAAGTAGTACAGGGCAAATAACAGTAAAAAAAATTTGTTCACAAATGAGAAATGTGCCAGATCAGAAATAAAACTGGAAAGACAGAGACCATCCCTTAAATGGGATCAGCTATTTTGAAGAATCAACAGTCTTTTATCTTAATTACCTTCTTGAAGACTCTTTTTCCTAATATAGTCATATTTTGAGGAACTAGGGGGTAAGAACTGCAACATATGAATTGGGTGGGGGAGGAGCATATTTCAGTCCATAACGTGTGGTTTACAAATATTTTCTTCTAGTCTGTAGTTTGTCTTTCCACCCTATTAAAAGGATCTTTCACAGAGCAAGGATTTTTAATTTTGAGGAAGTCCAGTTTATCAATTGCTTTGGTATCAAATCAATACCAAAGATTTTACCCTATATTTACTCCTAAAAATATTATGGTTTTACCATTTACATTTAGTTTTGACATCATTTTGGTCAATAAAATTAACAGGCCATAAACAAGACTGACAAATTTTGTTAGAGAGAGAAAAGACTCAATCAATATTAGGAATGAAATGGGGTATATTACTAAAGACCTTGCAGACATCAGAATGATAATAAAGGAATATGTACTAGGAATAACTCTACATACATAAATTTGACAAGTTTCATGAAAAGGACAAATTCCTCAAAAGTACAAGCTACCACACCTAATCCAAAATAAAAGCGATAATTTAAATGACCTTATTAAGGAAAATTTATTCGTAATTTAAATGCCCCTCCCAAAACATCCAGACCCAGTTAGTTCTCCCCAGTTGAGGAATTCTACCAAACACTTAAAGAAGTATTAATACCAATTTTACATAACCTGCTCCAGAAAACAGAAGAGAATAAAACACTTCTGAATCAATTTTATGAAGCTAGAATTACTCTGATACCAAAATGAGACAAAGACAGTAAAAAAGGGAAAACTGCAGACCATTATCCCTCATAATTATATATTATCAAACAAATTTCAACAATACATAAAAAGAATTATATACCAGAGTCAAGGGGGTTTATTCCAAGGATGGAAGTTTGGTTCAATATTTAAAAATCAGTCAATATAATCCACAGGATTACAGGATAGAGAAGAAAACTCCTATGAATATATATCCTATGAATATATCAATGAATGCAGAAAAAATCTGATAGGAATTGAAACACGGGATGTTTCCCTCTTTTCTAATGCAAACATTTAGTGTTATAAAAATTTCTCTCAGGTAATCAGTGTGCCACGGTATTCATATATTATATTTTCATTTTTGTTCAGTTCAAGGTACTTTTAAACATTTTTCTTGAGACTTTCTCTTTGACCCATGGATTAATTCCAACTGTGTTTTTAGTTGGTTGAAATTTTTCCTGTTATCATTCTATAGGATTTCATTCAAAAAATTCTTTTAAATTTTTTGTGGTTTGTTTTAGGGCCCAAGATATAGCTTATCTTTGCATATATTCTGTGGGTACTTGAAAAGAATACGTATTCTGTTCTTTTGGAGGATAGTGTTCTATAATAAATGTCAGCCAGAGCCCATTAGTTGATCATGATATTTTCTTGTGTTCCCTTGCTAAGTTTCTTTCTTGTTCTATCAGTTGTTGAGATAGAGTATTAAAGTCTCCAAATTGTGAATTTGTCTCTTGAACACTGGACCAGGAGTTAAAAATAAAACTGTGGAATTGAAATATATATATTAAATGATAAAATATATATTTTCTACCCCAAATGCAAACTATGCTTTATTTTATCATCCAGCCATGATAGAATAGAAGGCTTCTTGAGGCAAGCATTTTGATAAAATGTAAAATTCATTCATATTAATTCAAAGCTTTGTGGAATGTTATAAGCATATTAAATGAAATTTTAATAAGTGGGCTCATGGCAAAATGTTTTGCATATAATGTTTACACTGTTAACAAAGACAATTTGTCTCTTGTGATTTGACCTATTTCTTTTTGATGTCAGAGTATTCTATTATTTTTTAAATGTCTTCTGTATCACAAAAATACATTTAACATCTAAATATAAAATTACTTTGAAGAAATTGTACTGTACACATAATGTACAAAACCCAATTTTAAAATTTTAGTACATTACATACTTTTGACTAGAGTATAATTAGTAACTTTCATAATAAAAACTGATTTTTAAAATTTCAAAACAATAAAATTAATTTATGAAAATTGAGTCATTATTCAGTCTTCATTTTTTAAAATGCTTTCATAATTATCTTATAAAAATAATCCTTCCTGGAATACCATTAGGTGTTAATCTAAAAAAATATTTAAAAGATCTGATTTTTGGTTCTATATTTCACTGTTTCTCAAAGCATGGTCATATCTCACAAGTGTTTATTAAAATCGAGGCAACCAGACTCCAGGTTTGCTGAGTTAGCAACTCTGAGCCATTGCCTGGGGAATTCTGGGAAATAAGTGTTTTAAACAAGTTCCCCAAATGGTTTCTATGCATTGTACAGTTTGAGAATTTTGCCCTAATTGCTTAAAATTCAATGTGGGCTACCAGACCACCAACCTGTAATTTAAAATGTTAATGAAGAGAATAATATTTAGACCCTTCTATTTATTGTAACTTGTTCTATTCTCTACTATGTGTTACATTCAAATCTCTAATAAATGTTGTTCTACATAGTTTTTGCAATTCTGATAACTGTGTGTGATTTTCCATTGTTCTGCTTCACATTTCCATTCTTCTGTACTGTTACACTTCTTCACCACTTTGGGATGGCAAATTATCTAGAGGTAAAAACATTAATAAGCTCAATATTTATTTCCTACCTTCCTTTGAATGAATAACACCAATGATCTGTTAGATTTCACTACATCCTTTCAGGTACATATGATATTTTTAATTATTTACAGAGATAATTCCTAGGTTCTGACAGCTGCCATGCCCTATATGACTGTGGTAGGATTACTTACGAGTCTTAACTACTGTGGATTTTGGAGCCTTTGGAGTTAGTCTCGAAGTTCACATGAAAGCTGGAAACTCTTGTTGTCTCAGTACCATTTTCCCCCCACAGTTGTATCTCTGCTAGTGGCTATGAGTCCCTAAAAACTCCAGGTGTCCTTTGAGAGCCCCTGGGATTTCATCCCCTTTATACAAGTTCCTACTTAGAAATCTTTGTCTCTGAAGTTTTCTTAAGCTATGGTATTGACCTAAAACAGCAGGAGGAGGTATGGTCAGGACCAAACTGCTTGAGTCCCATTATTCTTGCATTTGGAACACTCTCTGTGGCAGACTATACTGTTGTTCCTAACTGTTGGATCACTTCCTTAAAAGAGGAGGACATACCTGCTCATTGCCATATGACACGAGGTGCCTCACTAATGGTACATTACATATTTCCAGCCCATTATCAGGCTTGATGTGAGCGAGTAGAATGTGAGAAAAATGACAGAGAACTAGATTTGAGCAGAAGCCTTAAGTGACATCCTGTGTTTCTCTTCCTATCAGCTTTTCCTTCCTGTAGTCCTTTCCCTCTGCCAATAAGGGTCCCAGAATGAGAAGACCCAATGCGGCAGAGCAGCACTTGCTGACCTGCCATCGCTGACATAAAACATGAGTGAAATTAAATTTTTGTCTTCAACAAATGGTGCCGGAACATCTGGATCTCCACATGAAAAAATTAATCTAAACACAGATCTTATACACGTCACAAAAACTTACTCAAAATGGATCAGAAACCTAATGTAAAATGCAAAACTATAAAACTCCTAGAAGATAACGTAGAAAAAACCTAGATGACCTTGGGTATGACGATGATTTCTTTAGATACAACACAGAAGGATGATCCATAAAAGAAATAATTGATAAGCTGGACTTTAATAAAATAAAAAAATTCTACTCTGTGAAAGACAATGTCAAGAAAATGAGAAGACAAGCCACAGAATGGGATATAACATCTGCAAAAGACACATCCAATTAAGAACTGCTATCCAAAATAGACAAATTCTTAAAACCCAACAATAAGAAAACAAATATCTGGTCTATTAAAAAATGGACTAGAGACCTCACCAAAGAAGATATACAGATGGCAGATAAGGATATGAAATGATACAAATTAAAACAATAGTGAAACATAATTAATACCTATTAGAATGGCCAAAATCCAGAACACTGACAATGTCAAATAATGGCAAGGATGTGGAGCAACAGGAACTCTCATTCATTGCCAGTGGGAACGCAAAATGGTACAGCCACTTTGTAAGGGAGCTTGGTAGCTTCTTAAAAAAATAAACATACTGTTACCATATAATGCAGCAATTGTGTTACTTGGTATTTACCCAAAGGAGTTGAAAAATTATGTTCACACAAAGATCTGTACATCAATGCTTATAGCCTTTTTATTCATAATTGCCAAAACTTGGGAGGATCCAAGATGTCCTTCAGTAGGTAAATGGATAAACAAACTGTGGTCCATCCAGGCAATGGAATATTATTTAGTGCTAAAAATAAATGAGCTATCAAGCCATGAAAAGACATGGAGGAAACTTAAATCCATACTACTGAGTGAAGGAAGCCAATCTACATACTGTGACACCAAGTATATGGAAAAAGCAAAACTGTGGACGCAGTAGAAAAATCAGTGGTTGCCAAGGGTGAGGGACAGGGAATGAATAGGTGGAGAATGAGGATTTTTAAGGCAGTGAAAATACTCTGTACAATAGTATAATGATGAATACATGTCATTATACATTTGTCTAAATCCACAGAACGTAGAACATCAAGAATGAACCCTAAGGTAAACTCTGGACTTTGGATGAAATTGATGTGTCAGTGTATGTTCATCCTCAGTAAAAAAGGCACCACTCTGGTGAGCGATGCTGGTAATAGAGGAGGTTATGCATGTTGGGGGGAGGGCAGGAGTTATAAGGAAAATCTCTGTACTTTCCTCTCAATTGTGCTGTGAACTAAAACTTCTCTTTAAAAAAGTCTTATACAAATCCTTGTTATAAATCACCAAGATTTAAGGTTGTTACTGCAGTAGAATGGTGAAATATACTAAACTCTCTGTGGACATTAATGCTATATTGATGAGAACCATTATCTCGAGAAGGATTTCCATCAACAGCTAAGTCCCACACTCACTGAGATCTCTGTGATTTTAACATATTTCACAATGAGTATTTTAAGGACACTTTTGCCCTTGCTGGACTTCCTAATAACATCTCTTGTCCCCAACCTTACTTATGTCTCCACAATTTTTTTCCAATCCCACTATCAAACTTTCACTCTCTGAGTTTTCTGTACAAGAAATTTAGCTCTACCAATAAATTAGAGCTGTCTTTCTCATAAACACTAACAGGAATAGTCCAACAAGGACTTTCGACCTTTCAGTTGAAGTATGTCTTTTCCAATTTATGGTGTTTATATCTGCACTAGAATGGAGAATTGCTTCAAATGCCCAATATATCATAAAATATATTTTAAGCACCCAAGTACACTTAGTACTCTATTTAAAGCAATAGACAGTATATATCCAGAAGAACCAGGTAAGAAGGAAAAGAATTTTGACTGCCATTGAAACTTTTCAGTGTATCTTAAAGTATACTTCTTTGAGGAAAAACAATGAGCACAGATAAATCCAGGAATCATGGAAAAATGTTCTATGAACTTGGAAGAGGCTATGAATTTTATCTAATCTACTATCATCTTCTCCGAATCATCAAACTGGACAAAATTAGTTTTATAACCTCTGTATTTGAAATTGGTTGAAAAATAATCCAACCACCTGAGTATCGTGTTTTTCAAGTTGATTCTACCTCTGTTGGAAATCAGAAACAGATATTTTTTTAAATACGTATTCACATGACAGGGCCTATGACCATAGCCTCAGTTCATCTTTGGAAATACTCTACTCTCTGTCTTGGTCACAAACTTCCAGAACTAATTATCCACTGAGACGGTTTATCCCTGTAACACTTGCTCATCCATGCCCATGAGCTTTTGAGATCTGGAATCTGATTGTCTTGTTGGCTCATTGCCTCTGCCCAAAACATAATTCAGGGAACATTCAGAAAAAGAATCAGAGATCCAACCAAGCAAAAGTCTTCTCATCATCTTGCCACTGATTGGGTCTCACTTCTGGTCATAAACACTTTTATTCTTTCCAACCAGATATACTGTATATTTTGGAGAATTGTATCCCAAGTTTAGAATCACTAAAACTGCTCTCATTAGAACTTGTCTGGTCTTTCTCGGATTAAGGGTGTATGTAGTTCTGTAGTTTAGTATACATGTATTTACAAAAAGTAAGAGCTTGCCCTTTAAATAATTATAAAGTATTACTCCCACTAAGATTATGTGGGAAAACTGGCTGTGTTTCTCAATTAAACTTAGTAGCATGCAATTTCTGCAAATCTGTGCTTTCAGCAGCCTCTTTTATTCGATTTGCTCTGTTGGCTATCAAGCAAGTCCAAGGCAATTGGGAAAAAACAACAAGGAAACAGATTCTAGAAAACTAGCCAACATGTTCATTGAGTTGAATCTGTATTACATATCTGAGAAGCAGATGGACAGTCAAGGGTGAATTTCCTCCCTGGTAGGGTCAATTTTCATTATCCAACTCTGAAGGACTTTATGTTCTAGACTTTTTGTGAATGGAACTTAAAAATACAGATACATCAAGGTAGCAGGGTGGTAAAATAAGAAGATGGAATATGAAACACAAATTACTTCAAGTGGGTATAGTTTAATTAAAATGTTTTATAATATGTTGTGTGAGTACCTCACTTCGTCTTGGGATTTAAAGGAAAATATTGGTGACTGCTTCACTAATAGGGGAGGCCAATGTTACCCTAGAGGTAGAAGAATTATATTGGCAGTTCAACTCTCTTTGCCAGAAAGTTCATGAGAAGGCAGAGTAAGGAGCTGTCTAATGGTCATTTGTTGGCTGAGAAGAGTAAGTTGAGCTCACCAATACTAGGGCAAAAGAGAATCTAAGTATGGCAGCTGGCTCCGTCCTTTCTTGGAAACTTTGTTTCACAATACTATTATAAAAAAATTTTTCCAGTTGAAATCCTCCACTTTTGGTCAGGTTATCAGATCAATACATTTTAATAGCATGCTGGATAAAATCACTCATGAGGTAGAATAAAAATGAGGTTAATTCATATTTATATGAAATTTATATACAACTAGAATTGTCATTTCAAATTTCTGGATTATATATAAGGCACCTGCAAAATGCCCGTGCCCTACAAATATACAAAGTGAATCAATGATACAATAAAGGAAAAAAGGGAAGGAATTGTTTATCTATTTAATTGGATATTAATATTTACTGATGGATTACATCTGGGCTGGATATCTGAATAGAGCAGGGGAAGAGTACAGTATAAACAAGAACCTTTCCATTACGTTTAAAAATCTTGTAATATCATTTTTTTTGATATTATTGGGTTGGCCAAAAAGGTCATTTGGGTTTCCATAAACTCTTTCTGTAACATCTTACGGAAAACCCGAACGAACTTTTTGGCCAACACTACACTCGCTATGAGAGAAATGGAAGCTTAAAGCAATAATCTTACATAGTGCTGTCCAGTACAAATACCTTGTGAGCCACAAATGCAAACCACATTATTTTAAATTTTTGAATAGCAACATTAAAAATGCAGGTGAAATTAATTGCAATATATATTTATTTCACCCAATATATGCAAATATTACTATTTCAACAGGTAATCAACACAAAAATTATTAATGAGATATTTTACGTTCTTTTTTATACTAATTTTCCCAAGTCATGGTGTATACTTTACACTTACACCACATGTCAATTTGGAGTAGCCTCATTCATGAGCTTCACAGCCACATGTGGTCAGTGATTTCTATATTGGATAGCACTGCCCAATAAAAACTTATTAAGAATGAAATTTGTATCTTATTTAGCCTTTGTTAACTACATAATAAACTGACTTGAAGAAAGAGCAGGAAAATGAATTTTCAATAGAAATCAAAGTAGGAATATAGAACCTCGTGGGAAATAGTACATTATTTTTCTTACTATACCAGATTCAAACCTTTTTAGAATGGATGGCCAGATAAAACTTTGTCAAAGTCAGTTTTAAAATACTAGATGGGGTTTGTTGGCAAGACAAAAAAAATAACAACTAGAAATTATTTCACATACTCTAAATTTAATCAGAGTAAAGACATACTAGATTTTTAGGCATAATATCAATTCTAGTACAATCCATATTTGCACCCCTCACTAGAAGACTGATGAGCACTGTCAATACTCAACACATCAAGATCTTTAAATGCTTACTAAGTGCATAATACTTATGTACACATACGTATTTATGTATTCAAGTTTATATGTATATATGTACATATATATGTGTGCATGTGTGCCTGTGTATAACCTCTTAAGCAAAATATTTGACCCTTAAACAAAGAGGGGGTTAATTCAGGTGTAATTTATTGTGGGCCCTCTGTAGCTTTAGCCATGGTCCATCTGTATCATCAGGTCCTACGTGGTTCCTAGGTAGATTCAACCAACCACAGATCATGTAGTACGATTTAATATACTTACTATTGAAAAATATCCATGTATAAGGGGTCCTGCTGAGTTCAAAGCCACGTTGTTCAAGGGTCAACAGTATATAGAACTTCAATTATCTTAGTATGCCCAGTAATGCAAAAATGACTACTTAGGAGAAAAAATGTAAACGAAACGTCCCACCCTATGTAGAATTCCTCCTCTCTTTTTAAACCTAAGCATAATCACTAATAGGTCATCATTCATTTCTCGTCATTGATATCATCCAATATCAGAATGATAATAAGGCCCTCTCTTCTGTAAAAACACGTTAGTGGTTTTGGTATCTAAAAAGGGAACTATACATAAAGGACAATTTAACTTGATGAATTTTTAAATCATGTATTCTTGAAGGGATTTACTTCTGATAATTTTCCAATTGGGAAAATAACTTTCAAAAAGATTTAGCTAAAACCCCACAGCTAAACTTCCTTTTTAATCATGAAACCCTATTACTAGTCAGGATTCATTCACGGAAATGCTCTCATACTTCCATGCAACTTCAGTGTTCACAGAGGTCTAAGCAGGAGTCTTAATACTATCAAACTTTACTGTAACTGTACTTTATTAGTTTTTCTAAGTTTGTTGCCTCAGCGAATAAGCATTATTTTGGGAACATAAAAATTTAGAGAAGACTTTGCAAATTAGAATTTTAGCAAAGCATTTTTTTTCTTGGTTTACTCAAACAATTTAAATGTAATTTGGAAATGTAAACTTCTAGTGCCAAGGAGAGAAACTACTTATCGGGTCATTCAACCAGGATTACCCGTATATTATGGCACAAATACTCCTGAGTACATAGTCTATATCTTTTAACATATTTAATATCCTATTAAAGAAATTATCAGAGTATAATGTTATCAACACAATTATGCACCAAACATACATTCTATTCTTTTTATGGAACAATGATATTTAGCAGAATAAGAGGTAAAGAAGAAACCAAGAACTTCAAAGCTCTAAAAAGCTATTGTGTTAAACAAATTACAGTATGTATCATACTGTTTGTACTATTTTAGGTGATTTACTTAGTCCCAAATATCTATTTTAGTTCTTTAATATAAATGGGCACTTCTAGGAATATATTAATTCTTACTGAACAGAACAATTAACTAAAATCTACCATTTAGTCTTTTGCATACCCTTCCTCAAATTAATAACAACATACCACTCAAATCTCTGAATATTCGTGAAGTATTTATATTATTTATAAATGAATAATGTACTTGCAAATAAATGCTTTATAATTTTTAAATAAATTCTTTAAAAATAAATAACTTGGGCTTCCGGGAAGATGGCGGAAGAGTAAGACGCGGAGATCACCTTCCTCCCCACAGATACACCAGAAATACACCTACACGTGGAACAACTCCTACAGAACACCTACTGAACGCTGGCAGAAGACCTCAGACCTCCCAAAAGGCAAGAAACTCCCCACGTACCTGGGTAGGGCAAATGAAAAAAAGAAAAAACAGAGACAAAAGAATAGGGATGGGACCTGCACCAGTGGGAGGGAGCTGTGAAGGAGGAAACGTTTCCACACACTAGGAAGCCCCTTCGCGGGCGGCGACTGCGGGTGGCGGAGGGGGAAAGCTTCGGAGCCGCGGAGGAGAGCACAGCAACAGGGGTGCGGAGAGCAAAGCGGAGAGATTCCCGCACAGAGGGTTGGTGCCGACCGGCACTCACCAGCCCGAGAGGCTTGTCTGCTCCCCCGCCGGGGCGGGCGGGGCTGGGAGCTGAGGCTTGGGCTTCAGTCAGAGCGCAGGGAGAGGACTGGGGTTGGCAGCGTGAACACAGCCTGAAGGGGCTAGTGCAACACGGCTAGCCGGGAGGGAGTCCGGGGAAAAGTCTGCACCTGCCGAAGAGGCAAGAGACTTTTTCTTACCTCTTTGTTTCCTGGTGCGCGAGGAGAGGGGATTAAGAGCGCTGCTTAAAGGAGCTCCAGAGACAGGCGCGAGCCGCAGCTAAAAGCGCGGACCCCAGAGACGGGCATGAGACGCTAAGGCTGCTGCTGCCGCCGCCAAGAAGCCTGTGTGCGAGCACAGGTCACTCGCCACACCTCCTTTCTGGGGAGCCTGTGCAGCCCGCCTCTGCCAGGGTCCCGGGATACAGGGTCAACTCCTCCAGAAGAACGCACGGCGCGCCTCAGGCTGGTGCAACGCCACGCCGGCGCAACGTGGCGCCGGCCTCTGCCGCCGCAGGCCCGCCCCGCACTCCGTGCCCCTCCCTCCCCCCAGGCCTGAGTGAGCCAGAGCCCGAGTCAGCGGCTCCTTTAACACCTTCCTGTCTGAGTGAAGAACAGACGCCCTCCAGCGATGTATACGCATAGGCGGGGCCAAATCCAAAGCTGAGCCCCGGGAGCTGTGCAAACAAAGAAAAGAAAGGGAAATCCCTCCCAGCAGCCTCAGAAGCAGTGGATTAAAGCTCCACAATCAACTTGATGTATCCTGCATCTGTGGAATACCTGAATAGACAACGAATCATCCCAAATTGAGGAGCCGTGTGGATGAAAGGCTCTTGGTGCTGCAGCCAGGAGTCAGTGCTGTGCCTCTGAGGTGGGAGAGCCAACCTCAGGACACTGGTCCACAAGACACCTCCCAGCTCCACATAATATCAAACAGCGAAAATCTCCCAGAGATCTCAATCTCAACGCCAGCGCCCAACTTCACTCAACGACCAGCAAGCTACAGTGCTGGACACCCTATGCCAAACAACTAGCCATACAGGAACACAACCCCACCCATTAGCAGAGAGGCTGACTAAAATCATAATAAGTTCACAGACACCCCAAAACACACTACCAGACGTGGAGCTGCCCACCAGAAAGAAAAGATCCAGCCTCATCCACCAGAACACAGGCACTAGTCCCCTCCACCAGGAAGCCTACACAACCCACTGAACCAACCTTAGCCACTGGGAACAGACACCAAAAACAACAGGAACTACGAACCTGCAGCCTGCAAAAAGGAGACCCCAAACAAGACCCCAAACACAGTAAGATAAGCAAAATGAGAAGACAGAAAAATACACAGCAGATGAAGGAGCAAGATAAAAACCCACCAGACCTAACAAATGAAGAGGAAATTGGCAGTCTACCTGAAAAAGAATTCATAATAATGATAGTAAAGATGATCCAAAATCTTGGAAATAGAATAGATAAAATGCAAGAAACATTTAACAAGGACCTAGAAGAACTAAAGATGAAACAAACAACGATGAACAACACAGAAAATGAAATTAAAAATACTCTAGATGGGATCAATAGCAGAGTAACTGAGACAGAAGAACGGATAAGTGACCTGGAAGATAAAATACTGGAAATAACTACTTCAGAGGAGAATAAAGATAAAAGAATGAAAAGAACTAAGGACAGTCTCAGAGACTTCTGGGACAACATTAAACACGCCAAAATTCGAATTATAGGGGTTCCAGAAGAAGAAGAGAAAAAGAAAGGGACTGAGAAAATATTTGAAAAGATTATAGTTGAAAACTTCCGTAATATGGGAAAGAAAATAGTTAATCAAGTCCAGGAAGCACAGAGAGTCCCATACAGGATAAATCCAAGGAGAAATACGCCAAGACACATATTAATCAAACTGTCAAAAATTAAATACAAAGAAAGCATATTAAAAGCAGCAAGGGAAAAACAACAAATAACACACAAGGGAATACCCATAAGGTTAACAGCTGACCTTTCAGCAGAAACTCTGCAAGCCAGAAGGGAGTGGCAGGACATATTTAAAGTGATAAAGGAGAAAAACCTGCAACCAAGATTACTCTACCCAGCAAGGATCTCATTCAGATTTGATGGAGAAATGAAAACCTTTACAGACAAGCAAAAGTTGAGAGAGTTCAGCACCACCAAACCAGCTTCACAACAAATGCTAAAGGAACTTTGCTAAGTGGGAAACACAAGAGAAGAAAAGGACTTACAAAAACAAACCCATAACAATTTTTAAAATGGTCATAGTAACATACATATCAATAATTACCTTAAATGTGAATGGATTAAATATTCCAACCAAAAGACACAGGCTTACAGAATGGATACAAAAACAAAACCCATATATATGGACAACCTGGAAGAATTGGACAAATTCTTAGGAATGCACAAGCTGCCAAGACTGAATCAGGAAGAAATAGAAAATATGAACAGACCAATCACAAGCACTGAAATTGAAACTGTAATTAAAAATCTTCCAACAAACAAAAGCCCAGGACCAGATGGCTTCACAGGCGAATTCTATCAAACATTTAGAGAAGAGCTATCACCTATCCTTCTCAAACTCTTCTAAAATATAGCAGAGGGAGGAACACTCCCAAATTCATTCTACAAAGCCACCATCACCTTGATACCAAAACCAGACAAGGATGTCACGAAGAAAGAAAACTACACACCAATATCACTGATGAACACAGATGCAGAAATCCTCAACAAAATACTAGCAAACAGAATCCAACAGCCCATTAAAAGGATCATACACCATGATCAAGTGGGGTTATTCCAGGAATGGAAGGATTCTTCAATATAGGCAAATCAATCAATGTGATAAACTGTATTAACAAATTGAAGGAGAAAAACCATATGATCATCTCAATAGATGCAGAGAAAGCTTTTGACAAAATTCAACACCGATTTATGATAAAAACCCTATAGAAAGTAGGCATAGAGGGAACTTTCCTCAACATAATAAAGGCCATATATGACAAACCCACAGCCAACATCATCCTCAATGGTGAAAAACTGAAAGCATTTCCACTAAGATCAGGAACAAGACAAGGTTGCCCACTCCCACCACTCTTATTCAACATAGTTTTGGAAGTTTTAGCCACAGCAATCAGAGAAGAAAAGGAAATAAAAGGAATCCAAATCGGAAAAGAAGAAGTAAAGCTATCACTGTTTGCAGATGACATGATACTATACATAAGAATCCTAAAGATGCTACCAGAAAACTACTAGAGCTAATCAATGAATTTGGTAAAGTTGCAGGATACAAAATTAATGCACAGGAATCTCTGGCATTCCTATACACTAATGATGAAAAATCTGAAAGTGAAATCAAGAAAACACTCCCATTTACCACTGCAACAAAAAGAATAAAATATTTAGGAATAAACCTACCTAAGGAGACAAAAGACCTGTATGCAGAAAATTATAAGACACTGATGGAAGAAATTAAAGATGATACAAATAGATGGAGAAATATACCCTGTTCTTAGATTGGAAGAATCAACATTGTGAAAATGACTCTACTACCCAAAGCAATCTACAGATTCAATGCAATCCCTATCAAACTACCACTGGCATTTTTCACAGAACTAGAACAAAAACTTTCACAATTTGTATGGAAACACAAAAGACCCCGAATAGCCAAATCAATCTTGAGAACGAAAAATGGAGCTGGAGGAATCAGGCTCCCTGACTTCAGACTATACTACAAAGCTACAGTAATCAAGACAGTATGGTACTGGCACAAAAACAGAAAGATAGATCAATGGAACAGGATAGAAAACCCAGAGATAAACCCATGCACATATGGTCCCCTTATCTTTGATAAAGGAGGCAGGAATGTACAGTGGAGAAAGGACAGCCTCTTCAATAAGTGGTGCTGGGAAAACTGGACAGGTACATGTAAAAGTATGAGATTAGATCACTCCCTAACACCATACACAAAAATAAGCTCAAAATGGATTAAAGACCTAAATGTAAGGCCAGAAACTATCAAACTCTTAGAGGAAAACATAGGCAGAACACTCTATGACATAAATCACAGCAATATCCTTTTTGACCCACCTCCTAGAGAAATGGAAATAAAAACAAAATTAAACAAATGGGACCTAATGAAACTTGAAAGCTTTTGCACAGCAAAGGAAACCATAAACAAGACCAAAAGACAACCCTCAGAATGGGAGAAAATATTTGCAAATGAAGCAACCAACAAAGGATTAATCGCCAAAATTTACAAGCAGCTCATGCAGCTCAATAACAAAAAAACAAAAAACCTAATCCAAAAATGGGCAGAAGACCTAAATAGACATTTCTCCAAAGAAGATATACAGACTGCCAACAAACACATGAAGGAATGCTCAACATCATTAATCATTAGAGAAATGCAAATCAAAACTACAATGAGATATCATCTCACACCAGTCAGAATGGCCATCATCCAAAAATCTAGAAACCATAAATGCTGGAGAGGGCGTGGAGAAAAGGGAACACTCTTGCACTGCTGGTGGGAATGTAAACTGATACAGCCACTATGGAGAACAGTATGGAGGTTCCTTAAAAAACTACAAATAGAACTACCATATGACCCAGCAATCCCACTACTGGGCATATACCCTGAGAAAACAATAATTCAAAAAGAGTCATGTACCAAAATGTTCATTGCAGCTCTATTTACAATAGCCCAGTAATGGAAACAACCTAAGTGTCCATCATTGGATGAATGGATAAAGAAGATGTGGCACATATATACAATGGAATATTACTCAGCCATAAAAAGAAACGAAATTGAGCTATTTGTAATGAGGTGGATAGACCTAGAGTCTGTCGTACAGAATAAAGTAAGTCAGAAAGAGAAAGACAAATACCATATGCTAACACATATATATGGAATTTAAGGGAAAAAAATGTCATGAAGAACCTAGGGGTAAGACAGGAATAAAGACACAGACCTACTAGAGAATGGACTTGAGGATATGGGGAGGGGGAAGGGTAAGCTGTGACAAAGCGAGAGAGAGGCATGGACATATATACAGTACCAAACGTAAGGTAGATAGATAGTGGGAAGCAGCCGCATAGCACAGGGAGATCAGCTCGGTGCTCTATGACCGCCTGGAGGGGTGGGATAGTGAGGGTGGGAGGGAGTGAGACGCAAGAGGGAAGAGATATGGGAACATATGTATATGTATAACTGATTCACTTTGTTATAAAGCAGAAACTAACACACCATTGTAAAGCAATTATAATCCAATAAAGATGTAAATAAATAACTTATCATAAAGAATTTTTGGTATCCATCAAATTTTATCAGGTAATTAAAATAAATGGTTGAGAGATTCAAAGAGTTCTACAAAACAAATTGAGAAAAACTCTGACCTTTTCAGAGACAAACATAATATAGTGTTTTGGGAGAAGTATTTATCTTTGTATTTCTAAATAAGCTACTTATATAATTATTTCTTAATTTCTACTATTAGGTATTACTATCTTTCCTACTTTCGAGGATGGGAATTGAGCTCTCATATTCCCTGGCCCAGCTCCCACTGGACACATGTATAAATTCCCTGATACTCCCAATATTAATTAGTTAATTATAAAAATATTAAGCCTCTATTATCTGCCATGTATTATTGTCAGTTCTGAGGTGACAGCATTACAGAGAGATGATAAAGTTTCCTGCACTCATGAAGCTTACAGATTACTGAAGGAAGGTAGAAATGAATACATATGTATATAGTACATAGAATGTAGTAAGTACTATGGAAAACAGTAAGTGGGATCCAGGGATGGGGAGTATGGGGGTGGAGGGAGAATTGCAGTTTAAAACAGGTAGACCTCTCTGAACAATTGACATTTGAGCATGGATTGAAAAAGGTAAGACTGTGAGCCATGTTGTTGACTGTTGAGCATTAGACGCAGAGAAAGCAATTAATATGTCAAGTGGAAAATGCCAAATGTGGCCAAGGAGATGAGCAGTGCTGGAATAGAGTGAACAAGGAGGAAGTCGTGGAGCTGGGAGAGAGGTGTGATCTTCTAGAGGTACATATGTAGGACGTTTGTAGTCTCTTTCTCTGTATGAACTGGAGAGTCATTGGAGTTTTGATCAGAGAACTGACATGCCTTCATAAACTTCACTCTTGCTGCTATGTTGGGAATGGACTCTGATGGGCAAAAGTGTAAGAACAGTGGACGATTAGGACACTGTAGCAATGACAGAAGAGAAGATGGAGGCTTGGACGAGGGAGGTAGCAGTAGAGGTGGTGAAAAGTGGCTAAACTCTGGACGCATTTTGAGATAGACCCAGGAGAATTTCCTCATGGATTCCTATTGTCATTTGAGTGGTCACGCAGTAAGTCAAAGACGTGTCAAAGAGTTTTGGTCTTGAGGACATGGGGAGGGGGAAGGGTAAGCTGGGACGAAGTGAGAGAGTGGCATGGACATATATACACGACCAAATGTAAAATAGATAGCTAGTGGGAAGAAGCTGCATAGCACAGGGAGATCAGCTTGGTGCTTTGTGACCACCTAGAGGTGTGGGATAGGGAGGGTGGGAGGGAGACGCAAGAGGGAGGAGATATGGTGATATATGTATATGTATAGCTGATTCACTTTGTTATAAAGCAGAAACTAACACATCCATTCTAAAGCAATTATACTCCAATAAAGATGTTAAAAAAAAGATTTTTGGTCAAAGAGAGAGATGGATAGAATTACCACTAATTGAGATTGGGAAGAATATAAATGAAGCAGAATTTCTGAAGCAAGAGGAGAGGGAGAGAATTCATTTTGGATAGTCAAGTGTGAGATGTTGATTAGGCATCTTGATAGAAATGTCTAAGTTAAAATGGGGAATTTAGAGACAGGGAACTGATCTCTAGGGGACTGATCCCCTAGAGATTTAATTAGGGTTTCCAATGCTAAAACCTTAAAGTACAGAGGAGAATCCAGCCAAAGAGACACCTAAGGAACATGCCACTGTGATGCATGCGGCAAGCTGTGAGCCCCTTCCATTCAGTTTCTCTGGAGAGGATACTTCCAGTCTCCTGTCACAGTGGAGAAGAGCAGTTATCTCTGAATTGGAGTGGTTCATAAGCACTGAATGAGTTCAAGAGTTTCAAAGAAATCTGTTTTTCAGTCCTATTCCTGTACTCTGACATTTGAAAGGTATCCAAAGCCTTTATTTCTTGATCTGAGTTCTGAGATTGGAATTAGCTTTTATTTTCCCTAGTATGTACTTCACCCATGAGCTCAGTCTTTAGATGTCTCTGGTATGTCAAGTCATTCATTACTTTTCATTCATTCTCCAACCTTTCTAAAATAGATTCCCAGAACATGCATTATGACTTAAGGGGTATGAAGAAACATAGGATTTTTGAAATATACAGGAAAGGACGTATATAGATTTTGCATATGCTGCTCCTTTCTTCCATCATCAACTGATTCGAGTTTGTACTATCTAATATCCCAGTTCTGATTTGTAATTACATCAATGTGCTACTGGACTGTGATGCTGCTGAAAATCACGCAGAGCTACTTCACCACCATGTAGTTCCTTCCCCTGGCAGCTATTTCAAGATTGAATATCATATTTCAAAATGATTTCAAGAATCATTTCAGATCTCAGGGAATCCCTGAAAATTGATTTCTAGATAGTCAACATATAACTCTATATATCTGAATTTTCTAAATACCTGCTAGTTGTAAATTCTTTTACCACACGGGTAGATTTAATGCAGGTGATTTTCACACAATGAGAGTCAGTAGGTAATATTTTACAGTTGGTCTAGAGAAGTACATTTGATGACTCAGAAAAAAATACAACATAAATATGTGATCTCTAATATCATTCCTTATGTGATTTATTCTTTTATAATTATCAGAATATTTTTGTAATTTCTATAAGTTAAAGACAGTATCATGTGTTCTAAAAGGACAAAAATAAATTAGACACATGTTTATTAAATATCATACTTTGGATTCTCTACTCACATTTTATTGGCCAAAGCAAGTCAAATTACTAAGCACTTGATGTCAAAGGCTTAAGTGCAATCCTCTTTGGTGGAAACAGCAAATGATTGGAAGCAATGATACAATCTATCACGGTGGATTTCATTATCACACTCAGAAACTAACATGAAACCTGAAAGGAAGCCCTGGGACCTGTGGAATGGAAAAGAAGGGGACTAAATGCCAGAAATCAAGATTGATCTGAAGACAGTTTTTTGGCTTATACTCTTTCCTCTATCCCATAAAGACCTGAGCAGAACAGTACCTGATTCTCTCCTTATTTTCCACCGTGAGGCAGGAGAACTGATCAGTCATATGTGGCAGGGTAACCTCAGAGAAAAGTTGGAGACTACTTGATGTGGGAAGTCTATATAAGTAGATGGTTCAACATTAGAAAGTTTAACAATTCAACATATTCATAGTGTACAAGAGAAAAATCAAACAGACACTGCAATAGAAGCAGAAACTTGAGCTTTTTCAGTTATTTATTTTTTAGAGACTCATAAAATTTTGAATACAAGGGAACTTCTTCAAGTTCATAACTCTATTGATCAGAAATCTATAGCATATGTCATACATGATAGGGGTATTTTGGATACATTTCCTTTAATTTGGGCAAATATATATGATGACCATCATTATCACATCTGCTAGCATAATATTGGAGAGATTGGTCAGTATCATAAGATTGTAAAATTTAAAAAAAGAGAGAGATAAACACTTAAAAGGAAAACACAGAAGTGTCATCATTTGAAAATGCTATGATTTTCCATAGAAAAGTTCACTTAAACACAAAGCCGTTAGAACGTATAAGCAAATTCAGCAAGACTATTGCAAATGATGAGCAACCATACACACACACACACACACACACACACACACACACACACACACACACACTCCAAAATTTTCTCCTATACCAGCATTAATTGAATTGAAGGTGTAAAACTGTAATAGAAGTTGAGACACTACAGAGTACCTTGTATTTAACCTAGAAAAGAATCCTAAAGTCATTTATATACAAAATTTTAGAAACCGATTTGACCTAAATAAATGGAGACTATGTCATGTTAATATATGTGAAAATTTAACGTTTAATTATGTAACTTCTCCCAAGAAATCCAATATGGTCATTGATTTTTATAAAAATATTTAATTCTAAAATGTTCATAGAGTATTAAATTCTCATAAATAATGTTAAAAAATGTACAAGTAGGGCTTGTTAGTTGAAAACTTACATCTGTCCAAAAACCCGTACACACAACTTTATTCAAAATTGCCAAAACTTAGAAGCAAGCAAGATGTCCTTTAACAGGCTAATTGATAAACTATGGTATATACTTATAGTGGAATATTATTAAGCTAAAAAGACACACACACACACACACACACACACACACACACACACACACACACAGAACTTTAAATGAATATGACTAAGTAAAAGAAGCCAACCTCAGACAGCTATATACTACTGGATTTCAACTATACAACATTCTGGAAAAGGCAATAACTATGGAGACAGTGAAAACAACAGTAATTGCCAAGGGCTCCTGGGGAGGGAGAGAGAAAGGGATGGATAGGTAAAGCACAGGGGATTTTTAGGGCAACGAAACAATTCTGTATGATACTGTAATGGTGGTTATCTATAATGTCGGATACAAGTTGTAAAACCCTTAGAATGTACAACAAAGAATGAACCATAATGTAACTATGGACTTTATTTAATAATAATGTATCAATATTGGCTCATCAACTGGTACAAATGTAACATACTAATGTTAAAAATATCACATAGGGACTTCCTTGGTGGTCCAGTAGGTAAGACTCGATACTCCCAGTGTAGGGGGCCCGGGTTCAATCCCTGGTCAGGGAACTAGATCCCGCATGCATGCCACAACTATGAGTCCGAATGCCTCAACTAAAAGTCTGAATGCCTCAACTAAGAAGCCCGCATGCCGCAGCAAAGATCCTGTGTGCCGCAACTAAGACCTGGCACAGCCTAAATAAATAATAGATAGATAGATAAATAAATAAATAAATCATATAATATTAAAAATAGGGGGATTGGGGAAGGGAATAGGAGTACATGGAATCTCTTTTCTCCCAATTTTTTTCTGTAAACATGAAACAGATAAAAAAATAATGGCTATTGATTAAAGGAAATATATGGCTACTTCCATGTCCCATTTAGATGAATGTACATGGAGAGGACATGTCCAAGAACTGACATAGTCTTTCATTTGAATAATAATGTTGAAATACCACAATAATAAATTTAACTCTAAATTAATATAGGAAAAATAAATGAATATTTTATATGAATTATTTACAACACTTGACTATTGAAATAACACACATTAGTCCTTATCTCTAAAGACGGATACTTATGTAGCTCTGATCCCTACGTAATAATTAAAGGCCTCCAGAAGGACCAATGTCATTCATTCCTTGAACCAGTACATTTCTCTCCAGCAGGTCACGAGTAAGAGTTCGTTCAACTAACAATGAACTCGAGGAAAGAAAATACTGTGTTCTATTTTTCCGTGGAGATAGGCAGAAACCTGGGCTTGGGTGTGGCACGATCTTCCAGGTTTCTGTGTAACCCATCTTCCCAAGGAGCAGACTGTACGGAAAATGCATTGGTCTGGATCCTTCTGGTTTCTTCTCCTCTACATTTTGTTTTTCTTGTTGTTTACCATTTTCCCCCTCTCTGACCAATAATTCTTATCATTCCTTTTGCCCTAGGACTGAGGCTCACTTATCATGCTGGGAATGGTCCCACCCCTGACATTGGCCTTGTTCCCAAGTTTACTCACTTCATACATAATTGTTCTGTTGTAGATACCTCATCCCATTGTTAGTCATAACTCCCAGAATCAAATTTCATCTCACACCTCAGAGTCACGACTCCCTTGACCACACTGAGTTCTGTTGCATCTTCCTCGCTCTGGGCCCTGTGTCTTTGCCCTATCCTAGAAATGGGTGGCAGAGTGGAGAAGAGCTTTCTCTTGTGTTCTAACATTATCTCTACTCTTACATGCTTTGCAGAAAGCCATGAAATATCAGCACCAATGTTTTCCATTCAGTTTATATTTTATCTCTATTTAACTTTTCAATTGAACATAAAAAAGTTGAAAACTTCTTGAAATATTATAAAAAATTTGATAGAATCTTGTAGGTAAAACTTACACAATCTGTATTAAATAATTTACTGACATATAAACATAATAAATATGTTGTTTCATCATGCACTAATTCAGTTACTCTATTGAAATAAAACTACATTTTTTGATATAATTGTGCTTTGTAAGTCTTTTCCTGTGTTCTGCTTATGATTCTATTATCTTCTAGATGAGCACTTTTGTATATTTAATTTAGAAGTCTTACATTAAAAATAAAAGAAAATCCTTTCGTCTATATTTCTTCTTAAGGTTATAATAACATGTACTCCATCACATACAGATCTTCACAAAACATAAGTAAATATGAATATTTTATCATAACTACTTATGAAAAAATAGCAAGGCTCCTATTTTCTATACTATAACAAATTAATCTATAAGGTCATAACACATAATTTTTCTAAAGTCACAATGGGTAAAAAAGGAGAGACAGAGAGAGCACAGTGTTGTACCCAGAAGACGCTGAATTTATTGCTACCACAGAAGAAATTTTGGGGAGGGTTGAAGCTTCTTGATAACATATATAACAACAACAAAACCAGACAAACAGAGGTATATGAACTGGAATCTAAAGTTGAATCAAACTCTTTGTCTATAACGCAGTGTAAGAGACAGAGAAAAGCTAGCAGTTGTTAGTTTCTCTTTCGTCCGTCCATCCATCCTTCCATCCAGCCATTCATTCATTCATTCATCTAATACTACAAATGTATGTACACTATGCTAGCCCCTGGGAATATGAAATGGTTATAAGACTGTCCTCAAGTTTCTCAAAGCCAGCAGGGAAAATAGGCATATAAACAACAAATACCATACACTGTTATATTGGACATTTGAAGAATGCCTAGTGTACTAGGCATATCACAAAATAAGATACTGTCAATTTATCATAGAAAGGTCATTCACAGAGAAGAGAAAACTGAATTCAGTCTTAAAGGAAGGGTAGAAGTTTCCAGGTTAACACGGAGAATGGAATGCTATTCCAGATTGTAGGAACACTGTGTGCAAAGTTAAGAGGTAATAAAACAATAGGATGGGTGGAAGAGATGGAAGGAGATCCAAGTTGTTCAATACAAGGGGTAGAAGATTAGGTGGAGAGAAGTGAGACTTAGGAGAGAGAGATGGGTAGAGTCAGATCAGAAATGATTATGATCAATCTAAAGCTAAGGAGTTTAGATTTTGATCAGGAGACAAGTGCACAGTTGAAGGGTTTTATGAGGTGCACCATGATGGGATTTGCATTTTAAGACCACTGCCCTGATAGTGCTGTGGAGGTTGGATTATGGATGAGGTTGGAGGAGTTGTAAGCAGTGGGGATCACATAAAAAGTCATAGAGCAAGAGAGATGAGGCTAATTATTGGTGAGAACAGAGAGAAAACAGATCTAAGAGGAGGTGAAGGTAGAATTGAGAGGACTTGGTACTAATCTGAATAACAGAGCAACTGCTGATTGAGAGCCCAAGAAGTACAAAACATGTTATTTTAATCCTAACTATAATTAATTTTGAAAAAAATATTTATCCATACATTGACCTTCAAGAGAGATAAGTAGTTTCCTGAAGGTCACACAGATTTTAAGGTGTAGAATGAGGATAAAACTAGATACGACTGGACACAGAGCTAGTGTCCTGTTGATCATATCATTTCAGCCTCTAAATTAGACCAGACATATGAGGGAGGACAGAGACTAGACAAGCTCATAATTCTCTGTCTTGGATGCTACTACTTGTTTGAAGAAAGATAATGAATTAAGTGGAGGTACCTTGATGATATCCAGGTAGGAATGACAAGCCGTTGGACATATGGATCTGAAGAAGTCTCCTGATAATACTGTTTTGTAAATGCACTAGAACTGAGACACGCATGCAGTCATAATTCTGTTGCTCTCTGTGTCTTCCTGCTGCGTTTTATGGGCCAGCTTAATATATATTTCCCTCCATAATTTAAGAATAGAATTTATGATATATGTCTATTAGTTACTTCCTAAAGGATAAAAATCTTCTAGTTTTTCATTCATCATGTTATTCATTAGTATTATCTTCCACAAATACGTATTGAGTAGCCATTGGGTGCATTGAGCAAATTATGCTGTGCAATTTGATTGGAAGAATGAGGTCCCTAAGTGATGATAGTCATCTATCTTCAATAGTTGGCTTCATTTTCTCTTAACACCTATTTATTTTTCTATCTATTATTCATCTTATTACATAATTTTTTTGCTCAGCTGTTTCAAATCCTCTTTTGAATAAAAAGGACCATAAATGAAAACACACAAACAACTATAAAGCTTACAACCTAATAGTTGACACAGACATCGTTGTTGTCAAAGCAAAAACATGAAACTTTTGCAGGTATGACTTTTGATTTGAGAGAGCAGGAAAATTAAGTGGCCAAAAGGACTTGGATATGAGTAACAAAAAGGAGATGCCAGGGACAGAACAGATACTACAGGATGGACAGAAATTACTTTTCAGACTGACTCTACCAGGGCAATTCTTGGCACTTCCCTAGAATAAATTATTTCCTGGTTTAGCTAAGAAAATGTGAGACTACCTCAATTTCCTCAGGGTTAGCACATGATATTCCACTTTATTAGCCCTGGAACAACACAAACAGAAGGTTTAGTGATAATGTTATATTCCACGCTTGAGGCTTGTTATCAGTGCATTATTTTGTCTGTTCTAAAAGATGTTGTTTAGTTCAGCCAAGTGACTGGAGGTTGCTAAAATACTTTTCTCTTAAAAAAAAAAAAAGGCGAGAGGGATAGCTCTTTCTTCACAGAATAATTCATATTAATTCATGGACCAATCGCCCTGAGATCCATTAATTAAATTAATTAGATTTCATAGCATTCACTCGTGAACCAAGACGAAAAAAATTAGAAGGAAACAGGAAACACATACACTGCAGCATATGGTTTTGCCAGTGTTGGGCCCTTGATAATTATTAAATGATAGCTTGACACAGTACAGAATTAATAAACTCTGTTCTCTGGAGGTGTATATTTTCTTAACTTAGGTAACTCATGCAAATTAACTTAAAACAAAATGTGTGCTCTGTTGTTGCCCATACATCACCATGATTTCACAATTTATAACTAGTTTCACTAAGCAATGAAACTATTTTTCTATGAAATTAAGTGATATAGTTCTATCTGATTAAGAGTACTATACCTAGAAAATATTGCTAACAAATATAGGACCTATTTCATATTTTGAAGATTTACAAGGAATTAAATGTAATGGAAGAGTAAACCCTACTGATGTCATACATTTGAGAACAACAGGTAAATCAAATCCTCATTCTTGTGGAACTTACTAAAGAGTTTTTTTTAATGGCCAAAAAATTTAAAGTATCGATCATGCTGCCTGAAACATGATATGTTAGAATGACCTCATCCAGTCTCATGGCTTCAAATACCAGCTACAGTCTCACGATCCAAATTTCTGTGTATCCATCGTCCCTCAGCTCAAATTTATCTACCTAACATCTCCATTTTCTTTCTCTACCTTAACAGATCTTAAAACAAACTCTTATCCTTTCTTCCCAATCTATTCCTTCTTATTACACCTAATTAAATAGAAACTTTACCTTCCTGTCAGCTCAGGCCACACCACTTGGCTCACATCCCGTGTGAAATCCATCAGCAAATCCTGTCAACTCTACTTTCAAAATTTCTAAAATATTACCGTCTCTTACCACTACGACCCTAGTGCAAATCATCCTGTGTCTTTCTGAGGTGGCTGAAAAGCATCTTGACCATTTATTTGTTTCTACCCTTGTTTCCTACACTCAATTCTCATCTCAGCAGCCAGCAGAGCATTTAAACTGTGAGTCATATCATTCTCTATTCAAAGATTCCATCTCATCCTCAGTAAAACCCAAATCTCTAAATCACGTAGCCTTCCATGGTCTGGCCAACCCTTTGCCTTTCATCTATGAACTTTTCTACCGTTTCCACCTCAGTCACTCTGCTGTAGCCTAGAAGAGGCATCTTTGCTGTTCCTTGAACACACCATGACCCTATCCTGGTCTTTGCTTTTGCTGGTCCCATTACTTGGAGTATTCTTCCTTTCTACATCCACTTGATGACTTCTCTCAACATTGTGAAGTCTTTGATGGAATGTCATTCTTTTATTTAGTAAAGACTTCCCTGACCACCATATTTAAAATGAAAGCCTCAGTCCCCTGCCTGGTGCTCTTTGCACCCCTTCTCTGTTTTAGTTTTCTCCATAGCACTTACTCTCATCTGATATAATTAAAGCATGATAAAAATCTATTTCTGAATTATTTTATTTCTTGAGTACTTCCCTCCACAACCAGGTGGTTAGTGGGAATTACTGTCTATTTTATTCACAGTCGTATTCCTAATGCCAAAAACAGCATTTGTTTTGTATAAGAGTACACTAAGCATTCTTTGAATGAAAGCACTAAGCATAAAAACATGATCAGATATGTGAGAAAATGTTTACTCTCTAAATAAATTTAATTTGACACCTGATAAGTTGTGATATAGTTACTTTGGGAAATATACTTTTTTCTCTTATCACAATTGAGGGAAACCTTGTCAGGTGTGCTTTGCTCTATCTCCAGGTCTTTCCATTGAAAGCCCCCTCTATCACTTTCAAATCTGAAGCTGCTGTGAGATGAACCCAGCTGAAGATTAGCTGGGACACCCAGTCCCTGTTCCCAGTGTGGGGAGCCCTCGGCGGATTGTGTAGGTAAAGAACATGGACTTCCAGTATTAATGAGGTCTGGGGCATGTTATACTCATGAGCCCATTCCAACCTTCACTCAGCAATACGTACTCTCCTCTTAAGCAAGACCACGACTCATGTCTCCTCCTGCCCTAGTCTCAGATTCAATTTCTCTCTATTTGGGATAAACTCCCTATGTTTTTCCTCCTTTTGAATCTATCCATCTTCATGAATAAAAATTTAAGTACACATTTGACCTGCTACTGGAGCTTCACAAATTATCTCTCCCTTTTCAGAATGCTTATTGCTCTATAAGTCCTGGAGCAAAAACAGAATTTAAGACCTTGTTTTACTTGAGCTCCATTTAACTAACTTAATGGATGAGCTGATGCTGTACATTCTCCCTGTAAAATGACAGCATGCTTTCTATTAAGTCTATGGGGGTTGGCTGCCTCAACTTAGTTTTACGTTAACCAAAATTCAGATATGCTTGTTCACCTACCTGTTTATTTCAGGTGTACGCAATTTAAACTTTATTATTTTATTACCTAAATAAAACCAATGATGTGATTTTTAAAAGAGAAGTTTTGTTCCTATAAAAATATATTGTGTTTTGAACAGATTAGAAAAAGTTACGTTCAACTATATGAGGACTAAAGGACTATACACATTGAAGAAGAAATCACAAAATTATAATAAATAGAATAATAAAATTGGGACTTCCATGGTGGTCCAGTGGGTAACACTCCATGCTCCCAATGTAGGGGGCCCGAGTTCAGTCTCTGGTTGGGGAACTAGATCCCGCACGCATGCTTCAACTAAGAGTCCACATGCCGCAACTAAGATCCCATGTGCTGCAACTAAGACCCAGTGCAGCCAAAATAAACAAATAAATAGAATAGAATTATAATTATTTTAAAGAATTTGACATTTTTATTATTGTTTTGTTCTTCTAATACATAGAAAATGAAAATTCTAATTGATTCATTATGATTTATATGAGGCAGAAAATGCATAAATCTTTAGTCATCAGAGTGATAATCAAGGGGGTTCTGACCTTACATCAAAATGTTGGCCAATTACTATGCATTTGTATGTTTTTTAATTCCCCTCTTTAACTGACTTTTTATATTAACCATCAAACAACTGGTCCCAATCACATTAGAATAATAGGTTTCTACACTTAATGTTTTCTCATTTGTGCTTTTATCTTGTATCCCCAACTAGATTGTATAATTCTTTAGGATAGAGTCCTCATAATAGAACTTATGTTTTCTTCCCAATTAGTTATTTGCAAGCTAGCCAATAAAGAGCAGGTTGAATGATCTTGGGCTGAACCAATGTTAGTCTGTGGAATGCTAAGGTCTATATGTTTTCCACAAACCTAAGGAAGGAAGATAAGAAAAAGAAACGGCACCGTTGGAAAAATTATCTAGTTAATGGCAGAGCTTTGAGATTTTACTAATTATATAATCCTTGGCCTTATCCGCAGTATCACATTACAATTTCTCTCATTTCTTCACTTGAAGAAATCTTCAAAAAAATAGTTCCATGCTTTGATTTTTCCAATCAATGATTTAATCTGAATCTATCCTATCATATTACAGTGGCAACTGGATCTCCTGAAAACTTCACAGTGAGAATAGATTTGGAATAAATGCTGAGTAGTACATTCTACAAACTATCCCTATAGGCCCTGGCTTACAAATAATCACCATATGATGTTGGAAAAACAAAACAAAAAACTCGTCAAAATATACTCATTGCTTTGTATCCCAAATGTTGTTTTGACCAACTATCAATTGCCCGTGTTTATATATTTACTTGATAGTACTGTTATTTCAAAAATCTTGGCCAATAAGATTTACTAGAGTTTTAATTTTCTTATAACCATAACATGTCTTTGGAAGTAATGTAGTGCTTGACATTTAATGCAAAAAATATCTGTTTAGGATTTCAAAATATAAACCATTGAATAAAATAGTACCATTTGCACTACCAAATGTAAAACCGATACCTAGTGGGAAGAAGCCACATAGCACAGAGAGATCAGCTTGGTGCTTTGTAACCACCTAGAGGGGTGGAATAGGGAAGGTGGGAGGGAGGGAGATGCAAGAGGGAAGAGATATGGGGATATATGTATATGTATAGCTGATTCATTTTGTTATAAAGCAGAAACTAACACATCCATTCTAAAGCAATTATACTCCAATAAAGATGTTAAAAAAAAAAGTAACATTTGCTTTCAAAACAAGGACGCTATTTCAATGGAAGGATATATACTGCTCTATAAAAAACAGAATGACTGGGCGCTTCCCTGGTGGCGCAGTGGTTGAGAATCTGCCTGCTAATGCAGGGGACACGGGTTCGAGCCCTGGTCTGGGAGGATCCTACATGCTGCGGAGCAACTAGGCCCATGAGCCACAACTACCGAGCCTGCGCGTCTGGAGCCTGTGCTCCGCAAAAAGAGAGGCCGCGATAGTGAGAGGCCCGCGCACCACGATGAAGAGTGGCCTCCGCTTGCCACAGTTAGATAAAGCCCTCGCACAGAAACGAAGACCCAACACAGCAAAAATAAATTAATTAATTAATAAACTCCTACCCCCAACATCTTCAAAAAAAAAAAAAAACAGAATGACCTTTAGGCCACATAAATATAATAAATATTCACACTTGGTACTATATGGGAATGGCAGTTGTCATTTCTAATAAATAGTGTGTGAAAACCAGTAGGACAGTTACAGAAACACCTCCTGCTTGTTCATGGCATAAGGCCTAAGTTCAGCTGTATGGGTATTACGTTTTTGACGAAACACCTAGTCTTACACCAGACGCAAATTTCTAGTTTCCTGAGCATGGAACTTTATTAATGTAAAGCATGTGCTAAGCAAACTGTAAGATTCATACAAAAAATTGTTGTCCTGTAGCTGTGTTTATTTTGGACTGAAAAACTGGCACTGTTGTACATGCACTTGCTTTAAACGTTAAAAAAAAAAGTTGGAAAAATAAATTAATCAGATACTCAATGAATCAGAGATATCAATACTTCGAGTTGAAGAATGAATCATATCATTACAGGGTCATTTTCCTTTGCATCATGAAGTCACACAGGACTAATGTCAAATGGAGTAAGAAACAGGCAAAATTTTCCTTAAATTGTCTCAGTTAATAGATTTAAACAAGACCTGGCTATAGTTTTTGAAGCAATGGGTGATTAAAATCAAACTACCTGGTGAAAAAATTAGGAACGAGGGATTGTTGTAGTGTTGGGGAAAATTTTGTATTATAATAAATTAACTTTTAACTAATGGAAGATAAATGAAATAATACAAGGTTGATTTTTCAATATACAAAATTGATGACAAACTATATCTAACATGAGTTTATTATGTTCAGTACTTTCCTTACCTCCCAAATATTATTTTTGCAACTCTATGGGAATAATCCCAAAAGATACTCATCAGATAAATACTTATGTCCAAAAAAAAAAATCAGTATTTTGAGCTAGCATCAAAAAGAAAGTATATGGTATAGTTTTATTTACTGGTTTTCTATATAAATAAGATTAAATAAAAATAATGATAATAATGAAAACTGCATACTCACAGTTTTATATTTGCTTTTCCTCTATACAAAAAGGTGGATATGTCCAGTGAATACAAACTTATTTAATTGCTTTTTGCTTTTTCTATAGTTTGATCAGTCAGCAAAGTGTAAAAAAGTGTTGATGCTGAAAATTCTATTATTTTCTCTCTAAAGTGTAGTGCTCAAAGAAATATATAATTTGAGTTTGTGAAGCAGCCTTTCTTTTTTAGGGCTAACTTCTTTCTTTTGTATACTCTTTAGAAGTACATTTTTTAAAATTCAACAAAAGAAAGAAATAGGATAAAACCATCATGACATAAAGGCTTTTAGAAATTAATAATGTTCTTTATTAATAATGGTATGATGATCTGCCATCTTATAAGCTCCTAATCATACCATTGTTTGATTATTATCCAGCAACATGGAAACAGTCCTTGTCCTAACTCAACACAGTGCCTATAGTTTTGCCACAGAAACAGTCATAATTTTACCTGCTTTGAAGTAAAGCAGTTTCTGTGTTAACTTCACAGAGGGCAGCCAGGTAACTTTTAAGAGTTTGAAATACTAAAGGCCACTCAGCTAAGTGCCCCAGGGAAAAATTTAAACTATGATAAAGGCATTTCTTTGACTCATAGTGCTAAAGTTGCTGACTAACTAGACCCACTATAGGCCATAGACAAAGCCACTGAGAAGAATATGTGAAAGTTTGAATGTGAGGCCCCAAGTTTGAATGTCAACCCTTTTCCAGTGGGTTTACTGAGGCTAGGAGAAAAGTAGTTATCCACCAAAAAGAAAAAAAAAACCTCAAAAAACCCACAAAAACAAACATACAGCCAATCTAGTAGAAGCTATGTATTTAGTAATCCAATGCAAGTATTTGTCATTTCCTTTAATAGGGCCTTAAACAGGTAACCTAAATGGTTTATGTTCCATCTTCCAGATGTGAGCATGAAAATATTTTTAATTAATGGCTGTATTACTATATTTAAATATCATTTTTTGAAATTGGAATACCAGTCTTATTAATATTTCCCTAATTCTCTTATTTATTTAATAAATAGTCTGCTTTGTTCTGCAAAGTGGTTTCCTGGGTTTTTTTTTTTTTTTTTTTTTTTTAGTTCCCTGACCATGAATTGAACCCTGGCTCTCGGCAGTGAAAACGAGGAGTCCTAACCCCTGGATCACAAGGGAGCTCCCCTGAAAAGTACTTAAAATTGCTAGGTTTGTGGAGTTATTCTTAATGCCCATTCTCTGAGAGTTTTATGCTATAAAATATCTTAACATAAGGTCAATAGTGTGTCTTTAGGTTCTAATTTTAGATGAAGATGTTATTTTCTCATTATCTTAGAGTATTATTTTATCTACTGTAGAATAATAACAGAATTTATTAAGATAAAACTTTTCAAGTTGCCATTTATTCTATCAGGTTTTTCTGTTGGTTCCTCAAAATGTAAACACAGAGAAGCACTAAAATATATGAAAAGAGCACCATTGAAAGTAATTCATGGGAGCAGAAGCAAGAAGAACTACAATCCTGCAGCCTGTGGAACAAAAAACACATTCACAGAAAGAGAGACAAGATGAAAAGGCAGAGGGGTATGTACCAGATGAAGGAACAAGATAAAACCCCAGAAAAACAACTAAATGAAGTAGAGATAGGTAACCTTCCAGAAAAAGAATTCAGAATAATGATAGTGAAGATGATCCAGGACCTCGGAAAAAGAATGGAGGCAAAGATCGAGAAGATGCAAGAAATGTTTAACAAAAACCTAGAAGAAATAAAGAACAAACAAACAGAGATGAACAATACAATAACTGAAATGAAAACTACACTAGAAGGAATCAATAGCAGAATAACTGAGGTAGAAGACCGGATAAGTGACCTGGAAGACAGAATGGTGGAAATCACTGCTGCAGAACAGAATAAAGAAAAAAGAATGAAAAGAAATGAAGACAGCCTAAGCGACCTCTGGAACAACATTAAACGCAACAACATTCGCATTATAGGGGTCCCAGAAGGAGAAGAGAGAGAGAAAGGTCCAGAGAAAATATTTGAAAAGATTATAGTCGAAAACTTCCCTAACATGGGAAAGGAAATAGCCACCCAAGTCCAGGAAGTGCAGTGAGTCCCATACAGGATAAACCCAAGGAGAAACACGCCGAGACACATAGTAATCAAATTGGCAAAAGTTAAAGACAAAGAAAAATTATTGAAAGCAGCAAGGGAAAAACGAAAAATAACATACAAGGGAACTCCTGTAAGGTTAACAGCTGACTTCTCAGCAGAAACTCTACAAGCCAGAAGGGAGTGGTATGATATACTTAAAGTGATGAAACCTACAACCAAGATTACTCTACCTGGCAAGGATCTCATTCAGATTCGATGGAGAAATCAAAAGCTTTACAGACAAACAAAAGCTAAGAGAATTCAGCACCACCAAACCAGCTCTACAACAAATGCTAAAGGAACTTCTCTAACTGGGAAACACAAGAGAAGAAAAGAACCTACAAAAACAAACACAAAACAATTAAGAAAATGGTCATGGGAACATACATATCAATAATTACCTTAATCCTGAATGGATTAAATGCTCCAACCAAAAGACACAGGCTTGCTGAATGGATACAAAAACAAGACCCATCTATATGCTGTCTACAGGAGACCCACTTCAGACCTAGGGACACACACAGACTGAAAGTGAGGAGATGGAAAAAGATATTCCATGCAAATGGAAATCAAAAGAAAACTGGAGTGGCTATACTCATATCAAATAAAATAGACTTTAAAATAAAGAATGTTACAAGAGACAAGGAAGGACACTACATAATGATCAAAGGATCAATCCAAGAATAAGATATAACAGTTACAAATATATATGCACCCAACATAGGAGCACCTCAATACATAAGGCAACTGCTAACAGCTATAAAAGAGGAAATCGACACTAACACAATAATAGTGGGGGACTTTAACACCTCACTTACACCAATGTACAGATCATCCAAAATGAAAATAAATAAGGAAACAGAAGCTTTAAATGAGGGAAAAAAGAAGGAATTCATTGAACCACCAGCTTGCAAAGCAACAGAAAGGCCTTGATATATTCAGTTTTTCTCATTTCAAATGTAACACTGTCTTTAAAAACTCTGCTAAAGTTTTGCATGCTTATGAAGAGAAATTAATATATACATTTCTGAAGGCTTTTCTGGGGCAAGACTGTAGAGATTAACAAAATGAGGTTGGGAGAGACAGAACTAAATTTAGGGACAAATTAAGCTATCCTAGAAGGAAAAAAAAAACCCCGGAAATCCTAAACTTATGAATAACTAGTGCTGACTTCCTTCTCTCTGCTAAGGGTGGATTGTCAGATTTTTTTTTTTTTCCCACACTGTGCGGCATGCAGGATCTTAGTTTCCCAATCTGGGATAGAACCTGTGCCCCCTGCATTGAGAGCATGGAATCTTAACCACTGGACCGCCAAGGAAGTCCTGATTGTCAGATTTTCTCACTGAGTTGTCCTCACCCACTGCTTGGGTCATCCAGTCAATGGCCCTGTCCTTGGCAATTCCATGGCAATGACTTTACAATGAATTTAATTCAGCCTCTTAGCACTTTGAGATCATTTTTTTCCTTAAGTTCTCTCTGCCTTCAAAGTCTTCATTGTTTTGTCTGGCCTGCACATGGAACAGATTATTTATCCTCAAATACTATTTACTTATGTCACTCTTGATTACCTACAGGATAAAGCACAACCCTTTTAAACTTACCCTAACCAATTTGGAAAAACTTAACCCCCATATTTGCTGTCTCATAGATACTACTTTTGTTTTTTAATTTTTTAAAATTTTATTTTTATAAAATTTTTAAAGGTTACTTTACATTTACAGTTATTACAAAATATTGGCTATGTTCCCTGTCTTGTACAATACATCCTTGTAACTTATCTTACACCCAATAGTTTGTACCTCCCACTCCCCAAGCTCTATACCGCATCTCCCCACGCTGGTAACCACTAGTTTGTTCTCTATATCTGTGAGTCTGTTTCTTTTTTTGTTATATTCACTAGTTGGTTGTATTTTTTTAGATTCCACATAAGTGGTATCATACGGTATTTGTCTTTCTCTGTCTGACTTATTTTGCTCAGCATAATGCCCTCCATGCCAAAGAGCCCACTTGTAATAATCTCCCCAGTCTCTTTTTGTTATTTATATGAATTTTTCCCATTTGATATCATTGATCACAGTAGCTAATCATAATAGCTCCTGATCAAGAACTCCTGGAGCCTTAGTGTTTATACTTTGTAGACTTATCTTTATACGTATATTTCATTTATACAATATGAAGACTACAGCTTCCATAGAAAATAGCAAAGTGACCTACATGAAGGTGCCCTTCCTCTCCTTTTTTATAAATGTAAATAAGATACGTGTGTGTAGTCATACATATATACATCATATATTCACCATCATTTATTTGAATTTTCAAACTTTTTCAAATTTTCATTGATTGTAGTTTCTACTATGTGCGAGGCACTGTGCTAAAAAAATTTCTCATATCCTCAAGGAACACTAGGTAGTGACAGTCATAAATACGCAAGTGAGTAATTTAAAGCAGAATGATAACTGTCTACATAATGATAACTTTGTATAAGGTGACTGACTTGAAAAGTTATTGACTAGGACAAATTTTCTATTTATTTTTTGGTAAATTAGAATTGGGGGAGTCATAGAACTAATACTAATATTTAACAATGATCAATTAAGCATTTTACATGTGACTAAATCAAAGAGATTATCGTTTAAGCTTATTCCATCTTCAAAACAAACCTCTGAGGTAGATACATCATTATCCCATTTTATAGATGGGACAACAGATGCTCAAGATGAGACAACAGATGCTCAAGATGACTAAGCCACTTTCCCTAAATAATTCTCTCAGTAGGTGTTAAGGAAGGTCAGGAAAGCATTTAAAACATCTTTTGCTCTTATGCTGAGATGTAAAGAATATAGTGTTAGCTAGAAAAAAGCATTCCAGGTAGAGGCACCATCATGTACTAAAATGCAAGAACTTTACTTATATAATTAAAAGTATATATGCGCTGCTATTTCAAAATTTTCAAAATTTCAAGATACTGTGCTATTGCATCACCTACTATCTCTCTGAGCCCCAAGTCCACCATCCTGTATTCTGTGCTGTCAAGCTTGCAAACATTTCTCCGACTCCCCTGCCAGCTGACTTTCTCTTGGCGGGAAACACAAGAGGGAGAACGGAAGGCAGGACGAAGGCAGAAGGGATGACTTTTCTGCTTATACTTCACGTCAGCTTCTCAAGGCAACAAAAGACAACCACAACTTCAGCCTCCAGCTTCTTTTGACACACCAAGCACCAGCCATTCTGTGTCCTCTTTATAGGTGCCTGCACCAACTCACAGTGCCCCCTGGTGGTCTGAGCACCAATTACATGGCTTCACCGGTAGAGTAACTGGTATACGTGTTGTTACGAGGCCCCTTCCTTGCTATATCCTGGCAACCCCACCTCTTCCTTTTTGTTCCCCCAGCTCTGGTGTGGCAGCTGCTTCCTGAAGTTATTAATTTATGGACTATTTTAGCATCTCTTCCTTGATATTTCAGCCTTTGAACATCTGGTGGCCAATTTCCTGCTTGAAATACCTACCATGGTTTCAGTTTTCCTGACTGTATCTTGATTAATACAGATCCCTTTATTTAGGTGTCTCTTAATAATCCCTTGAGACAAATGTCACATCCTCTTTATTGCCTACCTGCCAGTTTCTACTTTTCTTCTATTAGCTGAAACCCAACTTTGTTTTTATGGCAGGTAGCCATGGTCTAGAGAGGAGACTAGGCTCCTCTACAGATCCAGGGTGGAACATAAATTCACTGAGCTAATCCTGCCATAGAATATAACTTTGATGCGAGGAGACATATGACGGGGGTTCTTGAAGGAGGTTTATCTCACTCTTAACACTGAAAGGAACACCTTCTCTTCAAGCTTTTTAAATATTTTTCCTGAGACTATGAAAGATGGAAGCTAGTATGTTATTTCTAGTTGATGAAAAAAATCAGTTGACACTGAGGATAATAGTAATAACCTAAGCATTTGATAGCACTGTTGGGCCACAGAATCAATTATCCTTAAAAGTTTGCAATCTCTGGATTTCTCTATTTTGTAAAATGAGACATTTTCATTGTTGGTTAAAACACTTTTAGTCGAGCTGTCTATTCCTTGCTATAACAATCATAAATTATAGAGTAGGAGATATGTATCTCTTTATCTATATATAGATTTAGATAGATATAGATACACACATATGCAGATATAGTTGTCTATATCTATGTACAATGCATATACACGTAAACATATATAAATACATATGCTTTGCTTTTATATATTTTAGTAGCTAAGACTAATGGTAAGACTTAATAGCTATTTACTAATGGCTAAATAAATATATTTTTACATTTTGCCTGTATAATGATTTTTCAATAAAAGGAAAGGTAAGGTAGAGGCTCAAACAGAGGAGATAGTGTAAAATGACTGACCATGGAGAATAAAAACTGGAAAGGTAAAATGATTAACACTCACAAATTCTAAAGTAAAAGACAGGTGGTTTCATTGTCATCCAAAGTGCCTCCCGAGAGAGTTATGGACATTTGTTTGAATTATATACACTTTTAAGGATTATTTTAGCATGTCCCATTGTCGAGCACCTACTCGGATCTGGTCACTATCTTAGGTGACACAGGAGAAGGGTGAAAAGCATGGGTTACAAGGCTTTCCTCTCAAGCTTGTTTATTTCTGAATGTTCTCACCGAGGACTCAGTTCTGCTTTCATGGAGATTTTTATGTTACATGTATAAGATAGAATGTAGTGACTAGGGAAGACCTGAGTGCGTCTGTTAAATAAATAATGCTATTTTTTCAGCTCCCTGACTGCTTTTATCTTAGGATCTGCAACACTCTAAAATACTAGTCAAACTTTAGAACGCCCCTGTGCTATGCTTATGGGTGTTCTTTTGCTGAGGTTTACTGAGGGGCAAACTGATGGATCATAGGCTGCCTAGAAAGTTACCTGGAAAATGCAGATCAGACCAAGGAGCAGCCTTTTTGCTGTAACAAGTAGTCACGTTCCCGCTACAGGACTGCCAGATGGACTAGATGAAAGCATCGTATACGTGGAGAGGGAGAACAGTGCGAGGTATTTGAAAAGGTAAAAGCTTATCCTTAGAAAAAAAGAAAAAGCTGAGGGCTAGTAGATACACAGTAGAGGTGGCTCTGGATACCTGGGAGGGCAAGCTGATTTTTTTTTTTTTTTTTTTTTGCGGTACGCGGGCCTCTCACTGTCGTGGCCTCTCCCGTTGTGGAGCACAGACTCCGGACGCGCAGGCTCAGCGGCCATGGCTCACGGGCCCAGCCGCTCCGCGGCATGTGGGATCTCCCCGGACCGGGGCACGAACCCGCGTCCCCTGCATCGGCAGGTGGACTATCAACCACTGCGCCACCAGGGAAGCCAAGCTGATTTTTTTTTTTGCCTTGAATGCTGGGCAGATTCTTTTTGTAACTTTCTGTGGTCCAGTTTTGTCAACTAGCCTCTCTATAATCTTAGTCACATACCTACATAGGGTTGACCATCTTTGCATCATTAGTTCAAGCTTAGAAAGAAAGAGTGAGAAAGCAATCTAAATGGAGACACAGAAAGGATTTAGCAGAAAGAAAAAAAAAACTGAACATCACTGAGAAATGGGTCCTCTATAGTTCGAAACGTAAGTCGGTGAGATATTTAGAGAAAATACTTTTGCACTCTTGTCCCCAACCGAGACAGACCTCTAGACCATGAATAAAAATAATGTTTGGGGACAACCAGTCATTCCTGGAATCTGCTTATGAGTTTCCAGTAGACCTCCCCAGCCCTTGGCTTCCTCGTGTTGATCACTGCTCTGTGTACCCAGTGTTTACCCAGCCACGTTGTCTTGACATCCATATCCATTAGCTTTCTGGCTCCCAGTTTAGCTCCATTTCCTTGATTCTGGCAACTTTCACTTTGGTTTACTGTCTCCAAAAATGATCACCACTTATATTCCACATGGCTGCCTACACGTATGTACAGCACCTATTAATTCATTTCTTTATAAAATCTAAATTCGCTGAGTGCCAGTCATGTACCAAGGACTAGCTAGGTGCTGGAGATCAGTTGCGAACAAGGCTCTGATCTTCTGGAGTTTACATGTTAAGGGGAAAGGACTGAAACATTAAAAATTATTCAAGCAAAAATTATTAGTATAAATAAATGTTATGTAAGAAAAACGTAGGGTATGTGTTGGCAAACAACCAGGTTCCTTGTCTGTGTTTCAGGAACATTATCCCAGAGGGAGCGACTTCCAGACTAACATCATGACTTGAATATACAGGGACATGAAGTGGGGTGGAGTAGAGAGGGCTTCTGGGCAGGACACCTTGTACAAAATTCTGAGTTGGGAAGGGTCTACTCTCTCTGAGGAATGAGAGCAAGCCAAGGATACTGGAGCAGATTATCACAAAGCAGGGAGAGAGGAAGGTTTAATGGACAAAGGCTCAGTGGCAAAAGGAAAAATGAAAAGAAGGAGATGGATTCAACTGCTGTTTACAACCTGGGGACACCTAAGGAGTGGAAATGAAGGGAGCAAGGTGTCTAGCGTGATTGCAAGTTTCCAGATGTTGAAAGGACCTCCCAAGTCTGCCTGATATGCTCCAAACCTGTGAGGCACAGGAAATGTGTGCCCGACCTATGGGCAAGAGTCATGAAAATGTAGCAACACAGTTCCCCTGGTCGCATGTCTGTGAAAGCTGTGTGTACATTCATGTGTGCCCAAGTGCCTATGAATATGCAGTGTGTGTTTAAGGTATGGAGATCAAGGAGTGGCGGCAGTCATGTCTGGGTGGTCTTTGAGTAGAGAGAGGAGGGTAGTCTCAGGAAACAAAACGTGAATGAGATCCATAGCTTTGAAGTAAAAACAAAAACGGAATGGGAAGTGACCATGAATTAGATCCTTAAGGCTGAGCTGTCCTCGGGAGAACATAGGATAGGCAGCCTAGCTGTTGGTTACAAAAGCGGTACCCTTGCACTTACACAGAAGTACATTACTGTAAGTAATCTTTGGTATAATTAAAGGCAGGGCATTAATTACTGAGCATTATATATAGAGAGCCATCATTTGATATATTTTGTTTTTCTATTCCAATTATAGTGGTATTATTATTATGGGAATAGAATATTATTCAGAGTATTATCTGGAAATTAAAATCAAATGTGCTATAAATGTTCTACAAATTTACAAATTGTTTTATATACAGTATAAGCAGTTATTGATTTATAACCACTACTGTTTTCATGTTTTGAACATTTCAAATCAAATTCATTAAAATATTTTAATTGATTCAAAATCTATTTCTATAATTATAGTTTGAATGAGGCCTACAAAATCATTATTTTCATGAGAACAGAATGTTTAAAAGCCAAATATATAAGGTGAAAGTTTTACTGCAGACCAAAAACGAATTCAGGCTTATTTCTCAAACAAATATATTTTCTCTTAATGTCAAATAAAACATTGTTGAGCTAAATATTACTTTGCCATGAAAAGAAACAAACAACAAAAATCAAAATCGGGACTTCAGCCAAGCAAGAATCAAAAACCTTACCGAGCAGAGTAGTCAGAGGCAATTTTAGCATTAACTATGCAATTTCTTAAAACGACACACAGCTGTGGAAAGACTGCAACATGCTCTTGCTGGCTGTGATATTGCAATTCTAAAGGAATGCTGACAAGGTTTGGCTTCTAAACTGCCTAAACTTAGCCTGAAAAGGCAGATTGTTGCTACTCTCTCTGCCCTCCGCAGTTTAGATACCTGGATCTTTTAGTCTCACCATTTCTGTTATACCCAAGTACGATGAAACAGGAGCAAGAAAATATGTTTTCATTGCCTTAGGATGATTTATTTTGTCAAAGTTCCCAGCGAATTTTCATAGTATCAGAACTTCTATCATGACAATCGTTACTACTGAGAATAAAAGGAATCCTGAAATTTTCCCATAACGAAATATATTAATATTAGAAAGGTTTAAATTATTTAACTAGTTCATTAAAAATTATGTGCAATCACACACATGCATATATTCACAAATGCCTACAAATGAACAAATTTGCAGGAAATTCGTAGCAAATGTGTAATAGAAACAAATTTGTAGAAAATGAAGTTTAAAGGAAACACATTTTAAAATCTGAAAGCAAAGACCATTTATAGTTCTAAACAAAATTTTAAATATTTCTTCAGTGTGTCTAGCATTCATAGGAACATAGAAATTACTCCTGATTGATTGTATTTCTGGATACTTTTTGCTCATTTGAAACTTCTAGGAAATACGCCCGCCATATTTACAAAACTTTTAGAGCAACTTATGAATTTATCTACTTTTAGGTAAAGCATCATTGGGCTATATCTCAATCCACAGGTAAATCATGATTCAGAATTATCTGCATTTTATATATACATAAAATATATATAAAAATATATATACTTTAGATGCAATCAAAGTCAAACATGTCCCAAAATAAAATAAATACTTATTCACCTTATCGGCATGGCTCAATGGCAAGGGTCTACCCCAGGCATCGATTACAGCCATCCTCTCTAATCTTCACAGACTATTCGCAGCTCATAGATGAAACTATGTCCTTTGCTATGGGCTATTCTCTCTTGATTAAGTGGAAATCCTCAATTTCATAACCTTTATTACCCATGAAGGCAAAGAGGAAAAACGCTCATTCTTTCATTCTCTATGGTGCCATCTTTACTGCTTGCTTTTTCTCTTTCTGTCTCTCTATTTTTTGTATCTCTTTGTGTCTCTGTATCTTCTCTTTAGTAAAAAATCATGTGCTTCTGGTTCCAACCATGGCCTCTTTTCTACATTTTTATTTTCTAAGACTTCTCTGCATTATCTGTCCCCTAACTCCTATTCCACTCTAGAATGCATCTATTCCCTCTTTTTAAATACATCCACTTTGGAAATACTAGCTGTGGCCTTTTTATGAGCACACCATACTTGTGTACACACAGACGCTCACACACATGTACACACATATTAATATATCTCTGTTCACTAAATCCCAGGAAGCTCTGAAAAACTAGATCAGAAATGTACTTTCTTTCAACAGATGTCAGGCAAATTTGGGGACAAAATATCTTTTTATGACTATATATATAAACTTATATTCTCATCTACTGAAAATTAAGCCTAATGCCACCATTAATGTTGAGAGGCACGTAGTACAGGGCAGGCTTTTTCCCTATTTAAGAACTCAATTGAATTTAATATTAAGGAGTGACAGATGAGATCTTTTCTTGAAGCAGAGGAGGAAAATATAAAACAGCTCCTCTGTCAAATATTTGTGATTAACCATCAAATCACACTAGTCTCCTTGTTAAATCCTGCATTTCAGAAGCATGTATGTTACTGGGAAATTACAGGACACATGTAATTCCTCTATATATGTAGAGATTTTAGTCCAAACACCTAAAGATAAAATTTAAATCCTGAGACTAATATCCGCACTTCAAATTTCAATGAAAGTGTTCTCCAGCACAGGAAATGGACATTTTACTTCACTAGTCTACCTCAACTTCAAGTTAATCTTCTTATAAGACCATCTGTCTTACAAAATATATTTACACATCAATTTACTAAACTGGAATCAGAATGTGTGCACGAACTGATGTATGTACAAAAATGTTGGTTATATGTAATATAGGATTTTCATTATTGATAGTATTTTTCAATTAGAAGAATTATAATTTATTATATTATAGAAGGAAACAGAAACATTGACATATTGCCAGATTTTATCTTTAAATATTCACCAATTTTTGTTTCCATTTTATCTCTCCCAGTTTATTAAATTAGTAATATTGAATTTGGCAAATATATTGGGTAAAACTGCTATGTATCCATTTCAATACCTAGTAAAAATCAGTGGTAATTTGAATGAAGCATTGGAGGAAGGATCCTGAACAAGACTAGGATGGAATTCATTGCTAATGTACTGAAAGTTGCGTACAGCAAATCCATCTCTGTTTTCCTAAAGTAACAAAATTTATTTGTAATTTCCTACAAGTAGATGGGTAAAGTAATTAAAAAGTTTTCTTGGATAGTAAACCATTTATTTTTTTCAATATAAGGCAATTCTAACTAAAGGAAGCACATAATAGTCATTTCACTCACATTTTAGTGATGGCTTCTCATTTTCCAGAGTGATATTTGAAATTTTATAAGATTAGGCATTTATAATTTATAGCAACAAACTAATCAGTTGGTGCTGCCCCAGATCGTATGTGCTAATATTTCACTTATACTGTGCTTAGGAGGAAAATTATTGGAGATATGTCAGCTTATCTGTGGAATGGGTAAGCTGTTTGGCATACTCTTCCTTACCAAGCTTTACGGTGCTACTGCATAGTTTATTTGCCTCCAATTCAAAATTTCTCTTGTATTAAATTAGGGACATAGACGAGCCATATTTCTCAGTGCTTTAGAAAGCATCCTTTTAGAGGGATGGTATTGAATTGAGATATTCTGAGCAGTATACATCAAAACTTTAGGGTCCCACAGCCAACTCTCCAAAATTTCTGGCTTATTTAAGAACTCAAAATCAATCCCATATATTCAGAGAAGGCAGAAATAATGGCTGAGAACATTTGCATCTCAGTTGATTTGATTTTCTTGTTGTAGATACTCTATTGCTTAAGATAATGGAGACAGCACCAGGGAAAGGGTCAGGAGATCTGAATTCTAGTCCTTCGTTAGGCATGGAGTATGTAAGGAGCCTCTATCTTCCTATATGTAAATGCACCTCCTATTTTAAGGTGTTAATGTGAGGATTTTATTTTTATTTAATTGTATTTAATTCCAACAGAATTACATAGAATTTTTATCTCCCATCCCCTCTGTTCACACACATGTAAGAAACTAAGCTGTTCCTTCTCATTATCCCATTATTGTTCCTTTCTTTTCATTTATTTTAAGGCCAAATTACTGCTGGTAATGGGAAAAAAATATGGCAATAGTGAATATACAGCATCTGCAAGCCCCAGTGGTAAACTGTGTTAGCACTTTTTTTTTTTTTTGACAAGAAACTAGGGTTTATTGGTGGGCATGGGTAGGGAGGGGACAGCGCCAAGGCTCTCACGAGTGCAGGGCCCGCCATTTGTCCAGGGGGCCACGATTAGGGATGTACTTGACCCCACAGCCATCTGGGATGAGCCGCTTTTCTGCCACCATGTTTTCAAATTCATCTGCATTCAACTTAGTAAATCCCCACTTCTTGGAGATGTGGATCTTCTGGCGGCCAGGGAATTTGAACTTGGCCCCGCGGAGGGCCTCAATCACATGCTCCTTGTTCTGCAGCTTGGTGCGGATGGACATTATGACCTGGCCAATGTGGACCCTGGCCACTGTGCCCTGGGGCTTTCCAAAGGCACCATGCACACCTGTCTGGAGCCTAGATTGGGGACAGCATGCCAGTCATTAATGTCCACTGGAAAGGCCTGTCTCCAAGGTCCCTTAGGGCAACCCATACAGGCAACAGGCTGCATACACTGCCGAGGAGGCTGCTGTTTGCAGCCCTTGCGCACCGGGCCCCCATGGGGAAAAGAGCACAGTCGGCTTAACTGGCTGCAAAGAGTGTTAGCACTTTTGAGTGCATCCTTTTAGAAATTTTTAATGCATGTATATTCTTACTATGTGAGTACAAGGCCACATGCTACAAACTCATTTCACTATTCTTTTGCAACAAAATATTTATTGGCCATTTTCATATCAATACTTCTTTATATTTGAATAATATTCTGTAGAATGACCATTTTATATTTAATTAGTTTCTATTAATAGACTTTAAAATAAGTTAAGATGTTTGCTATTACAAATATACTGTAATAAGCATCTTCATATATTTATCTAGATTGACTTTTATTTTAAATTATTAGCAGTGCCATTGCTGGATCAAAGGAAATGAGCATTTTAATTTTAATATGGGAGATAAAATAAGTTTATTAAATAAGTTTAATAAATAAAATTAAAATTAAGTAACAATTATTATTTAATTGTTCTCCAAAACTTTGTACATGTTACACTATCACCAGCAATGCATTAGCATGTTTTCTTCTTTATATTTGCCAAAACTGGATATTTTACACTTAAAATTTTTGCTGATCTGATATTATTTTTAGTTGACATTTCTTTGGTTACAAGTGAGGTTGGGCAGTTTTTTCACATAAACTCTGGTTATTTTAAATCTTTTGAGGCATTCATTTAAGCAGTTCTTTAGTAAGTAGTCTGTACATTACAATTCCAGTTTTAACTACCTACCTTATTTAAAAAGTGAATTAATAATAGATGGAGAGAATTTGGAGAATATAGAAAATCTATCAAAACAATTGAACGAGAACTTCAGAAGGAAGGGAAATGCTGCTATCAGATTAAGTAAGATGAAGACTAAAAAATGTCCAATGGATTTGGTCATTGAGATGGGTCCAAAGCCTAGAATCTTCTATCTCTATCCCCAGACCTAATAAATTACCAACTATTGCCAGTCCTTCCTTCTAATATTTCTTATTATCTCCTTCCTAAGCCTTTCTTACCCACCATATTTAATTTCTGATTATCTTTTTCCTGAATTAAGCCTAATGCAACTATCAAACCTTCACTCTCCCAGCCCTCCATGATGCCTCCAGAGTAATAGTTAAAACTCTAAATCTGATGGCATCACTGGTCTGGCTTCTTCATTTGTTTACCATCTTCAAAAGATAAAACAGATGAAGTCCTTCTATGTCACTTAATGAATGTTTTGAGTGCAGATTTCTTCCATGTTACTCACCTGCCAGAACCAATCCTCTGTCCCTCCCTTTGTCCTTTGATAATAATAAATAATTTGAGTTATTTGTATTTCCTGAAAATTTTCATGCTTTCATATCGTAGTAGCTTTGCCCATGTTATTCCCTATGAAGAGTTTCTCTTTGCTTCCTTCCTGCTTCTCTCTTCCTTCCTGTAAGTAAAAAGTCTTACTTCTTAAGTTCAGGTCAGATGTTACTTTAAGGTTGCAGACATCCCAGTTTGAATTCTCTCATCTGGGGTAGGTATTTCTTCTCTTCTATCTCACTGGAGTTTGATACCACCATTATTATAGTAGATATCATATTAAAGTTGAAAGAGTTGGTTCACACACCTGTTTTTCTACTTGGTGTAAGCTCATTTGCAGTAGTGATTATGTCTCTGGCTTGAATAAAAGTGTCTTAACAAGGTTTTGTTTGTTTGTTTTTTAAAGAAGCAGACCCTAGGAACAGCAGAGGAGAATTCAAGTGCAAGTCATTTATTAAGGAAATACTTCCAGGGTAGCTGGTAGGTAAAGCTGGGTAAGGAACAAGAGGAGGCCAGGTAAGGATGGAACCCCAGGAAAAAGGCCCACAGAGGGTAGGCTGCAGACTGATGCTATGGGGAAACTTTGGAATGTAATCTAAGCCTCAGAGCTGCTAAAATCCAGGCAATGGATCTGGGGCTTTCTTACAGCTGCATTTCTCAGTCATATGCTAGTGGAGGCCTCAGGGGAGGTCAACTCCCAGGCACTTCCAGACCTCTTCACGCAAGAGCCTAGTATCTCCAGTAGCTGAATGTCACTGCTCTACACATAAACCGTACGCAGGCACTCAAATTTTGAATGGCTGGCTGGCTGGATACATGACAAACTATGAAACTGGGGGTTACTTAGAGGACAACAGGGAGGCATTGAAAGCTTCTGATGAAGAGAGCCGTACCCGCCAAGTGATAAGTTAAATAGATGAATTTAGAAGCATTGTGAAGACTAGATTAATAACAGGAAAGTCTAAAAGCTGGAGCATTGTTTAACAGTAAATTGCCATGGTAATAAGGGCCCGTTTTAGCACGTAAGCGGCAGTAATGGAAGGTTAGACATGATTTGATTGAAACTGCAAAAAAACTCACTTTTTTTTTTCTTATCTCCTTTGTCTCACATATTCAGTCCGTCATCAATGAATTCAATCATTCATTGATGACGGACTGAATATGTGAAACAAAGGAGATAAGAAAAAAAAAAAAAAGTGAGGTTTTTTTGAACCCAAGTAACAATGAGATTACTTACATAAAGGGAAAAGCGGAACATAGAGGGAGTTGAGTTAGGGTGGGGTGGGGGCAGGGGTAATGTTAAAACTCAGATCCTAGACATGATGGGTGACAGTAGGGACAAGGCATACTTGATCTCTGAAGACATGACAGCCTGGAAATATAGATTTAAGAGTTAGGTTTGAAGATGGGAGAGCTGAATAAGGGACGGGGAGGGGACCTCATGAGAGGTTATGGAACAACGATATTAAAGACCAGAACTATGGCAAATGTCACATGTAGAGACAAGAAAGAAAGGCAACGGGAAGAGGGAGAGGAGAAATAGAAGAACAAACTCACAATAACACAGTGTTAAGGAGGCAAATACAAGAGAAAGTTTCAAAAGGGACAGAGTAGCTTAAGCCTTAAATCCTCAGAGAGTTCAAATATAAATAGAATTGAGAAAAATCCTGCATATCAAACTGAGGATATGCTTTATGTCCTTAGAGAGTCTATGCTGGGTGGTAAAAACTCAAGTCAGATGACAAAGCATAGATCCATAAGAAGAGGCTGTATTCTTATGTTTCTCCAATGGAAACAAATTGGTACAACTTTTCTGGAAATCAATTTAATATATGACAAACACACTTAGTCAACGGGTACTCTATTCTAGCAATCCCACCTTAATCTCAGTAATCCTAAGAAATCAACTAGATTTAAAGTCCATATTTTAGGTTCACAGGCTATTCATAATCCTGTGAGCAATAATAGCAAAATATTGTAAAAAGTCTAAATATTTAGCAATAGGAGAATATTTAAATCTAGACAGAAACAAAAGAGGATGTCTTACATAATCGTTATAGACAATTATTTTAGAGACTACTTAATAAAATAGCATTGATAAATGTTAGGTGAACAGGGAAGGCTATAAAAGTACCTATAATGATGTTGCAAAAATTTATCTTCTGTGTATTACACATATGTGTGTGTATTTGTAAACATACATAGACAATCTCAGACACAAATATACATATATATGTGTATATATATAAGATAAAATATGAATGTTGATAAGTGAATCTTGCTTAATTGATTATAATTGTTTTTTTTTCAAGTTTTTCAAATGGAGCATGTTAAGTTTTTATTTTAAAAGTGTAAGTGGATGGTGAAAGTAGAATAATTATAGAATCATAATATATAGACCTTTGTTGTCTAATATGGAAGTTACTAGAAATGTGTGGCTATTTAACTTAAAATTTTAAACAATTCAAATTAACAAAAAGTTCAATTCTTCAGCTTCATTAGCTACATTTCAACATATCAATGGCTATAAGGTGGTTGGTTGATATTTTATTGCACAATACTGATTTATAGGATATTTCTATCATAGTAGACAATTGTATTAGATAGTGCTGATACAGACTGCTCATTTAAAAAATCTGTCAGGCAGGTCTATTTTTTTAATTTTAAAAAAGAGCCAAATAGAAATTTTGGAACAATGCAATGACCAAAACAGTAACCTAAATTAAGAACTCAATAAGATACAGAAGAGAAAATTAATCAACTGGAAGATAGAGAAGAAGGAATAATTTATAATGATGCAGAAAGACAAAATAATGAAAAACAGAATATAGGAAAACAGATATAATAGTATATAACATTACATTACTATTACATGTATGCAGGTTTGCATATATTGTTATGTAGGATGGCATATACCTCCGAGTATTTTTTCCTAGGGAAATGTCATGTGTATGTGTTCCAGGATATTCAAAAATGCTCTCAATAGCATTACTTGTAATCAGCAGAAGAGAAACATTGAAATTGTCTATCATCAAGACAATAGGTAAATAAATCGTTGCATACAAAGAATCCTATATAGTCCCCCAAATGAATGAACTACATATATTCATTTAAAATGAACAAATTTGAAAAACAAAATTTACAGTGAGTGAAGTCATACACAAATGCTTACACATATGCTTTATGATTCCATTTACATAAACATAAAACAGGAAACTAATGGTTAGGGATTCATATTTAGATGGTAAGTCTATAAAATAATAGAAGAATAATTACTATGAAACTTCATACAGTGTACTCAGTATCCTTCCAGTGGGAAGAAGGGAGTTGTGATTGGAATAGAGGTACAAAGAGCTTCTGGAGAATTGGCAATGTTTGATTTCACCATATAAGTGGCGGATCCTTGTTACTTACATTATACAAATTTATTGCGCTATATATTTACGTTTTATGGACGTTTCATAGGTGTGTTCTTTAGCAAAGTTTTAAACAACTAACAGCCAACCCAGGGGATAAAATACGCTTAAATGTACACATAGCCAACTTAAATGCAGTTTAGAAGACACACACACACACACACACACACACACACACACACACACACACACACACAATCTGGTCATGCTGAAATCCTCTCCCTGGTTTTTCACTGCTCAAATAATAAAGACTCAAGTCCTTAAAGTAGCTCATAAGTTCCTATGTGGTCAGTTCTCATCTGGTCTGTAAACTTCTCCACCTCGCTCTGTGTGTTCCAGCCACGCTGGCTCTCACAGATGCTTTGCAGTGCTTCACCGCAACTGAGAGTCTTCCTGTCCTCTTCAACCTCCTATCTTAGCTCAGAGATCACTTCCTCAGTGAGCACCAGCCTCTCTGAGAGCAGAGTAACTTGTTCGTACATACCCTTTCAGAAGGGCATTTTTTCCTTCCTTCAGGGCATCCTCCAGTTTGTAGTTTTTCTCCCTCCGTGCAATTACTTGGATAATGTCTCCTTCCCTATGAGTCAATAAGCACTGTCAGGGATATGACTTTCACCATTGAACCTCCAATGTCTAGGGCACCGGCTAATAACATTGTTTAATGAATGAATGAATGAGGTTTTAAATAAATTAGCTTTAAGATGTCTACAGGATGCACAGGTGGATAGATCCAGGAAGCAGCTGGAAAAGATCATTCCTAGGAATGATCTGTCTAGAATTAGTGATCTGGGAAATGTTAATAGATACATGCTAGCATAACTGACAGTGGATTTAACTGCCCTGAAAGAGGCTATAGAAAGACAAAAAAGGTAGGAGCAAAACATAAGCCCCCTATAATGTAACCCTGATGCATTGTTCCAGCTATATTTACCACCACTCAACCCCTTCCCACGATCTACACTCCCAGCACTCTGGGACCCATACCTTTTCTGAAGTTATTTCTTTTCTTTTCCCACTTCTTTATTTCCTCATGCTTCCTCCCACTCCCTAAAATGCCTATCCCTTCCCTCTCTCATCATTATCTGAAACCTGTTCATACCTCTTTCCTAGTAGATATTGATTCTATTGTTTCTCCTTCCCTTGCTTCATTTGTGACCCTTAATCAACATGAACTATCTCCTGCTTCCTATTAAAAACTTATTTTATCTCCCATATAAAATGTTAAGGTCTTTCAAAAAAAGAGTCCTAGTCATCATTCTTTGCCTCACAATATGTTTGATGGTATCTAATTCCGAAATTTAAAATAAAACGGTTAAAACCAGATTTTTTATATTGTATTTGATTTGGCACCAAAATCTGATCTAATTTAAATTTATTTGATGGTGAAACCTGACTTGAAATGATAGGTGTTCAAACGTGGTGCTGTCCAAAGCTTGACTAGGTATGGCTTTAAAATGGTGTGTTCATCACATTATCATTCTAAAATCTAAAAAGAATTTTTAAGAGTCGAAATTCTGAAACACATATATCCTCAAATGCTTCATATAAGACTGTAGGTTTATGCTTTGTATTGTGCCTTGGATTTAATAGTATTTGATAAATACTAATCATTCCCAAATAGAATGCCAAGTGAATAAATGATTGTATGGTTTTATGAAGTCCTGACAATTTCATACAAGGTATAGAATCCTTACCTCTGTGGGATGCTGGAACCTAGCTGATATAATTATGAATAATGTATGTGTTTTGCTCCAAGAAGGTCCCTGTCTACTGATTAATGCTTATACAGACAACAGGAAAGACTGTGACAGTCTGGTAGAAATTCCATGTATGATAAACATGTCAGGATGGAGAAATTCTATAATAAACCTAAGAGCAAAATTCTGCGATGTTATATATTAGAGCACGTAGTTTTACAGTTTTTGAAGTAAGAAAAAGAATCTATTAATGAACATGATTGTTTACAGAAGTATGATTCATATCAGGGTGGAAAAAATAGATCGGAAAGCAATTTACATGATCCCAATTTTCTTAGTTTTCCAGCAAACACTCAGGTTGAGTATACAGACTCTAGCAGCAGTGTGAAGAGTTAAAAGAGTATTATTAACATTAGAAGTCAAAGACTGAAGAATGAAGAATCCATTTCCTGTTTTCTACAGATTTTTTTTTTTTTTTAATTTGTGTGACTTGCTTTACTGTACACCGTCCAAGGCTGCCGACCCCACCGGCTCAGGGACAGGGAGCTGCCCCTGAGGGCCCAGGAATGGTACAAACGTTGGTAAGACTTCTGGGTGGGGTGGAGGTGTGTGGGCAAAAGATTTGTCAAGAACCTGATTAAAATTTGTGTTACTTTAAAGCCAAATTTGTTTTCTGTCCACGGGATTTTGTTTCCTAACGGTAGTAATAGCCTGACGATAGAATCCAGGGGCTGGGTGACTGCTTCCTGCCCCACCTGTGTTCAGCAGCCTTGCACAGGTACCCAGGACTCTCCCTAAGAGCTTACTGGTGGTCACAACCAGCCTCTGAAGATAGAGATGTGCAGAGTTAAACCAGCTACGGCCTCCCAGTCCACTGAAAATACACCTGGTTGGTTGGCAGGGGGCAAAAAGACGCAGGCCCAAGTCACCCAGCCACGCCTCCAGGCCCGAGCCAACTGTCATAGAGCAAACACATGTGGAGCTTCTGCAGTGGAAGAAGAAAGACCAACGTCCCCTTTCCTAGAAGAAACAGGCAGGAGAGAGCTGCACTTGGCCAAGTGTCAACCTGGCAGAACCTTCTGGGGCCACTTCTCTGTGACCTAACAGGCGCTCCAAGAGGGGCCTGAAGGTGTGCCCGTGTGACGCCTCTTGGACATGGCGCATCTGTGTGCTGAAGGGCTGGGTGACAGGGGTGCAGGAAGGCAGGAGGGCAGTGACCACGAGAGTGACCGGGGCGCCCCGTGGGGTCTGCGGCTGGGCTACCACTGCGTGTGGGCACCTCAGAGACAAGGAGGACTGTGCGGGGACACGCCTGGGTGTCAGGCCTCTCTTCCTGCTTTACTTTTAGTTCACGACTGTCTTGTGGTTTAACAACGACAAAAGCCTCCTAAGTCCCAAAGCTCCTGTTTTGTGCTCCGAATCGTCAGCGTCATTGAGCGGGTGTTGTTTGGTCTTCACTTTTCCTAATTCTTAACCCAAAGTCCCTGAGGCAGGCGGGACAGGGCCCAGGTGACCTTGACAGTGGTGCCAGTACACCAGGGTCCTCACCATGAGCCCAACGCTGCCTGGGACAGCTTCCCACCATCCCTGGGAGCTGGGACATTCTTTTTTTTTGCGGTACGCGGGCCTCTCACTGTTGTGGCCTCTCCCGTTGAGGATCACAGGCTCCGGACATGCAGGCTCAGCGGCCATGGCTCACGGGCCCAGCCGCTCCGCGGCATGTGGGATCTTCCCGGACCGGGGCACGAACCCGTGTCCCCTGCATCGGCAGGCGGACTCTCAACCACTGCGCCACCAGGGAAGCCCTGGGAGATTCTTTTTATTCACTTTATCCTTAGAGAAAAGAAATTTAACTTACAAAGACCCAAAGCAATAATTTGCCAAAGTAAGTAACCCATCCAGGATTTACAGACACCAACGGCACCAAAAGTGGATTCCAACACAGAGCATGCGTGACATGACTTCCAGCTGAAGCCAAGCTGAGATGCCCCCGGGGTCCAGGCCTCGGGGCAGGGCTAGCCTCCCGGGGTGGCGGCCACAGCAGCACCTACCCACCTATAAGGCTCCGGGGGCAAAGAGGGCCACTTCCTCCCTCTGGCCCCAAAGGGCTCGGCCCCTCCTCCTCACGGCTGTGATCTGCTTTGTGGACAATTTACAAGATGAGGGTGACCTACAGAAACCATAGGAACTGAACGTACATTCTTTCTTCATATATGTCTGTGTGCAGTGTCTCACCACGGAAAAGTTCATATCCAAAGAGAGCAGGTATGCCACGTGGAAGGTCTGCGCTGGGAAGACAGTTGGGAGGGCGGGACAGGGAAAACGCCGTGACCGTGACAGTGACCGGGATGGAAATCATACGTGATGTCAGTGGATCCAAGTGGAGGTTGGAGAGCTCCCCGCGCTGCGCTGCGGCCGCTGCCCCTTCCCTCCTGGTCCTGCCGCCCCCTGGCGTCGTGCTCCCGCCATCCATCCCCGGTGGCGCTGGGCGGGCAGGGACAGCAGGGCCCAGGGGTCGGGGTGGGGCAGCTCCTTCTCCTCGGCTCCGGTGCTGCCCGCACAGCGCTGGGGTCCTCCGACCTTCAGACAGTGATGGAACACTGAGGTATACAGTTTCTCGGAAAGTTTAAGAAACAGAATCAGTCACGTTCTGCTCGTCGGCTTGCTGGGGCGGGAGGACGCGGGCGGCTCCCCCGCTGCTGCAGGTTGAGTGAGAACTTGCACCGCTGGGACGGCGCCGGGCCGCACACCGAGATCTCCCGATCACTATTTATCTAACTATATTATGTCTCAGGCCCTATGCTGAGAGATACCAAGACAGATACAGTCCTATTCCTTATTTTAGGACTAGACTAAAGAGACAGATTAGGAAAGTCAAGCAGAATATGCAAACTCCCAGCTGCAGAGCCCACATCTGCCCAGAGCTCTGGCCTCCCCGCTACGCCGCTTCCGTCAGGGAGGCTGTCCTAACATCAGCTTGAGTAGAGTGGTAAAAACAAAAGGTAGTCTGCAGAGAACTGACAGTGCGAAAAATAGACAGGAAAGCAGAACTAACTCGGGTAGACAATGCTTTCAAGTAATTTGGCAGCAAAAGAAAAAAGAGATCTGGAGTAACTAATAGGCATAAGGTGGCTTTTTGTTTTGTTTCGTTTGCTCGTTTTTCTTTTTAACCCGGGAGAAACTTATTCCTGTCTACGTGCTTAGCAGAGGATACACTGGAAAAAAATATTTGATGTTACAGGAGTTAAAGAAAATAATTGATTAAGGAAGGCTTGGTAGCAGAAAAGATAAAATATATACAAAAAGTTTATTTTAAATCGTACGTAACTCACAAATATCGCAAATACATGCTCATTATAAAGTATTCAAATAAGAGAAAAGAAGAGGGAAAGAAGTCTGTACCTACGTGTACCCCGTTAGCTACAACCCTACACACCGCTGCGACCTTAAGATAATCACACTTTAGGATGCAGTCTTACAAATATTTGTGTGCATGTACATGTGTGTGTTTAAATTTTTGCATAAAATGAGTTACAATGTTGTGCTCATTGTTAATGGAGTGTGATTGCTCCTAGGCCCTCTCAGCTGGTAAATCAAGGAAATACGTGTTTATAATAACCTGTGCATAAACACATGTCTAAAAATATGTATATGTGTAACCATCTCTATCTACATTAAACTAAACATGAATTCATACTGATGTCTCCCAACTCTAATCTGTTATAACATGGATCATTCTAGCCTCTGCTCCTTGCTTGTCTGTCACCTCCCACTCTAATAGAGAGACTTAGCTCCTATCGTCTGTTTTCCATTTATTTCCTTCCTCAGTTTTGGTACACGTGTGTAGTAGTTTCAGAATTGTTAACCTCCATGCCCTTGTAAAACACCTGATTAACCAGTCTACAATGCTTATGTGTGGCTGTTTTTGCCTTTAGTCTTATAGAATCCACTCATTTCCAAAGGTACTTAGCTCAGCACCTTTCCCCACACTCCCTTCAATGAGGCTATAACACAGTTTGATAGTTTTGACACATTCTGCATTCCATCCTAGGATGGAATATATATGTATTTTGAATTTGCATACACTAATGTTCGCTTTTGTGTTGCAAAGCTCAATGGATTTTGACAAGTGTAGAGTGTTATGTATCCATAATTCCAGTATCATACAGGGTATTTTCTCTATTCTAAAGAATGTCCTGTGTTTTTCCTACTCAGTACCTCCCTATCCCATTCTGAACCCCTAGAAACCACTGATCAGTTTATCTTCTCTATGATTTTGCCTTTTCCAGAATGGAACTAATAATGGTAAATGAAATAATACAATATATAGTCTTCTCCTCCTGGCTTCTTTCACTTATCAATATCTAGTTTAGATTCATCCACATCTTTACATGCCAAGAGAGCTCATTCCTTTTTGCTGCTGAACGGTATTCCATTGCATGAAAGTACCACAGTCTGTTTACCCTTTCACCTAATGAAGAACATCTTGGTTGATTCCAATTCTTGACAAGAATGAATAAAGCTGCTGTAAACACTCATTTACAGATTTTTCTATGAGCCTGAGCTTCCAAATCAGTTGGAAATATGTAGGAGGATGATTGTGGGGTCAAAGGGTTTAGCTATGTTAGCTTTATAGCATATGATCCAGCAATCCCACTCCTGGGCATATATCCAGAGAAAAGATTCATGCACTTCACTGTTCATTGTGGCACTATTTACAATAGCTAAGACATGGAAACAACCTAGATGTCCATCGACAAATGAATGGATAAAGAAGATGTAGTACATATATACAATGGGATATTACTCAGCCATAAGAAAGAATGAAATAATGCCATTTGCAGCAACATGGATGGACCTAGAGACTGTCCTACTAAGTGAAGTAAGTCAGACATAGAAAGACAAATATCATACGGTATAACTTCACCAAAAAACTAAAGATGGCAAATGTAAAGATGATTAACATAATTAATCATTAGGGGAATGCAAATTTGAAATCACGAGATACCACTACATATGTATTAGAACATAAAACAAAAATAAAGATATGGTAACAATGATAACAAAACCAAGTTACGGCAAGGATGCAAACCAATTAAATTCTCATAAAGTTCTTATGAGAATGTAAATTACTACAGCCACTTTGGAGAACAGACTGGCAGTTAATCTTATAAATTCATGCATGCACTTACTATATGACCCAGGAATTCCATTCCTAGATATTTGAATGAAATGAAAATGTATGTCCACACAGAACCTGTACACAAATGTTTATAGCAGCTTTATGTAGAATAAGCCCAATTCGAAACAACCACAATGCCCATTAACTGATGAATAAATGAACCTATCATGGTATACCAACACAATAAGATACTACCAACAAAAGGAAGGAATGAATCTCAAAAGCGTTATGCTGAGTGAAAGAAACCAGGTTTGAAAAGCTACCTAATGTATAATTCCATTTATATGAAATTCTGGAAAACACAAAACTATAAGGACAGAAATCAGATCAGTGGTTCCTAGGAGCTGGGTGTGACAGAAAGATGTTGATTACAAAGGGCCACCAGAGAGGTTTCTGGCTTGTGTTCTATATTTGATTGTGGTGGGGGATATACAACCATGCATTTATCAAAATTCGTTGAACTGTACAAGTAAAATTAGTGAATGTCACCTAATCAAATTATGCTGCAATAAAGCTGAAAAAAGAGAGAATCCCAACCATCTATTTGTGATGGTCTATTTCCCAGTCTGATAATCACATTCATATCTAACAAAGATTCGCCTTACATAGTTCCCACCTGACATGCACTCTCTCCTCTTCCCATTTACTGGAAGTATCTGTGGGTTTTCATTTCCAGTTCTTTTCTACGAGCTCAGCACTATACGTACATAAATATATACACACAAAATTTCTATTTTTATCCAGTGTTTTAATTGTTTGTAACAGAAAGCATTTTGTATTCACTCAATTATCCATGTCCCCAAAACAGTTTTATTTTATACTGTGTATGTATATTAAATTATGTATTAAATGAATTATATTACATTTTATATATATTAATTCCCATGACAATACTTTAAATAATATAGAAGGATATAAAGTAAAAAGTGAAGATCTACTTTTATACCCAATTAAATCCTTTCACTAGGGGAAGTGCTGTTACTAATTTACAATATATGCTCCCAGAGCTTTTTCATAAGATAGGATAATTGTATCTGTATATTGGGCAGCATATCTTTTTCATATAACATTATGTCTTAGAAAACTTTATGTCAGCTTATATAGATATATTTCAAACTTTGTTATTGTGGCATGTATGAAATAGAGCAGAGGTATTATAATTTTTTTAGTCATTTCTCTATTGTTTGGCACTTTGGTGTTTTCAAATTTGATAGTTTGCGTTGAAATGCTAAAATAGATTCCACTGGATGTTTATTTCTAAAGCTAGCAAAGATTGTACAGGTGTAACATCTTAGGCTCAACTCTTAAGCAAGTATGTAGCCTACTATGTGAGAAGCGCTGTGCTTGTGTAGAGAGAGAAATAAATCTGAGAGATCAGCAAGGACGTCCTGCTTCTTAAACACTAGACGAAATTGCCTTAAGTCTTCTGTCCACATTTCCTGGAAAATCCTACTCATGATTTTAGCAAATTATCTGTCGACTTATAATTTTGTGGTCATCCCTTCCTTCTGAGTTTCTGCTTCTTCTGATTTGGTTTCATTTCACAATTGTGTACGTGTTCCATGCCTATGGTTCTTATTCAAATTGTTTTGAGCCAGTCATGTAACTTAGCATTTTCCTTCATGCTCATAAAACGAAAATCTTACACACGTTGTATATATTTTAACGTACTCAAGTTTTGGAGAGCTACAAAAATATCGCATATCGCAGCCCATTGCAGCACTGCAAATACCTGAAGTTGTGTGTTAATCATCGTCCTTAAAAATACAACAGCTCTTGGCCTGGTCTGGATTCTAGCTTTAGTTTTCTGTCCTGTGGTGCAGACTGCCTCTCTACTTTCTCTCTTATTTATTCTTTGCTTCTTTTCTCTCCACCCATTTCTTTTTGGGGAAAACCCCCCACATTTCTCCCGTTGCTCTACACAGAACATTTAAGGTCCCCTCAGCTAAGTGGTCTATGCACACATTCGGCTCAGGACACTTGTGATGATCCCACCCCCTTCATTTAGTACAGAGGTGGTGTCCTCTTAAATCTCTCTGTGGCTGGAAGGGTTGGAGTGGCTCCTGCCTTCGAGGAATTCATAGTCTAATAGTGTACAGACCTGCTGAGTCACCACGGAATGACCGTGTAATGGAAGAAGTGCGGGCCACTGAGCTGGGTAGGATGAATTCTGCCCTGAGGCATGAAATTCTGTTAAGAGGAGGCTATAATTGAGGATGAATCCCAGGTGAGAGAGGCTTTCCATGGAAAGATAGGAGCTCTCTGAATTTCCAAAAAAAAAATAAATCAAATAACAAAAATCCTGGCAGACACCTGCTGTACTGCTGACAGGAGCCCACTCAAAGAAACCTTACAATTTCATTGCCTTCAACAATAAATTACCAGCCCAATGAATGTGGGCTCCTCCACTCACAGCAAACACACATTATTATTCAGGGAAACCAAAACACAGGAAACGCAGAAACAATACAATTGTCATGATATGCTTGTAATATACATTCCCAGCTTCCATTTCAGAAATATTATTTTCTCTGTCATCCTCAGCAGTGAAAGTAAAACTCTATACTTTAAACATGGCTTGAAGTGTTAAGCGTTTGGGCTCGTTGAGGAATCTGGTAACGGAAATAATGAAGGAAATTCTGGTTCTGAAAAATAATGTCAGTTGCCTATTTGACCTGCATTCACGGCAGTGAAAGGACAAAACAAAGTAAAAAGGTGAAATTAAGGAACATGCATCAGTGAAAGAGAAGCAACACATGCCAATGACTCTCTTTCTACCCAAGCTGCCAGCATCTTCCACTAAGGAAACTGCACTTTGCCACACTGATAGAAAATGATGTTCTTGAACTGGGAACCCTGTCCACACAACACCTGACAATAGGGAAATAAAGAAAGAAAAACCAAAACTCTATAGCAACAAAGCTACAATAGAAGAAAATAGGAAATATGAATCAAAACATTTCAGCTGAAGAAATTCCCTAAAACCGACCATGAAGTAGAAGAAACAGTGGTATGACTCTCCAAGCTTAAATAAATAACTGGAAATTCAGGAAATAAATTGCGCAATAAATTTTGGAAATTTAACACTGAGATAATATTTTCATCTAATCTATAGTCCACATGCCAAGTCTGGAGTCACATACTGTGTTTATAATTTTCATATCTCCTTCGTCTCCTTCAATCTACAGGAGTTTCTCAGCCTTCCTTTGTCATGATGTTGGCATTTTTGAAAACTTCAGGCTAGTAATTTTATAAAGTTAGAAATTTTCTTAAAACATTTCTAATTTTATAAAATTTCTTAATTTGGGTTTGGCTCAAGTGTTCTCATGATTAGACTCAGGTTATGCCGCTCCAACTGGTATATGCAGGAGTGATAAGGTATCCTTCTCAGGGTATCATATACCAAGACACATGATGTGTATATGCCCTTCATTGAGGACATCAATCTGGATCGTCAGGTCAAGTTGCTTTTGTTTTCTCCACTCTTTAGTTTACTGTTTTTGTCCTTGTTACTACTCAACAGTCTATGATGAGACACTTTGAGAACGTGCAGACAGCTCACTCCTCATCCAGCCATTTCCACAAATATTGTACCCTGTGATGTGTCTTGCCTGAATCAATCTTTACTACAATGGTTACAAATGATATTTTTTCACCCCATCACTCCTTCCACGTTTATCAGTCTGCACACTAATTTAAGAAAATGTCATCATTTCTCTTCTGTTTATGTATGTATTTCCTACTTCATTCAATGGGTTACAATCCACTGACATGCTCATTTATTTTGATGATCAAGCTGTCTTCAGCTTTAGCCAGTTGAACCCTGTCAAGCTAACTCTGTTCTTTTGACAGGTTTCTATTATTTTCCTGAGCACTTTCTTATTTTCTGTCATACCTATATGTTTCAGTTTCATCTTGTACCTTCTTTGCCCCAGCCCTGGAATCAGACATTCCTCTAAGAAGCTCTTGTTTCTTTTGGTAGGTATGGATACTTAAAAACCAAGATCTGGACACAAGGTTTGCTTATGGCTACCAAAGTATCAGTTCAGCGCTTCTTTCTGTAGATGGAGGTAGAGGAAAATATTTGTGTCAGACTCAGTCTCCAGTCTGTCCCCTTAGCTACATATTTGATCTTAGGTACCTGTTTCAGTGAGAACAATAAGAGAGAGACGTTCTCATGATCTCTTATAGAGTGATTTCTGGAAGCAGTGAGTAGAAGAAAGAAATCTTGGCTGCATTTTACTTCTAGACCCTAAACATATACTTTGCCCATTTTTATCTTTAATGATGTTTTCTGTTCAGATGCTTACCATCTTCACCTGTTTGCTTTACAATGCCTCCTGCATTTTACTAGGTCCTAGAGGATTCCCTACGCAGGTGCAAAGTACAGTCTGTGCTCAGTAAGTTTTGGGAGTAAAAATTGTAAGATAGGACTGAAGGGATAATCTTTGAGTAACTGGTTTAAAAATACCCAGACCACCCCGGAGAAAAAGGAACACTGTATACAGATTATGTTTTCATGTCCACAGATCACTGTGATAAATGAGACTCCAGAGACAAACGTGAATAGTGCACTGTTCTGTGAGCAATGCATTTGCCATCTCAAGAGAGCCAGCTACTCACAGGACTTAAATCAGGCAGGATTTCACAGCATCCATGATACAGTCCTTTTAAAAACTACTTTAGATAGTCATTTGATTTTTCATTTTATCTTTAGCAAGCAAAGAAAAGGTGGGAAATGGCTTAGCTTCAATGGGACCTAAGAAGATTTGATACTTTTTTTGGATACTCTTTACAATAGAGTCTATTCTTTAATGATGAGCATTATGAAAGAAAATAAGATTATAATGGAATAAAAAGCTATTTAATGTTCATCACTGAATTTAGTGGCTGATAAGTTGTGACAAGATTATTTCTAAAATCGCAATACATTTCTTGATTCTGTGGCGGGTGTTAGTCTATAATTTCTATGCCCTTTACCTAAAATATCTTACTGCACATATTAAAACATATTACAAAAAAGATAGGGATCTATGGTGCAAGATGTTACACAACACGTGGCCTGATTTTTTTTAACCATTTCTCCATCTATGTATACTCAAATCTTACATGGTGTCAACAGATGGCCAAATACAGTAATTATTGCCAAATGATTTTGTAAAAATCCTTATTTGTGTATAATAAAAGGCAAACAGACTTATGTCAAACTAGAAAGTCAGAATATGTCTTTTGTGTCTAGAAATTGCTGAGATATAAAGTTTCTTCCATGAATGCTTTCCCTGTTGTTTCCTCTTCCAGCTGAGTTAACAAGTGGACAGCCCCTGGGCTTTGCTCTAGATATGGACCAGAGTGGGTGGTAATGGTCGCTAAGAAACAAATAGCTCACAGGTATTATTGACCTCTGTTTCATGGAAGCTTTAACCCTTAGGGGACAGTAATTCATAGGTAGATATAAAATATTTGAAGAAAGAAGAAAAGAGAAGTTTTCATAGACATTAAAGAGAGACCAAGGATATCTGGAAGGAGAGTATAAAAGAAAGCAAGAAGCTGATAGTTTATCAGGGGAAGAGTCTAAAAGATGGTGTGAATCCCAGAACTGCTGCCAGGTGGGTGGGTTATCCTTAATAGAACCATCCTGGTGTCGTAGTGTTCTAACTCTGCAACCAGGTGATCATTCACTCCAGCATTTCTTTTGGTGAGGATCTGGAACTCTTTCTAGTCCTGTCATGTACATCGGTCAACAGGAAGTTTCCTTTGCTTTGTCTCAGCCTCACTTATGCCATGTGAACTTGTCTCTTAGCAGTGCTTAATTCAGTAGCAAGTTCAAGACAGGGAGATGAGACTTTGGATATTCACTGGGCCGAAGAGGGCTCTGTTTACCACATTTATACGGTATTCAGCAATTATTCCTTCAAATATCATTTTTCTGCAACTCTTTCTCCTCTCCTTTGGGATATCTAATTACCCATTTTTAGGTCACCTGAAGTGTTCTCACATCCACTGACACTCTTTTTTTTTTTCCCCAGTCTTTTCCCCCTTCTTTTTCATTTCAGATAGTTTTTATTATTATGTGATTAAATTCACTAGTCTTACTGCAATGGCTAATCTGCTCTTAATTGTATCTAGTGTATTTTTCATCTCAGACATATTTTCCTCTGGAATTTTATTTAGGACTTTTTTATACCTCCCATATTTCTCCTTTCGTGCTTTCCTCTACCTTCTCAAATAGATATATAACTGTTTTAATGTTACTGTCCACTAATTCTATCAACTTTGTGATTTCTGGTTTTTTTCCATGGATTACTTTTTCTCTACATTATGAATTATACTTTCCTGCTTCTTGGCTTGCTTGTAGGTTTTAAGAGGATGCTAGACACTGTGAGTTTGATAGGATTCTAGACCTTATTTCTGTGCTGAATATCTTTGTTTTCTTCTAAATATTCTTCAGCTTTGTTCTGGGATGCAGTTAAATTATTTGATAATAATTTGCTCCTTTTGAAGCCTACTTTAAAGCATAGTTTGGTGGAACCAGAACAGCTTTTAGTCTAGGTAGAATTTTTCCACTAGTGAGACAGTACTGTTCTGAGTATCCTACCTGATTCAACAGTTTTGCACTCTGGTTAGTAGAAACACAAACTATCCATGGCCTTGAGTGAATTCTGGGTGTTGTTCTACTTTCTCCTTTCCAGTGGTTCTTTCCTTAGCCTTGGGTAGTCTCCTCATACATGTGTGTTGATCAGTATTCTGATAAAGATTCAAGGAATATTCTCTACAAATCTCTGAAGTCCTCTCTTTGTATAGTTTTTATTTTCTTGGATATTCTGCCCTGTCAATTCTAGCTGCCCTGCCCTCTCTGAATTCTCATCTTTGTCAAGAAGAGCTAAATTTAACTATGAGCTAAATTTAATAATCATATTTTTGTTTTAAAAAATAATATTTGGCAGGAATCTAGAAAATAAATTGGAAGGGATAGGACTATTAAGGAGTCATTAAAAACTATGAAGGCCTTGATCAAGACCATGAGAGTAGAGAGGAAGGAGGTCATGGATTCAAGAGCTATTTAGGAAGGAAAATAGATGAGACTTGGTTATCAATTAGTTATTAGCACTGAAGGGAAAAGAGAAACACATATTGGCTCCTAGGCTCCTGGCCTGTGTAAATAGGTGAGAGTTTGAACTATTCATCAAAATAGGAAATACAGGAGGAGAAAAACCAAACTGAGTAGAAAACAAGGGTGGAATGACGAGTTTAGTTTTCTACACCCTAAGTTTCAAATGCGTGTGGGATATGGAAGGGGGCATATATAATCAGTACTTTGGTTCAATTCAATTTAATATTCACTGAATACCTACCATATGCCAGGAACTTTGCTAGGAAGAGAAGGGTGAATAAGATACAGTACCTTCCATAGGTGGGGAACACAGAGAACTGGGCTACATATATAAGTTTGGCCTATAGTAATATTTTATTTTATCTAACAACCAAACCTGAAAATGCTAAATAACAGCTGTAAGTGTAAAGTAAGGAAAATCAATGAAATAAAGATTTTTATTCTTTTCTCCATAAATAAGGCCCCCAGTCCATTTTCAGAGACATGTGACCCTCACTTAATACAACATTCAGGCTGGCTCTGACTCTCAGCCAAACTAATTTTCTGCTTCTGCTTCAAAGCAGGAGATTAGAAGCAGGGAGGGAACTGCTAAAGGCAGTTATATTTTCAGTCGTGTGAAGTCATCACTGACAGCTTGACAAGAAGGATGGGAAAACAAAATAGAGAAAGCACATCTAAACCCAGGAATCTAGGTCCTACACATACCTCTGTGTTTACTTCTGTATTGAAACCCAAGACAAAGATGATTGTTTACAGTGATGTCTCTCAGTCAACAAGAAGAATTTTCATTATGCCAATTCATTTTATACAACATCTGTTGCATACAAAATAAACATTTAACAGATTTTATTATGTCGTTTCTTACAAATGTTTTGTGGTCTCATTAAAACCCAAAGATATATTTTCTACACTACCATAACGAGGAATATTGGTTAATATTTGTCCAGACTCCAGTAGTAAGTTTCACTAATAAAAAGGCAAATTCAGTGCTCAAGTAGAACAGTAAAGTCTTTTGGTAAAAAAGAGTAGATTACATATTCATTAATCCATTCTATTTTCGGTCCATCTCCAATTCCCTTGGTCATTATTGACCATGACCAATGGACAAGACCTGACTGAAAAACTGGTCATGGTCATTTCATGCCTTCAAATTTACAATTAGCTCCTTTATATCTGTATCTATTTGTCCTTGTATTCCAAAAAGTTCAATTTATGTTGAAAATGCAAGTAAATGATAAGGGCCTTTACTAGGAATGTAAACTTGGCAGAAGAAAAGAGAGCTAAGCTTGGCAAAGGTGTGCATCATTTCTAAATATCTAAGATTGATTAAAGGCTGGGTCTATCAAAGAGTCTTCAACCTATGTCTGTTGAGAATTCCTCCAGTACAGATGGTCCTTGACTTATGATGGTTCAACATGACCTTTTGGACTTTGTGAAGGTGCAAAATCCATACATGTTCAGTAGAAAACTATTTTTCAAGTTTTGAATTTTGATCTTCTCCTGGTCTAGGGAAATTTGCTCTGATAGCCTCTCATGATGCTGGGCAGTGGCAGCAAGCACAGCTCCCATTCTGTCACCTTTATTATAAAGTAAGCTTTGTGTTAGATGGTTTTGCCCAACTCTAGGCTAACATAAATGTTCTGAGCACATTTAAGGTAGACTAGGCTAAGCTACGATATTCGGTAGGTTAAACGTATTAAGTATATTTTCAACTTACGATATTTTCAACTTACTATGGTTTTATCAGGATATAACTCCATGGGAAGTCAAGAAAGCTCAAATCGATAGAGAAGGAGTTGAGAGAAATTTACACACACTGTTTATGGGAAATCAAGAGAATATGTAGATCTTGCCTTATTTAAAAATTAGTATATGCACGTATACAAACAACATAGGAATTTAAAAAATGTTTAACAATGTAACAGGCAAACACAGAAAAAGGTAACAGATAAAGGTTTCTTTTCTGAATAAAATATGAGATATACCTGTACATTTTGGAAAAAAATATTCTACTGTGTTAAAATATTTAAAAATGAAAAGATACTATAATATAAAAGTTAAAATATAAGATACAGAAGCTATTTTTTTCTGACTAATTACTAGCTTCAAAGAGTTAGCTGAATTAAGGGAACATTTTAAGGACACTTGATATATGAAAGGAGATTAAAACACTGCATTAGGGACTTCCCTGGTGGCGCAGTTGTTAAGAATCCACCTGCCAATGCAGGGGACACGGGTTTGAGCCCTGGTCCAGGAAGATCCGACATGCCGCGGAGCAATTAAGCCCGTGCACCACAACTACTGAGCCTGTACTCTAGAGCCCGCAAGCCACAACTACTAAGCCCGTGTGCCACAACTACTGAAGCCTGTGTGCCTAGAGCCCGTGCTCTACAACGAGAAGCCACCATAATGAGAAGCCTGCACACCGCAAAGAAGAGCAGCAACCCACTCTCCGCAACTAGAGAAACCCCACGCACAGCAAGAAAGACCCAATGCAGCCAAAAATAAAAATTAATTAATTAATTAAAAAAAACAAAAACAAACAAACACTGCATTAGAAGCAAAGAGGAGAAGAATTGAAGCTTTAGAATACTCAGTGATGGTTAATGCAAACTTAGAGGAATCCTGCTCAGGTTCTAAAGAAGGAGGCAAAGAGACTAAAAGAGATGCAAAAGAAAATGATACATATGGAGGAATGAAAATATACATCCTAGGTATAAAACTAAGAGTTTTTAGAAAAAAAAGAGAAAAATAAATGAAATTGGTGGAAGAATCTAATATTCAATATAAGAAAATACTCCTGATCCAAGGAAATGCCAGGGGGACCACAGAATACAGACAAAATAAATTAAAAGAGAATAATATCTAGAGTTCAAAGGCATCACATCCTCATCTCCCTTACTTTCCCTACTCTAGAAGGACACCAGGGCTCACCAGTGTCTTGAATTAAATCTAACCAAATTTTGAAGAATGGTTAATTCCCTTGATAATTAAAATATTTCAGAACATGTGCAGAGAAAGACAACCTTGGGATTCTGTTTATGATGTCAGCATAACATTACCATAAAACCTGACAATGGAGCCTGATAAGTCATGTAAAAAGACACTAAGTAAAATATTAGCAAATTGAATTGAGCAATCCATTAAAAAATAATGTAACATGACCAAGTGAGATTCACAGTAACAATGTGAGAATGGCTCCATATTGGGAGAACTGTTGGTATATTGCATCCTATTAATACATGAAAGAGGAAAAATCATACGATCATCTCCAAAGATACCAAAATACATTTGAGAATATTAACATTATTTCTAAACTTAAAGTTGAATAAAGTAGGATAGTCCTATTTCTTAGCATGATAATTACACACACATACATAACCCATGTACACACAAAAACAAACACAAATATATATAAAACATACATGTGAATATATGCAGACACACATTGTCTTTAAAGGTAAGAAACCTGATGCACTCCAATTAACAAGGGAACAAATGATGGTGTCTTCTATTATAGCCATTAACAGTCTTTAGAATTACTGGTTAATAAAACGAAAAAACGTAATAGGTAAAATCTTTAAAAAGAAAAAAGCAGGCTTCCCTGGTGGCACGATGGTTAAGAATCCACCTGCCAATGCAGGGGACACGGGTTCGAGCCCTGGTCCAGGAAGATCCCACATGCCGCAGAGCAGCTGGGCCCGTGAGCCACAACTGCTGAGCCTGCGCTCTGGAGCCCGTGAGCCACAACTACTGAGCCCACGAGCCACAAGTGCTGAGCCCACATGCTACAATTACTGAATCCCGCATGCCTGGAGCCCATGCTCCACAACAGGAGAGGTCACCACAATGAGAAGCCCACGCACTGCAACGAAGAGTGTCCCCCACTCGCTGCGACTAGAGAAAGCCCGCACGTAGCAACAAAGATCCAATGCAGCCAAAAATAAATAAATAAATAATTTTTTAAAAAAAGAAAAAAGCAAAATCATCATTAATCAACAGGTTCGGATTAAATTACTCATGAAAATAAAACTACTGTAATAAAAATTCAGTAATATGTTGGGAAACAAAATTAACTTAAAATAAGATATAAATATAACTAAAATGTCTGCTGATGAATAAATGAAGTGTGAGATATGCACAGAATGGAATATCATTCAGCCTTAAAAAAGAAAGAAATCCTGCACTATGCAACAACATAGCATAACATCCTCAAGATTCATCCAAGTGAAATAAGCCAGACACAGAACACTAGAAAATAAGCCAGACAAGTCCTGCATAATTCCACTTATATGAGATATCAAATAGTCAAACTTATAGAATCAGGAAGTAGAAACGGTGGTTACCAGGGGCTGGGAAGAGGGGAAAGTGGGGACTAGCTAATCAATGAGTATAAAGTCTCAATTATGCAAGATGATTAATTTCTAGAGCTCTGCTGTATACCATTGTGCCTAAAGTTAATAGTACTGCATGGAACACTTAAAATTTGTTAAGTGGGTAGATCTTATGTTACATGTTTTTACCAAAATAAAAATTTTTTTTCAAGTATAAAAGTCTAGAAATAGCTAACCAGTCAGAAAATTTAACATTTAAATTTAAAACTTGTAATACCCAACAGAGGATAAATAACATATCTTTTTATGCATACAAAACCAAATACTGCAAAGAAGTCAATGTTTTAAAAATGTATACATTTAAAATGATCTAAATAAAATGCCAGTTTATATCTTTGTTTCTTTGACTCAGATAATCTGATTCTTAACTTTTATCGGAGAGCAAAAATGCAGGGATAGGATATATCTGAAAAATAAAACTAAGATGTTTGTGTTATTAAAAAATTAAATACCAAAATGCTACTCTGAAGTTTACCTCTTTAAGTCTATCTGAGCTTAATTATCAAATGTAGAATTAGAATTCAGACACTGTTGTTTTGTATACGTTCTACATATTAGCCAAAGGACTACATGGGAAAAAGAAGGGCATGATTTTATTTCATTACAATAAGGAAGAGTTTATAATCTTCTTATGCCTTCATTTTCACATGTAAATATTTGCTTTTTTCTCAAGCTCAGCAACAGATGTTAACGTTCCTCTCTGTTATGCCAGCTTAGTCTATCTGGAGAGAAGATTGCTTTACTTGTACTTAATCAGGTACCAGAATTCTAAGGAAATCAAGTTATATTTCATCCTAGTAAAAGTTTTTATTCTCTCCTTCCTTTGACATTCAAAAGTGTCAACCAACACCTTCGAATGTTACTGCAGATAGACAGCCAGAGAAGGATGTATTATATTTGTGATATCATCTTCCAGGTGTCTAGGAGTCACACATGATACTTTCTCTCAAAGTAAATGCATGTGTGGCTGAATTTTACAGTTATTACATACCTAGTATGTTTTCCTTGATATTATGTCACCTTTTAAATTTTATTCCATCTAATTTTAGACTGAGTTGAGAAAGAAAAATAAACCTTGGCTGTCTGGAAATGCAAAGAATACATGTGAAGCAATATCACGGTATTGCATTAGTTGTGAAAGCATGTAAAATATTTGATTTTACGAGTGGAGTTTTACTGTTATTTTTTAGAATAGAAGAATAAGCAAAAATGACAATTTTCTTCCTTGGGGTAAATAATACACCCTTAGATTTTAAAAACAAGTGGACAAGCATTTACTCATTTTGTTCTCTCACCCATCTTTTAATGTAAAGTATCATTATTTCATTGTACATTTAAAGAGAAAATTAGCAAAAAATCAACTGAATTTATGAAAATCTCATAGATAGTAATGAAATATTTTATATATATCTTTTATAGTCCAAATCCAGTGGTTTTCACATTCAAAAATGATGCTTGATCAGCAATATGGAAAGAGAAGTTTAGGGAGTGTATTCCCATATTCCAGATGACTAAGGGAGTGTCTATCACATGTTTAATTATTGGCAACTGGACTTTTGTCATAAATAGAGAAATTAGGTGCAGGCTTTCCACACCAGAGGGTGGGTATATTGATGTATAATATTGTTTTGCAACAGTTTTCCTGGGACGAATTGAGACACAAGTGGCCATCCAGGCTTACAGGTTGTAGCTAAGCTGTTCAAATTATTTTTAGCAATAGAATCATGTTTCTGTGATGTTCTAATGTCTCCATTTTGATTACAAGAAATTTGGTTATCTCTCATATTTTCATTTTGTATAATCAGAAAGTATTTCCTTAATTTTAAGATAATATTAATAAATTTGATAGTATTAATAAATAAATGACAAAAATGTTTTGCCCAACAATCCACTTCAATTAATCTGAAAAGTAAAATAGTAAAATATGATAATATACCAATAAAAATACTTATAAAAGTATCTTGTTTTTCTAGTGTAGGCTTAGATTATCTTTTTGAAGATAGTAGGGAAAATACTTGCAATTATATATTATTTTAGTCTTTTATTATATTGCCAATTCTTTCTGCTCAATTTCTGCCTTGGTATCATTTAATGTTCTTTCAGATTAAATATGTTAGTATATTTAAGATAACTTAGTATAGTGCATTGCATATAATAATTGCTCGTTAAATGTTAGCTGTGTTAGTAATACTTATTATTTATTTTCCAGCCACCCTTTCCCATTCTGTAGTAGACTTATACATTCTGTTTTCTACTTTAAGTACATAAATTCCTGCCCTTTTGGTCTCCCTTTATTCAAATGTCAAATGAAAATTACATATCTACTGAAGGAATGCCACGACAATAGTCACATCTCTTGCTCCAAATGAGTTAAAACTGTAGATTTTTAGGGTTGTTTCTCTCAAAGGCTTCCCTTAGGACCTGTCTTCAAGTATTTGAAGATAATCAGAATCAATTGAATTACAGAAAAATCACCGATCCTGCGTTGTATTGTCATTATTTGCTATGAATGCAGTCCTATTGATTTTTTGGTACTCACGTCTTGTGGATTTTACAAGTCTGCATTTCCCCAAACATCAGTCACAGGTAGCGTTTGTCTAATGGCACAAAAATAGCTTGAAGTTGGGGGGAATAAAAAGAATAGAATCATTGCTGACCCCTCTTTAGGTGGTCCACATTTTATTATGTTATTATTATCTTTGTGATCATCATGACTATGTATTCAACAATGTTTCTATACGTTCCTAACTGCCATCTTAGGAGATTTTTGCTTTCCTAGGCTTAGTTGTCACATCACAAGTTAAATCACTCTTTTTTATATGTACCAGGTAGAAGTTCAGTACACAAATTAGGGGCCAGGACCAGAGCTAAGAACAAATGAATAAGTCTCTCAACACCGTATACAGAGCAGACAGCTGGTTAGGAGCAGTCGGGACATGACAGCTCCTAGCTAAGCCTCACTAGGAAGAAGCCAAATCGCTCTGCTTCCTCAAACATTCCTCAAGCTCTTCCCTGCCTCCAATCAATCTAAGAAGAGAACTGAGCTAGCTTAATGAGAATGAAGGATACATTTCTACCATAATTCGCCTTGGTTTAACAGGAATGAATATGAGTTATCATTTCCAAAACCAAGTGAGGGAAGCACCAAGGGAATCCTGGTTAAACATCCAGAGATCTCACGGAAGAGAATCCTGGCATCTCATTCCTTGACGGCCCTTCCTTGTGCTGAAGTACCGGCAGACATATTCTAGGACTGTTGTTGAAGGAAAAGTCTTTCCTGTGGGTGACTGAGATTGTGTGCCTGTGGTTGGCAGGAGGGTGGGTGACAACAAAGCTTGAAGGGAATTTGGTGTAGTGTGACTGAAAGGAAGATGGGAAACCATTCCCACCACTTTCTAATTCCTTGAACGCCTCTCTTAAGATGTGGAAACATTTCCAGAAGTCTTCCTTGTTCCATGAGGAGAGGACGGAAGTTAGAAAAAATGACAGGAGCTGTGGGATAGCCCAGTGTTGGACAAACCAACAAGATTCTCAACTTGGAGTTGGAGCTAGAGGTTTGAATACTTGAACAAGGCAGATGGGAGGTCCAATTTCCTTTCTAAGGTGGTCTTCAGTGGTGAAGGGGGCCCTAAACCAAGCTCATCATTTCACATTGGACCAGTATGCATCACAACGATGCTGGGAGCACATTACCACCAGAAGAGGCAGCCATCAGATCAGGATTCTGCCACATCCCCTGGCCCTACTTCCCATCCTGGACATCTGAGAGCTAGGGCTGGGCCTGGAAGAGCCAGCATCCCCAATCTGCTGACCTCCCATGAAGCCTGCATCATGGCTCTAGCCTGGGGGGAAGGGACGTATGAATCCTGAAGATCATAGTTTTAAAGAAAAATGGGATTGAGTCTTAGGAACAGAAAATAAGGCCTACTAAGTTGTTTCTATGTGACTTTTAGGTGATGAAGGAAATTTAGCTGCGGCCCCTTCTCTTTTAGTGTTGGGTAAGTGGGAGGGATGTCAGGCTGGGGCTGAGAGGAGATCGCTTAAGGCTTAAAATAGCTCAAAAGTAGGAGGTATTCAACACCTCCAGTCTAGAAAGTTCAGTCTACCTCATCAATGTCGTACTAGAGAGTGTCAAAAAGAACAATAACCTGTCTGAGAAGACAATATATGCCATTGACATAAATTCATTTGTGCTATTTCAAAACTGCCCAAACAGGGGGAGTATACACTGATAGGAAAGTAGAGATAGATAGGAGAACAGATATATTTTTAAGCTCATTTCAGTTGTAAAATATATTTTAAAGCCAAATTCTAGTGTATCACTTGAAAGAATTCTAATTACTACTTTGTAACTGTTCCTTGACTTATAGTAATCTGTTGAGACTGAAAACAAGGAGGGAAGCTTCTTACAAAATTCAAAACCAATAATGTGTCATCATGGAGTTTTTGCTACTAATGAATGTAGAAGTACCATATTTTATTTTGTAAGTTGCAGTAAATATGGTTGTGACATACAGTAGAATATATGAGTGCATACTGTAGAAGTACTGTTGTTGTCCTTTCATGTATGATAAGGAAGAAACTCTTTGCACATATGTAATTTTGCCTGACCACTAGATTATCCCAGGAGCACAGTGGCTAAGGGATGAAACTTGGTAAAGGAGAGCTGTGGAAAGTGCAACCAATAAACAAACCCAAGCTGTAGCATGGTTCTATAAACTGTAGCTGCCATGCTGAGTGAGTAATTATGGTATTGCACAAGTGATAAATAATGCCGTGCTATCTTCACTGGGAAAATGAAGTATTTCTTGCCCCTCAAATTGGTAAAGGTGAAACTTGCTTTCTGGGCCCAATCTGTTAGAAGGGAAATAATCTGACAAGATAATTCTTCTTAAAGGCCTACATATTTGTCTCTATGGCCTGAAAATATTTAGTTTATAAATTTTACCCACTTTCCTTGTGGTGTAGTGAGGTGGAAAATTAAGGCCTAATGGAGATTCAAACAAAGATGTTTTTAAAAGATCAGAATCTCAGAATAATCTTGATTATGATTGGTATGCTTATTTAGTTAGTTTCATTGCATTAATGAAAATTACTTTTTAAAGTTTCACTTAAAGGGGAACAAATAATGGATTATTATTTGAGCATGCTGTGGAAGTCTAAATACAAAATAGTGCAAAATTTGTGTACAAACTGTTTGTATATGTTATTTCCTTGCACGGTGAAGAGTCACCGAAGCTACTAGTAAGTCTAAGCTAACACCACACATTAATATTATATTTGTTGAAATAACATTGTACGATAATTTTGCTCCCATCTTATTTCCATATGTGATTAGTAGAATTATATGTAACTCATCTAAGTTGGGCTACCTCTCATCTAAGGCAGCATTAAATCAGCATCCCACCCAAAAAGGCATCAAGCTCTAAACAGAGACTCAAGATGAATACAGACATTTACGAAAGATGTTTTGAGGAAGCAGCAATGAGGCGATTCATAACATGGCCCAGAGAGCACAACATGCTTAGATAGCTCTTCCTCTCCTCAAAGTCTTACCTCAGGTAGCCACAGCTCATATTGTTCTTCTCCTTCTCATTTAAAACTCCTTCACATCACGTGGATTCCCTCTTGCCCTGCCTCCTCTAGGCTGTGCCTATTACTCTCCACACCCTTAAAATTCCATGCTACTAACCCAGGAGCCTCCCCACAGCACAAGTTCTTGAAACCTGAGCTCCATTTTCTTTGACTGCTCTATTGGGATCCTGAGGAAGGAGCTTCCCCTTCGATCCCAATATTTTCAACAAAATTCATAAATTTTTCTTGGAGGATTTTTCTTGAAGACTTTTTCTTCAGTTGCCCATAGAGTTCAGCACCTGTACTCTTTAACTTCTTAACTTTGTCAAGATTTTTACTATACAATCCTAGTAAATATTACGATTACAGAAAATAACTAACAGTTTTATTTAATTGTAAAACCTAAGTTGAGATAAGCCATCTACTTTGACTGAATTTGTATGGTGACAATTAAAGCAGAATGCATTTTCACTGCAATGAGATGGAAAGATAGTTAGAAGGGATCTGGAAGTCCAGAATCCTTGATCTGATACCCATGGTGGACATAAGCTTCTGAAAGAGCTACACAGTAGGGACCCAAGAGAAAAAGAATTATATTCTGTACTGTTAAAGCTTTGTCCTATATGGTTAACTTGCCCTGACCTCCTTAGTGACGTCACCTATAAATCTCAAGGACTCCTCCTGCCCTTCGGACAAAAGGCTTAGATACTATGTCCTATGCCTACGCTTAATCGAGACATTTAGGTCTTATCCAACGCAATGATGAGAAAGGGCCAGTAACAATAACTTTAAGAAAAGAGACTGCTAAGGGAAGAAGAACTCTTCTCCCTAAAGCTGAGAACGCTCAACTTATGTCCACTGCGAGAATCCTTCCCAGTCCTGTAAGGTCTTGGTTAGTGTGCTTGGGGGAAGTTGGCTGTAGTCCCAGCATAAAATTACATTGGGACAAATACTTGTTCTCTTCCACTGAACTCCACGTTGATATTCCAATTTTTTGTCTTTGCCTAATAGCATCTTACTTCTCCTCTTGGTGTAGTTGGAATATTGAGTTTACACTATACATTAAAATGTGTGACATAATTATAGCTATGTCCTAAAAGAACTTCATCATTAATAAATTTCAACTCAGATGTTAGGTAGCCAAAAAAATTTTCCAGTGATACTCTGCAGCCTTTTTGTAAGTGACCAAGAATACTCATATCCCAACTGATATAAATTTTATAGTTATGCATTCTTTTTCTGAAAATTCAGTGTTACGCATTTTTTCTTGGAAAGTAAAATTTACAACCTCAGTCCATGAAAATCAAATAAACTAATTTAATATGGGAATTCCTATCATCAAACACTTTTAAAGCCTTGTATTAGTAAACTTATTTGAGATAATAACTCAGATTATATACTAAAATTAATCTAAATTCTCATGGACATCATCATACTATCAAAATCACACTGACACAGGGTCTCATAGAAATAGAAACTTGATATCAGAAGGTTAATAATTTCTGGACATATTATTATGATAAAAAGGCAAGCTGTGTATTAGACACAAATAAGGAATTTTGAGTGCTGGAGATTGTAAATCTAAATTTATGTCAAATATAACTACCTCTTACTGGAAGACAATTCTTCATGTGTTTCTCACATTTCTGCATCCCTTTCAAGCAGAGATACTGACTGTCCTTTGTTTAGATTATCTCATCAAGGATGTTTGCATAGTGAACAACCTTGGAAAACAATGTGTACCTCCAGAGCAAAGGCCAAATTTGCCTACAGCCATGAAGATCATGACAGTTATCTCCCTGTCAAACAAAGGCAGGTGTATCTACTTCCCATTATAAAACATAGGGGGTCTCTAAACTCAGGGTTTCTCCCCTGTAATACAACCCATTTTGTAGGCATGTTACCTGACCCTCTCCATATTGATTTGTGTGAATTGGGTCTTAAAGAAGTGATGTCAGAGTATCAGCACTTTTTGTAGCTGTTATCATGAGACAACTGTCTCAATTTCTGCCATTATCCATGAAGCTATGGCTGGATAACTTGCAAGTAAGATAAACACTCAGACCCTGCCTAGTTCTAGATACACTTCATACTGAAAATTGTGTAAACAGATGTCATCCATCAAAGCTGGGCCAAGTTTCCTCTCAAGGGCTTTCCTAGATCTAAGGATCTTTTCCATTGGATTTAAATTTGATTATTAACAAACTTTCTAAGAGAAATTACTGAAAAGAATTGTATTCCTGAGTAGTTTGTAATGCTCAAAATCAACTAATTTGTTCAGCTTTTATAAAATGAGGAAGTGTTTCTATACACTAGCCATGCAAAATTGCTCGTGTTTCCTTTTTAGCGACAATTTTATCTCGAATTTGAAATCAGAGTTTGATCCTTACTATAGAAATCTGACTTGAAGATTTTTCATAACAATCCACTAAATTTACTTGGAGATAAAATAAACTTCAAGAATTGGTAAAAAAAAAAAAAAAAAAAAAGAGTTTTCTTCCTTTATTTTAATGTGAGAATTACATGTTGCCTAAAAAGTCACTTTTGATTTTATAGCCCACTGTATAGGAGAAGGTTGTAAAGTGTGCGGGGGTATTTGGGAGTGGTTATTTTGTAGGGGGAGCAACTTCTACAGCCCTCAAAGCTGTTTAGCAATTCCTCCATTTCCCTCTATTTGACTTCCTGTGTAGTCTTCAAAGCAAATGTTCTAAATATTTTTAACTCTCTCAAGTCTTAATTACACTTCCTTTTTATTCTGAGCAGGTGAGCCTTCTGACTACATCACTCTTTTACAGACAACATTGAGTCCTGCAGCCTTGCTTTTTATCCAAACATTTGTTCTGTGCCCTCTCACATAGCTCCTTTGCCTCCCTATTTTCTCAGGGGAGGAAATATTCCTCCAATTTCCATGCCTGAACCTTTCTTGCCTTCCTCCTCCCCCCAGATCTCAATCCATAAAAGTTTTACAGGATATTGAAAAGTCAGTCTTTATTTTCTCTCTTTTGTCACATTCTCACGGAGGTACTAAATCACTTCTGCCAAATAGTTTCAAAGTTATGAAGCTGCTTTGGCCATCATTAGCCCATTATTCGCTCCCAGGTTAGATAAGAATACAATTTAGTATTAAGTTTTGCAAGACTAGGATGAAGATTTCTTTAAAGAGAGCAGTTAGCATATTAATATGGAGAAGTACAGAATGCTAGAGAGTAACATGGAGGGAATAGGGGTGCTTCCCTTCACTTCAATCCAAGTGTAACATTCAAGGTCCCACTAGGAAAACTGAAGTGCTAATTAATAACATTCTAATAAGGGGACAATTTAAAAAGTTGTGGGAAAGCAAAAATGGAACAGGAAACAATCTGGAACAAGCAACAAAGGGGAATTATTCCCATCTCTAAGCCTAAAGGGAAAACAGAAACAGTAGTTCTCAGAACTCAGAAGAACTGGAGTTCCATAGCTGTAGGAGAGGGCCTCCAGGAGGAGGTGTGCCTTCAGGAAATGAGCAGAGCCCCTGCCAACCTGTAGCCTGGCAAGGGTGGGGCAAGGAGAACAAGTCCCACAGCTTCCATTCCTCCTCTGGACCTAACCTAACCAGAAGCCAGAGGAAGAGAAGCTGGGGCCAACCATCCCAGGGTACACAGAGCAGGCTGGAGATGGCTGGAGAATAGACATGAAGGGGCAAAGGAAAACATAGAAAGTATCAACTAAGAGGCCCTTTTGGAAGAATACAGAGCAGGCTAATTATATTTGCTAATTATCATTGCTAATGATATATATATATATATATATTTACTAATTATCATTATTACTATTACTATTAGTGGATGATAGGTAGGGATTTTTACCTAATTCTTGCATTAAAAAGTCTAAAGATTAGAGACTAGCTTGACCGGAAAGTGAGGAAAGATAACTAGGAGTGAGATGCTTCAACTTCACCAGAAGTCAAGGCAAAAGCTTAGCATGTTTACTGTGTGCTAGATGTAGACCTCATAAAAGAAACCTAAGAGAATCTATCTTTACTAAAAGAGATTTTACCCAAGAATATCATCATAGATGACCTTAACTGAGTGTTGGATCTCTGGAAGCTAAGACTTGAGGCCAAAGTCATAAGCATCCTGCCCAATATGGAGGCTGGGGATGGGAGTGGAGTCTGGGAGTAGGGTGAAATCAGCACTGAGCTTTCAAGGAATCTAAGTGGCCCATGGTAGAGTCAGCTTTGGACATTTGCTTCAACCAGCAGGTACCATTGTCTGATGTCAATACTCTGGTTATGCAAAAACCATCTTTTCCCTTTCTTCCAATTTCATTCCCTAGACCTATGCAGCAGCTAGTGAGTGGGGTATAAGAAGAGACAGGAGAGAGAGAAGTTGACTCCACCCCACTTTCCCCCTAAATGATTCCCAGCTCATGTAGGAATGAGTGGTGGAATAAGAATTTTATATTAGCTGGTTTTGGATTTAACAGATTGGACTGGAATATTTAATCTTTCAGAAATGAGAATGTAATTTAAGGCCTGAGTGTGAAAAAGGAAGCTATACTATCTTTGTGAGATTTCATCCAGGAATGACGTGGAATAAATCCACAGAGTTTGTTCAAAGACAGTGGTATGGGAAGAGAAATCCATTTTGTAATATCCTCCATTAGAAATCCAAACCTTCAGTAAATTATAACATTTACAACAATTGTAAATTTACATTCCTTTCCCCCTGGGTTCCCACATTCTGCCTGTTAACATGATTCAGTCTCCCACATTCTAAAAGTCTTCTCGACTCTTGATATTGCTAATTCCTCTAGCCATGTTTCAGCTCCTTCTCTTCTTTGCCAAATACTTGAAGTGGTAGCTTTTGGTGCTATTCACTCTCCTGACTTTATCTTTTTAATTATTTTGATTTACTTCTATTAGTATTTTAAGCTCTAATTAACTTTTGGAGTTACTTCTATATGAACATTATCAGTGATCTGCTATTAAAAAAAAATGCATTTAGTAGATCACCCAAAGATCTCCTTTCTGGAGGACCCTGAACTGCATTGCTCAAGATTGTGATTCTAAGGCTGCTGTACTACATTTTGATAATTGCAGAAGTCCCCTTCATCAAATGATAGGCCTTCTGGAATGATTCACCAAGTCTCTTCTCTTTTGTCTCAATTGTTAAAAATTGCTTATATGTGGAATCTAAAATAATGGTACAAATGAACTTATTTACAAAACAGAAATAGTCACAGATGTAGAAAACAAACTTATGGTTACCAGGGGGAAAAAGGGGTGGGGAAGGATAAATTTGGAGATTGGGACTGACATATACACACTACTCTATACAGAAGAGATAACTAGTAAGGACCTACTGTTTAGCACAAGGAACTCTTCTCAATACTCTGTAATGACATGTATGGGAAAAGAATCTAAAAAAGAGTGGATATCTATATCTGTATAACTGATTCACTTTACTGTACAGCAGAAATTAACACAACATTGTAAATCAACTATACTCCAATAAAAATTTTTTAAAAATCTTTATCTTTTTATTACGTATTTTTCTGAGATTTTTTTTCTTAAATTTTTGGTTTTCTAAGTTCTTTTCCTTCTTGTCCTTATTTCTTCAATTATTTTTCTTTATGTCATAACATTAAAAAAATTATACATGCATTTTAAAAATAAAGAACCGGGCTTCCCTGGTGGTGCAGTGGTTGAGAGTCCGCCTGCCGATGCAGGGGACATGGGTTCGTGCCCCGGTCTGGGAAGATCCCACACGCCGCGGAGCGGCTGGGCCCGTGAGCCATGGCCGCTGAGCCTGCGCGTCCGGAGCCTGTGCTCCGCAACGGGAGAGGCCACAAGAGTGAGAGGCCCGCGTACCGCAAAAAATAAAATAAAATAAAATAAAGAACCAAGTAGTAATAAAATTAAAAATAAAAAAAATTTTTCATCGTCTAATCCTGTTATGCTCTTCGAAGGTAATATTAATTCTCATCGCTATTTTTCTGGTATTTATTACCATCTGTCTAACTAAAATAAATTGTTGTGACAGCTTGATTTATTTATTTTAAAATTACATATTGTCTTCCTCCACTTGTAGATTAGTAATATAATTACTACTAATAAACAAATATTAAATAGTATCACAATATTCAAGTAAATCAATAAATCAGTATTAACATAATTTGGACTAGCAAATATTACTTAATGTGAAGTCAATTAGCATATCATTTCCTTTATAATTCAGTACAACTTCTGATTTTTCTAGAGATAGAAATTTTACATTTTGCTTTGTCTTTCTTTTCATTTTTTAAAATATACTATTTTAATTACCAGCCAACCCTTGTCATACTTCAAATGATTAAGCAGTCATTTTTCTATGATCTCTCCTGCATTTGATGTCCCACAATCATTTTTACCTTTAATAGTAATTATTTTCTTTTATTTTAAAATTATTTTTATCTTTCATTTTCAAATTTGTATATATGATTCACCTACATTATTAAATTGAAGTTATTTAAGAGAAGAATCATATCTTGCTCATCTTTGCACTCGTCACAATGTTTACAAGATGCATGTTATTTTAATTTAAGTAAGTTAGTTGATTTTAAAAAGTACATGCTATGTACGCAAAGAAACGTGTCAACCTAAAAATAATTGGTGATTTATTTCATCAAGTTGCTTACACAATAAATACTAGTATTTTAAAATTTGCTGTTCTATTGTAAATAATAAATGCTCTTTAGTGCCTACAAATATAAAGACATCCATAATAAAAATGCAGTTATCAGGGCTATAAGGAAATTCAATATGAAATAAAAATGAAATATGCCACTTTAAGAATAAATAAAAGAACATATGGGTAGTTATTAATAATTTGTTAGACGTAATCTTGGCTACCAATTCTCAGCATATTATCTCTGTGCATAAGTGATAATGTTTTTATTGATATAGTAAAGCATTTTTCACAACTGCTTTACAAGAAGCCCCTTAAGTACTTTATTTTTTAAAAGATAAAGTGAGTGATTTAGTTTTGAGAAAATTAATGATCATTATTCTGCAATTATTTTTGCATTTCCTATTATAAAGGGACAGTTGTGATTTAACAAAATATTTTTAACATTACTGAATTTATTCTTAGATACTGAATATGTGAGCCAATATGGACAGAAACTTAAATTCAATAAATTCTTAATTTGTTTTACTTCAGTATTTTAGTACTATTAATAACATAAATGATGACACTGAGATAAAAATTAAGTTAATATTTTTATGATGACACACACATTACCCAACATTCATCTTTATTTTATCTGTCTCTAGTTATGACATGCATGTGGTCAATATTATTGAGAACATGAATATTAAGCTACACTTAGTCATATTGCTTTCCCTTTTATACTATTTTTTAACATTTTCAGACAATTTAAAGTTATTCAGTTTGTCAACAGCATCTCTATTAATACATAAGTTGAAACCCACAAACACTTCTTATGACAATCTTTAGAAAAAAATGAGTAAAGGAGAATGAAAATGATCCATTTTTAATCACTGGTATATCTAGTTCCCCATGCTAACCTTGTTCCCCATTATTAGTACTAGAAAGAGTTAGCTGTTAACTCTTAAATCTTCTATGGTTTATCAGATCACAAGGAGTGACTAATGTTAAGCATTGGTGGCAGGGGTGGAGGTCAAAATAACCCAGAAATTTACCATCTTTGTTTCTATTTTTCCTTGCAACAATCTATCTTTAGTTTGTCAGTGATCAGATTATCCATGAGGACCTCTTGTGAGGAAAACAATACTACTTTAGTTTGGCCTGAAGGGAGCATGTTAATAAAAACTTAGTCATGGTCATTTGTGCAAAAAACTGTATAATTAAGATATCCATGGAAATTTGCCTTAATTTTTAGAGGTTATTTAGTAAGAATCAGAAAGGACAAAAAAAAAAAAAAGTGCAGAGAGCCTAGCTTTTGTTCTTAATTCCATTGGTGAACCATTTGCTTGACCAGTTTTCATTAATTTCACCATGGCAATCACCATGGGAGGAGTACTGAAGGGCTGCACATAGCTGAGGCATTAGATGTTATTTGCTTTTAAGCTACTTCGAAAAAAGGGAGCGGGTGCCATTTTAATTTAAATGCCTGTAATGTATGCAATTCCTATAGTTTGAGCCTAAATTTTCTAAATCCTAGAAAAGGGTGACAATTATAATCCTTGTTGTGTTACTGCCCGTCACTGCACTTTATACAAGCTCCCTGAAAGTATATATAGTACAATTTTTGGATGATCACAGTTATCTCTTCAATAATGAAGATGTATGGCTAATGCCTGGAAAGGTAGAAAAAAATCAGAAACATTTATCAAATGAATCTTTTGTGAGAATCTCACCTGGTGGGAAACAGGGATAGAAGGTAAGAGACCTGACTAGGATATTTAGTAACAACTGAAGCCTGGTAGACTAGAAATCTAAGGTAAGGCTTGAGTTAGGATGAATAAAATAAGGCTTAGAATGTGAAGAATAGCTAAAGGAATTGAAAGCTGGATTGTCAATTGCTACTTAAAATGATGCCACTGGCTTCTATGTGGAGAATGAAGTCCCAGAGGCAATACTTGATGTGGGGAGATAAAGTGGAAGAAATTGCAGCTGAGCAGCGGTGAGATGATATAGGCTTTGAGGAGAGAGATAAGAGGGGCAATAAGGAGAAGTAAATGTGCTTGTGATGTGCCTTGAAGGTAAAGTCGGATTTAATTCAGTGTACTCAGGGATGGGATATAGAGGGAAGAGTAGAATCAAGGATTACTCTTGCTACTGGGTGGAACAACCAGAAGAATGATGGTGTCAGAGTGGATTATCATTGGGTGGGGAAGCCTGAGACTAAAACAGATTTTGGTGGAGGTGGAATCAATAGTTATGGTGTGATTATCTTAAACTGGATAAGGGGAGAGGTCAGGTCTGTATTTCAATCTATTTTCTAATTTCTTTTTGTTTTCTTCTTGTGATTACATATGTGCCTTCTTCCTTCTCTGCTCCCCAACTCCCACTCCCTTCCCCACTGTTAGGTTACGGTCCAGCTTAACTATTGTAAATTTGTTGCTGATTTTAAAAATTAGCTCCTGGAATTATTCATCGGCACTTTTTCCCTTTTTCTAATCTACTAATCTATACATCTTCTCACTAGTTGATTTTGCCTTTTCAACATTTTTGAAATTAAATGTTTAATGCATTTTTTATTTTACTTTCTTTTCTAAGCAACAGGAACACTTAAAGCTATTTTGTATTTGTTCTCAGAGCACCGTTTTTCTGTAATCCATAAATCTTAATATGAAATATTTTCACTACCATAGTTTAAAATATCTGCAAATTGTTTTCTTTTTTAACTTGGCTTAGAGGTGTTTAATAGAGGATTTTAAAATTAACCAATTGTAAGAGTTTTATCAGTGCTTTATAATTTCATGATTCAAGTCTTACAGCATCATGTGTGTTCTTTTTCCAGTTTTGAACTTACTGTCTGATTTCAATATTACATAATACTTGAAATAAGGGTATTCTGCTTTTTACGTAATTAAATATATAAATACATATGTTTATATATTATATTCATTATTTTATTTATATTTTCCTGATCTTTATTAATATTTGGCCTATGTTTTTTCCATGGTCTTAGAAAGGGAAATTAAAGTATCTTAATATAGTTTCCTATCTTTTTCTCTCTCATTTCTCTCATTATACAGTTAATGCTTTAAGTATTTTTAAGCTATGCTACTTGGTACATAAACACTCATAAGAGATAGGCTTACATCGTAAAATATTTTTATGTCATGTACTTATTACAATGTCCATCTTCATAGTTGAAAATTTGAGTAATAAAATATTCTAAGTCTTTGCATAAATATATTCAATATTATCAACAGTATGACAGATCTAGATGTGGTAGTTTAAAAATGCACTTACTAAAATATATTATAATAGAGTCAAATTTATATAATAAATTCCTTGCTAATTTTACTCAATATTTAAATATTCAAAGTATAAGGTGTTCATAAATCACTGCACACAGTCTATTTTATGTTTACCAGTGATGTCCCACAGAGTATATGTAGACTTCTCCTTGTATCATTTCCTGCATCCAGAGTATGTGATAGTCTTAAGTAAGCATATTTGATTTAAAGATGCAAATTCTGATTGATGTACATTATCAGAAGACTAAAAACATTGAACACTCACTTCCTCTATTTTCCTGTATTGAGAATTTACTGAAGAGAGCACACACATTAATTTTTACATTATAGTACCCTGTAGGTATCAACATATTTTTCTTCAGAAAACTTAATTTTTTCCCATTATTCCTTTAGGTTCCCCCCGGGGAAAAAGTGAATCTTTATTTATATCAGCTTTTCCATTTGCCTTACATGATTTTCGGGTGTATATGTGGTTGGTGGGGGAGGTTTTCTTGGTCAAAAGAGTTTGGGAAACATTGCAGCCCTCCCACCCTTTATACACCTTCTCAGAGACATAAAATGAACATTAGCTGGCATACTTCAGGCTCTAAAAGATCTATTTTGCTGTCTTTGTAAAATTTAACACAAATTATTTTTTAAAAATATTTTTTAGCATCCCAGAGAACATACATTGGTAAGGCTACTCTGGACATATTTTTTTAAAAGCGTGTTCAGGATGCATGTATATAGCTTTTTAAAGCCTATAAAAGATCAATCTTGACTGTAAAGTCAAATAAATAGCCTGAGGTCAGGCTCCTTCTGTAATCACTGTTGTCGTCGGTACCCTCCCCCCCCCCCCACCGCGAGTGCTTCTGCTACATTGCACGTTCTGTAGAAATGTGGGCACACTGATGGTTCTATATTTCCTACTTTATACACAGCTGGAAATGCAAGCATCTCTTTTTGTGGCTTAAGTGATCGATACATTTGATTTTATGCCTATTATCTTTTTATCACCGTTTGACTTAGAACATTCCCATCATTTATGAAATTGTCTATATCACTAAGTCTTAATTGTCAACATAAAACAACTCTTGCAGGAAAATGAGCAGTGAACTTGAAATCAGAAGACAGAAATTGAGCCTCCAGCTCTGCCACTGCTCAGCCAGGTGATGCTTGGAGAGTCACAAATTACCTGACACTGCTTCCTTAAATACAAAATGGAGATAATCCTATGTATAAAATGATTTTTACAGATTTCATTATATGACCCTTTTAACGAGGAAAGAATTATCACTATGTCATTTTAGTTTCATATTAAAAGAATGACTTGAATGACTCTTGTTAGATGTGTATATTAATTAAAAAAATCAGTTGCTCACATTTTGCCTTTCCATAGAGTTAAATCTATTTCGCAAAAGATACTTCTAAAAGAAATCTAGATCTGGAATCAGAACTTGTCTTTTGTGTAGGGTAAGATTAGGATCATAGACTAAAGATATAAGAACTTGAAAAGGCATAGGAAATGAGCTTGTCTCCCAACATCCCTCCCTCACTCCTTTTGTTATTGAGGAAATGGAAGGCTGGAGAGGCTAAATGACTTGCCTGAGGTCACAAAACGCGTGAAAGACCTGGGAATTGAGTCTAGTACCTGCAACTTGCAACTCTACCATGCTTTCTTGTAACCAACCATTTTAACTATTCACAGGCGTGTAAGAGGATGGTTGCTCTGCCCCAAATCATCTCATCATTCTGCTTAGTGGCCTGAAATTACAATATTAGAAAACACGAAGCCTTTGTAAGTCTTCAAATATTCCTTAAAAAAATTCAAATATCTTTGGAGAATAATTTAGTGACTACTCATTTATATCGAATTGTCTTTTTTTTAATCGGTATTAGTCAGCCAAGGAAGCCAAGACAGCAAGAAAATGGGACAATACATTACATTTCCTGAGTGAGAGCTAGTAAGATTGAAAGAGTTATTCTTGTGCTGAAAATCTGTGGGTGGAATGAGCCTCCTTAGAACCGGGGCGGGGGGGTGGGGGGTGGGGGGCGTGAGTTAGGCTCCGCTGGGTGCAGCCCTTTTTTTCTTTCCATTTCTTATAGGCAAGACTCCAGTGTCCACGACCTTCCCTGAGCTCCAAAGGGCTGATTCAAACAGTTGCTAATCAAGGGAGAAACAGCCAAGAAACTACCTGAGGCAAGATTAAAGGGACCTAGAGAAGCTCATGGAGATTAGGAGACCACCTGAGACCCTGCACACACCCTAATCTTGTCAGCAACCCCACCCTTAAAGTATGGTCAGAAAACTCCTCATCAAGTCCTCCAGGGTTGAGGCACATAGTTTTTTGAGGCAGGAGCCTGCTGGGTCCCCCTTTGCCTGGCAAAGCAATAAAGCTATCCTTTTCTACTTCACCCAAAACTCTGTCTCTGAGATTCGACCGAGCATATGTGCAGAGAAGCCGCGTTTTAGGCATCAGAACTCGTCATAAACTATGCTTTCTTTGGCTTCATTTCTTTGCATGTTCCCCGTCTATCATATGTGCTAGGTATACTGAATACTCATTTGGAGATTCCCAAACACCGTATATCTGTTTACATCTCTGTGACTTTTTCACATTCTGTGAAACAATTCTTATCTGATTAATTTTCCTCATCATGCCAATCCCTCATACTTTAAGAACTCTAATTCAGGTTCCTTCCCTCTATAAAGCCATTAAAATATATATATATATATATATATATATATATATATTTGTTATTTATTTATTTATTTTGGCTGTGCTCGGTCTTAGTTGAAGTATGCAGACTCTTAGTTGTGGCATGCGGACTTCTTAGTTGCAGCATGCATATGGGATCTAGTTCCCTGACCAGGGATTGAACCCCAGCCTTCTGCATTGGGAGCATGAGGTCTTACCCACTGGACCACCAAGGAAGTCCCTATAAAACTATTCTTTATCAGACTTTGAACCACTAGATAAAATTAGGTTTCCTTTCCTTGGCAATACCCTTTGGTACTGAACTGCACTGCATCTCAGTTTCCTCATTTGTAAAATGAGGAAACTGATAGCATCTACTGGGTTATAAAGATTAATACATGTAAAGTGTTTAGAGGAGGTCCTGACAACTAAACATTATTTGTTATTTTTATTATTTTTATGATAGCACACACTAACATGTGTCCATTTTTCCAACTGGAACATGAATTACTTTAGGGCAAAGAATATTAAAAACAGTGTATCCCAGTAACTTGTAGTATATACATCTTGTGCCTGACATAGAGCATTCAAGAATCCTATTCTTCCTCTGATTAGATGGGTAAATTTTGTTGGGGGAATGAATATACTTTCTACCTAAGAGGTCTCTATAGTGCAATGCTGGGTACCATAGACCAACATGAGGGTCCTGAAACTCCATAAGAGGAGGTATATATTTGTCTTTGATGCAAGGGTTGCCATGCATTAACAGTGCATGCACAGGGAAACGTGATGGTATCAGGTACAAGTTGACACAACTTTTTAATTTTTCTCAGAAACAACCCTCTCTGTCAAATATGTTTTATTGGCCTCATTAAATAACTTATCCTCTTACTTGGATCAACCTTATGAAGAAAAGAAAAATTTTATGATGTAAGATTTGTATCATTTCTGGACACCAAGGGGGGAAAGTGGTGGGGAGTTGTGGTGGTGGTGTGATGAATTGGGAGATTGAGATTGACATATATACACTAATATGTATAAAATAGATAACTAATAAGAACCTGCTGTATAAAAAATAAATTTCAAAAATTAAAAATAAAATTTGTATCATTCTCCATATGTATTCAAGTCTCCAGAAGGTTAATAGTAAATTATTCTAGTGATAATGACTGAAACTCAATATTTATGGAAAATTTACACAAATTGCAGATAATAGCACAATTCTTGATGTGCTTTGTTCTGAAATGGCAGTTTTCAATAAATATTGAAATTAGGTGATAATAGCTCACATTTTGTATTATTTATCAGCATTCAGATTGCCATGAATAGGGATGCCCTTTTACACATTAACCTCCCTTCAAAGAGCTTAGAGAAAAGAGCTAATTTGAAATGCAGTATTATCTTCATACCTTTTTCATTCTTCATTATTTATTGTAGAAATGTATGTGTGTTCTTGGGGTAGTAAGGGAGTTTCACTTTTTCCCAGTAATGTCTAAAATAGCTCTGAGTTAAATTATTCTCCCTGGTACCCAATGCAAATAAGCTGACCATGCAATTTTCACGGCTGATTCTTTGAAACTTTTGAAAACTTAAGCTCTAAAGTATTTGGGATCTCAGAGAAGTAGAAATAGTAGGAACATCGTGTTTTATATACTGGCATAAAATAGACACCGAAAAACACAAAATCCCTGCCTCTGGAATTCGTTGCTTGATTATACTGCCTGAGAGAAAGATGCATGTTTCTCTTAGGCAGTATAGATGTATAGTAGAGAGGACACTGAATGCCTTCAGTATTTTAATAATAATTAGAATTTCTCCTTCAAATTCATTAGAGAAGTTTTTTGGAATAACTAGAATTTTTAAATGTTCTAAACATTTTTTAATTTTTTTAAGTTATTTAAAAATAACAGGGTTATAAAAAGTTATTTGCAAAGGGAAAGAACATTGGCCTGGTAAATATAACAGTAAGAACCTTGAACACAAATGACCAATTCCATGTTATAGACATTTAAGATACTATAGAATTTTGAAGGTGGATTTTTGTCAAAGGAAAATATTTTGAATGGATTACTTTAATGGAACTTAAGTATGAAGTGTCCTTGTTCTGGACATCTGTTTCCTGAAATATTGGTGGTAAAGATGTTGGTTGTAAACTCTAGTCTCAACAACTGTTTCTAGACAAAGTGAAAAGAGAACAAGAATGGAAGACATCTGATGGTCCCTGTTTTTAACTGTATTTTTAATGCACTTGTTTTATTGGACTTTAATCCTGTCTGCCATTTACACTAGTTCTTTCTTCAGAAGCAAAACCTGATTTTGTTATGGCCATGAAATAATCTTAGACTTCCAGATACCCCTTAGAAAGGTTTGGACTGCCCGGGGACTTCTGTGATTTTGGTGTAGTCTGTAGGACCCACTGAATGATTTCTCAGAGAAGAGAAATCTACTCAGATTAAGAGGAAATGTATTGCTGTGAAATCCTTTTTTCTCTTCAGAAGGTCAGAATGTTGTTTGTAGACTTGCAAGAGCAATACATGTCTAAGCTACCTCAGTGCGCCTCAGTGAAAGCGACACTTTTCTTTAGTGAGACCAATAATCGAGGTACTGTTTTATTACCTCGGAATTGTCATCAGGACAGTTTTAAAGCAAGAGAGGAGTACATTTTTTGACGCTCTTCCTAATTGAAAATGGAAAACATTTATAGACTATAATCAAGATTTCAGTGGGCAAGCTATGAATTATATGACAAACTGTCTTGTGAATTATTCAGAAACTATTAATGAGCTGTCTGGATTAACTGTACTAAGGTGAAATCGAATGCTCCTATTTATTTTCTTTCACCAAGTAGTTGTTCTTTAAAGAATCAAACATCTATATCAGTGATGAAACCAGAGTGTGTTTATTTTACCTGGCATCAATTCTAGTTCAGTTCAAAGTTCAATAGACACTTTGCCTTTTTTTTTTTTTCCTTTAAACAGAAAATTCAACTTTGTCCAAGGAAATGTTAAGGTTGTTTTTACATTGAAGTTCAATTTTAATACCACTCAAGTCTTGATTTAGTTTAACTAGTGTGAATCTTATGTTTTCTTTACTTAAAGGCCTTAAAAAAATCCATTTTAAGATTAGGTGCCTATTCCTCATAAGGTTTTTATGCATGAAGGCTGGTCAACACAGCGAGAGCATAAATCTCATTACTGGGAGTGGTTCAGGTCCATTGCATTAACTGGTCTCATCACAAAGCACTCTGATTTTGCTTATACACTGAATAGTAAGTGGAGGTTAGATAAAGTTTTATCTAGTGAAGCAAAAGATCTGGCCATTTCTAGTGGTTTTCTTTTACCTTTCTTTTGAGTCTTAGGACAAACCTGTTAGATACCTATCATTTTCCCCTTCAGAAAGCTGAAAGAAAAGAGGTAATGATTTGTCCAAGGTAGTCAATGTCAGAATTTACATCTGCTTTAACCACCCCTCTCATTCCCTCTTCATCTTTCCTCGCATTCTTCCCTCTTCTTTTTTGTCTCTTACCGTTAAATATGGAAGTGTGTTTTCATAGGGAAAAAAAGACATTCACTTACATATAACAGTGAGATTATGAAAATCTGGAAATTTAACATTGTCACAATACTTTTACCTACAGACTTCATTAAAATTTCACCAATCATCTTAATAATGCCCTTTGTAACACTTAAAAAAAATGGCCAGAGTCAAGCACTGCATTCAGTTTCCAAGTTTTTATGTCTCCTTACTATTGAAGAGTTCTTCAGATTTTCATTGTCTTTTGTGACATTGACATTTTTGAAAACAACAGGCCAGTTATTTTCTAGAATGTCCCTCAGTTTGGGGTGGTCTGATGTTTACTCACACTTAGATTCAGGTTATTTATTTTTGGCAGGAATACCATACAAGTGTTGATGTGTTCTTTTCAACACATCCCTTCAGAAGGCACATGATGTCAATTTGTCCTATTATTTGTAATATTAACTTTGATCACTTGGTTAAAATGGTATCTTCCAAATTTCTCTACTATAAGTCACTATTTTTCCTTTTATAATTGTCCATCTTATTGATACATTTATTAAGTACCAAGTATGTGCTAAGCCTTTTGCTTATTTCCAGGGTTTTGAAGATGGGGCACTATCTTTTGCACTCAAGTTGCTCAAAGAGTATTGGAAAATCAATATTCAAATACAAATAATAAACGAGCATGTCATATGATAATCAACAAAGAATAATGCACAGAATCTCCTGCAAAGAGAAGGAAATAATTAACACTTTGGTGGGGAGAGAAGTCAAGGAAAACAATATAGAAGCCACTTGGACACATCAAAAAAGCAGTAACAGCTTTTCAAGGTGGAGAGGGAGAATTCAGGACAAAGGGATTGCAGATGCAAAGTCACAGTGGCATGAGATAGGTTATATATAAAGACTAGAATGATTGATGCCCATGCAGTATGGTTAGAACATAGAAAAAAATGGACAGAAATAGGCTAGACAGTGTGAACGTAGCTAAGTCATGAAGATAACGATGATCATGTGTAACAAATGAGCATTAAGATCACAACTCTGTACAACAACATCTCACAGACAGGGTCACATGATAGAATTTGGGGCTGCAATTCATCATACACACAGGCACAAACATATATACATAAGTTTGGGTGAGTGTTTTTCTACTTTAAGTTGAATTAGAATGTCATTAGTTGGAGCATCCATTCTTCATGTTTGACAATTCCTCCCACTCCCTATTACATTTAGGTTCAATAACACACTTATTAGAAGAAGGGGAACCATTTAAGATTTAAGATTTTACTTAAGATTTCTAGGCAAAACCAATGGAGTAAAGGAAGAAGCAGCAAATTCCAGTCTCAGCTGAGCAAGTACTTTTAGAGAACTAATTTGTATGGGTCTAAGCTTTCACTTTGTACAATGAGGAAGTAAGACAACATGATCCAGGTTTCTCTAAAATTCTATAAAGCAGGAGGAACTCTACTAATTTAACTATATAAAAGTAAAACTAATATAGAGCATAATTATGTTATTTAATTATTTGTTTAGTTAGTTAATCTCTGTGCAACAGTGTTGAAGTTTATATTTTCCTGTTGTGCAGAATAACATTCAAAACCTTACTAATGCAAGGATTTTTCAATATCTACAACTCAATCAATGTGATACGCCACATTAACAAATTGAAGAATAAAAAATGTATGATCATTTCAATTGATGCAGAAAAAGCTTCTGATAAAATTCAATATCCATTTATGATAAAAATTTTCCAGAAAGTGGACATAGAGGTAACATACTTCAACATAATAAAGGCCATATATGACAACCCTACAGCTAACATACTCAGTAGCAAAAAGCTGAAAGCATTCCCTCTAAGACCAAGAACAAGACAAGGATATTCACTATAGCCACTTTTATTCAACATAGTTTTGGAAGTCCTAGCCATAGCAATCAGAGAAGAAAAATAAATAAAAGGAATCCAAATTGGAAAGGAAGAAGTAAAACTTCTTCCTGTGTATAAGTATCATGCAGATAACATGATACTTATACACAGAAAATCCTAAAGGCTCTATTAGAAAACTACTAGAATTCATCGGTGACTTTGGTAAAGTTGGAGGATACAAAATGACTTTACTAAAATCTATTGCATTTCTATATATTAAGAACAAACTATAAGAAAGAGAAATTAAGGAAACAGTGCCATTTACCATAGAATAAAAAAGAATAAAATACCTGGGAATAAACCTACCTAAGGAGGCAAAAGACCTATACTCAGAAAACTATAAGACACTGATGAAAGAAATTGAATAGGATACAAATAGATGGAACAATATACCATTTTCTTGAATTGGAAGAATTAATATTGTTAAAATGATCACACAACCCAAGGCAATCTACAGATTCAATGTAATCCCTATCAAAATATCAATGACATTTTTCACAGAACTAGAAAAAATTCTTTTTAATTTGTATGGAAACACAAAAGACCCTGAATGGCCAAAGCAGTCTTGAGAAAGAACAGAGGTGGAGGAATCATACTCCCTGACTTCAGGCTATATTACAAAGCTACAGTAACCAACATAGTATGGTACTGGCACAAAAACAGACACATAGATCAATGGAACAGAATAGAGAGGCCAGAAATAAACCCACACACTTATGGCCAATTAATCTATGACAAAGGAGGCACAATGGACTATACAATGGAGAAAAGACAGCCTCTTCAATAAGTGGTTATGGGAAAACTGGACAGCTACTTGTAAAAGAATGAAATTAGAACATTCTATAACACCACATACAAAAATAAACTCAAAATGGATTAAAGGCCTAAATGTAAGACCATAAAACTCCTAGAGGAAAACATAGGCAGAACACTCTTTGACATAAGTCACAGCAATATATTTTTTGATCCATCTCCTAAAGCAAAGGGAACAAAAGCAAAAATAAACAAATGGGACCTAATTAAACATAAAAGCTTTTGCACAGCAAAGGACACAATCGACAAAACAGACAACCTACTTAATGGGAGACAATATTTGCAAATGATTTGACCGATAAGGGGTCCATATCAAATATATATAAACAGTTCATAAACTCAACACCAAAGAAACAAAAAAACTGATAAAAAAATGGGCAGACGAACTGAATAGACATTTTCCCAAAGAGGAAATACAGATGATCAACAGGCACATGAAAAGATGCTCAACATTGCTAATCATCAGGGAAATGCACATCAAAACCATAAGAAAATATCACCTCACACCTGTCAGAATGGCTATCATCCAAAAGAACACAAATAACAAATGTTGGTGAGGACATGGAGAAAAGGGAACCCTTGTACAGCATTAGTGGGAATGTAAATTAATGCAGCCACTGTGGAAAACATTATGGAGGTTTCTCAAAAAACTAAAAATAGAACTACCATATGACCCAGGAATTCCACTCCTGGTTATATATTCAGAAAAAAACAAAAACACTAATTCAAAAAGGTACATGCACCCTGATGTTCATAGCAGCATTATTTACAATTGCCAAGGTATGGAAGCAAACTAAGTGACCATTGCCAGATGAATGGATAATGAAGATACACACACACACACACACACACACACACACAATGGAATACTATTGAGCCATAAAAAAGAATGAAATTTGCCATTTGCAGCAACATGGATGGACTCGGAGGGCATTATGCTAAGTGAAATAAGTCAAACAGAGAAAGACAAATACTGTATAATATTGCTTATACTCTGAATCTAAAAAATACAATAAAGTAGTGAATAAAACAAACAAGAAGCAGACTCACAGATATAGAGAACAAACTAGCAGTTACCAGTGGGGAGAAAGAAGGTGGGGGCAATATAGGGGCAGGGGGAAAAAAGGGGTTATTATGGGATTATATGAAATCATGTGTTGAAACTTCTGAAAATTGTAAAGTACTATGGAAGTTAAAGAATCTTTCATCCAATAAAAAAAGCACAAAAAAACACTTATATTTTTTAAACTTTCAGAAATAGACCATCCATAAATAATGCAGAGGGGATAGTTTTCAATTACTTTTTAACCAAATATAAATAGGATTTGTTTACACTCTAGAGTGAGGCTTACCATGACACCTCATCAGGTTATACAGGTCTCCCCTGCTTTTCGAAAGTTCACTTTATACCACTTATGGCATAAATGCACATGAAAGACCTACATTAGTACCTGTTTTTGCTGAGAGAAATCTGTAGAGGATTTCTGCTTTTATGAATAAAGGCCCGAAGTGAAAATAGCATTCAGCATTTGTTTTGCAGCGAACCCTTAGAGAAATGGCCTGCGCTTGAGCAGGGAGGGTATCACCACCAAGCTCCTTCCCTGGGAACTACATTTAGCCTCCCAGCATCCAGCTGCCACAGCTTTGTACAGTGTCTGTGAGCATCTGTGCTTTGTCTCGATTTATTTTGTGCATCTGTTAGCAAGATGTGTCCCAAGGTAACTGCTTCTTTGCTTTACATCATTTGAGCTACAAAGGGTTTCACAGGAACACTCTACTTCCCAAGAGTGGGTGAAACCTGTATTGTGATTATTACATCTATCAATATACACCTATATATCTATATCAATTTTCAGAATTCTTTGTTCTGTGGCCATAGAGATAGTCATAACTACAACTTGGTAGCAGGAGAAAAAAATCCAGCAATATCCAATCAATCTATTCACTTACTACTGGCACCCGTTATGAGACGACCTTCCCCAATCCACACTACCAGCCTATGTGAAGCTATGATGCAGGAGATGCTAATGTGACAAGCTCCCTCTTAAAAATTAATTATTATGAAAATGTTCCAAAGTAAAAATAATGCAGAAGATACTAGATTAAAGCACATCTTTTCAACATCATACAGGAGTACTGTCTAACAACCCACCCAAGTATTATTTAACTCTCTAAGAGAATATATCTGTGTTTGACTTTGCTATTTACTATTTGTTTAGAGCCCAGACACTGTGAAATTACACATTAACCTGTAGGTTTCTGTCTAGTAGAAAAATAAATCTGTAAGCTATTGGCCAGTTGCATATCAACCTTTTTAATAGTCTCTATTTTTAATATGTCAATAAATACCCTGTTCTTCAAATGACCTTATAACCAGCTCTGATATCTTACTGGTTTCCCATTAACAAGTTAAATAAATTTTTGATAGACATTTATTTGATATTTTCATGACAGTCATGCATTTAACTTTTGACACTTTTAACACTGATACTAAAATTCATTAGGCATTTACTATGTGCACTGTTCTAAGAACTTTAGAAATACTATCTACTTTAAAATTCACAAGTCCATAAGGAAAATATTATTAACACCACTTTCTCAGATAAGGAGCCTGAGTATGTGAAAGGAAAATTAAGTATTCCAATATCAATAACAATACATTTATTTTACTATTTATGCATATTTATTGAGCACTTATTATGTGCCATTTACACCTCTAGGCACCTGGAACAAAACTGGCCAAAACAGGTACTATTTCTTATTCTCATAGAGCTTACTTTCTAGTCCATATAGGAGAGAATGGGAGAAAGACAGACAACAAATAACAAAGAAAATAAACAAATCTAATACTTTATGGAAATTGGATTAGAATTTAGTTGTCTGCTTTCACACACCGTAATCTTAATTACTTCACCTTAAAATCAAAAGTGTTATAAATGAAAGGAAATTCATGTGGAAAATCTAGGTGACTATAGTTATTGATTCTCTCATGTCCATGAGTCAGCTCAACTTGAACTACAAAACTGAGACTTTATGAGGGAAAGTTATCTGATTACTTGTTCCTCAAATCTGAAAATGCCTCTAATGTTCTCAAATCAGGTTAAATATACACATGCAATCTTGAAAAGGACTGTACACAATTGCAGAGACAGTACGAGCCTCTATCTAGTAGATCAGGATTAAGGATCTTCTTTTGCCTTCCTATCAATGTCTTCTATTGGAAGGGGAAGAATAAAAAATGTCTGCTCTTACTTTTATATCTGATATACCTAATTTTCTTTTCTGTCCCCTTCCATTCCCTTAAAGGGGCCAGAATATAGGCAGCATCTTCTTAAATGACAATTATTATGTCTCTAGTATGAGCTACTGTATTTGGTCCACTATGAACAGAATTGTAGGTACCACTAGTAGATAAGGAATTTGACTACATTGCTCTACACAATCATTAAAAGTAATTGTATTGGTCTTCAGGAAGAGTAAGGTAAGATGGGACAGAGAGTTTTATATTTCTTTTCATAGGATATCATTTGCAAAAGACAAAAAAAAAATCCCCGAATTATTTTGTTTTTCTGATTTTATTATTTTATGGTCCCACTCAAACTATTATCATCCAGATAATTTTCCACATAACCAGGTAAATTCATTAAAACCTCTAGAAGTTTCAGAACATCCCGTTCACCTATAAAATGTAAATACTGTCAACCACTGAAATTATTAAAAAGATAATTTTCCTTAAGATTTGACGGAAATTCCAAAGAAAGTATAGCAATTTTTTTAAGGGAAGTCAGTTTCACATAAACTGAAGTCATTACTTTGAGGCGACATATGTGAGTTAATAGTTGATGAAATATTTATAAAATGACATATGCATTTTGCCATACTATTGAACTTAAGATTTCTTCATGGCCAAGATGATAGTCATTCTGTTCAGAGGAAAGCAAAAACAAAATAAAACAAAGGGGAAAAAAGCACGATAAAACTCAAATGCAAAGTCATCTTCCTATTATAGCAACAAACAGCAAAATAGTGTTAAATATCTAGGACTTGCATTCCAGGTTCTCATAGTTAATACAAACTTTCTTCCTCTCTGAACACTATGGAAAGGAAATAGTAGACAAGAGCCATTTGCAGGAGAAAGCACCAAACTCAATATCAATCTATAAACAATCTACACATCTATAAAAGTGAAAGGAAGGAGTATGGTTTTATTCAGATTTGATCAAAATCAGACTAAATTACCAAAAAGCTGAATTCCTTTTTAAAGTAACTTTGTAGAAAATAAAACTTTAAAAATTTCAACATATTTGAATTCAAAATCTGTTTTCCCTCATTACCTTACATTTAGCCTAACATATAGCACTAATATCAGATAGCACTATCCAATTTTCTAGCTCTTTAATCAGTGATATAAAAGAATTAATGTTACATACCTTTTTTTTTTAAAGTCTTCTCATGCTATCGTTAAAAAAAACCCAGGCAAACTTCTCCCCCACCCCCTGGTGTCCTAACAGTATATTTTCTAAAACTAGTGAATACGGCTGCTCATTTATTTTTCAGATCTGTCTGATGCAGAAATGTTTCAAAGGGATAAAGCACAGACAGAATTCTAATTTAACTGTTTGCAAAACACTACTCTTTGCCAAAACTGATTGAACTTCAAAGCCTCCCTAAAACATCATACATAATTTATTTTAGGGAAGAAAACAATTCCAGGACCAGAGGTAGAACAACAGTATTTTAAATAAGCCATAGTGACAAGCAAAGAATTTGCTTGGAGATGAACATACTTTTTATCAGCCAAACCATTTTAAAAAAAGTATAAATCTCATAATACTGTAGGATTAATGATGATAAGAACACTTCTAGTACAGCACAGGAAAGTGCAAAAAAGAGCAAATAATTCAGCATATTTGACTTCCCTTTTTTATAAACTCTGAGTTTAATTTTTCCTTAATCATATATTCCAGTCACAAATTTTTAATTGGTTTTTGACCTACATACCATCATGGGTTGATTAACAATTCTCTAATCAAGTTTGCATAGAATTCATGTGTGTTCAATAATTCAGCCACCCGTCTGGGAAATGTAATGGGACCCAGGGTTCTGGTGGGCATTCAGTGACTGCTGAAAGAACCAGAACATTTTATGCCCAAATTGCACTCAAATTCCTTAATGAAGAATCAGCAAGATTCCACAAATGCACTTACTGCTACACACTCCAGGTGAATGTTGATGAGAAAAACTAATCTTTATTGTCTATTTCATGCCAGGCAGTGCTGGGTTCCAGGAGACACAAAAGTGGGGCAAAGGTAGCCACTGTTCCTTTACTTGACAGAAGCCTTCCCTAAGTAATCCTATAAACACATGACATATCACAACTGTGATCATCCTGGGTCCCGACTGGGTGTGAGTGATGGGGGTGGGAGGGTGAGGAAGAGTTAACTATGGGAAGACTCCACATAGGCCTTTCTAAAGAGGTTCTGAGGGTTTTGGTTTGGTTTGATTTTGCCTTGTATTTGTTTCAAAGAAATTTACTAAATCTAGATTATACAATTGAGAAATGAAAAACCCCATAGAGAACGTCTGAATTTTTTTTTTTGGTACAGCTGTGGTATCAAAAATAGAAGCCCATATGTTTGTTCTCTATCTCTGTGTCTCTATTTCTGCCTTGCAGACTGGTTCGTCTGTACCATTTTTCTAGATTCCACATATATGCATTAATATACGATATTTGTTTTTCTCTTTCTGACTTACTTCACTCTGTATGACAGTCTCTAGATCCATCCATGTCTCTACAAATGACCCAATTTCGTTCCTTTTTATGGCTTAGTAATATTCCATTGTATATATGTACTACATCTTCTTTACCCATTCATCTGTCAATAGACACCTAGGTTGTTTCCATGACCTGGCTGTGGTAAATAGTGTTTCAATGAACATTGGGGCGTATGATTTTGTGAATTATGTTTTTCTCTGGGTATATGCCCAGTAGTGAGATTGCTGGGTCATATGGTAATTCTATTTTTAGTTTTTTAAGGAACCTCCATACTGTTCTCCACAGCGGCTGTATCAATTGATATTCCCACCAAGAGTGCAAGAGGGTTCCCTTTGCTCCACACCCTCTCCAGCATTTGTTGTTTGTAGATTTTCTGATGATGCCCATTCTAACTGGTGTGAGGTGATACCTCATTGCAGTTTTGATTTGCATTTCTCTAACAATTAGTGATGTTGAGCAGCTTTTCATGTGCCTCTTGGCCATCTGTATGTCTTCTTTGGAGAAATGTCTATTTAGGTCTTCTGCCCATTTTTGGATTGGGTTGTTTATTTTCTTTAATATTGAGCTGCATGGCATGAGCTGTTTATATATTTTGGAGATTAATCCTTTGTTGATTCATTTGCAAATATTTTCTCCCATTCTGAAAGTTGTCTTTTTGTGTTGTTTATAGTCTCCTTTGCTGTGCAAAAGAAGCAAATGTTTTAAGAGATTAAACCTAAGAGTTACAACACAAACTGTCTATTCAAGCTTCAAGAATATCAAGGGCTGATGGACCTCTTTCATGGTTGTATTATTTAGGGTAAAGCTAGATGACTTTAATGAGGAGACTCAATATTAATTCATTCACTTAAAGAAGAAGGTGTCTCTTGTGTTACAATTTGAAGTGAGCAGTTAGGTCTGTGGGAGACTCTGTTATATGAAATCATTCAGGAATGAAGTTTCCTTCCGCTGTATTACAGCATCGTTCAGGGAACGGTCATCATCCACAGAACCAAAGCAAAATCAACGTGGGTACCAGACAGGAAGAAGAGAAAAGAGAAAGTACAGGACCCATACCACTCTCTTAAGGACCAGGTCTACAAATGGAAAGCATCACTTCCAAACCCCTCCACTGGGGGTCACATGAACACATTTAACTTTAAAAGGCCAAAAGAAGAGAAGAATGGATTTTTGATACTCAACCTGCAGTTTCCACTTCATGTAGATAATTTTTTTTTTTGAGGAAAATGAATAAATTGAATGCTGACTAAAAGATCGTAAAGCATTTTGAAAAACATCTTTTTTGGATTAAAATTAAAAAGGATCTCTGCATTTCCTAAAATATATTTAGGCAGTTACATGTGAAAAGTTAGAATTGTTTCAGAAATAGATATTTTATTTAAATGTTCAAGTGATTTAACACAATATTTTAAAATATTTGGTATATGCATTAAAACTATAAGGCTACACAAATAAAATAAAATAAATGGCATAGACTCTAAGTAGCCTCTATAAAATAGCACAGCCAAGTGCATTTTAAAAACTGAACTCTCACACCTTCCCTTTCCTGGGCATCTAGAACTTTCTAATTTATATATATATTTTTCCTCAAATTAACCCTTTTTGGTGGGAGAGATTTGAAGCAAACCATGCTGTAATTGTGCTTTGTGTAATTTCACACTCACTTTTTTTCATGCTATTTTTGCTGAGTCAAGAATTGAGTAGAAATAACCTGTTTTATTTTAATCAGAAAAATTACTTTTTAGTGAGCATTTACAACATGTGTTAAAAGTCTGGCACTTCTAAGGAATTTTATCTCAGTATTGCTGGTTATTAGGTGCCTACAAAGAAGATGATATTACTATGTGCTTTCATTTTACATTTATGTTTCAATATTTCACATACCGATTTTTCTAGATGATACAACCACTCCTTTTTCTTGTCAACATTCACTGGTTTTCTATTCATCTAGAAAGTGTAGCAATAAGTGCATTCATAGAAACTTGCTGATTTTTCATTAAGGAATTTGAGGGCATTTGGGGCATACAGTGTTCTCAGAGAGCTGGGGTACAAAGAAGCCAGTGCTTTATACTCCTTAGAAGTCAGAGGTTACAATGGTGTAGAAGAGAACAAGTTTCTAAATTAAAAAAACTGCCTTAGTAGCCATGATGAGAATTAGAAAAGCTAGTTGGGAAAACAGCCCAAAGGGAAGGTTTCCGTTTACTTCAATTGGCAGAGCCCTACGCAAGCACAGCCCGACCAACTGGAAAGCAAGTCAGAGTAAATGTGTGTTAAGGTTACTGAATATTTGTTGATGAATTACTCTTGTGAAAGATACAGCAGGCTCAGGGATTATCTTCCATAGTGTACCCATAAATATATTTATGTGTGTATGTATACTTCCCTAAATGATAATTTAAGTAATTAAAATACATAAACTACAAACCAACAATTATTTTCAAGGCATTGGGCTCTGGGGGATGTATACATAAATACTACGATTTTTGCCACCATAAAACAGAATTGAGATATGTACAAAACTGATTTATAACAGGTCTGAGTAAAATAAATAGCAATAAAAAGGCAAAATATTAAAAATATATTCTTTAATAAAGAAAGCTTTTGGAAAATGCATAGAAGAAATGTCCATGCATCTGTCCTTTTCATCATGATCCACAGATTTCTGGATTTCTCTCCCATAAATTTAGCCTCTATAATTTAACTGAATTCCATTTCTATCTCTGTACTTAACAACACTAAGATACAGCAATATTAATACAATCTTATAAAACACTTTATTATGTTGAAATTTTAAAATGTTTGTTTAAAACACATAGGCCAAAATCTTATTATGTTCCAGGAACTATGTGATGCCTTTGGAAGATATACTAGTGAACAAAATTTGGTTCTTGTCCTTCAGAAGTTTGCTCTTAGGACGTACAAATAACTGTATTATAATGAAATAAGCTTAGCATTGGAAATGAGGTAAGGAGAAAAATCAAAATGAAGACACGTTAGAAAGTTTTCAAAATGTTATAGTGTAAATGAAGATAGAGGTTAAAAAATTTATTGAGTCTGTGACTTATAACTATATTACTGATGAATGAGAAAGGTATTTCATTTGAGTGTTTGGGATAGAAGTTATACTGCAAGAGACTGAAGTGAAAGGGTGGTAGGATGAGACAAGGACAAATGTATTTCAAGAAATTTGGGGTTGAAGAGGTAAAGTCATGAGAGAGTTGCTTGTAGGGGAGTTTAGGGTGAAGGGAAGGTTACTTTTATATTTGGGTAAATTTGGGTAAAATTTACAGGATAGAAAATTCAAGAAAATATTAAAAAGTGAAAACCCATGATAACAAGAATAATAACAGGCAACATCTGATCCTCTTTTTGGGTGACTTAGCTATTCCACATTCCAATTCTCTAAGCCAGAGCCCTGGACATCAATCTTTACTACTTCCTCCACTGTACATTATATAAATCACCAAATCCTGATGTTAAATATGTCTTCAATATTTTACAATGCAACCCTCCTCTTAATCCATAAAACTTCTCCATTACTGAAGGCCCCTTAAACAGATAACTGCAATTACTTCCTAACTGGGTTCCTTGCTTTCCGTGTTATGTCCTTCAATCTCTTATCTACAATAAAACCAGAGTAATCCTTATATCACAACACCCTCTCCCCAGACCTCCCCCTGCTGTCACCAATGGTTCCACTTTGCCAGCAGGTTAAATTCCAAACTCATTAAATATCTTATCAGCTCCTTCATTTTCCACACCCTGCTAATCTTTGATATTTAATCTCATGATAAATCCTCCACCACATCTATGTGCTCCTCAAACACCTGTCTTTCAAACAAAGGTGAGGTTTTTCCTCCTGTCTAGAACACACTTTCCCTTTTCCTTACTCAGCCTTCAGCCTCTCTTTTCCCATCTCACTGCTACCCTGGCTCACCTCTCCAGCTAACCCCGCCTAATCTTCATGTTGTTGAATAGACATCCCTTCCCCCAGAAGCTTTTCTGATGCCCTAAATACAGATTAGGTTTATATTTATGTTACAATTATACTTAGCACATAGTATGAGAATCACCTGCCTAAGAGTCTGTATTTCCCACTATATTTTAGGCAATAAGGCAAGAGATGTGCCTATCATGTTGAGCATTTAACCTCTGGATCTGATACTTTACTAAATAATTATTTGTCAAGCCACTTACAATGAAAATGTTATTTATTATTTTCTAGAGACCTATACAAGAAAATCTCTGGAACGATAATAGTAATTATGTTCATCACCAAATAGTACTAAATAGCTATAATGTCAATTCTGGATTAGTCTACATTTGGGGTTACATTTGGCTGAAAAATCTTTCCTGATATTGATCAAAAGGCAGAAAGGAACAAAACCTAAAGGGTCTCCTCTTAACATGATAATTGGTTAGGTGTCAGTTTAGTTTGAGATGGTATCAAAAGTATGTCTTTATACTTCTACATGAGCCATTAGCCAAAAACAAACACTAATTTCACACTAAACTTCCACTTATTATTATTATTTTTTAAATTAATTAATTAATTAACTTTTGGCTGTGTTGGGTCTTCGTTTCTGTGCAAGGGCCTTATCTAGCTGCGTCGAGCGGGGACCACTCTTCATCGGGGTGCATGGGCCTCTCACTGTCGCGGCCTCTCTTGTTACGGAGCACAGGCTCCAGACGCGCAGACTCAGTACTTGTGGCGCACGGGCCTAGTTGCTCCGTGGCATGTGGGATCTTCCCAGACCAGGGCTCGAACCCGTGTCCTCTGCATTGGCGGGCAGATTCTCAACCACTGCACTACCAGGGAAGCCCTCCACTTATTTTTATAATTTTTTTTTTTTTTTTTTTTTTTTTTTTTTGCAGTACACAGGCCGCTCACTGTTGTGGCCTCTCCTGTTGCTGAGCACAGGCTTTGGACGCGCAGGCTCAGCGGCCATGGCTCACGGGCCCAGCTGCTCTGCAGCATGTGGGATCCTCCCGGACCGGGGCACGAACCCGTGTCCCCTGCATCGGCAGGTGGACTCTCAACCACCGCACCACCAGGGAAGCCCTATTTTTATAATCTGACAATTATCTAACATAGATGAAAAAGAGGTAGGTAAAAAGAGATCAGAACTAACAAACTTCATCATCTAAAAGCTAAAATCCCCATGAAAAACAAGCTGGAAAGCTTTTAATGAAACTAAAGCAACAAAGATATCCAAGTTAGAGATGATAAGCTAAAAAAAAAAGAAAAGAAAAAAATGATCTGACATTCCAAACACATGAGAGATTGGTGAGAGGAAATTAAAAATTAAAACAACAAAACACCTTTTGCTAAAGTCTAACCTCCCTAGCAAATATCTGCATCCATGTGCATTTTATATTCCATAGCTTGACTGTGAAATTTAATTAAAAACAATTATAAACATAGCTCCCTGAGGCTACCGAGGATTTCACAGTTGGAATCTTTTTTTCTGAAACATTTAATTCTCTTGAAAAAGCAGGCATCATTAATGGTAGTGTCTTCAAAGTTTGGTTTGAGAAGAATTAACTACTTCTCTCATGTATATACACCCAGATAAGTTAAATTTAGGTGAAATGACCTAGGCACCTTGACCCAGAATTGAGTCAATACACCAAATGAATAAACTGAAAATTGTTCCTATGGTTCCAAATTTGGACTTGATGATCATTCATTTCAAATGGAACTCCAAAGAGAATACAACAATAGAGCTGTCTTCAGTACTACTGGAGTATAATTCTGTGAGAAGATACCAGATGAACAAAAAATAAAATAACAAATAAAAAGGTCAGTTGTCATAGTACAAGCGTTTTAGGGCTAGAGAAGGTCTAACATAATGATCTATCCACTTAAGAGTATTCAGTTTGTGTTCCCTTTTTTCCTTATTTTCTTCTGACCCTAAAGTAAACCTCCATGAAAAATGCCAATGTATGGAACCCTAAAATGAAAATGCAATCTGGTTTGTTTCCTCAGCATTATTTGGAAAAATTGCAGCCCTTTGCTTCTCTTTGACATTATTTTAGATTTTTTGTGAAGTAAAAAGCCTGATGCTGACTCCTCAACTCGCCACCCAGACATACTCAGTGATCTCTGTGGAAACGTAATTGATTTCTTTTTGTTTATATGATAAGTTCAACACTTTAGCTAGGGGGATGTCAGACTTAAATGCAGTTTTATAGTCTCTTCTGAGGATGCAGTTAGTCAAACATCATGTAGATAAAATATGTGTCTGGCTCCTGAATGTCTTCAGAACGTGAAAGTAAGTGCCCTGGTTACAACGTATTGTTTTTCCAAAGGTGCATTAACAGTATTTCCTTTTCTCTGCCTCCATGTTGAAAGCATTGTTCTCCCCCTGGCATTATATGCTTGGTGTATTGGTTTACATTATGTACTTGGTGTATTGACTCCAGGAGTCGAGGCTGTGGAAGGATAAGATATGCTTCTGGAACTCGGATGTAATAAGAGTAGGTTCTAATTTTCTGAAAGTATCAATATTAAAAAAAATAAGACCTGACACTCCCTGGTAAATCGCTGTAAACAGGATTCTAACAGAGCGTTAGTGATTCATTAAATATATACATATTTTTAAAAAGTGTTCTGAATTCCCAAAATATTTACATTACAGTGCAAAGAGGGAAATTAAAAACAAACAGGTGAAGCACTTGTCTTTTCCTATTGTGATTAGAGAGCCTCAGAGCCGTTGTTCATGCCAAAAAAAGTTCTACAATCTGTCTGCCTTTTGCGAATCCTTTAAATTATTAAATTTTTTTTAATGTTGTCACTAAACATGTATAGAGACAACTCATAAATAAGGAGCCAGTTTTTAAGAATCAAATTACCCATCAGTATTATGACTCTAGAGTTATACGGAATATATGTTGCTACCAATCTTTGAATAAAGGTATAGTTAAAAGAATCTCTTTTCTTTACATTTTTCTAACATTTAATTGGGGCATATTATGTGTCATCTTGAACATTCACTCACAGAGTCTCATTTCATACTGTATTTATGCCTTATCAACATAACAGGGCTTTCAACATTAAGTCCTAATTTTTGAGAAACTAACTGAGTGTAGTTCCCAAATAGTGTGGGTTCCAGAGGACTGAGTTTTAGTCCTGTGGCAGCACCAGTTCGAGGTGTGGCCTTGGTTCGTCCTTAAAATTTGATGGGTGAACATTTCTTCACCTGCACAATTAAGAAGGTTAAATAGATTATGTGAATCAACGTACTCAAGACATATCTCTTTGAATGAATGAATGTGTATAGTGTGAAACAAGTAGGGAATTTTTCTGTCAGAACAGAAGAGTAGTGATAAATAGGTCCTGAAAAAATCCCCAAACGATAAAACTATTTTTTTTTATACTTCATCATCTCTGATTTTATTCTTATTTTGAGAGATTCCAGGAGGAGGATTCCATTTTACAGTGACAGAGAATGAGGATCCCTAAAGATGTGTGACTTTCTCAAAATTACCAAAAAGATTACTCCATAAAATAGAATGAATGCTATCTTCTGACTTCCAGATAAGGTCTAAGTACAACTCATAATCGTGAGTATATATAAGATAGGCGACTCTTACTAAAACTATTGTTTATGACAACATGAGACATTAATTACAAGCTAATATAATTGTGCATATGCTCTTGGCAGAAAGATGTGGATGAACAATGTCTGATTTTACTGATGGTTGCACTGGCCTAAAGCGTCTAGGTGTTCGGTTTGCTTTGTTTTTAGATCTCCATTTAAAACTTTGGAAAAGGGGACATAAAGGTTATAACAGCGCTGTGTGCTTGATTCTGAAAGTCTTCTATGACAATTTATTTAAAAAAGAACAGTTAATATATGAATTTAATAATGATGTGCAGAAAATGTGGTAAGGCAGCTGGATCTCTGTCTCTTTGAATCTGAGTAATGATTTGGAAAGCTGAGTTTTTTTTCAAATTTATGTCATCAAATATCATTAAACACCTAGATGCATGTGTTGTTGTGCCAGATCTTCTATCTATCACCATGGACCATATGTTTTCACACTAGAAATTACAATAATGTCTGCACATATTTTAGTCACACCCAACTTACAAAAAAAATTAACAAACAAAAAAACACAGTAAGATGAACTGTATTAAACAAACAGCAAGGATTCGTTATAACTATTTTACTGTTAATGTCCTCTTGGGTTTGATATAACACTCTAAGCTTGGAAGTAAATGGGAATGGGGACATTTTAACTGATGGTTTTTCATTTTTTCTAAAGAAGATAATGTCCTCTGGATTAAATTTGGCTTTTTCCCAATATAGGAAGCCTCTTGAGAGGCTTTCATTATTGGTAGCAGAAAAATTGGATGGTGTCAATGAAGATAAAAGTAAGCAAAGATGTAGTAGGAGAAGTGGGTTATTGTGATAGGATCACATCCTTAAAGCTGAAGGTGTTTTGTTGTTGTTGTCGTTTTGCTTTTTTAAATTTTTTTGGCCGCACCATATGGTATGTGGAACTTCCCCGACCAGGGATCAAACCCACGACCCTGCAGTGGAAGTATGAAGTCTTAACCACTGGACCACCAGGGAAGTCCACGAAGGTGATGTTTTTAGATTGATTGATAGTGGGAGGGCAGTGGTATAGGCCTGGCAGCCAGCTTTGTGAAGGTACAGCAGAGAAACAGCCAAGGAGCTGGAGCCTGGAGTGTTGACCATTCTTTAAGAATTTTACTCAAAAACTCTGTTTTCAATAAGATACTGCACTCCTGCCCTCACTTATGTCTGGTATCCTCTCCAGAGGTTAATCCTTTTGTCTAACTTTTCCAGGGAGTGATTTTCTAGGCCTCTGCTGAGTCCAAACAGATAATTTCCTATCCGCCCAAGTCTGGAGAGTGAAGCCTGCTGTCTAGTAACTACTTAAAAAGACTTTCCATCGACCTTCCTGTTTTTAGAACCAGCTCACACTCCTGCTATTCAAGGAGACTGATTCTCTAATTTCTGAGCTTTCTTGGGGTTTATCCATATGTAGACTTGCATCTCTCTGACATTCTTGATGTAGGGTTACATTTCAGATTCTCTGGTCTACTGAATCGGTTACTACTACTTCATGTGTCTCCAGATGATAAAATTTTGTTGACATCAGTGTTCTGCTTGTTGTCTCCTTTTCTATACTCTTTGTCCTTGTAGTTTATGCCAATTAAAAAAAATTCTACTACATACATTTTAGTAGTGTTTTGGGAGATGTGGAGATGGAGGTATTTAACTAGAAGTTTTCCCTACTCTCTCTTTAATCCTCTCCAATCAGACTTTCATCCCCACAAATCCACTGAAATGCCTTTGTCAAGGTTATGTCTTACTTGCCCTTTTAAGGCATATGATGTGGTTACCTCCTTCTTGAAATTCTTTCCTAACTTCTTGGACATATTCTGCAGGTGTCCTCATCTGATTTGTTGCTTCTTCTCAGTCTCCTTCACTGCATCCTTCTTCTTAAGAAAGTCAAGGTACTCAGACCCTCTTCTTTCCCCATTATAAACTTACTCTGGGTTGATCTCATCCAGTCCCCTGATGCTAAACACCACATCTATGCTGGTGATTCCCACATTTATTCTTCCTGCCCAGTCTCTCTCCTGAGTTCCTGATTATTTATCCAGTTGCCTATTGACATGGCCACCTGGTTGTTTAATAGGCATTCAAATGTTTTCTTCCCCAAAACGAACACTTGATCCCCTCCCTTCAACACCTCAACCTCCAGTCTTCCTCATCTCAGTGCATGGCCTCAATATTCACTCAACTTTTACACATTCATTCCATCAGCAAGCACCTTCATCTCTACCTTCAATGTATATCAAGTTGCAGTCACTTCTCCACCATGCCACCAGCCACTGTCATGAACTCCCACAAATGTGTTTATCTTTTCTTCTTGTTTCCCCTCTTTTTTCTACAGTCAGTTCTATGCAGAGATGGCTTAAAAACTTCAACAAGTCTTGTCACTCATGCTCAAGTCACACCAGTAGTGCTCCATCTCCCTGATCTGGTCTCTCCTGGCCTCTCCAGTTCATTCCTAGCTCTTCCCCCCTCACTCACTCCAGTCTAGTCCCAGTGACCATATTGCTTTCCCTCCATCATGTTACAGGTATTCCAAACTTGGGATTTGTGCAAACACTGCTATCTCTGACCAGAAGGCACCCTGCAGATTTTGACCTAACTCACTCCAGTATGACACTCAAATATCTGCTCTCAAATAGTGCTTCTTCAAAGAGCTCTTCCAGGATCGCCTACCTCTTTTCCAGTCACTTTCTACTCCCTTCATTTTTCTTCATGTGATTTATCATCTCTTGATATTATTTAATATATTTACTTCTCTATTATCTATTTTCCTTTCTGGAATGTAACTTCCATGAAGGCAGAGAATTAGTCTGTGTTGTTAACTACTCATCCCCCATACTTTAGAACAGTGCCAGACAGGAAGTAAACATTTGTTGAATAAAAGAAAGAAGGGAGGAGAGAAAGTGGAAGAGAGGGAAGCAATCAGACATGCATAACTCACTCTGCCTACTCTTACCTTAGGCTAGGAGAGGATGTGGATATCTGAAATAGAAATGAAGGTTACCTGCGTTGATGAGAGAGTGAAGGTGGGATATGGTCTCAATCCATATGGAGAAAAAACATACTCCTCCCATGTTTCTCCTCTCCTCACACACTCACAATACTTCTGACACCACGTGTGTGGGTTTTCCAAAAATCAAACAATTCTCTGTGACACTAGCAGGTTGTCCTACAATTTGACTCAATTCTGGAGATAGGTTAAGGGTTCAGTCCCACAAGTCCTCCCCCTTACCACACACACACTTCAGATGTCAGTTGCAGGTCCCAGATTGTCACCAGTATTTCTAACAGACTAGCTATGAAGCAGGGGTCCTATGAACCCCTCCTTTTGTCCCCCAATTTGCTAGAATGACTCACAAAACTCAGGCAAACACTTATACTTACTGGTTTAATATTAAAAATATAATAAAGGATATGAATCAACAGACAGATGAAGAGATACACAGAGTGAGATCTGGAGGTGTCCTGAGCACATGAGGTTCTATCCCTGTGGGACTGAGGACCACTACCCTCCTGAAATTTAGATGTGTTCACCAGCCCAGAATCTCTCCAAACTCTGTACTACTAGGATTTTATGGAAGCTTCATCACATAGATATGATGGATTATAAACTACATTTCCAGCCTCTCACCCCTCCCCAAAGAATGCAGGGGTGGACGGGAGCTAAAAGTTCCAAGCTTGTAATCACACCTTGGCCTTTCTGGTAAGCAGCCCACATTTTGAAGCTATCTAGGAGGCCACTAAGAATAATCTCAATAGATCAAAAGACAGTCTTATCATTCAGGGTATTTCAAAGGATTCAGAACCTCTGTGTTAGGAAACAGGATCAAAGATTAAGCATCAGAACAAAAGATGCTCCACAGGGAACTTTACTCAATATTCTGTAATAACGTATATGGGAAAAGAATCTGAAAAAGAATGGGTATCTGTATATGTATAACTGAATCACTTTGCTGTACACCTGAAACTAACATAACATTGTAAATCAACTAGACTCTAATATAGTTAAAAATTAAATTAAAAAAAAGAACAAAAGATGCTCCTAGTGCTCTTGTGACTTAGGAAATTACAAGATTATATAATTATAATATAGATTTATATATATATTATATATAATATTTATATATTAATTACAAGATAAAATATCTAATTTTTAGAATTAGATATCTATATATATATATATATTCCTTATTATTTCACAACCCACTTGGGTACTGTTCATAAATTTATAGAGAGCGAAAGCTTATCTGAGGTTTTGTTTTCAAATCCTGTCACCAGTCCTTGTATGACGTAGATGGATCAGTAGACCTAACACGGTGGCAGTCCCTTTAGGGCAAAGTGGCCCTCATTTGGGGTTAAGACTGGACCCCCCCAGGAAGAGGCTCACATTCACTGACAAAGAGAGCTTTCTGGAGTTCAACTGGGTTGGTTCTCCCTGCGATCACTGCCAAAGACGATGGAGAGACAAGCCAACAGTGGACAGAGCACCCAAGGAGAAAAGGCATTGCCCTCGAGACACCCAGACACGAGCCATAACACACACTGGAAGCAACAGAAGCCCAAGGTACATGCCCAGGAACAGGAAAGCACATTAGCTTCCCTGGTCATTACATCCAAATGTCATCTTAGGGAGAGAAGTTTTGAAAGGGGAAGGTGGTCTCTGAGACACAGCATTTTCCAGATGAGAGATTGAGGCTTCCAACTCTTGCACGCTGTTGGTAGACATGTAAATTAACACAGCTATAGTGGAAAACCAAATAGAGATTCTGCAGAAAATTAAAACTAGAACTACCATATGATCCAATTTTGCGTAGATGTCCAGAGGAAATGAAATATCTTGGAGAAGTAGCTGCACTCCCATGTTCATTGCCACATAATTCACAATCGCCAAGATATGGAAACAACCTAAATGCCCAGTGATGGATGAATGGATTAAAAAATGTGATACTGTAATATATATATATATGTATATCTGAATATTATTTAGCCATAAAAAAGAAGGATATCCTGTCATTTGCAGCAACATGGATGAATCTGGAGGGCATTATGCTAAGTGAAATAAGCCAGACACAGAAAGACAAATACTATCAATACATGTTTGTCCTGAATCAAAGCAGTAAAACTTATACCAAAATATAGAATTCTGTAGCAGAGCCATATAAGTCAACTCACTAAAATTTGAAAGCATGAAAAATAAATGTAAATGTTTAAAAATAATTCTTCAGGACTCCTTCATAAGCCCCTATGTGGTGACTAGGAAAATAAATTAAATGTTTAGATCAGTTTAACTCAGTTCAATCAGATATTTTTCCAGCTTTATTGAGGTATAATTGAAAAATAAAATTGTATATATTATAGAAAGGACAGTGTAAAGGTATAAGCCTAGGAAGAGACAATCATAACACAATAAAATGCATTATATTACACAAGGTAATTACTGAACAACAAGGTCATGGCCAAATGAATAAGGAAAACTATTTGGAAAGGTTCATCTAACACAGGCCTTGACAAACACAAGTGTCCAATAAATAAGGTCAGTGAGGAAACAAAACGGTGGGTAGGCAGTGCAGATGACTAATGTCTGTTTCAGAGAGCAACACACGCAACATAGAATCTGCCGTAAGAACATGGGCTGAGACCTTGACCTTCAATCCTGTATTGGTAGAAGAGTGCTCAGTTCTAACACTCCTAGAACTGCAAGTGTACAGAAAGAGAAGGAGAAGTGAATTCAGGAGGCATGTTTGGGGGAATTGTTGAATGCCAGGACTGCAGGTCTGACAGCAGATTAGACAACCATGAGTTTTGTTTTTGTTTTTGTTTTTTTTTTGTGGTACGCGGGCCTCTCACTGTTGTGGCCTCTCCCGCTGCGGAGCACAGGCTCCGGACGCGCAGGCTCAGCGGCCACGGCTCACGGGCCCAGCCGCTCCACGGCATGTGGGATCTTCCCGGACCGGGGCACGAACCTGTGTCCCCTGCATCGGCAGGCGGACTCTCAACCACTGCGCCACCAGGGAAGCCCGACCATGAGCTTTACAATGGAAGGGAGCCAACGAAGTGACTGGTGACTTCAAGTTGAAGGTTTTGTTCAAATAATTTGATTGGTTCTTATCATATGTACATCCTGTAACACCAATGTTCGTAATTTTTTTTTTTGTTTTGGCTTAAATAGAAAAAAACATACCTCACAAACGTGAAATCATGACGCATGCAGTATTTCCCTAGAACATAAAATACTAATTCCCAACTCTGTGTGGACTGCTCCCTGGTTTAAATAATTTTATACAAGTGGAGGAACTTTTTATTACGTCACCAAAGACGTAATTACCTTGTACTACCGTTATTTGTTATAAGAATGAAATCAGACATGGGATTTAGGAAGAAATTTTTAGAAAATTAACTATTTATTTGACTGGAGAATAACACAGTTGCCATAAGAGCAAAAATCTCATGAGTTGTTTCTTTGCTCACCAACAATTTCATGATATTAAAAAAGAAAATAATGTCTTTTCATGCTTTCAAAATAAAAGGAACCAAGATCTGATCTAGAATGCAGAGCATAAAGGGACAGGAATGGGATTTAATCTGTAGAATCATTCTGAAAAATAATATTTGTGACTAAAAGAATACGGCTTCTGTCCTCAGAAATTAAAAACAAGAGGAGAAATTTGTAGCCCTATGTGTAAACGCACGATGCACTGAAGTAGTACTTCTGAAGATTTCAATAAATCATCTTATTTTCAAAGGCAAGAGAAAAGAAATATTCCTTCAGCCTTTTCTATGTCTTGGTACAGATGGAAGAGAGAACTCTTTCCAGTGTTCCTCAAGCCTGAAAACAGCCTCACAGTAACAGGACATCATTAAAATTAACTGGGACCTACGAGGAATGCATTTGGCAACCAGATTCAAGCAAAGTTTACTCGTCTGACTTGGAGACATAAGAGACAGATTCAAGGTTCTGGCCGCTTTGACATATTTACTTGTAAACCTTTGTGCATCACATAACTCCATGAATCCCCATTTCTTCATATTAAAATAAAAGAATATTAATTCCCTGTACCTCCTGAGTTTGGGTAAATTAAAATATCATATGTATGGTAATGGTATGGGTAAATTAAAATATCATATGTATGGTAATTTATAATTTCATAGACATATAAATATAACCGTTATGAACTTTCTTTAGGTATCAATCCTGTATGAGGTATGACGATTCAGGTTATTGAAGGAGAACCCAGAAGAAAAGTAATTCTTTTTTTCCTTTTTTTTTGGCCACGCTGCGTGGCTTGTGGGATCTCAGTTCCCTGGTCACCAAAGTGGCTGCTTAAAGTGCAAAAATTCATCACGACAACGCAAGGCTAAAAACCCACCTTCCCGTCCTGGGCGTCTAAGCCTTTCCACTATCCATCCACAGCCGGCTTTTCTGAACCGGTTTCTCGTACTCTTCTCTGCTCTCTGTTCATGCTGGGGTTACTTGCAATTCTAAGAATACCGCATAGTCTTTTATTTCTCTGGACTTTTGCACACGATATGCTTTCTACATGATAGCCTTCACCCTCAGGTATCTATGAGAGTTAGCTCTTCATTTTAGATTCTCTTCAGACCTCTCCCTGCAACTCCTCTAACCTTACTGTTTCCATGACACACACTGGAAGCTATGTCTCCTGCTTACCACCACTCCGCCCCACGGCAAAGGCAGACATCGGGAACCTCTCACAGCGTCCTCATGGGATATAGGATCAGAATAGGTCTTCACACCCCTTAAAAGTTGTTTAGCATGACCATATAAAGTACACGTGCCATCAGGCTCACAACACTGCATCGCTCACAGGACACAAACGGGCACTGTATTCTGTATACATGGTGTCCCTTGCAAGCCAGGGACCCTCTTTTCTATCTCTGCTATAACCACATGGATGGAACTCATTCTACTCTTTAAAATATTTGTATGCTTGAATGTCTTTTTGTCTAGATTGTCAACTTCTCTAAGGCAAGCCTGTTTCACTTTGTACCTACAGCACTAAGAGTAGTGAATGACACATAGAAAACGAACACACATACACTGGTTGAATGAATAAACGAAGGCAAACGTAATTTAGCTAAAGCTGTTATGCTTAGATCTAAATAACTGAAAAATATAGGAAACTTATGTAAACTCCATCAGAGGTTTATTCTCTTTATATTTCTGTATATGATAAAAAGAGTGAGAGTTTTGGTACACAGCTCCATACATCTTAGTATCTGATCAATGGTGTCTCTGTGAGGCAGTGAGATATTCACTAATATTTCTCAGGAGTGAGTTAAATGTGTCTATAAACCACTAAGAAAGAATGGAAAATATCTGTGTTGACAGATAAGGCCTTCTTGGTGAAGTAACCTTGTACTTTTCTAGGGGGTCAGTGCTCTCAAGGGGTTCCTAAGGAGGTATAGTAAATACCTAAGATGGGGCAGTGAAGGAGCAAAACCTTCCACTTACAAGGGATATGAAAACAAGTAAGGATGAGAATAATGCGGATATAAGATACTTTTCTTTTAAAATCAGGTGGATAAAATTGATTTACTTTCTGAATATAAATGCAATTTTTATTAAGTTTTACAAATGTGAAGATGCCGGTATCACTGGATCTAGGCATGTAGGATCACATGTACTCTATTGATGTGTTAATATATCCACGTTAAAATAGAGAAGGCCTGAGCCCTCAGCATCTCATGCCTGGACCACTGTCATAGCCTCCCGGCTGGACTCTTCTCTTTTTCCTTTGACCCAGCAGGTCAGTCTGTGCTCTCACACCAGCCACAATGATCCCTTAAAAATCTACGTCAGGGCCCTCCACTTCACTGCTCAAAGACACCCCATCAGCCTCCACCTCACTCAGAATAAGAACTGACCAAGGTCTACAAGGCTGTGCACCCTCCGGCCTCTGCCCCCTTCTCATCTACGTCCTTTGTGTCTCCCTGGTCTCTTCTAGCAATATTGGCCTTCTCGCTCTTTCTCAGCAATGCCTCGCGTACATCCACAGCAGGGGTGTGCATCTGCCCATTTTTCTGTCTGAAAGGCTCTCCTCTCAACTGTTCTGTGATCCATTCCTTCACTTCAGTCACCTCCACTTTTCACAGAGGCCCTTCCTTCCTGATCACCTACCTCCTACAACTGTTGCCCCTGTTTTGCTTTTCTTCCTAGAATTTATCACATTAGATGTATTACACATGTACCTGCTTCTGTGTCTACTGTATGTCTCCTTGCACAAGAATATACATTCCATATGAGCTAGAACTTAATATGTCACCCTGCTGACTGCGCACCTCACGCCTAGAACAACGGCAGGCACCTGGTCCAAGCTCCAGAAATATTCGCTGAAATTTGCAAAACCAGTATAATTGATTTTGCTGATGATCATACCACTCTGTCAATATATTAAACATCACTGTAAAATGCACTTCAAATGGATGACTTCTACGCCAGGTGAATGACTTATATCGCAATAAAGTTATTACAAAAAATTAGGAAAGGCAAAAATTCAGGCAGGATTATATGCTTTGTTATTTATCTAAGAGCTTCAGGATTTTCACAGGAGGTACAGGGCTGTTCATTTATAAATAACATATCTTTAAAGTAAATAGTTTATCAGTGGGTGTCCACCAGCCCAATTTCTTCAGGCTATGCTTTAAAAATCCAACCATAGAGAGAAGTTGATTTGCATGTGGGATTTTAAGATTATCATTTTGAAATATCTATACATGTGTTCAAGACTGGTGAAGAAACTTCAAAAGGTGAATTATATTTTTAAAATATTTTAATAGCTTGGCTTGCAGTGAGAGGCAGTGGGGAGAATCTTATCACAAACTGTTTGTACTCAGAAAAGCCTAGTTGTCATACTTTTACAGTTCACTGGAAACGTAACTGCAAAACCAATTTAACAACATCATTATTTACCAGATATGACACATTTTGGAGCTAATTTTCCTTAGTAAAGATCACCTAGAAATTTATATCACTTTGGAGATGAAATAATGATTGTTTGGTTTTTATTTAGCCATGGATAGAAACAGAGAAGTTAGAGCTATAACTTTACGGTTGAAACATTCACCTTTCTGGTTCCATCATGAGGTGAGCAGGGTTAAATAAAATATCCTCATGACAATTAAGTTCTAGGTCACTGGAGGTAAATTACTGCTTTCATGTTCACACTTGACATGCAGAAGAGAAAGTTTCTGAAGCATCTATCTCAGAATTAAACTATATCGTTAGGCTACTAGAATATGTAAAATAGAGTTTTATGGCCTGTAGTCATTTTTGTGGTATTGTCTTTTCTGTGAAGATGCTTAAGGATACAAGTTTTACAGGTATATATATGTATACTTTTCAACATGACACTGGATGATTTCATACCCTGCAGGTTGCCACTTCCTGCTGTATCTGTTATAGCAATTTTTACTTTGTTATATATAATTTCTACTTCCTTTGATTTGCCTACTGTTCCTTGAGGATACTGTTCTTAACAAGACTTCAGACAGCAGCTACTTTTCTACTTTAATACTCCTTTAAATATTTATTTATCTACATGCAATCTCCCCTGTGGACTGTGAACTCCTGAAGTCTGGCCTCTGCCTTAATCACCTCTATGTCCTGAGGATTTTACTAGTTATTTGGAATAGAAGACCTGCTGTGGAAAATAACATCCATTCCTTATTCCTAAGTTTCTTCACCCGTTAAAAAAGGAGTCCATTGAATAAATGATCTTATACTTGCGCATGTGACTTGGGCGTTGGACCAGGTAACTTCCGCTTGCTCCTCTAGGCCCACTCCACCCTTTTAAAGCCTGCTCTCTTCTCTAGAAAGCTGATCTACGTGAATGACAGGCTGCCTTGTTTCTGGCTCCTAGTTGGGTGTGGCCACAGGACTCGCGGGCCAGGTTTCAGAGATGAGAGTAAATGAAGCTAGCTCAGCACTTATTTATCTGGATCCCTTTCTGTCTTGTAACCTCAGTCTGAATGTGTCCTTCAAGCAAAGGTGACAGCCCCTCTCAAGCCCTTTCCTCAAGACTGTCTCATTCTAGCTTCCAGAAACCCCTCCACTAGCCTATTCAGGCCTACAGATTGTAGTGCCTTTGCAGTCACTAGTAGGGGATGCTGAACTCATCCCTGTGTTTTCCCTATGTCTTATCTTTAAGCTTTGTAAATAGGTCCTTAATAAACCTTCTCCATCTACCCTGATTTGTGTGTGACTTCTGTTTCCTGGTGGCGCACTGGCTGGTATAGATATTATAGAATTACCTCTCATAATACCAAGACAATTTTCGCTATTTCAGTATATACGAATAGGTATATTTTATATGTATATGCATATAGATTATGTATGTGTCAAGTTTACTTGTGTTTATATCTATACTATGTATAATCATTAAGATATACTATTCCTGATGACGCAAATGCTTGGTGTGCAGTTTAATGGACTAGTGACCACAGTTCCTGCAATGGATAATCATCCTTCAATCACATCTGCCAGTCTCTGCAAAACATCACTATGTTTTGGGTCTGTGCTTAGCCCAAAATTTTGCTCAGAATTGGCCATCCCATTCTTGAGATGTACTTTTTCATGTTTAACGTTTACCTTGTCACCTTTCTTCAGTTTGAGTTCTCTGATTTGCCCACAGAATTTTCCCCTTGAACATACTGTCCTTAACAAGGGTTGCATGCAGCCATTAACATTTCAACTTAGAAATGTATAAAGTTATCCAAACTGAGCAATGAAAGTGACAGAGGTCTCTTTCACCTCCATAATAAAGTCCTCTCCTTCAAATGTGGAGGAAGCTGTTGGAATGTTGTGCTTGCTTTATGGAGAATATTCAATTCTCTTATAAAAGACAAATAAACAGGAATGATGAAACTCATAAGAATGTTAAGCACCAATAGTGAGAAAGCTAGTAGCTTATAAAAGAGACAAATCTCCTAGGAAGTGTTAAGCATGAGTATGAATAAGCAAGCAGCTTGTGACACACAGGCAGAATTCAAAAGAGATATTAATGATTTCTCAGATATGTTAATGGCAGAATAAGTGGAATACATGATACAAGTGTTTCTTCTAGATAGGAGGGGATAGAGAGACTAACCCTAAATTGGCTGCCCATTCGTAGCACACATAATAGCCCTATTCTGGCCCCACGTATGCTCTGCCCAAGAAAAGCAGATAAAAGCCTCACCTGTTCAGTGGGCTCACCTGTGAACTCTTCTGTGGCCAGACACCCTTGGCTGATTCCCTCAAATACAGCACACGTTTCCTGTTGCTCCAGGCACCACCTCTTGGTCCCCTTTGTTCAAACATCAATTCTAGTCTTCAAAACTATACTGCCTATGGGGAAGGGTGATGAGGCAGAGAGGGAGAGAGAGGGGAAGAGAGAGAGAGGGGAAGAGAGAGAGGCATAGACTAGAGAGGAGAGAGGGAGAGAGAAGAGAAAGAGGTGAGAGAAGAAGCAGAGGGGACTCCTAAATGCTGCTAATCTAGAATCTAGGATTCAGGGAGAACGGTCCTTCTATCCTCTTGCATCCTATCCTACTTCATCTTGTTCCTCTATTTCTCGCTATGAGTTTAAAACGGATTTACTTTCTGTGTGATTGGAGAATCTTAATTTTAACTATGAGCCTTTCTGTTCTACATCCTCTAAGATAACTTTCCTAGAAGTGTTCTGGGAAGCTACTATCACATCAAGGGAATTTTGCACATAACAGTTGTACTCGCACTGAATAAAAGTTGCATGCCGTTATTTTTGTGCAGAACTGCCACAGGATTTCAGTCCTCCTGTGTGAATTCTCTGGGGTTATCACTTACTGTGAGCGCATGATGTATTTTTTCAAGATGGCTGACTCATGCCATTCATCCGTGTGTTGCTAAAGCTCATCACTTGGCCCCAATTCTCTTCTAGAACAAGTCCCTGTGCTGACACTATCCTATTCAGTGAAGGCAGTAGTTTGCAAATGAAGCAACTGACAAGGGATTAATCCCCAAAATAAACAAACAGCTCATGCAGCTCTATGTCAAAAAAACAACAACCCAAACAAAATGTGGGCAGAAGATCAAAATAAACATTTCTCCAAAGAAGATATACATATGGCCAAAAAACACATGAAAAGATGGTCAACGTCACTAATTATTAGAGAAATACAAACCAAAACTACAATGAGGTATCACCTCACACAGGTCAGAATGGCCATCATAAAAAGTCTACAAACAATAAATGCTGGACAGGGTGTGGAGAAAAGGGAACCCTCCTACACTGTGGGTGGGAATGTAAACTGGCACAACCACTATGGAGAACAGGTTCCTTAAAAGACTAAAAATAGGACTGCCACATGATCCAGCAACCCAACTCCTGGACATATATCCAGAGAAAACCATAATTTGAAAAGATACATGCACCCCAATGTTTATGACAGCACTACTTACAACAGCCAGGACATGGAAGCAACCTAGATGTCCATCAATAGAGGAATGGATAAAGCAGATGTGGTACACATATACAGCGGAATATTACTCGGCCATAAAAAAGAACAAAATACTGCCATTTGCAGCAACATGGATGGACCTAGAGACGATCATAATGAGCGAAGTAAGTCAGACGAAGACAAATATCATATGATATCTTTCATATGTGGAATCTAATTTAAAAAATGATACAAACGAACTTATTTCCAAAACACAGACAGACTTACAGATATTGAAAACAAACTTATGGTTACCAAAGGAGAAATGTGGGGGGAGGGATAAATCAGGAGCTTGATATTAACATACACACACTACTATATATAAGATAGATAACCAACACAGACCTATACTGTAGAGCACAGAGAACTCTACTCAATATTCTGTGACAACCTATATGAGAAAAGAATCTGAAAAAGAATGAATATATGTATAGGTATAACTGAATCCCTCTACTGTACACCTGAAACTAATGCAACATTGTAAATCAACCGTACTCCAATAAAATTTAAAAAAAAAAACAAAAACACAGTAGATATCACCTTTGGTCGCCCACTGGAATTACCTCAGGGGGAGTTCAGAAGAATAAAGATGTTGGCGTTTTCCCCCAAAAGACTCAAATATAATCCACCTGAGATGTGGCCTGTGCACCAGGATTTTAAAAGCTCCCCGAATCATCCTAATGTTAGCAAGGTTTGAGGATCACTGCATCTAACCCACTGATGTAATGACATTTAGTTTCCTTAGGCAGTTTTTAAGTACAACAAAAAGTAATAAATGAGGTTCAAAAAAATTCACCCCAGTGGTTGTCTTGTGGAGTGGTTAATAAAGTGACCTGGGGAAAAACTGCACATGTAGTTAGCCCAGAGTTCAGACCCTGAGATGCAGATTCATTGAGGCCCCAGCTGCTCTTTGGCACCAACTGGTGGGAGAAGTCTGCTACAGCTTAATATCCGGGGATAATTTTAGGGGTTCTGTGGCTGAAAAAACTTTAAGGAGAGGAAAAATAATTTCATCAATCTCCTCCTCAGTTGGAGCTTATTTTGTTGATTTGGTTTGAGATCTTGGGCTGAGAGAACACAGCTACCGTAATACTACCGTATTTACTGCATGATCTGCAGTTGGTTGAATCTGCAGATACGGAACCCCAGTTACAGAGAAGCCGTGGATAAGGAGGAATGAGGGCCAGCTATAAATTACACTTGAACTTGCAAGTGATGGAAAGTCTACTCCCCTAACCCCTGCATTGTTCAAGTGTCAACCATACTAGGTAGAAAAGACCCTCCCTATTCCAGAAACAGTATCTCCTTTCAGCATTCTCTGGGGCTAACACATATGCAAGGGTTGCCTCTTATTTTTCCTATTACCCTTACCTTGCCCTCCACAAGCTCAATTGCATTACCTACAATAGAAAATAGGAATGCCTGTCCACCTCTATCAAAACAGGTGTATGAAATCGGAAGCCAATGATCAATCTTCTCAGAGGTAAATTTATAGTTTTGCACAGATGCACTACATTTGCAGTCACCAGTATTTTCACAAGTAACCTTGGTCACTATGACATCATCTGTCCTTATTGGCTACCAAGTGTACATGTTTTGTAAAATCTTCTAAAAATATCCACAAGATGACATCATTTTTCTTGAAAAATGACTGATAAGGCTATTTATTCTCAATGTTTTGGTTTACCTTGTTCTTTTTTTTTTTTAACTTACTTTTTCTCTGTCAACTTGCTTTCACATGCTCCTAAGTGATTTCCATTCACTGCTTTTTATCATGAGATTTGTAGTTTGTGACTTAAAAATATTAATTAATAAAAAGGAAAACATTTAAACTCAAGGATTCAAAGAGCATTTACATTCATCACAGTTTTATCTTTTTATCATCTGAAATCTGAAGTTTTGTTAGTGAGACAGGGTGACAATGAAAACCACATGAATTTTGGAGACAGATTCTAAATTGAGGTCTGCATCCTTCTTCAGTTACTCTATAACCTCAAGCAAGCTATTTATATATCTGTGAAACAAGGCTGATAATACCACATTCTCAAGGTCGTTGACAGGAATATACACATATATACATACAGATACATGCATCTATATCTACATTTATAACTATATTTATCTAGCTATCTATATAGTACTTGGAACATATCAGTGCTCCAAAATGATAGTTACTAATAGATTGCCGACTCTGGGCTGAAGCACAACTGACGACCTGGGTGATGGGCTGGTGGAAACACAGGTCTTGGCAATTATTTTCCAGACATACTTTCACATTTATTTTAAGTAGAGGGCACCAAAATCTCAAGAGAGGAGAATTCAAAAGACAAGTGTGGCAGCTAGAATATAGATTGAACATAATGGACCCATGAGACTTTCCCCTTGACTGATGATTAAGGGTAGATGACTTCTTATAATTTTTAACATTGCAGATGAAGTGATACAGCCTACTCTATTGGAAACTTTAGTTAAAATCTTAATGCATCTGAGTGATCCATTTTATTTTAAAGTTTACTTCACTTCAGTTTTTTAAAGCATTTACTTCAGTGAAGGAGTAATCTTCAAAAGAAGATTAAGATATGGTTCTTGGACTTCCCTGGTGGCGCAGTGGTTAAGAATCCATCTGCCAATGCAGGAGACATGGGTTCGAGCCCTGGTCCGGGAAGATCCCACATGCCTCGCAGTAGCTAAGCCCGTTCGCCACAACTACTGAGCCTGCACTGTAAAGCCTGTGAGCCACAACTAGTGAGCCCGCGAGCCGCAACTACTGAAGCCGACATGGCTAGAGCCCATGCTCCACAACAAGAGAAGCCACTGCAATGAGAAGCCCGCGCACCACAATGAAGAGTAGCCCCTGCTCGCCGCAACTAGAGAAAGCTCACGTGCAGCAACGAAGACCCAACGCAACCAAAAATAAATAAATAAATAATTTTTTAAAAAAAGAACATGGTTCTTGACCTCATTGGATTTGTAATCTCAATAGGGAAGCAAGATATACACAAGTGAATGAGTTTAGATGTGGCTACAAAATGGTGTATGATTATAAGTTGATAATTGACATAGATAAATACAGATAAGGGCTTGAAGAAAGACCTTCAATGTGGGTTGGAATTATTCGAGAAGTTTTTCTAGAAGACATGTGAGTTGAGCTGGCTTTAATATATTAAGGGTTAAGGGATGGAGGGTATTTTCTGATATCAAATGATTTGAACTATGGTTTCCTATCACACAGGGATTCATTAAATTATACTTTACTTGCTCTAATTTTTCTTAGAGTTGCAGGGTTATTCATTTTTAATGCCTAATTTTCAGGGTCTGACATCAAAGGGAGATATTTAAGGAATGTTCTGTTGCCTTAGCGCTGAGCACCTTGCTTAGCGAAAGCGCCACACAGCTTCTCATTTGTAAAACTATATGCATTTACAGAGAACTTATTGCAGTAGCAAGGTACAAAAATTCTTTCAATTTAAATTATCTTCACACCGAGAGCTAAACTTTATAATGTCTTAATGAAGAAAAACCCATGTGACCACCAGGCTCTTCCTAGGTGCTGCCTTTCAATGCCCTCTTCCCATTTACATAACTAATTCTTCACTGGCAGAAACAGAGCACTGCGTGATTTTTGCTGGAGGAAAGACATAGTAGGAGATCTTTGTAAAGAACACTTAGGTCTCCGAATGTTTGAAGTTAAAATTTAATGTTATAAAGGGAACTGGTTTTATACTTATTCTGACTGAAATTAAAATGAATATTGGATATTTCTGAAGGGATCTTGTGAAACAATGCTAGTGGAAAAATTAAGAACTTAACATATACACACATACACATACCTTTACGGCTGAAATGGCGTGGGAACCAATGAAGCTCCGTAAGTAAGCTGTCAAACCCATCAGTCTAGACTGGCTTTCATTTTAAATGCAGTTGTTCCTATACCACTGTATCTGGGGAACACGTACTCTCTGTGCCACAGGACTGAAATTAAATCTCCTTTCTTTTAGTTGAATGCTTTCTCTCAATTTAGCCTGAATCTGGATATGAGGACAAGATTGAAGATAGACTCCATTTAAATATTAAATACTATTTTAAAATTTTCAATGCAGACTGAGAGTCGTTAGCTTCTGTTTCAGTCAAAAGAAACAAAATGAGATAAATACAGAGCAGTGTTGAGAAAAGTATAGGGCCAGGGGTCACATGAGCCGCTCAGAGATTTTGGAGGACTTCTGAAAGACAGGATGGTAATAGAATTCTATTTATATTAGTTTCCCAAGGCTGCCATAACAAATTACCACACACTTGGTGACTTAAAACAAATGAAATATTTTCTCTCACTGTTCTGGAAGCCAGATGTCCAAAAGCAAGGTGTTGGCAGGGCCACATTCCCTCTGAAGGCTCTAGGGGAGAACGCTTCCTTGCCTCTTCCAGTTTCTGGTAGCTTGTGGCTGCATAACTCCACTTTGTGCCCCCATCCTCACGTGACCTTCTGCCTGTGTCTCAAATCTCCCTCTCCTCTTCCTTCTAAGGACACCAGTTCCTGGCCTTAGAGACCATCATAAATCCAGAATGGTCTCATCTTGAGAGCCTTATCTTAATTACATCTGCAAAGACAGTCTTTCCAAATAAGGTCACCTTCACACTTACCAAGAGTTAAGATCTGAACATATCTTTCGGGGGCCACTATTCAACCCACTGCACCATTACAGAATAAAACAGGACAGGGGAACCAACTGTCCCAAACTTGCCAAAGAGGAAGCATCGGAAGTGATGAAGGTAAGAACTGTTGTTCAGGGCAAAGCCTCAAGAAGTTCTGAGCTCCATATGAGTGACTGAGCAGAGCTAGAGTGGGGCATGGAAGAGAAATCAGGGGAACGATGGAAGTTCTACAGAGGAACAACTCCATCCCTCTTTACAGCTCTCCTGCCTCTTCCCCCCCTTCTCTTCCTATCCTAAGAAAAATCTGGCATTTGTAGCTTTCATTCCTGATCTTCTTACCAGTGAAGACCAGAAAATAATGCTCTCAGGTAATAACCATTCTTCTTGAGGAGGGTTAGTCTTTTGAGCTATTATTTGGGTTATTATTACCCCCTGGCATTTTAGGGAATATCAGTTGCTCCCCTTCTGCCTCCTTTAAAGTTGTCCTGTTGTGCCTGTCCACATGCAGAGTTCAGAACCAACATCCTGCTCAGGAGAAAGACCTGCTGTTGAACAAATAACCGACTCATATAAGCTATGTGTGGGCCATTCCACACACAGGAGTAAAAATAGGGAACCAAGGATCATCAGACTTGTGAAGAAAAGTCAACACCATGGGAGAGAAAGATCAATTTTTCTTATAATTCATATCAATTATGATAATTTATAACACTTAAATAGTCCTTACAGTGTGCTAGAAACTGAGTAAAACTCTTTAAAATAAAGCAAACAAGCTCTGAAAAAACTCAAATTACTATTTTCAGCAAGATTTCAAGGAGCTATGGCCTTGATTTCCCATATCTGTGAAATAGGGTGGTTAGAGGATTAAGTGAGTTCACAGATGGAAGCACCTAGAACAGGTTCTAGCGTGACTACATCAAAAGAGCAACACTCATTCGAGATTTAGATAAAAATCATTTTCTCGGAAAATGTTCTTTATCTTATCTGTATCTCTCTGAGTCCAAGCAAGAGACAGACATGTGCCATTGTAAACAAGGGAGAACCCTTAATATAAAGAATTATGGAACAACGAGAGGACAACGCTAAGATGAGCGAGGAAGGTAAAAGGTGTCTTAGGTCCAAGGGAGGGGACCTGAGGGGGGTGCCCCAGGAAGCAAACTCGCAGGAAACCTCCCCAGGGCTCGGCTTCAGGCCTTGTGAGAGGAGGTGTGGCTGCAGTGCACTGGACGGCCAAGAAGCTCGTTGACCTGCCCAGACCAGATCCCGTCCACAGCCACGAGGCAAGGAGGAAGCACCGTGCAGGGTGCAGGTAGGCGGGGATGTGGAAGGGGCTAGTGCACTGGTGGAGACAAGAGGGGTTTACACTGTCCACACAGGGAGGGCTAAGGGAGGGAGTTACCAGCCTGGGCTGGAACTGTCATGTCGCTGGGGACCACAGATTCTGGTCTCAAGGCTGGAGCCGACCATCACCAGTCGTTCTCAGATGTGCACTGCGACCAAGGGCGCGGCAGCTGGAAGCGGCCAGACGCCCTCTTCCCGCCCGCGCTGTCTCTCCACCGCCTTCTACTGAGGAATGTTAACATCGTGCTCAGTCTTGGCGGAGAAATGCCGAAAGGAACACCATGCATTATCACAGAGCAGATGTTGAAGAATAGATTTAAAGCTCAGAGGCGATACATTGATAACTATAACAGAATCTAAGAAATCATATTGGAAAATACTTGTATAATTGAAAACCAGCTGGCTTCTTGTCCCTGGAGTAGTGTAGTGAGGTAATTATTAAATATTCAGCTTGACTTTCTTCTATTTCCTCATGATTGAAATATCCATATGATAGCCAACACTTTAGTGCCCAGTACCCTTAAAAGCAGACTAGATGCTTTAACCTATTAAATGTTCCCTATAAACCTTTGAATTACATACTCTTATTATTTACACCTGAGGAAACTTACATATACTTTATTTACCCTAACTTTGGATCAGAGGCCAATAGCCAGTCTTTATAGCCACTTGTGAGGAGAAAACAAACAAACAGAAACAAGCCAACCAAAAAACCCCAAGTATTCTAATACTTGCACAAATGTCATGATGATAGTTTTGATGAAATTCCACCTCTGTATACTTACGGTCTTATAAAAAACCAAACACTGGGCAGGGAGCAGCTACTGGTAAAATTGAATTCAACAGACCACATCAAATACAGTTAATTATTTTTATATTTTACTAAGAATAATGGAAAGTACTTAGAAACATTAGTTGTGCTTTAGCACTCAATGAGGTCAATATCTGAAATATCTAATCTTCCATAAGAGGTTGTTACTTTTCTTGGGGTGAGGAAAGTGGGGAAGAGCTACAGGCATAGAAAACGACAATCCCCCTGGTAGAACCGTTCACTTTCTATTATTGCTGTTGTTACTTTGCTAACCAATCTTTCTTGCTTTCAGTTGAGTATATAATAATATATCATAGAGCTAGACTGGTCTTATGGTGGGCTTTTTGAGTCATATGCTGGGATAATATATTGAGGAAAAGTACCTTGGGGGAAAAAGTTAATGTAAAGGAGAACACTTCCTTTATTCTTAAAGGATCATTAAAGCTTAAATCTTAGCACTGATCAGGGCATAGAGAACCATAGGCAAACTCTAATGTCATTTTTTTCTTCGAAAAGAAACTTTTTGCCTAATGTAACCTAATGTTACATGTAACCATGTAACAGAACATGCCACCTGGCACTACTGTCCCTTCCCTGTCCAGTGGGAAACAGAACAATGGTATTCGGCTTGTGGTGAAAGGGCAAAATGTCCCACCAAAAGTGATGCCATTAGGAAAAAAAAGACAACATTGCTGGAAGCTCAAAAACTTCTTGACAACCAAACTTTGCTTTGGAAAGATTAGCTTTCTTTAGCATAGTATGTTCACTATGAACATGAAGAGATCGTACTTCCTATTGTTTTTTCACCTCAGACCAAATTCTTTATTCTGAAAGAAAATTAACATATACATGAACAAGTTTATTTTAAAATATTTGTATAAATGTTTATTTCAAATTTCTCAATCAGATGTTTTTTTCTTATTGCACTACTCCAGGAACGAGAAAGCAGCTGATTTTCATTTATACTAAATTATTTTCCAATATGATTTATTAGATTAGTTAGCAAAACAATTTTAACTTCACATTAGAATTTAATTCAAGATGCTTACTTTGACAGCAACACAATTTTTCAAAATCACAGCCTGTTATCTTCAATGCTTCATCAATTTCTTATGTAGTTTTAGTCTGCACCATTGCAGTTGCTAAATTACAATTTATCAGTAATCTTACTTTATCTAGATGAAGTGGAGTTCTATTTTATGGTAATTTAATATTCCTGGTAGCTCATAGTTTTATATATACAGAAAGTAATACTGAAAATGACGTTTTGAGGTACTGGATTGCCAAACAAATTTTCCATATTTAAGTTTGCAGTAAAGTTCCATCTTTACATTTAAATTTGGATTTATTTGATTATTTGGAAACTTTATATTACTGGAAAGATCAGGAAGCACGCTGATCTCCCTGGCTTCTGTACTGCTTCCTCTTTTCACTTACTGCCTGAATTACCCTGTTCAGGTCATTTAATTGCTCTGTTAGGAAATACGCCTAATTGCTCTCTCTTTATCCTTTAAGATTGTGAGGGTAGGATGGAATCATGCATGGGGCAGCAAGTTGTCTGAACAATCAGACAACGCTCTAACACTCCCTTCTGGCATCCTTGCTTCATCTTCTTATCTGTTCCTCCCTCCTTTTTGGAAATAGACAAAACTGGCCCCCTCCCAAGTGACACATGCAGCAATTCACTGCATACTTCCTCACTGGAACGTTTCAGACTGGGGCTGTCTCCCAAACTCTGTAGACATAAGCTTAAACAGAGCTGGTGATAAGCCTTGGTGGAAAGAGTCTGAGTTTTGGAGAGAAAAGAAGGGAAAAAACATGGAGCAGTCACCACCAGCTACGTGGCTTTTGGCCGTTTGTTACCGCTCAGAGCTTTAGTTCTGACATTGGTAAAACTGAGAAAATATTTGAACTCAGCAGGCTGCATGGCTGTTGTAAAAATCAGCTCTAGAAATGTAGGTGAAAGTACTTTACAAACCATGAAAATAGACATGTTATAAAAATAATATTCGGAGGCATAATGATAGATGATAAATTTCAACTCAGATGTACTTTCTTTGGAATATTTGTTATGCCCTGCTGTGTTGATTTTACATGGGTTTTCTCCTGTACCTACTTTTTGGATCTAATTTTACCTTTTTTCCATATTTAAGCATATCATGGGACCCTATGTATTACTTAACTGAAAGTTAATTTTATTGACCAAGGAAAATAAATCTTTAAACAGTAATAGTGCAATTTGTTTATACTCGGGTTATTAAAAAAAATTGCTAAAAGCTTTTAAGTTGAATATTTTTTTACTATGTTACTAAAAGGTGCTGGAAAAAGCAGATGGAGTTCAGTATGCCTAAGGGAATTATTTTTAAAGACCCACTGAGTGAACCAAAAAGAAAAACTCATTCCAAATCACAATTGGTTTGCTCAGAATGATTTTCAGGATTTAATTTGTAATTGATAAAGAAATTAATTCTTCCCAGTTTGGGAACTATTTTCAAATTGAACCTGAGTTTTCTTGGGAATGATAGGAAATAAATTCGCTAAACTCTACTAACTCTTGGAATTAAAACTATGTTTTTATCATTTCGATTTTGCTTGCAATTTTACAGCTTACTCTGATTTTCCTCTTCTTTTATGATTTTCAAATATTACCAACATCAAGCTTGTATAAAACATCGTCTTTCTTTAAACACGTATGGTGAAAATTATTCAAGCAGATGGCTATCTACCGTGGTTTGTAACCAAGGATCCAGTGTTGGCTCAGTTGTTCCTGAAATGGAGTCCAGTTTAATAACTCACATGAAGACAAGAATTAAATTGGAAATTGCAGGCTGAAATAGTCTGCATTTGATCAGAAAGAGATTATAGGAAGGAGAGAACACAGTGAAACAGCCTGTATTTTAAAAGGAGCTGGGTTTCTGATAGTTCTGTGCTTTATCAGTTCATAAAGTAAGCAATATAAACCCATTTTTAAAACACTAATATATTTTTTTTTTTTTTTTTTTTTTTTTAGGAGAAGCCAATTCCTTGCAGATGTTAGTGGCATTAACATTCTCTTTCTTGACATTTAGAACCATAGTGTTCTGGACTTGCAATAGAAAATTTAGTTTTGCTTTGTTGGAGGTTTGGGGCAGGTAATGATTCTAGCCTGTCCTCTGCCCACTCTAGCTAGGTGTTCAGATGTTTCTGAAACTTCCTGTTATTTCCAAGCTCCCAAGATTAGGGGTGGGCAATTTTTTTTAGCGCAAATGAAACCTTGTAGGATGAGGCAAGATTGGGGTTGGTCACGATCTCTTACTTGTATAACTATATTATGTACCAACTGTATAGCTAGTAAAATTGATTCTACTGTACTACAAGATATAAAAGCCCATTTGGTGAAATTTAAAATATTGTGGAGCAGAGAGATTAGGGCAAGCCATGTAGCCTCTTTAAGCCTTAATTCCCTCCACTGCAAATGGGTTTAATAATAATACCTACAGGAAGACATTATGAGGGGTAGTTGACACAATCATATGAGATTCATAGAATATTCCTGACCTTGAGAGAGCAGAGCAGTTAGGAGTACACAGTATCTCTGAGTCCAAATCCTGATTCCATTACTTGCTTGCTGTTGGACCTTGGACAAATACCTAACCTCTCCATTCTTTGATTTCCTCAGTTATAACATGGGATTAGTAATAGCTCATTCATAAATATGTTATGAGGATTAAAAGAACAAATGTTTATAAAGCATTTATTACAGGGCCAGCACTTAGCTATTGTTTGCTAACTAAATAACTTAGCCATAAGCACACAAATGTAAGTTTATCATTATCATATTTTCCCAAAAGAAATGGAATATTTTTGGTAAAACTTAAAAATTGCCATATTAAGAAAAAGAAATAAAAGGTATCCAAATGGGAAGGGAGGAGGTAAAATTGTCACCATATGCAGATGACATGATACTATATATGGAAAACCCTAATGACTCCACACAAAAACTACTAGATGTAATAAGTGAATTCAGCAGAGTAGCAGGATACAAGGTTAACATTCAGAAATGTTTCATTCCTTTACACTGACAATGAAATATCAGAAGGGGAAGGTAAAAAAACAGTACCTTTTAAAATCACACCAAAAAAAAATAAATAAATAAAATACCTGGGAATAAACCTGACCAAGGAAGTGAAAGACTTATACACTGAGAACTATAGAACATTAATAAAGGAAATAAAAGAGGATTCAAAGAACTGGAAAGATATCCCATGCTCTTGGATCAGAAAAATTAATATTGTTAAGATGGCAATACTACCCAAAGAAATCTACAGATCTAATGCAACCCCTATCAAATAACCCATAACATTTTTCATAGAAATAGAAAAAATAGTCCAAAAATTCATATGGAAACATAAAAGATCCAGAATTGTGAGAGCAATCCTGAGGGAAAAAAATGAAGCAGGAGGCATAACTCTCCCAGACTTCAGACAATACTACAAAGTTACAGTAATCAAAACAGTGTGGTATTGGTACAAAAACAGGGATATGGATCAATGGAACAGAACAGAGAGCTCAGAAATAAACATACACATCTATGGTCAATTAATCTTTGACAAAGGAGGCAAGAGTATAAAATGGGATAAAGAGTCTCTCCAACAAGTGGTGCTGGGAAAGTTGGACAATTGCATGTAAATCAATGAAGTTAGAACACAGCCTCACACCATTCACAAAAACAAACTCAAAATGGCTTAAAGATTTAAACGTAAGACACAACACCATCAAACTCCTAGGAGAGAGCATAGGCAAAACATTCTCTGACATAAATCATACCAAAGTTTTCTTAGGTCAGCCTCCCAAGGAATAAATACCAGAAATAAAATCAAATGAACAAATGGGATCTGATCAAACTTACAAGCTTTTGCACAGCAAGGAAACCATTAAAAAAAAACACACACACACAAGACAACTTATGGAATGGGAGAAAATATTTGCAAATGATACAACAGACAGGGGCTTAATCTCCAAAATATACAAACAGCTCATACAACTTAACAGTAAAAAAACAAACAACTCAATCAAAAAATGGGCAGAAGACCTTAGTTGACATTTCTCCAAAGAAGACATACAGATGGCCAGCAGGCACATGAAAAGATGCTTGACATCACTGATTATTAGAGAAACGCACATCAAAATTATAATGAGGTATCACTTCACACCAGTCAGAATGGCCATCATTAAAAAGTCTACAAATAACAAATGCTGGAGAGGGTGTGGAGAAAAGGGAACCCTCCTACACTGTTGGTGGGAATGTAAGCTGGTACAGCCACTATGGAAAACAGTATGGAAGTTCCTCAGAAAACTAAAACTAGAATTACCATATGATTCAGTGGTCAGACTCCAGGGAATATACTCAGACAAAACTATAACTGAAAGAGACACATGCCTATTTAAGTCTTCCACCCATTTTTGGATTGCGTTGTTTGGTTTTTTGATACTGAGCTGCATGAGCTGCTTGTATATTTTGGAGATTAATCCTTTGTCAGTTGCTTCATTTGCAAATATTTTCTCCTATTCTGAGGGTTCTTTCTCCAAAGAAGATAAACAGATTGTCAACAAACATATGAAAGGATGCTCAACATCTCTAATTATTAGAGAAATGCAAACTAAAACTAGAATGAGGTATCACCTCACACCAGTCAGAATGGCCATCATCAAAAAATCTACAAACAATAAATGCTGGAGAGGGTGTGGAGAAAAGGGAACCCTCTTGCACTGTTGGTGGGAGTGTAAATTGATACAGCCACTATGAAGAACAGTATGGACATTCCCTAACAAACTAAAAATGGAAATACCAAACGACCCAGCAATCCCACTACTGGGCATATACCCTGAGAAAACCATAATTCAAAAAGAGTCATGTACCACAATGTTCATTGCAGCTCTATTTACAATAGCCAGGACATGGAAGCAACCTAAGTGTCCATTGACAGGTGAATGGATAAAGAAGATGTGGCACGTATATACAATGGAATATCACTCAGCCATAAAAAGAAATGAAATTGAGTTATTTGTAGTGAGGTGGATGGACCTAGAGTCTGTCATACAGAGTGCAGTAAGTCAGAAAGAGAAAAACAAATACCGTATGCTAACACATATATATGGAATCTAAAAAAAAAGAAAAGGTTCTGAAGAACCTAGGGGCAGGACAGGAATAAAGATGCAGACATAGAGAATGGACGTGAGGACATGGGGAGGGGGAAGGGTAAGCTGGGATGACGTGAGAGAGTGGCATGGACATATATACACTACCAAATGTAAAATATGTAGCTAGTGGGAAGCAGCCTCATAGCACTGGGAGATCAGCTCGCTGCTTTGTGACCACCTAGAAGGGTGGGAGGGAGACGCAAGAGGGAGGGGATATGGGGATATATGTATACATAGAGCTGCTTAACTTTGTTATACAGCAGAAACTAGCACAACATTGTAAAGCAATTATACTCCAATAAAGATGTTAAAAAAGAAAAAAAAAAGACACATGCAGCCCTATGTTCATAGCAGCACTGTTCACCATAGCCAAACCATGGAAACAATGTAAATGCCCATCGACAGATGAATGGATAAAGAAGATGTGGTACATATATACAATGGAATACTACTCAGTCATACAAAAGAAACAAAATAATGCCATTTGCAGCAACATGGATGCAACTACAGATTAAGTGAAATAAGTCAGAAAGAGAAAGACAAATACCAGGTGATATCACATATATGTGGAAACTAAAATATGGCACAAATGAACCTATCTACAAAACAGAAACAGACTCATAGACATAGAGAACGGACTTGTGGTTTCCAAGTGAGGGTTGGGGGAGGGATGGATGGGAGTTTGGGGTTGATAGATGCAAACTATTACATTTAGAATGGATAAACAACCAGGTCCTAATGTATAGCACAGGGAACTATATTCAATATCCTGTGATAAACCATAATGGAAAAGAATATAAAAAAAGAATGTATAGAAAAATTGCCCTATTAATACATTGTGAAATTTAGAAACCTAAATAAGGATGTAATAATGAGCTAAATATTCTGTTAACACAAATATATTTTAAACAAAACAAGCTAGAATGATATTTGTCATAAATTGACACTAAAAAAATTATTATTCCATGATGACTAATGCTAAAACTAATTTTCATTCTTGTAATTTTGTTTGTTTAATTTTGGGTAAAAAATATTCCATTCTAAGCACAGTTTGGGAAATGTCAAACAAAAGTACCTGCAATTTTTTTTATGATATTTTAAAATCACTCTCACAGGTACATGAAAGGGTACTCTACATCACTAACTATAGAGACATAAAAAATCAAAACCACGATGAAATATCACTTCACACCTGTTAGAATGGCTATCATAAGAAAAACAAAAGATGATAAATACTGGCAAATATATGGAAAAAAGGGAACCCTTGTGCAGCAGTGATGGGATGGTTAATTGGTACAGCCACTGTGACAAAAAGTATGGATGTTCCTCAAAAAAGTAAAAATAGAACTACCACATGATCCAGCAATTTCATTTCTGGGAATATATTTGAAGGAAATGAAAACTCTATGTTAATGATATTTCTGCACCCCCATGTTCATACCAGCATTATTTACAATATGCAAGATATGGAAACCACCTAAGTGTCCATCCATGAATGAATGGCTAAAGAAATTGTGGTATATATATACAATGGAATACTATTCAGCCATTAAAAGGAAGAAATCCTGCCATTTGTGACAGCATGGATGAATCTTGAGAGTATCATGCTAAGTGACCTAAGTCAGAGAGAGAAGGACAAATATCATATGACCTCACTTATATGTGGAATCTAAAAAGAAAAAGAGATCCAGTTTTTGGTTACCTGAGGTGGGGAGTGGAGGGAGGAGGAACTGGATGAAGGTGGTCAAAAGGTACAAACTTCCAGGTATAAAATAAATAAACACTAGGGATGTAAAATACATGACTCTAGTTAACGCCACTGTGTGGTATATTTCAATGTTGTTAAAAGGGTAAATCCTGGGATCTGATCACAAGGAAAAAGATAATATTTTTCCTTTTTCTTTTTTTTCGTGTCTGTATGAGATGAAGGATGTTAGCTGAGCTTACTGTGGTCGTCGTCGTCTCATAACATTTGCAAAACAAATCATTACGTTGTACACCTAAAACTTGTGCAGTGCTGTTTGTCAGTTATATCTCAGTAAAGCTGGGGGAAAAATCACTCCCAACAAACTGGTTGATTAGTATTTTTTTCAAATTTCAAATTTCTATTTTAATAGATATATGCAAAAATTATTTGAATTGGTAATAAACATTAGTAACTTAAATATTTCTTTTACTTTCTTTTCATTATAATTCATTTAAATTACTCGGACCTCATTAAAACTGGGGGAAAAAATTAAGATACACCAAAGTCGGTGTATTAGTTTTATATTGCTGCCCGTAACAAATTGGCCCAAAACTTGGTGGCTTAAAATAATAGTTAATTCAATAATTTATAGTTCTGTAAGTCACATTCTGACACAAGCATCACCAAGTGGAAATCAAGCCATAAACAGTGCTGGGTTTACTTCTGGAGGCTCTGGGAGGAGCATTTGTTTCCTTGCCTTTTCAGCCTCTGAGGCTGCCCCCATGCCTTGACTCCCGGGGGCCTCTTCCTCTAACAGCTGGGCATCACATGGCATCACCTTGATACTGACTCTTGTTCCTAATTAAGACTTTTATTTTTATTTTTATTTTTTTTGCTGTACGTGGGCCTCTCACTGTTGTGGCCTCTCCCGTTGCGGAGCACAGGCTCCGGACGCGCAGGCTCGGTGGCCATGGCTCACGGGCCCAGCTGCTCCGCGGCATGTGGGATCTTCCCAGACCGGGGCACGAACCCGCGTCCCCTGCATCGGCAGGCGGACTCTCAACCACTGCGCCACCAGGAAAGCCCTCTCCTCCTTAAGACTTTTAATAACCCTGTGGTTATAGTGGGCCCAGCCGGTTAATCCAGGATAAGCTCCCCTGTTTTAACATCAGTTGGTTCATAGTACTCTATCTGCAACATTAATTTCACTTTGTCATAGAACCAAACATATTCAAAGTTTCTAGGGATTAGGTCATGGACACCTTTGGGGAAGTAGCACTATTCTGTCCATCACAGTTAGCAACCATAATCAGCCTGTGAATTCTTGTATCTAACTGGGTTATTATGGGTATATTATGGGTATCAATTATGTGATGAAAAAGATAAATTTCATTCACCTAAAAATGCTTAAGACTAGTGTAAAGATGGTGGGTTTTCTGCCCACAAGGTGAAGCAGACAAAGCAAGATCTTTTAAATACCATCAAATCTCAAGGAAATTTTGGCGTAGGGAAATTTTTAGCACTGGCAACAAGATTAAAAGGATTGGTTTTCACACAGCAGCCTCTAAGGCAATGACTGTGTCCATTATTTGTGAATATGTGATGTGGGCAAAGACCTCCTCATTCTTTCAAATAAAAGGCAGCTAAATATCAAAGTTTTATCAATTTCTATGACACCTCTCTTTGCAGATGGTACGGAAGACTTTCCCAAACTATTGCTAATATAGTAGATCTTAAAGATGAATCATGGAGAATTTCAATGTGTCATCAAATATTTGTTATGTATTATACTCTCCCAGGCAGGCTAGAATATACTATAATGATTTAAATAATAGTTAAAAACCAAAAGTTCTTCTTTTACAAAATGAAGTCTGAATTTGCAGAATAAATTTAACTAATATGGTAATCTCTTAGATACAATTTACATATAGATATTTTTTTGGTATCATGATATTTAGTTTTTGCAATTTGGGCTTTCCTGATTAGGAATTTGGAGGGTATGATCAAAATGCATCAACACAATTGAAGAATAAATTTACACTTTGTAGGTCTTGGAAATAGAGTACACTGGGACATTGAAGGATTTTTATTTACTGTGTTACCACAGAAGACCATACCATAACATTGTAGCCAGTTTACCATGAAAATCAAAAAAAAGTTGAAATGTATTCAAGCACAATTCCATTTGTTTACTAACTGTGCCAGACTGACTTTAAAATGCATTAGCCTCTTTAAGGGCCATGATCAATACTTTTAAAACTTTCAACTCTCCTGGGTCTCTTAAAACCCATGGGCTGTGATGTAATCAACTGGCGGTATCAGTTGCCTTTCAGTATTCTTCTATTCAGTCTCCTAGTCTGTATCCCTGATTGTTTTCACCCAAAGAAAATCAAAAGGGGATTTCAGAAATTGGAAGCAAAATTCTTTTGAATTAAGTTCTGTATGCCTCCAAACATTTTGATTTTAACTCATGAGAAGATGGGCACTGATGATTTCTAAGCTGATGTCTACTCACCAATTCTGAGCATAAGATCGTCTTCCGGCCCAACTTCTATTAAATTCTGCCTGTACGATCAGTCTTTCTATAGTGAATAGGATCTTCAGTTGTCTGAGGAAACTTTTCTTATGGCCTCTGTTCAACAACTGATCTAGATAAGATGGCAACGTGTCGTACGCTCAAGCAGATCTTTGCTCTTGTTAGCTGGGTTTTAGCTATTCCCTAATCAGTTTGTATTTATTATTGTAATTATATGATTCAATTAAATTATTAAGTGACTGTGAATAAAACTAAATTTGGCTTACGATAAATAAACTAAATGGAATACTTTGGGAAGTCTGTTAAATGTTAGTCACTAAAAGCTTATGTCAAATTTGGGGTGGGAGAGGCACCTCTAAACCAAAGGGTGAACTCTCCACCCAGATTGAATTAAAGCAGTCTTAAACAGAGCTTGTAATAAAAGTTTATGGTGTTTATGTAAGAAAGATGAAGTGCAACTCCAATTAGCAGTCTGAAAAAATAAAAAAGGAACTTGGTTTAATCAAAAGTTTGGCAAATGAATGTGCATTTCTATATATTTAACTGAAATAAAATGTTGAACATATATATATATTTATATGCTCCTATGAGTTTTTACAACTTTGTGTTCTAACCAAGTTTTTCGATTAACTGACAAATTCCTGGTCTTAGTTTGAAATAGGAAGACTTTACAGAAAATTATTAACCTTTTCTTTTAATTATCACTGTAACCACTGAGCACTGTGGAATGCTGGTTCACTGAAAAGGAACTATGTAGTACTGAAAATGAACTATGTATCTGACAGTATCATCCAGGGATAAGAACTATGGCTTTGAAACTAATACAACATTGTAAATCAACTATACTCCAATAAAAATTAAAAAAGAACTATGGTCTTGAAGTTAGCTTGACAACTCTTATTTGCATGACCTTGGAGAAAGTTCTCAGCCATGCAAATTTAGTTTCTTTGACTCTGGACAAAGTTCTTAACCACTCAGATTCAGTTCCTTTATTTTTAAAAATAGAATTTAAAATACCAAACTTAAGGAGATCACATTAGTAAATATATGTAAAACTGCCTGGCACAGAGTTGTCATTAAATAAATGTTAGTTTCCCTTTCTTTAACTGGAATTATATATATGCTGTTTTAGAAGACTATGTAGTACTGTGTTGATTTTCTTACAGATCTATTTTCCTTTACATTTTTATCTACAAAACTTAATATTGCAGCAAAAATTCTACTTAATTTGTGGATATACAGTAGGTATTTATGAGTTATAAAACTCATAAAGTTTTATGAGTCTTAGAAAAAAATCAGTGTATTTCCACCTTATTGAAGAATCCTGCTTTTCTTGCTTAAATATGAATACAAGAACACTGTAAGAGGTGTCATGACTTTTATAACTAGGTACTTAATGCAATTCTCCCCTTGACTTGCCTTCTGTAAACTTTATCTGATTGTCTTCTAAAAAGTTCTGATTAGGGTAAATAAAGAATATAACATTTTGTTTGGATTTAAACATTTAACCAGAAGTAAATTGTCTCAAAATAATAGTGTTGGCCATACTGCATTAAAATACAACACAAAACACACAAACCTATTTCATATCTGAATTTTCACTAGGCTAGTGAATAATGAAAGTCATAGGAAAGCTTTAGTTGTAAATTTCGTAATCTAGGGCACTGATGACTAAACTAAGCTCTGCAGATGGACGTAGGCAAAGCCTATTCATGCAAGAAAAGAACAGACCTCCTTGGATTTTCATTCACCTGCATAAATGGCATTATTACCTCCTGAGTGACCGTTTGAACAACTACAACCTGGAAGACATCTTCCTGCTCATATGTTTACAACACATTTTATACAATAACTGCTTTTATTAAAAAAATTTCTTGAAAGAATTATTTCTCCCCAAGTGCTAGGCAATAACAAGATAAAAATGCAAGACTTTTCCCCTATAGGTTGATGTCCCTCAATCCCTCTTATTTTCCTTTTCTGAGTAATAAAGTGTATAGTAGTTGGGTGTAATAAAAAAATTGGTGAATAATTAAACGCATAATGAAAAAGACCATCCTAGACGTTTCTCCTTGTACGTAAATTTCTAGATCCACAAGAGAGATGTGGCATTAGTGGATGAAAGTGTTTAGCATATAGTAAGTCTGTAATAACACTGATTAAATAGCTAATGTAAAATGGTATTGTCAGAGAAAAACTCATATTACCACAATCAATAAAACATATCAATAGATACCATCATTATTATAAAAACTTAATCCTATTTACCAATTCAAATTAAATCATACATTTTGAACGAATCTGGATTCAAAATATGGTACTCTGTACCTTACTGTAACTTTTGATAAAATGTCTGTTTTGCTATATTATTTAATGTAGACTAATATATATTAAGCATTGGATTTTAACAGAGAATGATTAGTCTAGCATATATTCATGGTTTCTTTGCCCAAGCCAAAGAGATAATGCATTAATCAAGTCCTTTTTCGACATAGAATGTATTGCATACAAGTTAAACAGAAAACTGCGTTTAAGTAAATGGTGATAAATTCAAACAGAAGAAATCGGTGTTTGCTAGCTCTTTTTATGTTTAGTCATCTATGATTCTTATTTTAAAAACCACTAGATAAGAAGCTTAGGTAGAAAACTTAAAACTAAAATAGCCTTTTCATGGGGAGGAGCTCTTTTGTAGACAGTGCTCAGTGCAATAAGATTCTTTTTTTATTTTATGTTAAAAGCTTACATGGAAGTATTCATTCTAAAATGCTAAAAGATGTTACAGACTCTATAGATGAGATACAGAAAGAGACAGAAAGCAAACTATTATTAGCTTTGTGCCAGGACCTTAAAAGTTAAAGCCAAGAATAGAGAATGATGTTGGTTGGTACCTGCCCGTCACCAGTTTGGGGTGGAGGCATTTGGAATTTAGAGATCGCTTACATTTTTTGTACTTCAGACTAGTATCATTGATTTGGTCATCATTAAACTGTCTCAAAGTTTGATGCTTGACTTGTATCATTCTACCATGCTAGGGGAAATAATACGATGGTCTACCATTCAGCCATATCTTTTGTTTTCACACAGCGGCGGTCCTGAGAGTAGTGTTTACACAATCTCTCGTAGTATGAATACTGTGGCTTTTAAATTCAGTGCTATTTTCAGTAGATGTGAAAGACAAAGTCAAAAAAGGCTGTTACCGTTTTAGTGACTTCATCCACTTTTCTAAGACCTAGGAAGAATCATCTGCAAATATTTAATTCTCTTGGACTGGAATCTAGTGCCTGTACCTATGATGAAGAATCTAGTGCCTGTACCTATGATGACTGTTTCCCCACATTGAAGAGATAACAAAGGAAAAGGGAAGAAGAGCCTACATGGGGGTCTCTTCCTTCTGTTTCAGGAGGCCAACATTTTCTGATTGCTGAAACACAAACAGAAAAGGTCAGAGATTGAAGGAGCATGTAGAAACCACAAATCCACCTCCTACTGTTTGCAAGAGGTGATGGAGAAGATGATTCTTTGCCAGCTGTGTGTCTATGGCCTCCATTCCACCACTGAAAGCTCAATGTGGGTGAGCTAGAGGGGGTGTTTGTGAACGAGCATCCCAAGGACGGAGAATAGAGAGAACTTAGTAAAAGCAGAACACAAACTTCCTGCCTAGACTCTGACAAATTGAGGGAATTCCACACAGAGGGAGCCAATGTGCCCAGGAGAGGAGTTCACAGGAAATTCGTAAGACAGTTTTCCCAGATTTAGAACATTGCTGACAGCTGGAGAGCTGGTGAGTAGATGAGAAAGAATCTTAATAAGTATTACTCTGTTCTGTGTTTGGATCTTATGGTAACAGTTCTTTGAAGGCATGAGGGAAGAATTAAAGTTGTTTCTGAATTCCTATTGGAGGCTAAAACTGTTTTTTTTTAACCTTGCAAAACATCCGGAGTTACATCAAGTGGTTCTCTAAGATCAAAAGTTTATAATCCTAGGAGGAAACAGAGATCAGGAAAGACAAGATACGTATCTAACAAGTTGATCTCATTGGTCACTGTGGCCAATGTCATTCACCCAGGGCATGGTTCCTTCCTTTCTAATCATCCCCAAGTTCATCTCCTGCTAGAATCATGTTCAGCAGCAGAAACTGATTTACCAAGATGTATCAAAGCAGCTGCCCTCCTGCCAAAGTCCAAACCTTCTCGTTTCTCTTAAACTTGCTCTCGTAATAGAAGATGCAAGGCAGAATTCCTAATACAAAATGAACATTACTAAAACAGTTGTAGACAGAGAAGAAAAGTTTGGTTGGAATTAGTGACAATACTACACAGTACACGTTTTAAAGAAATATAGGGATTTCTCCATTTATTTATGACTGTGGCACATATATAGAAATTACCAGCTGCTATCTGCAGAATAGTTTTCTACCTAAGCTTCTTATCTAATGGAATTAACACAGGTTAATTCATTCACTTCTCACAGACTGAAATAGTTTCTGTTGGGATCATTCACATTTTTCCTATGTCATTCACCCAGGGCATGGTTCCTTCCTTTCTAATCATCCCCAAGTTCATCTCCTGCTAGAATCATGTTCAGCAGCAGAAACTGATTTACCAAGATGTATCAAAGAAACTGAGGCACTAAGCACTGGGGGACTCGCTCAAGTTCACACCTTTGGTAAATAGCAGAGCTGGGATTTTGATGCTAGAGACAACATGGTCAACCATCACGCACACAGGGACACCTTGGAGATGTTGCAGGTTGGGTTGCGGACCATCACAATAAAGCCAATATTGCAATAAAGTCACACAAGTTTTTTGGTATCCTAGTGCATATAAAAATTATGTCTACACTATACTGTAGTCTATTAAGTGTGCAATAGCATGCTATCTAAAAAAAAGTACATACCTTAATTTAAAAATACTTTATTGCTAAAAAATGCTAACCATCATCTGAGCCTTCAGCAAGTCTTAATCTTTTTGTAATATTAACAGGAAAGATCAGAGATCACCATAACAAATATAATAGTGAAAAAGTCTGAATACTGTGAGAATTACCAAAATGTGACACAGAGACTCAAAGTGGCCAAATGCTGTTGAAAAAATGGCACCAATAGAATTGCTTGACACAGGGTTGCCCCAAACCTCCTTCAATTTGTAAAAAAAAAAAAAAAAAAAGCAATCATGTTCAAAGTGCAATAAAACGTGGTATGCCAGTAGTGCCTTTATTGACTCAAGTTAACAAATGATGTCTGGTTAAAATTCCTATTAGATGTTCCTCATCTTTATGTAATCCTGGCAATTAATATGACAATTTTACGTAAATAAGCATTACATAATTTTTGAAAAGATGTAATCGTTTCAAGTAGGCTTACTAGAACTTACATATTGCACCAGTACTTTTCCAGAAGAGGATGTTAATATTATGGCTAGTGTCATGGACAGTGCTACGGTTAAGTCAAGGTCATGTCTTAAAAGTAATCCTCTTCCCAACATTGTGGTCCAAATTACAAAGGTTTTAACTGTATATATTAGGCTGTGTTTTCTTTGAAATGTACTTAGGGAATTTGGAATTGTGCTTTGGTAGACTTCACTGGCTCACCAACCCTTTATGACCTGGCCCTTTCGGATAGGATCTATCTATAGTTTGTTTTTCACTCTAGTATTTGTACTCACTGGGGAAAACCTGGCCTTTTTCCTTCTGAATGCTTACTATAAAATGGACATACCTGTTCTCCGCTCTGGTTTAGGATGGTGTTTCCTGGTATCCAGGGGAATCATTTTATTTCCCCAAATCTGAGACAGAAAGATTTCCTGTGTAAAATAAAGTGAGGCTGTTCCTAATCTGGGATTCTACTTTCTGCTTGGTAAGGACTCTCATCTGTAAGTGAAGCTTTCACACCAAGGTATCAGTGATACAGAGGGTCAATGATGTTCTAGATTCCTGCCATCTGCACATGTCCTTTCCCCATTACTTCCCCACCCACATCATCATGGCGGCCAATCTTAAACCTTAACCATTTCTGCTACAGCCCGATCCAGAACTTTTCTGGCCTGTTTAGAAATGGCGGGACCTGGAAGGGGCAGAGGCCATTTTGCTTTGTAGTTTTGACATCAGCAAAAATCATGAGGCAGTGGCTCAAGTGGGGGTCCCACTGGGGTCTGTGGATAGAATTCGGAGGTGGGGAGTTCATGAACTTTGAAGGGAAGAAGATACACTCTTATTTTCACTAACCTCTAGCTGACATTATTTCCCTCAATCATTATTAACCACAACTGTAGCACTGGTTGTGACTTTTTCACTAGGAGAAACTGGATATTTTCCTATCATGGTTGTTGTAGAGATCTCCAAATATCATATACACACATCACAATTTTATAATCAAAGCAGCTCCTAGACTTACTAGCAGATTTTATTGCTTAATATGTTAAAAAATAAGCATAGGCCTTAATACAATTTGTATTTTGATAACAATATTTAATAGAATTGCTTTATTTTGCAATTCTATCTATCGTATTTTATGCATTTAAAGTCATGATTCGGGGGAACAAACAACAAGGTTAAGAATCTCTGTTATGCATAGAAAACAAATGTATGGCTACCAAAGGGAAAATGTGGGGGGAGGAGGGATAAATTAGGAGGTTGGGATTAACAAGGGCATGCTACTTGTATAAAATAATCAACAAGGACCTACTGTATAGCACAGGGAACTATACTCAATACTCTGTAATAACCTATATGGGAAACGAATCTGGAAAAGAATAGATATATGAATATGTATAACTAAATCACTTTGCTATATACCTGAAGCTAACACAACATCATAAATCAACTATACTCCAATATAAAATTAAAAAAAAAAGAATCTCTACTATAAGGTGATATCCAAGGGGAAAAGAGTAGAAAAACAAATTAATTGAGGACCTTCTCTGCTTGTTTTGGAAGTTAATGCTGTACATCTGGTGACTGCACAGGGGTGCCAAAGAATGAGGATCTAGGGAATCCGGTGGAGCTGTCCAGATGATGACATACTGTTACTAATGCATATATTTTTACCCCAACACACTGCATTGTACTCTGTCCATTAAGTGTAAGAAATCTCACACTTAGAGACATAGTGTTGGAGTTTCTGTAGAGACATAGTGTCTCTCAACTTTGTTTAGAGACATAGTGTTGGAGTTGTCTCTTTCATATTATCAATCACCAGGAGAAGTGTACCCTGGGAGAGAATAAGCCAGGAACCACGTGTGGACCTTGATCTCTTCCTAGCCAAGCAGAAGTTGAAAAAGGAGGTTGGTAGTCTTTTAAAAGGAACAGTCAATGGACTGCAACACCATGACTACAAGTGTGTCTTTTGAGGTTTTTCCCTGCTAATCATACCTGCAAAACAGTGTAGAAATCAGTTGTGTCAGAAGGGGACTCTACCATGCTGACTTCACTGCACCAGTATCACATGGAGCCCCGAGACAAGGGGAACTTTCAGGACACTACTTCCTGAGTGTGGTGAAAGTATATTAATATTTATTCAGATATTTGTTTTATTTATTTTCTATTACTATATACACTAAATAATACAGTATCATCCTAGACTATGTTCCAAGAGTTAGCAACAGAGTGCTTTGTTTTATGCCTTGTATCTGTGATCTTAAGTGTACAGCAGAATCACCTGGAGCACCTAAAAAAAAGTATACATTCCCTGTCCATCCCAAAGATATTCTATATCAGAGGCATTGGTAGGTTTTCATACAACTGTGCTTTTTAAAAGGCACATATATAACAAACACAAACCTAGGTGAGAAAAATTACTGAGTCCATGAATAACTAAATCCTTAATTATTTTGATTAAGATAATGAGTTTAAGAACTGATATAATACTAAGGTGACATGAGTTTATATTTCATGCAATTATGTACATTTTGTAATTTTTGGAAAAAGTTACAAAGTAACTAATTCTAACCTATAATATCTAATTTGCCTGTTAATTTTTTGTATTATAAAATACACAATTAACTATACACAGTGAAGAGCATAGAGGCAGTCATTTTAATTTACTTAGTAAAATTATAGGCCTCGTATAAAAGCTGCAAAAAGGTTATACAAGCATTGCTTCCCTTTATTGAAAGCACTACCTTCACCAGCTGTGCTAAAGTCCTGTGTGCTTGATCTACTGCAAATCATGACACACATCTCTAAATAGATAACTTTTATCTAATATTTCCATTGTTTTTCTTAGTCCCATCTTGATTTGCCAGTTACCCGCTTTTACTAATGATGAAAACAATCTTCCTTTATTAACTTAGATCCCAGGTTTTTACTCTCTTGAATCCCACTCTCTGTATTTATCATTTCCCATCTTATCTGGATATAGAATGTAATTTTATTCTTCAAACACAGTCTTCCTCTATTGTCTCACTGATTAAATATAAAGGAACATCTGATGTTAAAGGTACTGTGTCAGACTCTGGATATAATGGAGATAAATATTTAGTCAGTCTTTGGAGGGAAAACAGGCAATTACAACATCATGGGACAATTGCTATACTCTAGGGAAAATTGAGGAGCTGATTTTGGGTTGACTTTGCCCAGGTTGGTCAGAGGAAATGATTCCTGAACTGATTTAAGTCATTAGTGGAGTTAGGTACTCAATAAAGGTGGAGCTGATTGAAGCACAGGCGGGACATGGAGTCTGGGGCAACTGAAGATAATTATCTGGGTCTCAGTATGGATTGTAATTGATGGAGAAGTTCGGAAATGGGTTTGAAAATATGCTGGGGGGCTATAGCATTACTTTCTCTGCCAAACAAAGGGATTTACATTTTAAGACAATGAGATTTCAATCAGGGAGAACATATCTAACTTACTTTTTATAAAATCTACTTGGACTTCTTATGCAAGCTTCATTTTTCTAACCAGCCTGACAGCGTTCTCCCAACCTCTTACTAAAGGACCTAACAGATTAAGAAAAAAAAAAACATACTTTAACAACATCCAAATGTCAAGACGGAATACCTATTCATAAGAATCTACAAGAAACTTCTACCTATTTGTGAAGCTGGATCGAGAAAAGTGATTGGCGGCCTAACCATTACTTCTGTGATAAAAAAATGCAGACCTAAGCCGTCAAACAAAGGTAGGAAAGCACTATATCTCTCTTGTGTTGCTTTCTTGTTCAGAGATCCAAAACACATTCTAAGAACAAAACAAAACCAGCAACCAAAGTGGTTATCCCTATACTCTGTGACAACTGTTGTGTAGATAAAAACACTATTCCTCTGTCTCTCCTTTCCTTCTCTCCCCACTATCTTATACTGTTTTCAGAGATGCCAATAAGAAACTTTTTCCCCCTTCTGTTTATGGACTACTTAAATGAAACACCTATATACCAGACTACAGAGACTACCTCAGCATATACAAAAAAACATAAGCTGTGCAGGTGACATTTAGACCACAGTCAATACCAACTAGACACTGTTAACACAATTAAGAAAATATAAAGATTTAGAACAAAATACAAATGTACATGCAGTTGATCTCTGGATGGGCAATGACTTCCCAAGAATTTAATTCTAAAAGGAAAAAAAAAAATTACATAGGTGACTATATGAAAAACAACAACAACAACAAAAACTCTGGTTGGATGCTTCTCTTTGCTCCCTAGCAGCATTTGCTTGCTGTTCCAGAGCACTTATTACAGTAATATCAACGCTGAGCAGATCCATGTCTGTATTTCATACGCTTCCTGAAGGTTGCAACTGTGCATCTCTGGTCTCTACCTACTGCCTGTCACATGTTAGGTATGAATAAATATTTCTCAATGACTTTTTCTAAAATCACAAAGACAGAAAAAGAACTTTCAACAAACATAAAAATAAAATTTGCAAGTCAACAAGAGAACACTACTACTCTAGTAGAAAAACATGTTTAAGATGTCCAGATTCTTCAGACATCTGAATTATTAATAAAATATTTCTCAATGTTTATTCTCCCTTCCAGTAAAACCAGTAAAATTAAAACAAGTAAAGCCAGTAAAATTAAAACTAGATAATACAAATTTTGCCTATCAAATTGGCAAGTTGATGTACCCTGTTGCACAGGATGGTGCTGTGAATATAGATTTATCACGGTCTTGCTAGAATAATTGTAAAGAGCCAAAGCAGGAGACATAGTACCACAATTTTGAAACAAACAAACAAAACAAAACCCAGTCATATTCTTTATAGCCCTGTTGAACACAATAAACTCCAAATAAACAATGTATAGGAAATAAAGGGAAAATACAAAAATACATATTCATGAATGAAATCAAATAAGATTACTGAAAATAATCCAGCCACAGCCCCCAAACATTACTTATGTTACTCTCCATGAAGGAAACACTTGTGTATAAAATACATTTCCTACTTGATGATATTCCAAACTTAATTCTCTCGTATTCTTAGATATATTATTCTGATGACTTTCACTAAGGTTAAGGGTGCAACACAGGGAATAGACGTATTTTGCTAACATACGGATTATGTATGTTCACACACTGTGTTAACATACAAATTTGTAACATATTCGTGTTTTATTCTGTCTGTGATTTTATTATAATTTTATTTTTAAGTTGAAAATCAAAACAAATTATATATACTTTTATATTATGTATATTCATATAACTATATTTTCTAATTAAACATGTTTAAACAGTGTATAAATGTGTGTAAACATTTTTGATGATGATGGCAAACCTGTTCGTTTCTGGCTTTATTAGACATCTGTTCATTTAAGTAGGTTTCTGCTGCATATGTGCATAGGATTATTTTTTTTATTCTAAAATTTGTTAAAAGTTTCATTTAAAAAATAGATGTTTGAGTTATTAAGTACTTTTGACATCTTTCAAGATGATCATTTGATTATTATTTTTAATATGTCTGAATGAATATTTTCTAAAGTTAATCATTCCTTGCTTTCCTGGAGTAAATCCTACCTGATCAGGATGTTCTACTATTTCAATAAACTTCTGATTTTGATTTGGTAGTATTTTATCTACTATTTTATACATATGTTCATAAGTGAGAACTTGGTAGAGAGAAACAGATTAGATAAACAGACATACAGATACAGATAGACAATGCATGCACACCTTGTCTGGGTTTATTTCGCTAGCTTTGTAGTCTCGTATAATCTTTTTGGAAACTTTCCTTTCCTCCTATGTTCTGGCACTGTTTTAAAAAACCAGAAATGGGGAATAGGGAGTTACTGCTAATGGGTACAAGGTTTCTTTTTAAGATGATGAAATGTTCTAAGATTAGATTATAGAGATGTTTGCACAACTGTGTAAACATAAAAACCATGGAACTGTACACTTTAAACATGTGAATTTTATGGTACGTAAATTATTTCTCAATAAAGCTGTTTAAAAGAGTATTATTTGTTGAAGATTTAACAGACTCATCCAAATGTTTTTACCTAGTAATTTTCTTATCAAATTTTCAAATTTATTTGTACAAAATTCCACATAATGTTTCAAATGTTTTATCTGTTGTCGTGTTTTCTATCTCTTTCCTAGCATCAATACTGTCTCCTTTCTGTCTCTGTTTATATTTGAGAAAGAATTTCTTTAGTAGCCTATTCAAGTAAATTTTTTTTTCAAGTCCATTTTAGGTGAGTTTATATTTCACTAAGTTTTTTCTTATAACTTCTTAATTTTTAACTTATGTTGGATTATTCTGTCGTTCTTTCTCTAGCTTCTTGGTTAAACCTGTGTGTATAGAAAAAAACAATGAAAAGAAATAGATTAAAACTAAAAGTATGGTGTAGTTGGCTTAACAGTGATATTAACTTCAGGTTTTCTATATTTCTGGTGTTATCTAGAGTTAGCATGCAACACTGTTATAATAAAAAAGTACCACTATTTTAAAAATTACATTTATATGAAAATACTGAGGCTGTTTTTAAGTAGAAGAATTAACAGTAGGACATTTTGATTGATAACGTTCAAAGCATTTGTGACATGGCTGTTTAGGAGAATCTGTGTTAAAATGGAAATCTATTTTTCCTTATCAAATAATTTGTGCATAACGTTTCCTCTTACTCTGTCCCCGTTTGAACCATGACTATGAGAAAATCTTAATTTTGGTCTTCCTTTTCTTCTCTTTTGCATGGATACATATTAATAAATATATAAATTATGTGTCCTTTGTCTTTTATCATAAGATCTACAAAAAAGATTTCTAAAATTTTGGTTATAACTGCATTTGCCTGGGAGAAAGCATCAGTCATACTGTCAAATGCCAACATTATAAAAGTGTGAGCTCATTAAATATAAGGGATGGAGTGTGTATGTGTGGGAGAAATGTTAAAATGTTAACTGAGGAAATCCCGTGAAGTTACGAGAGGACTCATTCTCGGGCACAAATAGATTCCTCCACATTTTTATAAAGTTGAAGAAATCAGAGTATTGGAAAGGCAGACCATTCAAGATCCTGGGAAGTTGTCAGATAATAGAGAACAATTTTTCTTAGGGAGATTAATGGATCTTACAGTTTAAATGTATGATTTATCTGCCAGATGGTTCATTCTCTGTTCCTTCAGCCTGGATCCATTTTCGATACCTACCTTCTTTGGTCCCGTATTGTATCACACTCACAAGTTGGAAATGTTTTGGGACATTACTATGTAGTTTTATTGAAATCGAAAACTATATGTGTGTGTGTATTTGTTTCATAATGTCCACATACCAAAAAGGTTGCTTCCAAGTAGGCACCTCAAACCAAAAATAACAATATTAAAATAAGATTTGTGGTGTCTGACCCAATCATCAAGGTGAGAAGTGAGGAGGACTGAACTAATGCAGTGACACAGGTGGCAGAACAGACATTAGTTTTGAGACAGGGTAGAACTGCCAGGTTTGATAATGGGTTAGAGATCATCATATTGGATATGATGGGCTAGAGATTAAAGTCGATGTTGTCTAACAGATTTCGCTTTTGACACACAAGTTATCTCAAGGTTGTGTTTATATATATTGAACATATAAATGCAGAAACAGATGGTAGAAGTCAGAGATCAGTTATGTAATTTTTGAGTTTGTACTGCTCATAGTGCATATGGGTTGAGGTGATGAGGAGGTACGTGGAGACCTAGTCTGGAAATCAGGAGGATATTATGGACTGGAAATATCAACACGGTCTAATTAAAATGCAGTCATTATGAAGCCATGGGGTATGTTAGCCACGGAGAATGAATAGACTGAGAAGAAAAAAGTCCAAGCCAGAATCTTGGGAAATAAAACAGAAGCCTTTGAAGCAGACACAGAAGTTTCAAAGTAGAAAGAATAGAGAGGTTGTTGTGGAGACCAAGGACCTATCAATGAAGAGGGAGTCATCAACAGTATTCAATGCTTTAAAGAGGTCAAGTTATTTAAACACTAAAAAGTATTTCCTGGACTTAGAAATCCTAGAAGACACAGGGAAATATCAGAAGAAATCTGTTGAGGATGTGAGTCCAGAATGCAGAGGTAACTGAGTTGAGGAATCATATGTAAATGAAAGAAAATTATTTCAAAAAGTTTGGCTCTCAACTCAAAAGCCTTTACAATTCATACTCCTGAAATGAATAACATTGTGATGGATGCCATTGGTAAATATGAGCCTTTCCACTGGTTTAGTCTTTAAACATTTTTTCCCCATTTACCATTCACTTACAAAAGTAACTTAGCTTTTCAAAATTATTTTCAATTATTTATTATTTTATTTTAATTTCTTTAAAATTTTCATTTTCTTTAAATAAGAAAACCTTGCTCTTCTTCAATTTTACAAAGTTAGACTATGTAAAGTCCCAGTGAATCCTACATGCATATTTTCTTTCTTTCATTCTATTTTTTTCTCCCTGTCAATCTTTCTTTTGTGACATCTTTCTGAGACCACAGGTATGTTCTTGGGGGCAGGGGCTATATCTTCTTTGTCTTGGTATCATGGCACTAAGCTAAGTGCCTCTATTTCAATATACGTGTTTGATGGGTATTATTCTCTTCCCTCAATCTTCAATCTCAATTCAGTATTTCTGAGAGGGTTTTGTGGAATACTGGTTGCTCCAAAGTCTCAAAGTTAAAAAAAAAAAAAAAAAATTCTAGCTGAAGTTTGGGAAATGCTGTATATTATTTCCCTTCATGGAAATTCTAAATGTACCTTAGCATAGAAAAATCTCTGAAAAGTCTTAAATAATTTAATATTTTAAATTAATGCATATCAGTATATTACAGTACTAGTTAGAAAATAATAAACTTTTTGAACACCTAAAAATTAGTTTTAGTTTGTCCTTCAGAGAAAGTCTCTAGACATTAACTTGATTCTTGCTCACCAAATGGTCTACGCGTTGATTAATTTTGTATTTCCATAGAGGGTTTCATAGTTCCCATTTTTTTTGTTTCTTCTTCTCACATTATCCTCACACAAGCAATATATACTGTTACACCTCCTACCTCCTACTGTTTCTCATACCAAATGAGTTTAACATCTAGACTTCGTCTCAATATCCCTTATGCTTCACCCCAGTGAAGAAATTTTCATGCTCTGCCATGCCGAATCTAAATCAAAATCTAAACGGGTTGCTTTCTTCATGCCTTTACACTAAGCCTCTGTGTTACTCTTGTAGCCCCTCCAGTTGAAGTTGTGTTCCTAAGTGCTATTCAAATATGGCAGTTTTCTGGTCTTGCCAAGTAAATGACTTTGGAGAAATTTCTTGGTTGCTAAACACCTCAAGTTTTCCTTTTATTTAGATGTTTTTTTTATGTTTGAAGTTTGTGCTTAATCTGACCAGTTTTGACTTTTAAGAATTTAGGAAGGTTTCTGAGACCCCAATTTTTATTTAGTTATTTTTTTTCTCTTTTAGCTGCCTGTGTTTATTTCATCAGTGTTTCTGGGTGATTACCATAGTAATAAGTACATAAATCTTAATCTACCATATATTGGGCTGTACTGTGTACTTCAATTCTTTAGCCTTTTGATTCAGAATACAAAGAAGTTTTTGTTTATTTCTGAATGCAAAGAATCGTAGAATCAGTGTTCAGTTTTTTTTCTATATTTATTGACTATCTGGTCCCAGGATTATAAAGCTGAGTATAACTAATACCAATAACACAAAATCTAAAATACAATGCCAGTACCATTTTCTGGACACACTGCATTCACCATTAGGGTTAAAGCTCTATTTATTTTCCCAGAGCATATATAAGGACATTCTCACTCTAACATCTTTAAGAACATCAATCACTTGACTATATTTATTTTAAAAAACAAACAAAAAAACAAAGATAGGCATGTGTTTCTTTCCTCTCTCACTGATTCAAATATTGCCAAGATAATGACTTTGCTGCTTATGCTACTACTGCTGCTGCTAATGATATACACTTACCGATATTTTTAAGTGCCAGAAAGCAAGTTGTTTTTACATAAAATGAAATGCATAAATCTTAAGTGTACATATATTGTATCTTAATTTCCTAATTTCTTATTATATGTATTACATACAGTATTAACATATTAATAATTACTATTATTATCATTAAATATCTCAAATTCCAGTCAACAAATAGATCCCAAACAAGTTTTAACAATCCTCTTTACAGGTTTTATATAAATACTATTACATCCGACCTTGGTATATGCTACTTGACACACACGTTTTTAATCTTTGCCTCTGGATCCTGACAAAAGAGGTCTATTTCAACATCCAGTTATTTCTGTGATTTGGTAAAGTTAATCTATATTCTATTTCTGGTTCCATATATGCCATAAACTATATATATATATGTATATACATATATAGATTTTTTTTTTACTAATTATTTATCAGAATGACAAAAGTATTATCAGAGGCAGGTATACTGAGTAGAGATAATGTATTTCCTTGGGACTGAAGAATTTAACTCCTTAGAATAGTTTAATAAGTGGTGATAATCTGAATACCTGGATAATAATGCTTACTTCCTACTGAGAATGTACAAAAATGTTAGTAAGATTCTTATGTGCTTATTTTTTATTAATTCTATTATTGGAATGAAATAATTTATAAATGGATAGATATATATCCAAATAACATGTAAATAATATCAATGGAATGAAACTAATTATAGGTACATATAAGAAATATCACAACCCCTAGATTTAAAATGTTTAAAGTGAAAACACTGAAAATAAAAACACTTTCCTTTCTCTGAAGAACAGATATTTCTGGCTTAAGTAACAAGGGAAAATATTTAGTATCTTTGCACTGTAGTTGTCTGTGTTATTTTATGTTACAGAAAAATAGATATAGCTATTTTTCTGTAAAAACAAAGACATAAAAAAGTGTAACAAGACCAAGACATATGAAAAAGAAAATTTCTTTTGGTAAAAGAAACTTGCCCCTTCTCACACTCTATCATCCAGACAAAAAACCTTACTTAGCAAAGGAATGTTTTTTATCACTTAAAATCAGAAAAGCAAAATGAGAAAAAGGCAAACCGTTCGAGGATGTAAGATGGAAAAATACTTCCTTCTGTAACAGATTTCGTTTTCTCTTTGACTGTTAATGGGCAATAAGTTCTAGTTTATTTTTACTTTGTAGGAGGGGTTACTGTTTGTTCACATTCGCTGAATATTCAAGCTCTGTATATACTAGTGCATGATGGCAGCCCATACAAACATAAAACCATTTCAATGCCAGGAAGGGGCACAAGACATAGTGAAAAGTATAGATAAACTCTAAATTGATTTTGATTTTGTTCAAGGTCTCTGAACAGAGCTGAACTCTGCCTTAAAACCCACAGAAAGGACAGCTTGTGAAGAGGTGGATTCTCATTGGCTTTGGTTGAATGAGAATTATTAATTTAGGTCAGAGAGAACATTTTTAAATACAGCTCTTCAAGAAGTTGTCAGAAAAATTGTCAGAAAAATTAAGGTTTTCTCTCTCTGTCAGCATGATAAAATAAATAACTCAACCACATAGAAATGAGCCGCAGTAGAGTAGTTCTAGTTTCATGTCCTAGTTTCATTCACCTGACATGTTGAGTGGAAAATAAGAATAATACTCGTATTTGTAGTATGGGCCTAACTCAATAAAGTCCATAATTTAGGAAGGTCACTATGGTTAACCCGTTGATATATTTCACCATTTGGTAATGCAGTTTCACTTTCTGTCATTTGGAAAATGACAGCATTAATATTTTAGATATAGTAAGATAAAAATACTGGGCATTAGTATAAGGATGCCCATTGGAGATAACTTATTATCTATTTTAAATGCTTCTAAATTTCATTTATTATATTCTCCTCACTTTCAGCATTGTATAATTTGAAGAACAGATTCTATATGATGAAATGCACAAAGAAATAACACCAAGAAATAAGAATTCCTAGAAAAGTCATAGAAAGACTCAAGTGTTGAGACTATACCACATGTAAAAGAAAAGATCAACAAAGCGAGGAAAGTTTTAAAGTTTATATGCATATTTTTGGGGGGCATACTGTTTTATTAACATTTAAATTTCACTAGGAGTTGAAGTATATGTTAACCATATGTTCAGATTTTTAAATAAAGATAAAATGGACAAACAACTTTAAGGGTGCAATGTATTTAACACTGCACAATATATTCACCAACTAGACAATCTAGAGGGTGGTGTAACTATACACTTAGGAGCACAAGTAAAGGGACAAGCCCTGGAATTGCGAGGAAAACCCCCACCATTCAGGACTGAACAGAGGTCCTAGGTTGCTGACAGAATCTCCCCTTGACTTCAGACTTGAGACAAACCAAGCGAGTCTGACAGTATACAAAAATCACTGATTCAGGACAGACAGTAATGGGATAGATTGGCCAGAGCCAATTCGGATTCTGGGGGCCCGTCTGAAGCGAGCAGGGTCAGCTGGAGGTGGAAATGTTGCAGCTGAAGTCCAGGATTGGTAGACGAGAGAAGCCATCTTCTAAAAATATCGCTGATTTCTACACAAGTTCCTAAGATGCATTTCCCAAAAAGGGATTAAAGTTTATATACATATTTTTAAAAGAAAGCTGTGACTGGCCACCACTTTTCCAGAGAAAAGTTTGCATATATTTTCCTTAGAACATGATAAATCTTAATGCATAAGTATTTCTAAACATCATAATTATTATTAATTTTAAGAATTTTTGTGTGTGAAATTTGACAAACACAGGAGAGGAAGGTTTGGAGGGTTTTTTTCATGGCAGTTATTAAAATAAACAATATTATTATTTGTTTGGCATACCTTAAATATATTTTATATATTTATACATAATATATATTTTATATCTAAAACATTACATTTAAATAATTTATATACATTAAAAATAGAGGAATTCACCAATATATGAGATCATTAAAGTCTTTTTTATAACTTTGGTTCTTTAGTTCATACTTGGTATATTTACTTTTAACATTTGATATTCTTTAAAAATGATTTTAGGGACTTCCCTGCTGGTCCAGTGGTTAAGACTTCATGCTCCCAATTCAGGGGGCCCAGGTTTCATCCCTGGTCAGGGAACTAGATCCTGCATACTGCAACTAAGAACATGCATGCCACAGCTAAAGACCCTGCATGCTGCAACTAAGACCCAGTGCAGCCAAATAAATAAATAAATAAATAAATATTAAAAAATAAAATAAAGGGACTTCCCTGGTGGCGCAGTGGTTAAGAATCCACCTGACAATGCAGAGGACACGGGTTCGAACCCTGGTCCAGGAAGATCCCACATACCGTGGAGCAACCAAACCCGTGCGCCACAACTACCAAGCCAGCTCTCTAGAGCCTGTGAACCACAATTACTGAGCCCGCATGCCACAGCTGTTGAAGCCCATGCGCCTAGATCCCGTGCTCCGCAACAAGAGAAGCCACCGCAGTGGGAAGCCTGCACATCGCAACAAAGTGTAGCCGTTGCTCACAGTAACTAGAGAAAGCCCATGCATAGCAACGAAGACCCAACACAGCCAAAAATAAATAAATAAATTTATTTTTAAAAATAAAATTAAAAAACTGATTTTAAACCAATATACATTCTATTTCATGTCCTTTTTCTGAATATGAAATTAAGTTGATCACAACAAATTTTTATATTCATCATGAAGAAAAAAATAGCAATAACATAATTTAGCTTGTTATTTTGGATTTTTTTAACTAAAAATCATTTTATATTACCAACAAAGAATTATGAATAGAATATAAAGATTTTTTCACAGGGAGTTTTATGCCCTTTAGCCTGGAGGCAGGTTTAAATGCTAAACTGCTATATTGATTATAGAGAATAGCTGCTCAAAGGTTGGCTGTCTGGGGCTACCCTATCAGAGCATGATTAATTTATCCAGTCTAAGGTTGGCAAGTTCACAGTAAGAACAGAATTCCTTTAAAATCCTACTATTTTATTCCTGGCAACTCATTTTGAATTTCTCTCTTGATATCAGTGAATCACTAAAAAAGATTTCCTTCCTTCCACATATGCCTCCTATGACTAAGACAGCTGAGAATAAACAGATAAAAATACCTCAAGCATCAGCATAGACTTCAGGACTTATCATCAGGTCACTTTTCAAATAGAAAATTCAGGGTAATGTCATTCAAACACTGTCTTTCCTTATAGTTAAATTTCTATCTCCAGCACTTGAGCAAATACATTCCTTGACTGATTCTGCTTCATGTTTATTATTATTTTAGTTCATCTTCCTCTCTTCTGTTTCCCTTAAGATAGCACAGCTCATTTCCCCCATATAAACATCCCCCTTCCAATCAAAATGATTTCTTACATTCTCATTAAAAACACCAACATCAATTTATTTCTTCCTAAATGTATATACACCTGGAATCATCATACTAAATTACCTTTAAAAATTAGAAACTTCTAGACTCTCAATCAGAAAATACTTTTTTACATTTCCCCTCTCCATTCACATAAGTACGGAAACCTCATGATCAGATACCATAATCCTAAATCAAATTTTTAAAAATCTCTGAACAATATGGAAACAAAATTCCTATTTCAAGTTAGTGATTTTAGCTCACACAATTAATGTAATCTTCCTCCCAAAAGTTTATTAAATGACAAGAAAAGAATTTAAAATGTAAATTCTGCTTCAGTAGTAACATAACATGCAATTTTGTGAGGCACCACTTCAGCAGAACCAGAAGGGGGGGTGGGGGGGGCAGGGTACCAAGTAACCATGTGTTTGTTATTCAACACATGGGCTTGGAAAAAAACAACCAAACAAACCCCACTTGGAATGTAAGATGGATAAAAGCTGGGAAAAAAACCCAAAGGATGAAAACAGAAGATACAATCAACAATAAAGCCTAAATTCTATCACTTGAGAAGCTGTCATGTAAAAATTTCACACTGTTCCATTCTGGCAAAACAGTAAATTTAAATGTTCCTTGAGCAATGTTAAACTCCTTATGAGACAATCCTATAAATGGGTCTTTTTAGTTATAAAAATGTTAACAAAACATTCTTTTATGAAATATCAATGTGTTTCCAAAGAGTCCCTGTGGTTCTGGAATGAGGCTGTAGAAATTCAGTTCATTCCTGAGGTTTTGGCTAGTTCCCTTCAACACCTGTTTACCCTTTAAAACCACAGCTAGGACAGAAAGTTATGAGAATACTAAGCAAGTCTACCAAGGGAACCCAGTTTTATGGAAAACAGGTAAACAAGCACAATTTTCTCCCAACCCAGGTTGGTCATAACTGGCAGTTGACATTACTCAGTATGGCTAGGTACCTTGTAGAACATCTCTACTTCTTCAATGCATGTTCACTACATCAAGAGTACTTCTGTTTGAATCCAGTATAGGAGAGGGGTCCAACAGAGTAGCATAGAAAGATTGTGAACTCACTTCTTCCCATGAACACACTGAATCTGAAGAAGACCTAAAGGGTGATTAAATAGCTACTGTACATATAAGGACCAGATAGAAATGAACAGAAAAGACAGAGACACAGTATACACAGGAATACCACCCCCAATGTGGTGACCTGCAGGGAGTGATATTGCTGAGAGCTTGAGACAGACTCACCTGCCCCAGGACACAGTGAAAAAACAGCAGTTTAAAGGGCATCTAGACTATACAGGAAGGATGCCTTCATACAAGGCCACTCCTTCAAGACCAGGAGAGGTAGCTGTTTTGTCTAATTCATAGAAACAAAAATGAAAAGTCAAACAAAATGAGGAGACAGAGAAATGTTCTTAACCAAAGAACAAAATAAAACTCCAGAAAAATTCTAATGAAACAGATAAGTAATTTACCTGATAATAATTTACCTGATATTATCAGATAAGTAATTTACCTGATAATAAAGTTCAAAGAAATGGTCACAAGGTTGATTACTGAACTTGGGAGAAGAATGGAGAAACTCAGTGAGAACTCCAACAAAGACTTAGAAAATATAAGAAAGTCCCTAGGACTGAATCATGAAGAAATAGAAAATCTGGGCCGACTGATCACTAGTAATGACATTAAATCAGTAATCAAAAAAATCCCAGCAAACAAAAGCCCAGCTGTCTTCACTGACCTTCACCAAATATTTAAAGAAGAGATAATACCTATCCTTCTCAAATTATTCCAAAAAAAAAGAAGAAAAAGGAACATTTCCAAACCATTTTATGAGGATGGGATTACCTTGATATCAAAATCAGACAAGGAGATAGAAAAAAAAAAAATTAAAGGTCAATACCACTGATGAACATAGATGCAAAAATGCTCAAATATTAGCAAACCAAATTTAACAGCGCATTAAAAGAATCATACAACATGATCATGTAGGATTCATTCCAGGGATGTAAAGATATAACATTTGTAAATATTTATGCACCCTATATAGGAGCACTTAAATACATAAAGCAAATATTACCAGAAATAAAGGGAGACATAAACAGCAATGCAATACTGGTACCCCACTTACATCAACAGATAGGTCATCTACACAGAAAATCAATAAGGAAAACTGCCCTTAAATGGCACTTTAGACCAGATTGATTTTATAGATATATACACATCATTCCATCCAAGAGCAGCAGAATATGTATTATCTTGAAGTGCACATTCTCTAGGATGATACACCACATAAAAATGAAGGATAAAAAATCATATGATCATCTCATCAGATGTAGAAAAATATTTGACAAAATTCAACATCGATTTATAATAAAAGTTCTCAACAAAGTGGGTACAGAGAGAACACAATAAAGGCCAAACATGACACACCTACAGTTAAGATCATACTCAAAGGTGAAAAGCTAAAATCTTTTGCTCTAAGATTGGGAAGAAGACAAGGTTGCTCACCCTCAACACTTTTACTCACACAGTATTGGAAGTCCCAACCACAGCAATTAGGCAAGAAAGAAAGGCATCCAATTTGTAAAGGAAGAAGTAAAACTGTCACTATTTGCAAATAACTATATATAGAAAATTCTAAACACTCCACTATAAAACTATTATAATAAATGAATTCAGTAAATTTGAAGGATACAATATTAATATACAAAAATATGTTGCATTTCTATATGTAATTAACTATACAATAAAAATAAAGAAAACTATCCCATCTACAGTTGCACCAATAAGAATAAAATACCTAGGAATAAACTTAAGGCAGTGAAAGACCTGTACTCTAAAAACTATAAGAGACTGATGAAAGAAATTGAAGATGACACAAATAAATGGAAAGATATATCATGCTCATGTATTAGAGGAATCAATATCATTAAAATGTCCATAATACCCAAGCCATTCTACAGAGTCAATGCAATCCCTATTAAAATACCAATGTCATTTTTCACAGAACTAGAACAAATAATTCTAACGTTAGTATGGAAACACAAAAGACCCGGAATAGCTAAAGCAACCTTGAGAAAGAAGAATAAAGCTAGAACTATAGTGCTCCCAGACTTGAAACTATACCACAAACTATCAAGTTATCAAATCAGTATGGTACTTGTGCAAACACAAACACAAGTACTGATGGAACAGAACAGAGAGCTCAGAAATAAACCCATGCTCATATAGTCAGTAAAGCTATGACAAAGTAGCAGGCAAGAATACACTATGGGGGAAAAATAGTCTTTTCAATAAATGGTTCTGGGGAAATTAGACAGCTACATGCAAAAGAATGAAACTGGACCACATTCTTATACCATATACAAAAATAAAGTCAAAATGGATTAAAGACTAAATGTAAGACCTGAAACTATAAAACTCCTAGAAGAAAATATAGTCAATGATCTCTTTGACACTGGTCTTAGCAATAGTTTTTTGAATATATATCCTCAGGCAAGGACAACAAAAGCAAAAATAAACAGATGGGACTACATCAAACTAAAAAGTTTTGCACCATGAAGGAAACTACCAAGACACAAAGGCAGCCTACTGAATGGGAGAAGATATTTGCAAACAATATACACAGTAAAGGGTTAATATCCAAAATATATAAAGAACTCACCCATCTCAACAACAAAAAAAACCTGATTTAGAAAATGGGCAGAAAATCTGAATAGACATTTTTCCAAAGAAACATACAGATGGGCAAGTGGCACATGAAAAGATGCTTAACATCACTAATCAGGGAAATGCAAATCAAAACCAGCTCACGCCTGTTAAAATGGCTCCTATCAAAAAAATGCAAGAAATAACAAGTATGAGAGAGAATGTGGAGCAAAGGGAATGCTTGTCCATTGTTGGTGGGAACGTAAATTGCCGCAGCCAGTATGGAAAATGGTATGAAGATTCCTCAAAACATTATGAACAGAACTACCATATGATCCAGCTATCACAGTTTTGGGTATTTATCCAAAAATATGAAAATACTAATTTAAAAGATATATGCATAATAGTATTATTTACAACAGCCAAGATATGGAAGCAACCTAAGTGCTGATGGATGAATGAATGGATACAGAAATTGTGATATATATATATATGTATATTTACACACATACAGACATACACATACACACACACACACACACACACACACACACACACACCCCACAATGGAATATTACTCAGGGATAAGAAAGAATAAAATTTTGCCATTTTTGGCAACCTGGATGGACCTGGAATGTATGATGCTAAGTAAATAAGTCACATGGAGAAAGACAAATACCATATGATTCCATTTACATGTGGAATCTAAAAACAAAACAAATAAACAAACAAAACGAAACAGGAACAGACTAACAGACACAGACACAAACTGGTGGTTGGGTGGGAAAGTGGGAAAGTGGTGGGGGCAGAGACAGATTAGGGAAAGGGGATTAAGAGGTAAAAAACCCAGCTATAAAATAAATAAGTCATGGTAACATAATGTGCACAGAGGAAATACAGTCAATAATATTGTACCAACTTTTTATGGTAATGGATGGTAACTGGTCTCATTGAGATAACCATTTCAGAAAATATATTCACTAGGCTATTCACTATGTTATATACCTGAAACTAACATAACATTGTATGTTAATTACAGCTCAATAAAAAAGTACTTGTTTGGCATTTTTAAATTTCAGTGTGGCCATCTAAGTTTGAAAAATAAAAACAGAACAGTACACCCCAGCCGCATAACAAAAGAACATATTTGGATCGGCATACAGGAACTGATAACTCTTGTACGCATATGAGCTGCATTTTTATTCTGCAAAAGATAAACTGCAATCTGGTTGAAAGATAACAAAAGTGCTAAGCCAATTTTAAAATATATGGAAACGATCTTAGAGGAGCATATTTTGGGAGGCTGTTCAAGTAAAATATATTGAAAAAGGCCAAACTTAAATGATAAATTTTAGTATTCTTTAAGTTGAAAAAAAGAAAACCATCACGTAATACTGAAGTGTCCATATAATATTTTATCCTTTTCCTGATGAGAGTTAAAGGAAGCTGTACTATCCCAGACAAACCAAGTTATAAGGTCACCCTATCTAAGAAGAAACACAAAGAAAGGAAAATTTTAGTATTTTTTTTCTTCTACAGAACAAATTAAGAATAAACTGATGAAAGGGTTACTGAATCTGGGGCAAAATCATTATTTTATACACTCTGATATATTTGAAACATATATAGTAAGGAAATAGGCTTTCAAAGAAAAAATGTAATTTATAAAGAGCTGTTAAAGTACTTTCACCTTAAACATGTAACTTAATAGTCTCAATAGTTGCTGGTGAAAGTGGCTTAGGAATTATTATTCTCATGTTACACATGAAGAACCTAAGGAGAAAAAAAATTAAGGTCAGTGCTTGCCCAGACACTTTGTAAATGGGCAAGTTAGAACTACAACACTTTATACTTAAATTAACATTCTCTATCATATCATACTATCTTTCCAAATACATTTTTATCAAAAACCTTATCAAATCTTATAAATAAAGTTAGCAATTAACATAGAAAGTATACATCTAAAAAACCTCCCATTATAGTCCGCATGATAAAAGTATAGATGGAGAGTCTATATGGGGTAGGTTTTAAGACCATGGGCTTTCCCAGTAGGCAGGCCTGGGCTTGGGTCTTGTTACTATCACAAGCCTGCTATGTGACCTATACCCACAGGTCCTATAGCAAGACATACTGAGAGTGAACAAATACCAGGGTCAGGCACGCTGTAAATGCTCAATAAATGTTTAGTCTTATTAACTACTATTATGTAATAAGTATATATTATGCCATTTGATTTTTTACCCTTTTTCTTGAAATATAACATACAAACCCTAGAAATATAAATCCCTCCCCCTGAAGAGTAATTAAGGACAAGCTAAAGAAATGGAACTTGTTCATGAATTAGAACACTTGGCAGTGTGAAGTCAGTTCTTTGCTAAATTGATATACAGACTTAATGCAATCCCAATAAAAATCAGAAGAGATGTTTCTGCTTGTTTGTTTTTATTGTGAAAATTGAAACAATTAAATCTATCATTTATGAAATGCCAAGAACTAAGACCTGTGAAGATATTTTTAAGTAGAATAAAGCTGGGGAACTTATACATCTGCTACAAAAATTTATTACAGAACAAAAGCAGTCAAAGTAGCATGTTTTTGGTAGAAGATTAGAGAAGTAAATCAACAGAACAGAATAGACTGCAGAGACAAACTCACAAGTATTTACTCATTTGATTTGAAATAAATGTGCACGGGAATGAAGTGTGAAAATAATGTATATCCAGTAAATGGTATTGTACCAATTAGATGTCCTTATGGAAAATATAAAATGAAATGTCGGTACTTCCCTAGTGGCGCAGTGGTTAAGAATACATCTGCCAATGCACGGGACATGGGTTCAAGCCCTGCTCCGGGAAGATCCCACATGCTGTGGAGCAACTAAGCCCGTGTGCCACAACTACTGAACCTGCCCTGCGCTCTAGAGCCCGTGAGCCACAACTACTGAGCCTGCATGCACAACTACTGAAGCCCGTGCACCTAGAGCCCATGCTCCGCAACAAGAGAAGCCATCGCAATGAGAAGCTCGCGCACCACAAAGAGTAGTAACCCCCATTAGCCTCAACTAGAGAAAGTCCGTGCACAGCAACAAAGACCCAATGCAGCCAAAAATAAATACATAAATTTATTTTAAAAAAATGAAATGTGACCTCATTTACATGACACAAAAATGAATTCGATATGGATTTGTAGGCAGAAATGTGCAACACAAAGCAACTTTTAAGAAATAGCATAGGAGAATATATTCATGATCTTAGAATGAGCAAGGATGTTCTTCAAAAGCATTATCCATAAAAGAAAAGTAGAATGGACTAGACTTCATTAAAATTAAGAACTTGCATTCATTAAAAAAAAAAATTAAGATATAGTAACAATATAACTCATAAGTAAAAGATAGAAAATTCAATAAGGTTGAGCAAAAAGAATTTAACAGGCACAACACCAAAACAGAATATTCAAATAGCTAATATACTAACTTTTTATACATGCAATAAATTGAAGATTTTGCTTCTCAAATTGTATCTTTATTCCATCTAAGTTTAGGATTTATAAATTATTATTTTCCGCATAATATATGTGGCACATAATATTTCAGAAACATTGGGAAGTAGCACATAGCTACAAAACCATCCATCATGCCCTACCCTGACAAACACATAGTAACTCACAAAGGATTCACTGTCTACATTTTCCTGTACCACCATACATGCACTTGAGGAATATTTAAAAAATATATTTGTGATTACTAACAGATTTTTCTCATATTTTACACAATATTATGACCTCAAGTTTTCTATATAGTACTCTATAAACTTTATAAATATAATTTTAATAACACCATTATTATAAACCATTTGTATATGCCCTTATGTATTTGAATCACCATCCATTATTTCCAATATGAGGATCTAAAGGTTCTACGAGCATTTATGTATCTTTTTTCCCCTCTTTGGTCAAAATCCGCTAATGCCTTATTTTTTATTGAATGAAAGGTTTTTAAATTTCTATAGTTCTTTATAATTTTCAAAAGTTTCACACACATTTTCACTGGACTGCCAGAGAAGTCCCCCATAATAACCCTTTTTTAAAATCCCCTTCCCCTATATTGCCTCTCCCCTCCTTCACTCTTCCCACTGGTAACCACTAGTTTGTTCTTTATATCTATCTGTGAGCCTACTTCTTTTTTGTTTTATTCGTTAGTTTATTGTTTTTAGATTCCACATATGAGTGCTACCACACCGTACTTGTCTTTCTCTATCTGACTTATTTTACTTAGCATAATGCCTTCCGAGTCCACCATGTTGCTGCAAATGGCAAATTTTCATTCTTTTTTTACGGCTTTTTTATAGTTAGGGAGTAGCATTCCATTGTGTGTGTGGAATCTTCTTTATCTATTCATCTGTTGATGGACATCTCTTTATTCATCTGTTGATAGACACTTAAGCTGCTTCCATATCTTGGAAATTATAAATAATGCTACTATGAACATTGGGGTGAATGTATCTTTTTGAATTCCCTATCTTAACATTTTAGAAGCAGCAGCTTCTGGTCCAGTGATGTCTGAAAGGAGCTTCAGGTGCTAGCTTTCCCTGTAGGCCTCCCATTATGCTTCACCCAACTGGGTAAGGCTCCTGGTCTCCATGGAATTTAGTGTTCTCCTTGTTTTAAGATAATTCCCACTCTAAGATGTTGTGAGGATAATAATCACATAAGAGAAACAAAAGTTCTTTAAAATGCAATACATGCCAAGTCATTAGGCCAAAATTTCCTCCGTCCCTGGGAGTACTCATCATTATAATTTTGTATAGAGGGCACAAGTAGACATTTCATTTTCTACTGAATAAAAGTTTCTTTCTTTCCCCAAACCTTCCTCCATTTTTCCCTAACCAATCAAATCTACTATTTTTGAATCTGCCCACTTACAAAATAGGCTGGTAAAATCAACTAAAGTACACCCACATATTTGTAAATGGGTCAAATGTTGTAGATATATTATATCCACTTTAAATGTAAATATAAATATCATTACTAAATATCACTGGTAAGAAAGTAACTTCTATTCCCACTGCCTCATCACCAAAAACTAATATTCCTTTTTATCACAAGTTATGTTTCTCTTTTTAATTCACAATTCTTGACTATACTTCTTTATAGTATTCATCTTTGTATTCATCTAACATCTTAACATCTACTTCATATAGTTAGGGAAGTATGTAACAGTTGCTTTTATGTGTATTTTAGAAGATAAAACTGCTACCCAATACTTTTGCCTAAAATGGTTTTCTTCAAATAGACTGTCATAGTATTAGTGATGATGCTTTCTATATTAATTAATAGACATATCATACAAGAGAGTTTGTTTTAATGTATACCAATATATTATTATTCTGTAGTTCCTAGGGTGTGGCAAGGCTCCAACAGTCCACACACTATTACATAATAAATATGAAAATCAAAGTTAATTAATCTAAAGCAGATGATATAACATCCTTAAAAGTGCACTCTTAGGGAAAATATTTCTATAATAATCTACAAAATTCCCCAAAGAATATTACTGTCAATTATTCTGTAAAACCATTTGATTAATTCTGACCTTTTTGGCCCTTTGACTAAAAGCTATAAGCATATGGCTTAAGGAATTGGAGGACAGTAAATAATAACAAGCTCTGATGGACATCTTTCCAAAAATCAATTGTCGTGCAAGAGAAAATGTCATACAAATATCATATGTAAAGTAAGTGCATATAGAGAGGTGAGTAACAGCGTTGCTTAGATACTGGGGCAAAACAGGTATAAAGGAGGGAACTGAAGGAGGGAGAGAGGAAGGGAAAAAGAAGGAAGGAAGGAGAAAAGGAAGGAAAAGGAGGGAAGGAAGGAAGTGGTGGAGGAAGAAAGAGAGGGAGAGAAGCTGGGAGAGATGGATGAAAGGAAGCAAGGGGACGGAAGGAAAAGGAAGAAAAAGAAAGAAGGAAGGGGAAGGAAGAAAGGAAGAACAAGTGAAGAGGGGATGAGAGGGGAAGGAAGGGAAAGGGAGGGAGAAAAAATAGCTAATCCTTTTTTAAATATAATGAAATGCAGTCGCCCTAAGCAGACTCACTTGGGAAATAAGTTATTTAGTGAGTTAGCCCAGCATAATGGAATTGGCACTAGACTAGGAGTCAAAATACTTTAGTTCTACTTCTAAATAGATCACCAGCTGCCAGTGTAATTTTAAACAAATATATTAACTCTTATCTTCAATTTCTTAATTTGCAAATTTAAATGTTTAGACTAGCATCTTTAATGTCTCTTCTGGTCTTAAAAAACTGTGCTTTAAAGTATTTCCATAGTAGAGGACACATTGATTTAAGGGAAATGAGAAACGACTGAGACAATGATGCTGTTTAGATAAGAGACATTCTGTCTTCATAATTGACTGGACTTCTAAAACGCCTTCCTTGTGCAACTAGCGCAAACTTTGTATATTAAGCGTTGTTTGATTACGGAGCTTCCAACAAGTGCCGCACTTGGTGTGTCGGCGATGAGACATGCAGATGGATAATATACTCTTAGGTTGGCATGATTCTGACATTCATTGTCAAAGATGTCACTGTGATATCTGTGGAGAGCCATAATGTACTAGTACACCGAGGAGACTGGCTGTAAACTTATATTAGGTAATCAGGGAGATGATGATAAACACGACCTGAAAGAAGCTAGAGACATGAACATATTTTACTAGATGCCTGGAATACAAAAATTCAGATAAGCCTATGCATATGTTTAGCTCTGGCAGCAGAATTTATACCCTGCGAGTTGATCAAATCACATAAAAATCAAGACTCCTTGAAGAGGTCAGTCGTCTACTTTCACTGATCTCTTGAACTATATGGTGCAGTTCGAGCTGCCTTTGAAATGGAAAGTATTTATTTAAGCCACAGATAAAAGGTTGTTCTCAGGAACCTTTCAACCACTATTTCAATTATTTTCTGGCATGATAAATTTTCTTTCACAGATGCTTATGTCAACTACACTACTGTAACTCAGCACTTGAAAAATGCCTTAATTTTTTAACTTTGAAATATGCATTCAGGTATTTGCATTTAAGAGATTGTTCACAAGTTGCTAAAACAATGTAAATGAATACCTTTTCTTCCTATTGCTTTGGAGATAGCATTTTGGTTTTTTTAACATCTTTATTGGAGTATAACTGCTTTATGATGGTGTGTTAGTTTCTGCTTCATAACAAAGTGAATCAGTTATACATATACGTATGTTCCCACATCTCTTCCCTCTTGCGTCTCCCTCCCTCCCACCCTCCCTATCCCACCCCTCTAGGTGGTCACAAAGCACCAAGCTAATCTTCCTGTGCTATGTGGCTGCCTCCCACTAGCTTGGAGATAGCATTTTAAATGTGGTAACAGTCCTTGGAACATACCTTAATTATAAGTCAAAACCAGGGAAACTAAATATTTTCAGAGTTAACAACTGTATCATACCTTGTTATATATTTTCTCTGATAAATATGCAAAAGTAGAAGATTTGGAAAATGTCAAGAGATGAAAACAAAAAAAAAAATTAAACACACAATTGGCTACTTTTTTCTTAATTTTATACCAAGAGACTTGGTCCAGATGATTAAATATTCTTCAAAACCATGATGTTAGTGACTATACAATATTATATTTATACACATGCCATAATTTATTTCATAATCTGCCTAACTAAAAGTACTTGCTTCAGATTTTTTGTCTTATAAATAATGCTAACATGAAGATCTTGACTCAAAAACTTTCTTTCACTCTCTGGTTCTTTCCTCAAGCGGGATACCTAGAATGTAATTACAAGATCAAATGATATGCCCTTTCTCAGTGCCATTGATAGGAATCACCAGATTGCTTTCAGATCCAGAAGTTGTGAGAGGTCTCTCTAAATAGTCCACCCTCTGCAACAAAAAGTATGTTAATTGGTTTAAAAAAATCATGTTGTTCAAATTTGCTTCCTTCTTAGTAGTGGGGTTTAACATTAGGTCACTTTTATGGGTACATAATCTTTCATTCATATGTTTATATATCTGTGTATATATTTGACATTTATTAAGACTATTAACTGACTTTCTCATTGGAGATATATCTGGCATAAAACATTGGGGACTGCAGTCAAATGATTTAAAAATGCTACTAATTGTACTTTCACTTGAAGAGTAATAATAAACGTTGGTGTGTGAAAGACACAGATGATGCAGAGTGAATTAATCTGTTGAACTTTATGTAGTCCAAAGATACTCAAATGCATTTTAGTATTAGTCTATTGTTCATATAATACTTATACATATTCTGGTGAGGTAATGCCTATGAAAAACACATCCTGGAAGTTCACTATTAAGTATATCAGCTCCTTGTCATATTTTTGCAAATGTTTTTTCCATGCTTGCTTCTTAAAATATTTTTTGTTTAAAATCACCATGATTATCAATACTCACTCTACCCCAGTGAGGTCAAGACTTACATTATCCTCACACTTGCTGTACTCATTCTAACCTCCATATCTCTGCTCACTAGTTCCACCGCTAAAACACAAGTGCAAGGGAACGTGCTGGTTCAGTGTGAAATTTGTAAAGGCCAAAGCCTTTTGTTTTAGTATAATCATGCTATCAGAAGAAACCGCCATTTGTTTTCAGGTCTTCACTCTGACTTTTTCTCAAGGCTTTTCTTGTTCTCTGGGTGCACAGAGTAGGGGTGTGTGTGTGTGTGTGTGTGTGTGTGTGTGTGTGTGTGTGTGTGTGTGTGTGTGTGTGTGTGTGTGTGTGTGTGTGTGTGTGTGTAATAAAGTAAGGATGTAGAGAGGAGAAAGTACTATTTGTCTAAAATTTTCTTCTGCTCTGAGTGCTCATACTTCCTAAAATTGTCCAGCTCTTTACATAACACTTGGTAGGTGCACTGGACCTGACAAATTGTTCTCAACTCTGAATTTCACCTCACAAATTTGTAAGCAACATGAAGACAGAGACAGGCTTCCTTATTTTCTCTTCCTGCATGCCCTTCTGCAGAACTTGCCTTCTCTATAGCAATACATGCCACGCCATCCTCCCTACCCATCTTTGTTTGGCTGGAGCAGAAACGAGCTCCTGACTCAGATCCAGGCAATGCATCTGCAAAGTGGGTAAAAATTCAACTATTTTGTCCTTAAAATACCATCTAAGAAACCTAGAAACTAGCAACAGTCATGGCTAGGCACTTGAGGAGACATAGACAAATACAGACCTGAGAAGATAACATGGCAAACCAAAGCAGTGTGCAAAGTTAAGTTATTGGCAAAGATAACCATACATGAATGAGAGAAAGTGACTGGTTAAGAAAGAACAGAATGATGCAGATAGGACAAACATATAGACCCAGAGAAGGAATGATCAAGAGAGTAGCTGCTCTCATTCTTGATAAATTTCTATTTTCCCTCTTAGAACTACAGGAGGTCCAGCTGTAGTCTTGACCATGGTAGTCCATCAAGTTTCCCAGAATTATTCAATAGCAAACCTTTGAAACTAAACTAATTTATATGGGTTTCTAATTCTTGCAATGCAACGAGTTTTGATTTGAATGCTAACAGTCTTATTTGATTTTGTGGACTTAGAATCCAGCACAGAAAGATTCAAAGACTGAGGAAATGATTAAATGCATAGGTATCTTCAGAGTTCAACTGAAAAACTAACATGAAGTTCTTCCTTAAATCTCTGGACTTGTACAGATTTTTCTTTCCTATCCTCCTCTAAGAATTATTTCTTGCACTATATATTTTTCATTTTATTATTTTCTGTTTTGTACTGTTCTTGAATTGTTTTACATACTGAATGTACAACCCATTTGAAATTTAATTATATATTGTTTCATATTATTAGTAATTCATGTTTTGTTTCCTCTACTACTTGTAAGTCCTTTGAGTATAGGGAATACATCAAAATCTTACATTTTCCATATATTAAATTCTCACTAAAAGGTAATTAAATTCAGTGTCTTGTGGTAGAAAGGCTCTGGAGAATGTTCTCATCTTACTAAAAGCTTCCCTTTTTCTACCTGTGAAATACGGTAATGATTCCACCTCCCAATGAAAAGTGCTACACAAAACATGTAAAATGTCATGAGCGCAAATTACAGCATTGGTAGTTATCGTTATGAAGTAGAACGTGTATGAAAGAAGTGACTGCATGCCATCACCCTTCCTCACCGAGCTGTTTTTTTTATTGAAGTAGAGTTGACTTACAATATTTTATTAGTTTCAGGTGTACAACATAGTGATTCAATACTTTTAAAGATTATACTCCATTTAAAGTTATTATAGAATACTGGCTATATTTCCTTGCGCTGTGCAATATACCCTTGTAGCTTATTTTATACATAGTAGTTTGTACCTCTTAATCCCCTATCCCTGTGAGTTGGCTTCTGTTTTGTTGTATTCGTTTGTTTATTTTTTGTATTCTACATATAAGTGATAACATAGAGTATTTGCCTTTGTCTGTCTGACATTTCACTATGCACAACACCCTCCAGGCCCATCCATGTTGTACATACGTGAAGAAAATGAAAACACTAATTTGAAGATATTCACCAACCTTATTGTTGCTGTTCTTTGGTGTGTGCAAAGGTTTATTATTCCAAAGTGAGCCCTGAGAAACAAAGAAAGCAACATAGGACAAACCCACCTTTCAAGGAAGCCCAAGCTGTCATTTAGTGTCAATACCCAAGTAGGGTGGGTGGGGGGAAGGGCTTGTTTAAGAAATTAACATCCCTAGTTAAGTTTTTCAATTCTGAACCTAATTTGGGTATAAAAGCTTTTATTGATGAGATAAACAAGTTCAATCTTATATAATTCTCCAAACACCATGAAAAAGATGCAGTGCCTATGGTTACAAAAAAAAAGGAGGGGGATGGATGAAAGAGCAAACTCTTTCCCATCAACTGGGGCAAAGTGAGAATAGCATCGACATATATACACTATTGAATGTAAAATAGTTAGCTAGTGTGAAGCAGTAGCACAGCACAGGGAGATCAGCTCAGTGCTTAGCAATGACCTAGAGAGGTGGGTTAGCGAGTGTGGGAGGGAGACACAAGAGGGAGGAGATATGGGGATATATGTATACGTATAGCTGATTCACTTTATTATAAAGCAGAAATTAACACATCATTGTAAAGCAATTATAATATTAAAAAAATTTATTATTATAAATTTATTATTATTATTAAAAAATTAAAAAATAAAAAAATCCCTCAAAAAAACTATTAAAAAAATTAAAAAATAAAAAAACCCTCAAAAAAATATTTCCCATTAATTTTACTTTGCCCTACCTGATCTTTTTACTCTTATAAGGCAATGGCTTATAATATGGCAAGAACATATTTCTTCTGATGGAAGTTAACTGATGAGACTTTTTGAAATAAACTTTTATCCCCTAGTGACTACTCTGGGACAGCTGTTCCTACTGAGCATATATTAAAACAAGACTTAAAATTGAGAGGATAGCTATCTAAGGTTACTATTCAGATACTCTTCTTATCTAACAAATGTTTATAATAATACCCTAAGCTATTGATAATAAGTCCCAGCATAATACGCTAGTTTCTTTCAACACTGAGACATAATAGTGCAAGTTAAAGAATATTCTCATAATAAATAACTCAATTAGTGTAAAGAAATACATTTTGATGAAAATTCTAATGAAGAAAGAATGAGATGGAAAAAAGGAAAGGATTGAAGGGACATTTGACAATATATTAAGATAAAAGTATGAGCTATTTTATTTTAAACAAATGAACTTACAATGTCTATGGTTTTAGAGCATATAATAAGGGTGACAGTTAACTTTAAAATTGTATATACATTTTCCAGCCTACATATTTTATAGGTAAGTTATCTTTAAACCAAAATTATGTATATTAAAATCCTTTTTTTCCCCCTGAATTCTTCAGTAAAATTTAAGATTAATTCCTAGGATATAATAAATATCTGCAAAGAATGTGTAAACATTAAAATTTCTTTGAAGATGATATCTTTTCTGATAAAGTAGTAATAATTATTCTCAAGTTTGTCATAAAATGTGAATATCATATTGAAAGGGTCATGTTAGCTCTTGCCAAAATAACTTAGTTCTAAAAAGGAAAAAGGCAAATGTCAATTTAACTAAATTTCCACTTACCATCCACCTAAACCCCACATTGTTTTGGTAATTTATAACTCTGTTATATATTCTTTTATTCATAAAAGACATGGTATTTTAAAAATAAATTGGTTTATTGAGACATAAGAGAAAGTGAAACAGGAATATAAAATAACCACTCTTGAAAATGTAATTATCAGTGACTAATGCAGGGCTCTGGGCCTGAAACCCCCAGTGAAAGTAACTCTGAGTTGTCATATAGTTTTACCATTTTCATAGTTTTACAAATTCATGGCTAACCTAGACTGAGAGGATATAAAACGTAGAGAGGGGGGAGATTAGACCCACAACTTTTGGGGGATCCTCTGATAGTGATGAAAGGAACTGGAGAAAGGTTTTAACAATCCCTTTTGGTGTCACACATGACGTGCGTTGTTTGTTCTTTGGGGATTTAGTAACCTAGATTTGGGTATTGTACTCTTTGACTCTACTGGCTGTGTCCCATTAATCATTAACCACTTATCTTGCATCATTTCCCTTGTTATCACATATCCAGATCTGTTACATGAAATCTTTTTATTTATTGTCATCTTATCCCTAGAAAATAAGTTCAGCGAAAGTAGAGATTGTTTTCTTCATTTAGATTACCACCAGTGCCTGGCTCAGAGTTGGTGTACAATTCACATCGACTGACTGAGTGAATGAATGAATGCCTTCATGAATGCATGAATTCCGTGTGGGAACATCCTATTATGGCCAAAGGGCTAAACCACAGCCTTGCGGATAGGAGGTTCCTCTGAAAGAAATTGACGTGTGTAGTATGATTTTGGGAAACGAGTGAATTCTAAGGCATTACATGAGGACTCGGGAAACTGAGCAATACATTCTCTTCTTTTGGGAAGTGATTGATAAGTTTTACATTGAGGCAAGAGATATGGATATAGGGGATGAACCATCACCTTTAATTAAAGACACTCTCAGAATGAGAGAGAGAAGCAGCCCCACAAAAATCTCTAAGATGAATCTGGGAAGGTGCCAGAGTATACAGGTAATATACTGTCACTATACAATCCAATGTCCCACATTTCATTACTTTCAAATGAAAATATCAACCTGATCTCACTTGGGTTACGGGGAATGATGAACATGCTTCTGCCTACCCTTAGGACAACATAATTCATGGGAAAGCAGGGTATCCTCCCTACTATGAAACCAGAGTGGTGGCACCTGCCCTGGCCACCAAGAGTGGATATCACGGCTGGTAGAAAGGCAGCCTTAGTTGCTGACACAGGCAATGGAATTCTGCAGTGGAAAAGGAGCAGAGGAGCCTGGGGGACAGTTCTTGAACTTAAGCAAGGCAGAGCATACACAGGGAACATTAATTTCTGGAAAGATCTGACGAGAGTGATGATCACATCTGTCCATATACATACATATATAAATATATAAAGTTATTTTCACTATAAATATTACTTTATTGTATACTATAAAACCAGTATCCTTCTTTTTATGCACTAGAATAAATAGTATATCCTAAAACTAGTGATTAATTCAATATCCAAGCATTTATTATTAAGCTGCAAATACGAAAGCCTGTTTCAACAATACTATCCAAAGTGAATATTTTATCAAATAGGTATGCTTCTTTGAAGTTAAGACCAAGCAAAGACTGTGGATGGTTCACATTCATCCATGATTCATTCCTCAGAGAAAAAGGGTATAAGCTTTGGCTTCAGAGGAAGCTGTCAAATTTCAACATCTAGGATGTGGTATAACCAGAATGAGGGATTTTCTGCGGTCAAAATGCTGACCTTGATATTAACAGCTATCACTATCTGTCAGAATGTGCCAAGCATTTATTGAGGTCATTATAATCGCTGCTAAGTAGTTTAAACGTCTGCTATAGAGGAAGGTAACGACTTAAGGATTTAAGCAGGAAGTGACAGGATCACATATGCTTTTTCAAAGATCACTTGGGAATCTAAGTGGAGAGCCCTGGAAGACATTCAGAGGAGGATCGTTTGTTATGTGCATGGTTCATCGACCTCGATTAGAAAGAGGAAGGATCTGAAATAAGACAGTAACATGAAAAGACACACAGAAGTGTGTGATTGTGTTAGATCTTAAGAAAGAGTGGAGGACAGCATTTATTCACGTATAAGAGGATGTGAAAAGGGTGTCTGCATAGAAAAGAGAAAAACACATGACCCACATTGATTTAAGCTATAAATATTCAACAGCTAAGATAATGCCTTGGGTCTATGAAACCCTTTTCCTCCTTTGTGTACAGGTAGGCAATCATATAGAAACCTGGAAAATGTAGGCTAAGGCCACAGGAGTGAATTCTACCTCATATAATTGGATGGGAATACGTACTTCATTTTCTTACTGCCACTTGGCTGCATCCAGAAAATACAGTGGAGAACTGAGGTCTTAGAAGATGGATGAAAGAGCCACTACATAGGTTTTTGAGTAACTGCAGAGAGCTGAGCCCACCTCTTCACTCTGTTCCCACCCTCATGACCTGAGTGGGAAAAAGAAACAGCACATTTTTGTGTTAAAGCCTCTACATTTTTACTGTGTCTTTTAGTACAACTCACTTCCTTCTCTATGGTTGCTAAGTGTTCGACTAGTTCCCTAGTGACCAGAGATTGCATATGAACTCTAGAATAATGCTGTATACTATTTGTAATGGAGTATAGATAGTTAATGCTTAATATGACTATCTAATTCTTATTCCACGGTATGGGCTTAGTTTTTCAATTACTTATTTTTGCTGTCTTTATAAAATTCTGAGTTAAACATCTTTCCTTAGATCTTTTATGAGGAATATTTGAACTAGGTGAATTCAACTGAGAATTGTGATCCGAATTCTGGAGGCTGGACCGGGTAGAGCAGCTCAGCAGCAGGTTACTTATCTGCTAGTTACATTCATGAGCTAGATTGTCACCTAGAGACTGTTACTATTATTTTTTTATTTTTATTTTTTTGCGGTATGCGGGCTTCTCACTGTTGTGGCCTCCCACGTTGTGGAGCACAGGCTCCGGACGCGCAGGCTCAGCGGCCATGGCTCACGGGCCCAGCCGCTCCGCGGCATGTGGGATCTTCCCGGACCGGGGCACGAACCCGCGTCCCCTGCATCGGCAGGCGGACTCTCAGACACTGCACCACCAGGGAAGCCCGAGTTACTATTATTTTTGATGTATTTTTGTAACTTATTTGATTTTATGTGTTGCTGGTTTTATTATAATTCTTCCATTGTTTGTAAGCCTGATATTTATAATATTTTAATATAAGGCCTTAAATAATACGTCATATTACCTATTTTTCTGTAGATGCTGATGTTTGAGTTTGTTTCCTGTTGACAATTTGCAAGCTTCGATTAACATGAAGGCTGTTATATTTTCATATATCTAATTTATTTAAAATCCATCCTAATTGTCATACAGAATCTTTGCAAATTGTTGATTTAAGACCCCTTGAACTGAGAATTTTCAACTATTGGGCACGCAGGAAAAATTTTACCTACTGATAAAAATATCCCAATCTGCGTGATGCCTCTTGTCAATTAACGATCGAATATTTTGAATTCTTGTTCTTTTACTAAGTATTCTCAAAAGAAGGTTTCGTTTGCTCTTAAATTCCTTATTTTAAAGAAGAAATGCAGATATAATTGGCAAAAATAATTTGTTTCATTTTTCCAATGCAAAAAGGATTAACAGTGGTACAGCAATAATTCAGTACATCCCAGTTAAACTAACATTTACTTCATTAGGTTTTTACAGTTCCTACCATGCAAAGGCATAATTTCTAAGTTTCACAATCACTAACAAGTATATCTTTATTTTAAAAATAGCCTAACCCTATTTTACAGAAATTTTGTAAACTAAGGCTACTGTATTAGGTAGAATTATTTTAGTGACATATTTGAAACAACACTAAAAAAAAAGTGCTCAATCTTTCAACTGGGTTTGCCTAAAGAACACTTACCACATAGGTCAGCTTATTAAATTTAAAATTCATGTTGCCATCCAAAAAGTTCCTTTTCTTAGAGTACTTTACATTAAGCATTTACAGAAGATGGTGAGTTAATGTAATATTTTGTTATATCGTTTTATCAAGAAATATGGCATTTATTAAATCCTTTAAGTTTTGATGGGTCCCAAAATGCTTATTTAATTCCAAAACTTACTTATCATTTAGAGACAGAGATACTAGTGATTAATATGGATTTCATTCCACGGTAAAAAAGATAAACCTGTAACTGAAATTGTGTATTGACTAGCATAAAAAAGTACTCCATAGAGGGTACTACAGGTTCCCTTCTTAAAGGAACTATGTAAGCTAAGCTAAGTTTTATTCCAGTTGGCAATGATTTGCATCAGTCAACAGGAGCTAGCTGGCCAAACTTCTGTCTTCCAAAGTTTATAAAAATGTGGCCAACTGCTAATAATTCCTAGAAAAATTAAGGAATCTTCAATAGTAAGAACAGGTGGCAGATGTACTACAGCTTTCCCAACTAAAATGTGCAGTGTTTCACAGTTTTTGCAGAAGCTCAAAATTGCACAGTTGAGCACAGAGCCTAGCTTTATTCTTTTTCTAAGTTTCAAATTAGAGTAGTGAATAAAATTTCAGTTTTTATACTCAAAAATATTAATGAATGAAATGATACTGAAAAAGCAGCGATCAACCACCTTCTGGTAGTTTAGGCAGTTCCATTAAATTCAGTAGGAAAATAGCTTATATATCCCAGCTAAGTCGTATTGAAACTTTTTTTTATCTAGGTTTTTTCAAGCCCCATTCGTGGGCTTGAATTGGTGACTTGCTTCGTACTCAAGAAGCTAAACAAGCCTAATGAATCAAGAGAAAAACCTGGTTATTTAGCATCACAGAAGTAATGTATCTGAAGACCACTTGAAAGTCTTAGCAAGAGGCATTTTAGTATTCTGCTGGAGGCGACCGCAGCAAGTTCTATTGAAAATGATGATACTGAGATAACAAGTTTATAAACCGAGCTGTTTTCTCTCTTGCACAGTAAAATTTCATAAAAGAATAATAGCTTTCTTTTTTGTACCCACACCACTCTACCTAAGATCCCTGGCTTTTCCCCCTCTGCTGGGCCTCTAAAAGTGGTAGTTCCCTTAGTCTTCTTGGACTCTAACAGAACCGTAGACTGAGTGGCTTAAACAACAAACATTTATTGCTCACAATTCTGGAGGCTAAGAAGTCGAGATCAGGGGGCCAAGCTTGTCGAGTCCCCCTGAGAGGCCTCTTCCTAGTTTCCTTGAATAGCAGAGAGGGGAAAAAAAGAGGCTTCTCTCTTCCTTTTCTTATAAAGACACTAGTTTCAAAATGAGAGGTAACTACCTCCCAAAAGCCTCCACTTCAAATATCATTACACGAGGGCTTCAACATGTAAATTTAGGGGGGGAGGATATAAACATTCAGTCCATACTACGTCCTGCTTTGGGATCCCTTTGTTTTTTCGGTGGATATTTTCTTTCAACAGAATTATATATATTCCAGAAATCTTTATATTTAAATGTTTACTCTGAATTTATAAGTCCAGCCCTGGCCATTAACTTAAACTCCAGAACTATATACCTAATTACCTTAAGTTTAACATGATCTATGGATTCTTTCCTGCCCTTGTTTCTTACCTGCACCTTTGCATCTCAGTCACAAATGGAGACGTGTACCTGTTTACTCAAGCCCAAATCTTAACAGTTATTCTTAATTCCTAGATTTCCATTACATCTCATATCCAACACTCTAAGATGTTTCGTCAACTCTAAATGCAAAACGCATTTTAAATCCTTCTGCTTCTCTACACCTACTGTATTACCTCCCTAGTTTAATATTAACTCTAGTTTCCTAACAAGCTCTATAGTTTCCTAATTGGTCTTCTTGCTTCTACTACTCTTTCCTTGGTATCCATCGCCACAAAACATCCAAAGGTAAGGTTAAAAAGCCAATTAGACTATTTGACTCCCCTCTTTAAAACCATCTAATGTTTTCCCAATTATATTTTAAGTAAAAACAACACTCCTTACCTGGTCTACAAGGCCCTGTGTGATCTGGGTCCCGCTCACCTATCGGAATTTTCTCACGTTTCCCACTGTATACCTCTGTCACTCACACTGGGACTTATTTCTGTTTTTCAAATATATCAAATTGCAACCTTGTTTTGGGGTCTTCACATGAACTGTGGAGCTAGTGAGCGCCCAAAGCACTCTGACTCAGATGATCACACAGCACAATTTTCTTAGCATTCAATTCTCAGTGTAAATGTTACTCCTTTCAATGGCATCTTCACTAACCACTGCAATCTAAAATTGACCTTTAAGTCAACATTTATCATATCTTTTATCCTCCCTTTATCTTTCCCGTAATTATTTATCATTTTCTTACATTATTTGCATGTTTATTTCTCCACATTTCTATAATCTCAGACTGACGAACACTCATAATACATGCACCCACCCCCAAAAGAAAATCTGTTGACTAAAGGAACAAGTCAATGAGTATTATATACCCGTCGGGGAACATAAAGTCAAGGGAGGTTTCCTGTGTGTTTACAGTAACATTTAAAGCAGGAGCTGCTTGAGATGCTTATATAATGGAGGGACCAGTGGAAAGCAAGCTGGAGATTCTGGAAAGGGCAATGATAATTGATAGAGCCTGGAGGTAGTAAAGAGACATTCAGTGACTAGCACTGGAAAGAACAGTATGTATTTCTTCACAGGACTAGGAAAGAGGTAGATAAGGAAGAGTTTCAGTGTAGATGAGTATGTTGTTGTCAATATTGTGATCAGAGCCATTTCCCAGAAGGAGAAGCTAGTGCCAGAGGTAACCTCCTTTTTCTCTTCCCTGGCTCTTTATTTGGGAACAAGAAATATGGCCTCAAAGAAGGATCAAGGAGAAGAGAGAACATCAAAGGACTGTTTACTCTGATGGAACTCTGCTCTTATCTTTTACAGTGGTCCCTTTGGAGATTTAATTAAATATGCTGGCTGCAATCTCTGTTTTGATTCCAACCCGATAGACATATTACAGACTCTCAGCTTTCTCCACTTATATTTCTGCTATATTTTCCTCTTTTCATATATTTATTACTCTCATCCAGAATACCTTGGATGCTTTTCAATTCTGATTATTCTTCTTCTCAAACACAAACACTTTTTGATCTATTTGCTTCCGATTCATTTGATACTACCAGTTTCTTCCCTCTGTCAAATGGGATCTTCAAATGAAGCAATCCATGTGCTTCCTTGACTCACTGAAAATGTAACGTTTTTCTTTGAATCTATTGTTTACAATTCAGAGTATAATGATAGAGTAATGTATTTCCACTGTGTGGTTTCCACTGGGAAAAAATAAACACTAGTCATAAAAGGAGAATTCACCAATAATTAACAAATGATAGGCCAAACAGAAGTCATCCACTGTGTGACGGTTGAAGAAAATAGACCAGCAGCCCGCCAAGACTGTGCTGAATTAATCAGAGATGCACCATCGCATGGGATGACCTTTCAGTCCTAACTGCCTTAACAACAATTTGCGTTTAAAGGTGGCAAAAATTAAAAGCATAAACTTGTTTCTCTTAGTCGACAAGTCCCACTAAACTTTTTTTTTATTTTTCAATACAGTTAGAATCCCAATGAAGAAGGAACTTAAAAGGTTTTCAGTGTTACTCATCCTTGTATTTGTTCTTACAGAGAGAACCCCCGCCCCACATCTGCTTCTGGACCTTCTATTGAGCTCACAAAACTTCATCTTTAAAAATGATATTCCCCAGTATTGATGTCTATCTAGGAGCTGTGGCCAAATAATCCAAAGCAAATAGACTTTGCAACAATAACTGCTTTTGCTTTCAAATGAAAGAATAATCAAACTATAATAATCCACCTGCGACTTTCCTTCTCCTTTCTTTTCTGACAGGCTCTCAGTGGAAGGACTTTAGAAGGAGTTGGCCTCACTACAGACCTGGAAGAGGTAGACGGAAGTTTAATCTGACTTTAGAAAAATAAATGACAAACTTGTTATTCTTTTGATTCTATGGGGAGGTATGAGATATATATAAATACATATACTTACACTTCACTGCTAAAATAGTGAACGTTTTATTGTCAGATCTGTTAAAAGCAAACTGCTGGGATACTGCTTCATCTTGTGAAATTCTGAACAGGTTCTAGAATCATCTAAAGTATTTTTTCTATTGAAATTGCATTGTTTTTGCTTTATTAAACTATAAATACTATTTATTAGGTAATTTAAAAGCTACTATGAATTAAGTAATAAAAAGCCATACATAGATCATCATACTCAATTTCCCACAACTTGCCAGAAAGTTAAAATGCCATTATTGACATTTCATAGATGTGGAAACTAATGCTCGTAAAGGTGGGATAAGTGGCTCAAGTGAGAAGGGCAAGTTAGTCTTGAATCCAATCTGACTCTAATATTTATTATTTTAATCAAAATACTATATTGATAATGCTATTGTTAACTATCCTATGTTATCATTGAATATTTAAATTCTTCACGAGGTTATGATGATTAAACAGTTTTTAATGATACAATTGGCATGTGAGAGTCTCAGACTCCAAAATGGTACAATGCTACCATTTGGCTTAGATCTCCAAATTTTGTTTAAAAAGAGCTGTACTTAAACAAATGTGCACTTCCTTGTTGGTATATTATATGAACTATTTTACTGTAGTAATAACTTACATATACTTCAAAACTTAAAATGTCGAAAATAATACTGAATAATATAGAGATGAAATGTATAACTTTAAAACCAAATTTCATTACATTTAACATATTACATTTTTGTAATGCTGAGAAAAAAATATTCTTAATTACTTTTAAGTGTTTATTTTTAATAGAGCATAGTGATTTGGAAGTCTGTTTCTAGGTTTGGTTTAATTTATTCATTAGTTTAATAACCATCATAACTGAAAGAGGTGCCTCACAAAAATATTAATTCAAGTGAAATGATTGAATTGTAGACTATACTGAATAAATATTGATACGATGATGCAAAAGATTCTGTTCAAATATGGCTGGTTGATTTTCATCTTCCTTGACGTTCGTTTTTCTACAAACAGATCATTTAAAATTCACTGTAGTGTTTATGTGGAAGATCTAGAAATGTCTGAATCTCAAGTAGTTTAGAAAACTGCTTCCATGTATTTGAACCATGGAGATCTGATAATTTTTTGCATTGACAAAAGCACACTGATTTCAGTTACAAAATCAAATACTCAAATACTACAGATATTTTTCCAAATTCTTTCTACTTATTAGCAAGAGTTATCTACTAAACAGAGATTTTTGTCAAACACTGATCAAATGACACTTTTGCCATGAAGGAATAGATGAGGCACGCTTATGTTCTGAAACACTATGCTAGGTAGCATATCCTGTGATTGGTATCACAGAAAATGTCAGCTGGTTTGAAACATTTGTCATTTTTTTTGAAGGTGTTATCTTTAAGTTTATCAAACCTATAGAGTTCCTTGCCAGAAGTCAATGAGTGAATATTTGGGTACTACAAAAGATTTTCTTGAAAACTCTAAGTTTTATTACAAACTATTGTTAAATTTCTTTTTGCTGATCACCTTATTCACAGTTAATTACTGCCAATACACAGTTAATCTATGTTCAAAGTACACTTCTCTTAATAAATTCTTACTGAAATTCTCCTAGCCTGAATTAACAAAGAATAAAAAGAAATGTCTTGTATACCTTAATAAAATAAGAAAAACTAGAAATGTCTTTGATTTTTAACTAGAGCACTGAAAAATATAGGTATAGATGTTTATTTATTTCAATATGACAGCAGTCCATGTAAATTAATTCACAATAAATACTTCCAATTTTGATTATTTCACGTTTTTGCCAAAACTTTGGATATAAAAGAATTACACATTCTCCCACATTTCACTGTCAATTTTTCCTGAAAGGTGGTTTCCAGAAGGTTTGGAAATGAAAGGAGCCCTAATCCTGTTGATTGGTACCTGTAGGAAAGCAAGCCCTGTGGATTTCCTCACTCCTCGTAGAAGAACAAATTCAAGGGTAGAAATCATACTCTCCCTGTCCCTCTGAACCTAAAATGGACTTCTTCCCAGTGACCCTTTCAAGACACAGCACTGTGACCCTGCTGCTTCGTTGTGCCTCCCAACATCTGTGTGGAAGACAGACGCCCAGATGCAGCAATGTGGTCCTCAGCCAGGAACTCAGTCACAGTCACTCCACCCCATGCTGGCCTTGTTCAATTTATGAACAAAACCAAAGACCTGAAGACTTTAATAATAGGAATGAGGACTCTACTACTAGTGAGCAGAAGTGAAATGAACCTTTCAGAGCCAGAAGCTATAAAGCCAATTGGCTCAACTCCACAGAAAACAGATTCTAAGTGTGTTAATTGAGCATAAATAAATGTGAATGCAGTAATGATCCACGTGAATTTTAGATGACTGACTATATCATTCATTGCCAAAGCATGAAGAGGAGCCACTCCCCTTCTCTTCTAAACGATTATTGAAAATACAGAAAAGCTCACTGGATATTGGCTTAGGGGAAATGGAAAAAGCAGAAGAAGTGGGGGAGAGTAACTCATCAACATGTGGAATACTAAAATCCAGAAGATAACTTTCTCAAAAACCCTTCCTTATTTGCTTAATATAGAATTTGTAGCACAATTATTTCTCAGAGCTATTTCTTTCTGTCTTAATTACAATATGTATCTTATCTACTGAAATCTTCACAGATAACGATCTTTGAAAACTTATTATTGGATTTTTCATTTAAAAATGCATTTGAAGTGGCTAGACATTCTGTAGTTTCTCCCACTTGTCATTAATGTGTTTAAGGTGACTTGGAAATAGGAAAAGATACATTTTTCACAGAACAAAATGAAACAGGGAAAAAAAGTCCCACCTAGAACCCAACGATTAAGCTATTGCGAGGACAGAATCTGGAAGATATTTCAATGAAATGTAAGGTGAATGGGTTGGATTGAGCAAAATTGTCAATAGCTCATTAATACCTGCTTTGTTACTGAAAGTAGGACAAGCCTGCTGGTCTCCAAGAAGGTCAGGAGCTACTTAATTCCTTTCCTACCAATGGATTCTAGCCCAGACACCCAAGGTACAAACCGACCAGAAATGAAGTCCTCCCCTGAAATTTACAACAGTAATGCTGCACTTTGAGACTCTCAGCTGCCCACTTCGTTGTAACCGTATGACTAGCATAGCCTGGTGAGAGGTAAAATGACCACAGGGAAAGCTCTGCAGGAGATTATGGAGTTAGGAAGGGGTGGGGAACCACACAGGCTGTGAATTGCTGTTCTCCCTTACTCCACTGGTGGCAAATGTCAAAGGACTAATCAGAGATAGGAGACAAACTCAGGCAACAAAATGATTTTTTAGAGAATGTGCATTTCTTTAGGTTAAAAGGAAAGTAAAACAGAGAAAGAAGCATGGAGTTTGTGGGGAAAAAAGCCCAAACAAACATGGGAGAACTATGAGAGGAAACAAATTCCAAAAAATATTCACAGAAATTATATAGCCTGGGACAAAGTGGTATTACAAGCAACAGAAAACATGTTAAAATGTTTGCATATTTTGTAGAATGTATGGTAGACTTATCTGAAATAAATATAAAAATTGATTAATAAAGAAGTTTCCTAGATAAATAACATAGTAATTAAAAGTGGAATTGGGGTTTCCCTGGTGGCGCAGTGGTTGAGAATCCACCTGCCGATTCAGGGGACACGGGTTCGTGCCCTGGTCTGGGAAAATCCCACATGCCATGGAGTGGCTGGGCCCATGAGCCATGGCCACTGAGCCTGCGTGTCCGGAGCCTGTGCTCTTCAATGGGAGAGGCCACAGCAGTGAGAGACCCGCGTACCACGGAAAAAAAAAAAGCGGAATTGTTAAGAGATATTTATGGAAAAATACAAAAATGGAAAAAGACAGCATAATTAAAATCTAAATTTGTGCCAGTAGGAAAGAGTGGGTCCTACAGTAAATCCAATTGGTGCTACGAAGGGTAAATTTCAGATATTCTCCCAGACTGCAAACCACCAATAGTAAAAAGAGAGAGAGAACAGAGCTATAGGAGATGAAAGACAGAAAACTGACTCTAAAAATAGCAGACTCAAAAAATAAATAAAAATAGCAGACTCATCTGAGAAAATGCCAGAGTAATTAAAATAGAAAAAAAAAAAAAAGAATATAATTGAAATCTCCATTCAATTAAAAAAGCCAAACTAAGCACATCAACCAAACCCTAAGCTTTCAGATGAAACCCTAGTCCTATGATATCCCTTCCGTCCATCGACAGAGGAATGGATGAAGAAGATGTGGTATGTATATACAATGGAATATTACTTAGCTTTAAAGAATGAAATAATGCCATTTGCAGCAACATGGATGGACCTAGAGATTATCATACTAAATGAAGTAAGTCAGAGAAAGACCAATGTCATATGATATCACTTATATGTGGAATCTAAAAAAATGGTACCAATGAACCTATTTACAAAACAGAATTAGAGTCACAGATATAGAAAAAAACTTACGGTTACCAAGGGGGAAAGGGGAGGGGATAAATTGGGAGAATGGGATGGACATATACACACTACTATATATAAAATAGGTAACTAATAAGGACCTCCTGTATAGCACAGGGAATTCTACTCAATAGTCTGTAATGACCTATATAGGAATAGAATCTAAAAAAGAGTGGATATATGTATATGTATAACTGATTCACTTTGCTGTACAGCAGAAACACGACATTGTAAATCAACTATACTCCAATAAAAAATAATTTTAAAAAATGTCATTTCATGGAGAGTCCACCCTAAAAAAGAAGATATCAATCTAGAACTTACTGATGGTTTTAATGAAAGTCATAGAATTAAATTAAAATGATGAGAACAATTTATTTCATCGTTCAGAAAGGCTCACACACTTATAGTGCGAACTTCTCCCTGAGCTCTCTCCATTCCCTAGAGGAATGAACTGGGGCTCCAACAGAATGAACACCTTAAAACTAATGCTGAGAAGCCATGGATTGGTAGGGTCTGACACTGGGGATGCTATCAGCTTTCACCTTTACTTACGTCTCACTCCTTAGTTGAGATGAATGAATTTGCCTCGGCCATTATAAGTGGAAATTTCATCTATACCACTGGTCCTTCTGAGACAGAGAAGCCAGAGCCGTGCGAGTCCATTTAAGGTAACACAGAGGCAGATTCATTAACATCGTTTCCTGATCCCAGGAGGGAAGCACATATTTCACGAGCTCAGTGATACAAAACTGAAAATCCTGAGACTTATGTCAAGTGTAATTGTGAAGACCACAATGCAAGTCAGCAGAGAATACACTCCTAAAGAATGTGCAAGGTGGCTCTCTGAAGTTGTTCGTTTGTACCTGGCCCCGCCTTTCTACTCCTCTCCAAACGCTCTTCACACTAGGTGCTCTTTAAGGGCCTTTGTTTAATCTTAGAAAAAAATACTTAGATTTTTTTTTCAGCATAAAGCTACTGCTCCCACAACTTACCCACTGTCATCCCAGTTTATCAGTTCTTCAGTTCTACCAATAATGTTATCTACTCAAAGTCCCAATACAGATTAGCTGATCTGACACTCAATTCTAGGCAACAGAGTTACAGGATAGTATAAAAGGGATGTTCCCAATAAAGCACTTTAAGACAAAATTTGTCTCTACCACATTCCCAACCACTCCCTTTAACTCACGCCTTTTATTCTAACCCATTGGCTTCTTAGCAGAGGCTGTAAAGATTTTTAATAAAAATAAAATGGCCAAAAAGCACATGAAAATGTGCAAAAACATCGCTAATTATTAGAGAAATGCAAATCAAAACTACAATATGGTATCACCTCACGGCGGTCAGAGTGGCCATCATCAAAAAAATCTACAAACAATAAATGCTGGAGGGGGTGTGGAAAAAAGGGAACCCTCCTACACTGTTGGTGGGAATGTAAATTGGTACAGCCACAGTGGAGAACAGTACGGAAGTTCCTTAAAAAACTAAAATAGAGCTTACCACATGATCCAGCAATCCCACTCCTGGGCATACATCCAGAGAAAACCATAATTCGAAAAGATACATGCACCCCAATTTTCACTGCAGCACTATTTACAATAGCCAGGACATGGAAGCAACATAAATGTCCATCAACAGAGGAATGGATGAAGAAGATGTGGTACATATATACAATGGAATATTACTCCATCATAAAAAAGAAAAAAATCACACCATTTGCAGCTACGTGGATGGACCTAGAGATTGTCATACTGAGTGAAGTAAGTCAGACAGAGAAAGACAAATAACATATGATATTGCTTATATGTGGAATCTGAAAAAATGGCACAAATGAACTTATTTACCAAACAGAAATAGAGTCACAGATGTAGAAAAATAAACTTATGGTTACCAATGGGGAAGGGGAGAGGGATAATGTGGGAGATGGGGACTGACATATACACACTAGTATATACGAAATAGATCACTAATAAGGACCTACTGTATAGCACAGGGAACTCAACTCAATACTCTGTAATGACCTATTTAGGAATAGAATCTAAAAAAGAGTGGATATATGTACATGTATAACTGACAGAAACTAACAGTATCGTAAATCAACTATATCCAATAAAAATTAAAAAAACTAAAAAATAAATAAATATTTGTAAATATTTTAAAATACATCAATAAAAACCACCACAACAGGATAAAATAGGGAAAAGGAAAAAGTTAAGTTCACCTAAAAACCATTTTTAAGGCAAAGGCAATGAGTACAAAGGTAATTAGTACAGAAAATGGTGCTGTCGATTATATATAAAAAATTGTATTGGTTTCTTTTTTTTAATAACTGTTGGATTAAAATGGTATCCCCATTTATATCATTTATAACACATTATAGTTATTATATTATTCCCTACTTATATGTATAATACACTTATATTATTTATACCCAAAATAACATGCTTCAAAATCACTTATATAGGGCTTCCCTGGTGGTGCAGAGGTTGAGAGTCCACCTGCCGATGCAGGGGACATGTGTTCGTGCCCCGGTCCGGGAAGATCCCACATGCCACGGAGTGGCTGGGCCCGTGAGCCATGGCCTCTGAGCCTGCGTGTCCGGAGCCTGTGCTCCGCAACAGGAGAGGCCACAACAGTGAGAGGCCCGTGTACCGCAAAAAAAAAAAAAATCACTTATATATTCTTTTATGTTAAGCATTCCATGTTCAGAGTACGTTTAGAGTACACATTGCAGATGATCATTGAACAACACGGAGGTTAGGGATGCTGATTCTCCAAGCAACTGAAAATTCATCTATAATTTAGAGTCAGTCTTCTATATCCACAGTTCCTCTATATCTGCAGTTACTCATCCAAGGATTCAACCAACTGCAGATCGTGTAGTATTTTCTATTGAAAAACATCAATGAATAAGTGGACCCTGGCAGTTCAAATTCCCATTGTTCAAGGGTCAACTTTATATTAATTAGCAAAATGTGACTGCTATTTCAAGAGTAGTAATTTAGGACTCTTGTCTCTACTAAACATTGATTTCATTTGCTATCAGACTAGGGAAACGTATCTATTCCTAGAGTCATTTCTCAGAGTCTCCTGTACTAAAAACACATTTCATTTACAGTACTTTTCTTTTTTTTTTTTTAATACAAACTGAAGGTTTGTGGCAACCCTATGTGGAGCAAGTCTATTGGCATCCCATTTCCCATCCACATTTCCTCATTTTATGTCTCTTTGTTACATTTCGGTAGTTCTCGTAACATTTTTAACTTTTTATTATTATTATATTTGTTATGGTGATCTGTGATCAGTGATCTTCAATGTTACTATTTTAATTGTTTTGGTGCCACAAACTGTGCCCTTGTAAGTCAGCAAACTTAATCAATAAATGTGTGTGTTCTGACTGCTCCACCAACCAGCTATTCTCCCATATTTCTCCCTCTCTCTGGGTCTCCCTATTCCCTGAGACACAATATTGAAGTTAGGCCAATTCAATAAGTTGAATTGTTAAGTTAGACTTAACCCAACAATGACCTCTAAGTCTTCAAGTGAAGGGAATGATCTCACCTCTCTCACTTTAATCAAAAGCTAGAAATGATTAAGTTTAGTGAGGAAGGCATGTAGAAAGCTGAGACTAGTTACCCATGTTGTGAAAGCAAAGGAAAAGTTCTTGAAGGAAATTAAAAGTGCTATTCCAGTGAACACATGAATAATAAGAAAGCAAAACAGCCTATTGCTGGTTTGGAGGAGGTTTTAGTGGTCTAGATAGAAAATCAAACTAGCCACAACATCACCTTAAGCCAAAGCCTAATCCAGACCAAGGTTCTAACTCTTTTCAATTCTTTGAAGGCTGATAGAGGTGAGGAAGATGTAGAAGAAAAATTTAAAGCTAGCAGAGGTTGTATCACGAGATTTAAGGAAAGCAGCAAGTGCTGATGTAGAAGTTGCATCAACTTATTTGGAAGACTTAGCTAAAATATTTAATGAAGACGGCGACACTAAACAACAGATTTTCAATGCAGATAAAACAGCCTTACATTAGAAGGAGATGCCATCTACGACTTTCATAGCTAGAGAGGAGAAGGCAATGCTTGACCTCAAAGTGTCAAAGGGCAGGCATGACTGTCTTGTTAGGGGCTAATGCAGCTGGAAACTTGAAGTTGAAGCCAATACTCACTTATCATTCTTAAAATCATAGGGCCCTTCAGGGTTACACTAAATCTACTCTGCCTGTTCTGTATCAATGGAACAGCACTCCTTGTATATAACATGATTTACTGAATATTTTAAGCTCACTGTTGAGACCTATTGCTTAGAAAAAAGATTCCTTTCATAATGTTAAAACTTATTAACAATGAACCTGGTCACCTATGAGCTCTGATGAAGATACACAATGAGATTAATATTGTTTTCATGCCTGCTAACACAAATCTGTTCTGCAGTCCATGGATCAAGAGCCATTTCAACTTTCAAGACATTATTAAATGAATACATTTCATACAGCTATAGCTGCCATAGATAGTGATTCCTCTGGTAGATCATAGGCAAAGTCAACTGAAAACCTTTTGGAAAGTATTCACAATTCTTGATGTCATTAGCATTTGTTATGCATGGGAAGAGGTCAAAATATCAACATTAACAGGAGTTTGCAAGAAGTTGATTCAAACCCTCATGAATGACTTTGAGGGATTCAAAACTTCAGTGGAGGAAGTAATTACAGATGTAGTGGAAACAGCAAGATGACTAGAATTAGAAGTGGCACTTGAATTTCACTGAATTTCTGCATTCACATGAAAAGATTTTCACAGATGAGGAGTTGCTTCTTATGGATGAGCAAAGAAAGTGGTTTCTTGAGGTGGAATCTACTTTTGGTGAAGATGCTGTGAAGACTATTGAAATGACAGCAAAGGAATTAAAATATGACATAAACTTAGTTGATAAGGCAGCAGGGTTTGAGATGATTGACTACAATTTTGAAAGAAGTCCTACTGTGGGTAAAATGCTATCCAACAGCATTGAGTGCTACAGAGAAATCATTCCTGAAGGGAAGAGTCAACAGATGCAGCCAACCTCATTGCTGTGTTACGTCAAGAAATTACCACAGCTACCTCAAGCTTCAGCAACCACCACTCTGTCATCAACACTGAGGCAAGACCCTCCACCAGCCAAAAGGACTTGCTGAAGGCTCAGCTGATGCTTAGCATTTTTTAGTAAAAAAGTGATTTTTAATTAAGCTATGTACATTTTTTTGGACATAATACTATTGCACACTTAATGGACTACAGTATAAACATCACTTTTATATGCACTGGGAAACCAAAAAAATCCCATGACTTGCTTAAATTTTAGATTCATAATGCCAATTCCAGCTCCACTATTTACTGTGTGTCCTTGGGCAAGTTACTTTATCTTTCTATGTGTTTCCTCATATGAGAAAGGATATTACCCACTTCACCTGTTCATTATGAAGATTTAATTATATAAACTCTGTGAAACTCTTAACACAGTACCTGATACATAATATGTTTTGGCTTTCCTTGTATCAATAGCTATAAGTGTGCTTGTCCATGACCCTTATCATTGTACCCAATTTGAGGACAAGGAATAAGACTTTTTTTTTAATCTTCATTACCTACCATGATGTTCTTAATATAGTTGGGTGATTAATAAACTATTGTTCATTTACTGTGCAAAGTCAGAAACAGTATTTTCTTTTCAGCAATAGATCCATTCAATGTACATGAAATGGTTTCATAGATTTAAAATACATGAACAACTATTTCAGATAGAAAAATTAAAATCTTAAGGTAAACCATTAAATGTAGGAGGTTTTCTTTCTCTCAGTTACTGAAAATTTTCACTTGCACATGGTATTTTTTATTTCTATGAACCCACAAAACTATTTCCACTTAATTCTAAATAAGAGTACCTCAACATTTTTGTTCATTCAAAATAATGTACCAGTTATAACATTTTCAATTCTCAATGGCATAACTTGTAAATAACTTTGCTTTGCTTTCAGAAATTCTGCTAACATCATAGCAGAGATGCTACAGGTAGTGTGGGGGTGTGAGTTTATTCAGTGTTGTCTAAACTGGTTATGAAAACAATCGTGCAATCTTTTGTGAGAAGGGATTTCATCTATGCTGCCAGCTTTTCTAAATAACACAGTTTCAAATATTTCACATACTGCAGAATGAAAACAACACATTTTATAGAGGATATTTTATAGAGAGTTTATATTGAAAGAACTGGAGCCAAGAAACGAATTCATTCATGCATGCATGCATTTCTCCATTTATCAATCAAAACTTCTTGAATGTCTGTAAGTATTGCTGGCAGCATTGGAAAAGTAAAACAAATGAATTGGTAAGAGAAAATTTCCTCATGGTGCTGCTTAGTTTGATAGGCAGACAAAATTAAAATATAATGAAGTAATAAGATAAAGGCAAATTCGATGAACTGTGAAGACAGTGGTGAATGGGGTGATGGAGGAGGTAGTTGGTCTATCGTGTGAGGAACAGAGAATAATTAGGGCGGATATGATAAAGGAAGAGCTTTTAAAAGACAAGGTAGAAATTATTAGGGTAAATAATGGGGGAAAGCATGAAGAAAATTCAGGTGGATTTAGGGAATTGTGTATATGTGGGGCTGCCAGGTAAGTGAGGAGAAACCAAGCTGCAGACATGACCAGAGACAAAAAAAAAAAAAAAAAAAAACACACAACTTCAGTACAATGACCAGTAGGTATGTGGATAACTCAAGGACTCAAAGGGATTCTACTGATTTCAGAAATTTTAATCAAGCCTGACACAGGTTACAGTAATAAAGCAAAGAAATGTACTCTTCTGAACCTAACAGTATTATATAAACCAAAGGTAGAAATGCCAAAGCAATCACTCAGAAGCCTTGACACAAAGAAGTGATTCCAAAGTTCCCATCAAGAATGTTGTATACCTGAAGGACAGCAAAAGAGAGAGAGAGGGAGGGAAAGTGAGGAGAAGAAAGAAGAGAAGGAAAAGAAGAAAACAGAGGCTGCAACTGGATTCTCTGATATTTACTCAGAACCACCAAGTAAGAGTTGCAGGTGGTAGGTTAGGTTAATTGAGAGTCACAATTAAACTATATTTTGCTCACCCTCAAGAATTTATTTGGGGCAAAGAATGCCTCGGTTTGGATTTACTTTCCTTGAAAAAGATCTAGAGTTTTCTTTGTATTATCCTGTCATCAGCAACTCTTTTTCTTTTTTTAATGTACTTCATGTAGTCTTTTTTTTGTTTTTCTAAACTGGCCTTAGAATTTATCTTATTTCTAATCAAAATTTTATCTTGAAACTTTAATTTTGGAAATAAAAAGTGATATATTGTTTCTTAAAGCTTTTTAATTTTTTTCCCATGAATTTTTAGAAAATGTATGTGTGTCTACAATGATTTTACTTTTCATCATCAGAGACAACCTTCATTTTGCACTTTCACATAGCTTTTCTTCTAAGCATTTTGCCACTACACACTAGGTCTGGTATTTAAAATAAAATTTAAATTTTTATATTAACATACAATTGTCCTTTGTTTGTGGCATACAGTTGTATAAATTTTCTCTTATGCATATACTCATGCAACCACCAACCAAGTAAAGGATACAGAACAGTTACATTACCTCCAACCCAAATCTCTCATTTTATCCCTTTGTAGTCCCACCATAATCCATCGTTACACCCCGTCAATCACTGACATTTTCCATAACTAAAGCTTTATCTTTTTAGACAATATTATATACATAGAAGCATGGAGATTATAACTTTTTGATACTGGATTTATTCACTCAGCATAAGATCTTTAAGGTTCATTCAAGATTTTGTGTATACAAAAATAAGTTCCTTTTAATTACTTAGTAGGCTTCTAAAATACGGATGTACCATAGTTTGCTTATCCATTCAACCACTGAAGAATATTCAGGTTGTTACTAGATTTGACAATTATAAATAAAGCTGCTACAAACATTTATGTATAAGTTCTTGTGTGAATGTAAGTTTTTTTTTTTTTTTTCAGGGTAACTACCAAGGAGTGAGATTGCTGGATCACATGGTAAGTTAATGTTAAACATAAAAAGGAAAAAAAAAAAAAACTACCAAAACTATCTTCAAAAGTGGCTGTACCATTCCACCCCTCAAGCAATGTGTGAGAACTACTATTGTTCCTTATACTCACCACCACTTAGTATTATTAGTAGTTTTTAAAGTTTATTCATTCTAATGGGTATGTAGCAGTATTTTATGGTTTTAATTTATATTTTCCTAATGGCTTTGATTTTGAATATCTTTTCATGTTTATCTGACTTCCAAAAGTCTTCTGCAGTGAAACATCTATACAAATCATTTGCCTTTTAATTTGATTTTTACTGTTGTATTTTGAGATTTCTTTATGTATTCTGGATACAAACCCTTTATCAGATATATGGTTTGATAATACTTTCGCTCTTTCTATGGTCTATCTTTCATTCTCTTCAGTGTCTTTAACAGAGCAAATGTTTTTAATATTGATAAAGTCATATATCTTTTTTTTCTTTTCTTTTACAGACTTGCTTTAGGTGTGAGATCTAAGAAGTTTTGATTTCTTTCCATGTTTACTTCTAAAAGGTTATAGCTCTGTGTTTTACATGTAGATCTATAATCACCTTTGAGCTAAGTTTTAAAGTGCATAGTTTAGCTCTTCGGTATTTTTTTTCTTTGAATGTGAATACCCAAATGTACCAAAACCATTTGTTGAAAAGCCTATCCTTTCTTCATTGAATTGGCCTTGTATCTTTGTCAAAAAATTGACTATATTTGGGTGGGTCTACTCCTGGACTATCTTCTCTGTTCCATTGATCTATGTGTCCATCCCTTTGATACTACTATACTGTCCTGATTATTGTAGCTTTATAGTAGTTTTTGAAAGTTTCTTACTTTGCTCTTCTTCAAAATTGTTTTGGTTATTCATTGACTTTTGTGTCTCCTACATACATTTTGGAATCAACCTATCTATATAAGCAAAAAATCCTATTGAGATTTTGATCAGATTTGCATTAAATCTATAGATAATTGTGTTGAACTGACATCATTACTATGTTGAGTCTTTAAATCCACGAACATACTGTGTCTTCATTTATGTCTTCCTTGATTTCTTTTTTTAAAAATTTTTATTAGGGTATAGTTTATTTACAATGCTGTGTTAGTTTCAGGCATACAGCAAAGTGAATTTGTTACACATATACCCACTCTTTTTTTAGACTCTTTTCCCATATAGGCCATTACAGAGTATTGAGTAGAGTTCCCTGTGCTATACAGTAGGTCCTTATTAGTTATATATTTTATATATAGTAGTGTGTTTCTTTGATTTCTTTTGACACTTTCATATTTCCCAGCATTCAGTTATTGTATCTTTTATATTTATAATTAAACATTTCATTTTTTGGATCAATTGCATAGCTTCCAATTGTTCATTTTTACTATATAGAAATGTAATTCATTTTGCATGTTGAATTTGTATCCTAAAACTTTGGTAAAAATCTCATTAATTACAGGATTATTTTTGGAGGTTCCTTAGAGTTTTCTATATAGAAGATGTCATATACATAAGTAAAAATAAGTCTTATTGAAATGTTCCTTAGAATGTTCCAGAAGCAATGTGGACCAGTGATTTTATTTTTGGAAAAAAATTATAAATTCAAGAGTTGTTTGACTATCCAGGCTACTTAATTTATTTTGGGTATATTGGATTTTGGTTTTGAGAAATTAACATATTTCATGCAGTTTGTCAAAATTGTATATGTGGAGTTTTTTAAGGTATTGTCATACTGTCATACTGTCATTCTAATATTTCTGGAATCTATAGGGATATCCTATCTTCTTTGATCTTGATAGTTTGTGTCTTCTATCTCTGCCAGTCTTACTAAGGGTTTATCATTTTTTTACCTTTCTAAACAACAGCTTTTTTATACATATTTTCTTTATTGTTTTCCTATTTTCATTTTTTAAGGAAATTCTGCTCTTAACTTTTTTATTCTCTTACTTCTACTTGCTGTGGAGTTATTTTCCTCTTCTTTTTTTCAAGTTCCTTAAGATGGAAGCTTAGATTTTTTATGAAAGCCCTTTTTTCCTTTTCTAGTTTAATCATTTATTGCTATAAGTTTCTAAGAACTGTTTCAGCTGCATCACACACATTTGGATATGCTGAATTTTCATTTTCACTTATTTCAAAGTATATCCTAATTTCACTTGAGACCTCTTCCTTGACTGCTGGATTATTAAAAAGTGTCTATTAAATTTCTAAGTATTTGGAGAGTTTATTATTTCTCTATTATTTATTTTAATTCAATTCCATTATGATTACAAAGTATACTATGCATGATTTCAATTCTTTAATATTTGTTGAAGTTTGTTTTATGACCCAAGATATGGACTATTTTGGTGAATGTTCCATGTGAATATGGAAGGAATGTGTATATTGCAGTAGCTAGGTGAAGGGTTCTATAAATATCAATTAGAATCAATTGGTTGATGATGTAGTTTAGTTCTTCTATATCCTTGTCCATTTTTGGTCTATTTTTTCAATTACTGTTTTATCAATTACTGAGAAAGGAGAGCTGAAGTCTCTAAATTGTGGATTTGTCTGGCTTTGCAGTTGTGTTAGTGTTTGTTTGCAGTTTGTTAGTGTTTGTTTTGAAGCTCTGTTAGCTTCAAAATACATATTTGAGGTTGTTTTATCTTCTTATATAATGCCCCACTTCATCTCTGGTCATTTTCCTTGCTCTGAAGTCTATTGCGTCTAAATAATATAGCCACTCCAGCTGCCTTTTGATTTGTGTGTGCATGTATGTTTTTTCCCTTTCCTTTACATATAATCTACCTATATCATTATATTTGAAGTGGATTTCTTACAGACAGTGTATATACCTTTTATATTTTTTAATCCGTCCTGATAACCTTTGTATTTAATTGGTGTGCTTAGACCTTATGCATTTAGTGTACTTACGGGTATATTTGGATTTCAATCTACCATTTTATTATTCATTTTCTAATTAGTCCGTTTTTCATCCTTTGTTTTATTCTTCCTGCCTTAAGGTTATTTGAACATCTTTTTAATTCTATTTAAATGTATCTATTGTGCTTTTGGCTATTTCTCACTGTAAAGTGTGGGAGTTGGCAGTTGCTATAGGGATTACAGTACAAATACTTAACTTTTCTCAGTCTACTTAGGCTTAAAATTTTTGAACTTCAATTAGACTGTAGAAAGCTTATGACTATGAAGGTTTTTTTTACCCTCATCCCTTTATGATATCTTAAATAATTCATACATTGAGAACCACATCAGATGTCATAATTTTTGCTTTCAATGGTCAAATGTATTTTAAGGAATCAGCAATCTGTTCTATTTATCCAAATACTTGCCATTTCTGTTGCTCTTCCTTCATTTCTGATGTTCCAAGTTTCCTTCTGATATCGTTTCATTAACAGTTCTTTTAAAGAAATTCTGATGGCATATAGTGCTCTATAAATTTTCCTTTAACTAAGAATCCCTTATTTTGTGTATAACATTATATATTCCTGGAGATATCTATTGCTTGACTTAGAATTCCGGGGAGAAAGTTCTTTTATTTCAGCACTTTAAAAATATTTTCTACTTTCCCTGGTCTTCATAGTTTCTGATAAGAAATCTATAGACATTCAAACAATTGTTTTCCTCTGGATGCTTTCAAGATTTTTCTTCTTTCTCTTTAGTTTTCAGCTCTTTAATTATACATGTCTAAGCATAAATTTATTTGAGTTTATCTTTTTGGGGGTTTTCTGAGCTTCTTGAATCTGTAGCTTTATATCTTTCTTACATTTGGGAAGCTCAAATATTTTTCTCTGCTCTGCATGGTTTTGTCTCTCCTTCCAGGATAATAATGACACAAATGGTAGATGTTAAATTAAGATTTATTCCAAAATCCGTTAACATCTGTCCATTTTTTTTCAATCTTTGTTCTGTTTTTACCTTGCATATTTTCTTTTTATCTGTGGTTGAGTTTACTCTTTCTTTTGTCATTTCTATTCTGCTATGGAGTACATTCGGTGATTTTTTTTTCCAGTGCTAAATTATCTATTTATTTCTCCTTTATAACTTCTACTTATTTGCTGAGATTGTCTATCTTCCCATTCCTTTCTTGAATATTCACATTGTCAGAATATTTTTATAGTAACTCTCTAACCTGTGTCTACTAATTCTAGATAATGTGTCACATCAATGTCAGCATCTTTTGACTGGATGTTCACATATGAGTTGATATTTTCCCTGTTACCTATATGCTAGGTAATTTTCAATTTTATCCTGGACACTTTGAATATTAAATTGTGAGAACTTGGGTCATATATACAGCTTATGGAATATCTTTTAATTTCTGGAGCTAGAAGTCAACTCATTCGGAGACACGTCACAAGATTTGACCAGCCTTCTGTGACGTGTGGATTGAATGCCAATTCCATTTTCAAGCTCTTTGCAATGCTGTTCAAATGTCTTACATGTGCACCACTCAGTTATGTGTCTGGAAATGGTGCTGTTGTCTTTAATTAAATTCCATTCTCAATGTCTTTGGTGTGTAGTTTAGCAGCAGATCTACTCATCTGAAGGTGATCCCAGGGGTTCATTTAAAAAAATGAGTTAGCTTTTCTAAGCTGCTCTCTCTTTCTCTGTGATCTCCCCAGTAGTTTCCAATTCTCTCATGGTCCTTTTTTTTTTTTTTTTTTTGGTTGTACTAGCCAGAAAGCTTGGGATTCTGGAGCTCTTTTAGTGAGTTGCATGCATGTCTAGGGCATGCGGTGGGAGGAGCAATGGGAGTGGTCTCACCCTCTTGAAGCTACAGCTACCAGCTACTTCAATCAAGAGTTGAAGGTGTCCCTCCAGAGTTTAGGTGACTGCAGGCCTTTGCTGCTGTGGCCGCTGCTACCAACAAACCATTCTCTTCCTCCTGAATCCTAAACTAGAGGGCTTCCCTGGGGTTCCCTACATCCTTGCTGATACCCACTTCCATGTTTCAGTCTGTCCTGAGTCTAGGTCAGAGGATACTGGAGGAAGAAAGAAAAGGTAAACTCACCACCAGTTCAGTGATAATCCTGAATTCTGGTCTTCTACTCCAATCTACCTGCCACTATTTTCCTTTCTGAGTTCTCAAAGTGCTGCTCCATGAACACCGTTCAGGTTTTACAGCATATTCTATCTTATCCAAAACTAGAAATCCTGGATTGATGATTTTGAATTCATGGTAAAAACAGAGTCAAAGCTATGATTCTATTTCTAGTGAAGAAAAATGCAGCCAGCATAACTGGGTAACAAGGAGATTCACATGATCAGATGAGAATATTTTCCTGCTGAGTGGGTTAACCAGTGTATTAATGTACATGTATGACATTATATAAACATGGTATAACTTTTTTCTTACTTTAATATTGGTTCCAGTATTTATATACTCTTGTAGCTCATTATGATGTGACTCCTACCTGTGAGAGATATAAAATAAATTAATGAATTTTTTGGATTGATTCATTTAAAAAATACATAGTCCTTTTCACGTCTCTCAATCTCTTCCTGTGCTACTATCTTGACTAGATATTTTGAGAGCTGTCAATACTATTTATGAAAATATTTTCAATATTACCTTGTCAATTGATTCTATTTATCCAGCCCTAAAGAATCATTTGTTCATTGAGCAGGAAAAGAAAAGAACAACAGATTGATTTTTAACAGTAATTTTCATGTTTCTTTTCTGAGATCATTCCTCAGTACAAACTGTTTTGCTCAAACAGCTCAAATGTGCTGTTGCCAGTAACATTGGGGAGAAGCTTTTCCCTGTTAGAGAGATTCCTATTATGTTGCCCACTGCCAACTCAGTTTTGCTGTTCTTTGAACCCTGAAGCCACCTAATGTGACTACTTTTGAACACTGTTACTTTTCCCTTATGAAAGGAATGTTCCTTAGTGTATATCTCATTTGTATGTGTCCTATCCTTATACCCAAATTTTTCCTTTCTACATTAGGAACATTCCAGAATCGTCTCTATTTTGTCTCCTGCACCCAAACATAGTGTTGCATTTTTTAGGATGGAATTGGGAGACAAGTTCCCTGGTGAATCCTTTCAGCATTCTATGTATCAGGCAATCTTTTTTTTTTTTTTTTTCTTCCATACACGGGCCTCTCGCTTCTGTGGCCTCTCCCGTTGCGGAGCACAGGCTCCGGATGCGCAGGCTCAGTGGCCATGGCTCACGGGCCCAGCCGCTCCGCGGCACGTGGGATCCTCCCAGACCGCCAAACCCACGTTCCCTGCATCAGCGGGCGGACTCCCAACCACTGCGCCACCAGGGAAGCCCCAGGCAATCTTTTATTGCCACATTTATGGGAAGAGAAAAGGTTAACACCTAGCTTCAGGGAAGCCTGAAAATGTGGGACTTGCTTTTTTGTTCCTCCCTTTGCAATATTAAGTCAAGGAATTATTGGAAATTTACCTATTCTAGATGAGAGAGAGAGAGAGAGAGAGAGAAAGAGAATGAATGAGCATATCTGATCAAGAACCAAGGACTATGTTCCAGGCCAAACTCCCACACTTCATTGTTGAAACTGGTTATGGAGTAATGAGTAATCTGTATAGATGAGAAAATACACTAATGGGTCTGACTAGTTAGGTATGAAAGATGAAAGAGCATCAGCTTGGCTACATACTCAACCACCTTTTAATGCATGTTATGAGTCAGAATGAATGGGATATCATGACTGAGTCGAGAGAGTCATGACCTCTATTCTGTTGGTAAGTATGCTATATGTTTCCTGTCCTGCATTTTCTCTTAAACTTAGTAAACTTGGTCCTGGCTAAAGCCTCCTGAGGTCTCAGTTTGACTGCCAAACTGAACTCGAGATCATTGCTGTCAGTAACAGAGTGGCTATTGAAGCAGTTTCCTTTTGTTTTCAAAGGTAAGTTTTCCTCATTTTGCATTTAAAAAAGAATTTTCATGGAGGTATTCAGGACAAGAGGATGAGTTATTTATTCTCTAGTTCCTGATGTGCTTGGGCATTATGTTTGATTATGAGAAAACCCTACTGAGTAACACACATTACATATTTGTCAATACTTCCTTGTTTTGTTTTTCTCAATTTGGAAAAACTGAGCAAGTTATTGAAATAATTTTGCTTGAAACTTTTTAGCTATGGAAATTGATATGTTGTGAGACTGATTTCAAAATTACCTTGCCAATGTTTTTTTATCTCAGTAATATTTTCCAGTAGTACTTAAAATTCTAGCTAAAAAATTTAAATAACATAAAATAAAAATATTTTACATTTGTTATGTTTAAGTTATTCTCCTATAATTCTTTGCTATTATAAATTGTTGGTCTTGATCTCATGACACTATGCATGACCTTAATTTTTTTCCAACATGAGTAATTAATAATTAAACTTGAACGTAAAAAGAGCTATACAATTTAGAGAGAAACTTGCAGCACTACTGCCTGCAATGTGGAGGATTAGGATTTCAGATATATCCTCCATTCCCAGAAAATACTCAGATTCAGGAAAACCACAACATAATACATGGTAATTCATTGCAGAGTTCAACAGAAAATACATGAAGTCTCAGGGGATAGAGAAAACTAAGATAAAGCTAAACCTTAAAAATTTTTTCTTAAAACAAACTTTGGTGCCAGTTTAACTCTAAAGGTCAAGATAGTACTAGGAATTTCAGAATATTTGTGATGAACAGACACTAAGGGAAATGGGAGACCAGGGCTTATACTGGTACAAAATAGACTCTGACCTACAGATTCATGAATAAGACCAGCACAGTTCTAAGTGTTATAGTTTAAATGAAGATATAAGTAGGGGGAGAAACTGTCTAGAAAGAGATTCAATGACGACAACTCTTAGTCCTGTTCCTTCTCTCTGTGGCACAAAATAGTCACCTTAAAATGTGTAACCACAGGCTTATCATTTCATATTACTGGGTTTTGAATTTACATTCCCCCCTGAATCTGTGCACCCCAGCTTGAGAAGTCAAATTAAAGTGTTTTCAGACTGGTGGGACACGCTGACACCATTCAGAACGAAATTAAAATATTTTTCTGGAGAAAAACATAATCCAAGTTATTCAAGATTCCCCAGTGGTTAAATATAAATTCATAATGTAAAGTCCCCAAATACAGGAGGAAAAAAATGTACTGTAACTGAAAATACTAGCAGAAAGAAAAGCCAACAGATTTATCCCCTCAAACACAGATACACACACTAAACCAGTCTAGGGAAATTTCAGATATCAAAGACAAAGGGAAGATCTAAAAGAAGCCAGGGATAAAGGCCACATCATCTACAAGAAAGTGTAATTTAAAAAGACAGCAGGGCTTCCCTGGTGGTGCAGTGGTTGAGAGTCTGCCTGCCGATGCAGGGGACACGGGTTCGTGCCCCGGTCCGGGAAGATCCCACATGCCGTGGAGCAGCTGGACCTGTGAGCCATGGCTACTGAGCCTGTGCATCCAGAGCCTGTGCTCTGCAATGGGAGAGGCCACAACAGTGAAAGGCCTGCATATCACAAAAAAAAAAAAAAAAAAAAAAAAAAAAAAGCAGATTTTCTAGTGTCCATGATGACACAGACAATGTGATATTCTTTTCAATTTGCTGAGAGGAAATATCTGTTTTTCTGGATTTATGAACTCAGAGCAAGTGTGAGAGAATTACAGCTTCACACAATACCTAACAGATTTTACCAACAAATACTAAGAAGAACAATATTAAAGAAAGAAACTATCCCAGATGGAAAATCTGAGATGCAAGAAAGAATGGTGAAGGCAGAATTTTAAGTATTCAACTGAAATTAAAGAAACATCACCTATATAATGCAAGAATAATAATACTTTTGTGTGGGTAACAAAAATAATATAAGGGACCAGTCCCTCCCATCAAGCCTCATAGGTAGCCTCATCCACCAGAGGGCACACAGCAGGAGCAAGAACTACAACCCTGCAGTCTGTGGAACAAAAACCACATTCACAGAAAGATAGACAAGATGAAAAGGCAGAGGGTTATGTACCAGATAAAGGAACAAGATAAAAACCCCAGAAAAACAACTAAATAAGTGGAGATAGGAAACCTTCCAGAAAAAGATTTCACAATAATGACAGTGAAGATGATCCAGGACCCTGGAAAAAGAATGGAGGCAAAGATCAGGAAGATGCAAGAAATGTTTAACAAAGACCTAGAAGAATTAAAGAACAAACAAACAGAGATGAACAATACAATAACTGAAATGAAAACTACACTAGAAGGGATCAATAGCAGAATAACTGAGGCAGAAGAACGGATAAGTGACCTGGAAGACAGAATGGTGGAATTCACTGCTGTAGAACAAAATAAAGAAAAAAGAATGAAAAGAAATGAAGACATCCTAAGAGACCTCTGGGACAACATTAAACACAAAAACATTCACATTATAGGGGTCCCAGAAGGAGAAGAGAGAGAGAAAGGACCCGAGAAAATATTTGAAGAGATTATAGTCGAAAACTTCCCTAACGTGGGAAAGGAAATAGCCACCGAAGTCAAGGAAGTGCAGTGAATCCCATACAGGATAAACCCAAGGAGAAACATGCCGAGACACACAGTAATCAAATTGGCAAAAATTAAAGACAAAGAAAAATTATTGAAAACAGCAAGGGAAAAACGAAAAACAAGGGAACTCCCATAAGGTGAACAGCTGATTTCTCAGCAGAAAATCTACAAGCCAGAAGGGAGTGGCATGATATAATTAAAGTGATGAATGGGAAGAACCTACAACCCACATTACTCTACCCGGCAAGGTTCTCATTCAGATTTGATGGAAAAATCAAAAGCTTTACAGACAAGCCAAAGCTAAGAGAATTCAGCATCACCAAACCAGCTCTACAACAAATGCTAAAGGAACTTCTCTAAGTGGGAAACACAAGAGAAGAAAAGGACCTACAAAAACAAACCCAAAACAATTAAGAAAATGGTCATAGGAACATACATATTAATAATTACCTTAAACATGAATGGATTAAAGGCTCCAACCAAAAGACACAGGCTCGCTGAACGGATACAAAAACAAGACCCATCTATATGCTGTCTACAAGAGATCCACTTCAGACCTAGGGACACATACAGACTGAAACTGAGGGGGTGAAAAAAGATATTCCATGCAAATGGAAATCAAAAGGAAGCTGGAGTAGCAATACTCATATCAGATAAAATAGACTTTAAAATAAAGAATGTTACAAGAGACAAGGAAGGACACTACATAATGATCAAGGGATCAATCCAAGAGGAAGATCATGAAACAATTTATAACAGTTATAAATATTTATGCACCCAACATAGAAGCACCTCAATACATAACACAACTGCTAACAGCTATAAAAGAGGAAATCGACAGTAACACAATAATAGTGGGGGAATTTAACACCTGACTTACACCAATGGACAGATCATCCAAAATGAAAATAAATAAGGAAACAGAAGCTTTAAATGACACAGTAGACCAGATAGATTTAATTGATATTTATGGGACATTCCATCCAAAAACAGCAGATTACACTTTCTTCTCCAGTGCGCACAGAACATTCTCCAGGATAGATCACATCTTGGGTCACAAATCAAGCCTCAGTAAATTTAAGAAAATTGAAATCGTGTCAAGCATCTTTTCTGACCACAACGCTATGAGATTAGAAATGGATTACAGGGGAAAAAAACGTAAAAAACACAAACACATGGAGGCTACATTACTAAATAACCAAGAGATCACTGAAGAAATCAAAGAGGAAATCAAAACATACTTAGAGACAAATGCCAATGAAAACATGATGATCCAAAACCTATGGGATGCAGCAAAAGCAGTTCTAAGAGGGAAGTTTACAGCTATACAAGCCTACCTTAGGAAACAAGAAAAATCTCAAGTAAACAATCTAAATTTACACCTAAAGGAACTAGAGAACGAAGAACAAACAAAACCCAAAGTTAGCTGCAGGAAAGAAATCATAAAGACCAGAGCAGAAACAAATGAAACAGAAACAAAGAAAACAATAGCAAAGATCAATAAACCTAAAAGCTGGTTCTTTGAGAGGATAAACAAAATTGATAAACCATTAGCCAGACTCATCAAGAAAAACAGTGAGAGGATTCAAATCAATACAATTAGAAATGAGAAAGAGAAGTTAAAACAGACACCGCAGAAATACAAAGCATCCTAAGAGACTACTATAAGCAACTCGATGCCAATAAAATGGACAACTGGAAGAAATGGAAAAATTCTTAGAAAGGTATAACCTTCCAAGACTGAAACAGCAAGAAATAGAAAAGAAGAAGAGACCAATCACAAGTAATGAAATTGGAACTATGATTAAAAATCCTCCATCAAACAAAAGTTCAGGACCAGACGGCTTCACAGGTGAATTCTATCAAACATTTAGAGAAGAGCTAACACCCATACTTCTCAAACTCTTCCAAAAAATTGCAGAGGAGGGAACACTCCCAAACTCATTCTATGAGGCCACTATCACCCTGATACCAAAACCAGACAAAGATACTACAAAAAAAGAAAATTACAGACCAATATCACTGATGAATATATATGCAAAAGTCCTCAACAAAATACTAGCAAACAGAATCCAACAACACGTTAAAAGGATCATACACCATGATCAAGTGGGATTTATCCCAGGGTCACAAGGATTCTTCAATATATGCAAATCAATCAATGTGATACACAATATTAACAAATTGAAGAATAAAAACCATATGATCTCAATAGATGAAGAAAAAGCTTTTGACAAAATTCAACAACCATTTATGATAAAAACTCTCCAGAAAGTGGGCATAGAGGGAACTTACCTCAACATAATAAAGGCCATATACAACAAACCCACAGCAAACATCATTCTCAATGGTGAAAAACTGAAAACATTTCCTCTAAGATCAGGAACGAGACAAGGAAGTCCACTCTCACTACTGTAATTCAACATAGTTTTGGAAGTCCTAGCCATGGCAATCAGAGAAAAAAAGAAATAAAAGAAATCCAAATTGGAAAAGAAGAAGTAAAACTGTCACTGTTTTCAGATGACATGATACTATACATAGAGAATCCTAAATATGCCACCAGAAATCTACTAGAGCTAATCAATGAATTTGGTAAAGTTGCAGGATACAAACTTAATGCACAGAAATCTCTTGCATTCCTATACACTAATGATGAAAAATCTGAAAGATAAATTATGGAAACACTCTCATTTACCATTGCAACAAAAACAATAAAATACCTAGGAATAAACCTACCCAGGGAGACAAAAGACCTGTATGCAGAAAACTATAAGAAACTGATGAAAGAAATTAAAGATGATACCAACAGATGGAGACATATACCATGTTCTTGGATTGGAAGAATTAATATTGTGAAAATGAATATACGACCCAAAGCAATCTACAGATTTACTGCAATCCCTATTAAATTACCAATAGCAGTTTTTACGGAACTAAATCAAATAATATTAAAATTTGTATGGAGACACAAAAGACCCTGAATAGCCAAAGCAGTCTCGAAGGAATAAAATGGAGCTGGAGGAATCAGACTCCCTGATTTCAGACTATACTACAAAGCTACAGTAATCAAGACAATATGGTACTGGTGCAAAAACAGAAACATACATCAATGGAAAAAGATAGAAAGCACAGAGATAAACCCACGCACCTATGGTCAACTAATCTATGACAAAGGAGGCAAAGATATACAATGGAGAAAAGACAGCCTCTTCAATAAGTGGTGCTGGGAAAACTGTACAGCTACATGTAAAAGAACGAAATTAGTAAACTCCCTAACACCATACACAAAAATAAACTCAAAATGGATTCAAGACCTAAATGTAAGACCAGACACTATAAAACTCTTAGAGGAAAACATAAGAAGAACACTCTGACATAAATCACAGCAAGATCTTTTTTGACCCACCTCCTAGAGTAATGGAAATTAAAACAAAAATAAACAAATAGGACCTAATGAAATTTCAAAGCTTTTGCACAGCAAAGGAAATCATAAACAAGATGAAAAGACAACCCTCAGAATGGGAGAAAATATTTGCAAATGAATCAACGGACAAAGGATTAATCTCCAAAATATATAAACAGCTCATGCAGCTCAATATTAAAGAAACAAACAACCCAATCCAAAAATGGGCAGAAGACCTAAATAGACATTTCTCCAAAGAAGATATACAGATGGCCGAGAAGCACATGAAAAGCTTCTCAACCTCACTAATTATTAGAGAAATGCAAATCAAAACTACAACGAAGTATCACCTCACACCAGTTAGAATGGGCATCATCAGAAAATCTACAAATAAATGCTGGAGAGGGTGTGGAGAAAAGGGAACCCTCTTGCACTGTTGGTGGGAATGTAAATTGATACAGCCACTATGGAGAACAGTATGCAGGTTCCTTAGAAAACTAAAAAATAGAATTACCATATGATCCAGTAATCCCACTGCTGGGCATATATCCAGAGAAAACCATAATTCAAAAAGACACATGCACCCCAATGTTCATTGCAGCACTGTTTACAATAGCCAGGTCATGGAAGCAACCTAAATGACCATTGACAGATGAATGGATAAAGAAGTTGTGGTACATATATACAATGGAATATTACTCAGTCATAAAAAGGAACGAAATTGAGTCACTTGTTGAGACGTGGATGGATCTAAAGACTGTCATACAGAGTGAAGTCAGAAAGAGAAAAATAAATATCGTATATTAACGCATGTATGTGGAACCTAGAAAAATGGTACAGATGAACCTGTTTGCAGGGCAGAAGTTGAGACACACATGTAGAGAACAAACGTATGGACACCAAGGAGGAAAAATCATGGTGGGGTGGGGATGGTGGTGTGCTGTATTGGGCCATTGGGATTGACACATATACACTGATGTGTATAAAATTGATGACTAATAAGAACCTGCAGTATAAAAAAACAAACAAAAACAACTAATACTAAACTTTCTTTGGGTTATTTGTATGGAAATATGTTAATATAAATGTTTCAGACATTACATGAAATTTCTAAAAATCTTATATGTTCTGGTATAATGTTATAAGTCATAATTCTAGTTATTACTTTAAAATGTATATCTCAGAAATAACTAAATTTACATGTCAATTGCATTTTTATGAACTTTCATCAAATCTTTAACCGTGGTCATTTTTAAGTCTTTTGTCATTTACAGACAGTTCTGGGTGTACTCTGATGCTTTTGCAAAAAAGTTCCCATAAAAGGGTTTCATCTTTAAGAATTCATGGAAAAGACTGACAAGTACAGGTTTCTGGTAACTGACTATACTGCTGAACTGAGTGAATAAGCATTTTCAGAACTCTAATGGAAAACTGATGAATTCATAAAAGTGCTAACAAAAGATCAAGATAAAAAAACAATAATTACATGGGACTGAGTGAACGGATGTGGATGATTATAATTTTTGTGACTTTCTGTTTGAATTTAAAAAAAAATCCCACAAGGACTCAGAGGCAAAAAATATACAAATCAATTTTCACTGCAAAGTAAAGGAGCTGTTAAAGTGGAGGATTATTGGACTGAATGTCAATATTATGACATAGAAAAAAAATATATATATATTTGTCATCTTGGGCATGTTAGTTAACTTCTTGTCTCATATGTAAAATGGGATAGTAGTAGTATTGTTGGGAAATTATGTGAGATAGTATATGTAATGAAGAGCACTTTGAATGGTATATGGTTCAACCAAAGCCTATATATGTGTTTGCTTTCTTCATGGTATTTTATTGTGTATATGCAATATAATAAATTTAGCTAGTTTCCCATTGATCAATGTATAGCATTTTCAATTCCTCTGCTATTCCAATGTTGTTGTCAATATCCTTACATATCCATTACTAATGGCAAAAAAAAAAATGGTCTCCTTATTTTTCTCCTCAAAGATTAGCTTTTCATATTTATATTTTCATTATTCTTATGGTTGTTTGATTTTTGTATTTGGTTTGTATTAGAAATCTATGACTATTCCCGCTGCCATCCTTAAGTAAAATAAACCACCCTTAAATAAAATAAAATAAATCTCAAAAATAAATTAGCTATCGTGTTAGAAGTTAGGACAGTGGTCACCTTTAAGGAAGAAGGAAAGGTATAATTATATTTACTGACCAGGATGGTAGGTGTGTTCACTTTGCTGATATACAATGAGCTATAAACTAACGATTTGTACATTTTTCTGTATACATGTTGTAGTGGTGTGCTAAAGCTGGTTCACCCTAGTTCATGAGGGCCAATTGTTAAAAAGGAATTTGTGAGTCAAGTGTCAAACTGTTGGTAGCTTAAAATTAACCATTAAGAGAGTATTTACATCATTAATTTAACAAAAATTACAAATGAGCGATTTTTCTTTTCCCAAACTGCATGGTATTTCTGTTACACTGCAATAAAAAATGTTTAAAAATAAATAATATAAGGAAGTTCCAGGACAGCAAGTAACAATAATTTATAATCAGAGTTTCTGATGTTAATAAGAATATTTCAAATTTATTGTTTGATTCAAGATGATATTAAAGAAATTTTTAAACTTCAGATACTGTTTTGGTGAGTTTGATAAGTTTAGATATAAAATACAAACCAACAATACACACACACACAGACACACACAGAACAGAAAGTTTAATTCTCAAACTGGCAGAATAAAACTAGAAATAAGAGAGCAATCAAAACTTAGGTCTCAGGAAGAAGCTTAAATGAGGAAGTACAGCAGTTTTGGTTGCTGGGAAAAGAGAGAGAGGAAAAAAAAGACATCAAGAAAGACTGCATCCTGAATCCCGAGGTCCGTCTTCAAGTCATCTTTGTTAATGTGTTCAGAGTGCAATTATTTCTAATTTACCAAAGCTCTTTTTCTTCCATTTTAATGAAACACTAGAGGCACAGAAACATTCCCCATACAGTCAAAGTATTTAAAATAATTTAAAATAAATTAATACAATATGTATTAATTAGGGGCTAAAATAACTTTAATTTGGTAGTATTTAAGATACTTTTTTAAAGGCAGTATTTGTATTTAAGATACATCTGTAATTATTTTACATTATGGTCTCCACATACTGAAAGTAAAAAATTAGAATCCTAAAAAATGAAAACTTTGCATTAACTTAATTAAAGACAGTTCATACACTAATTCTGGGACCCACAGAAAATCATATTTTATCATTTCCTTTTAAGACTGAGAAAAATACAGTTGAAGAACTCAAAATCTGAAGATGGGTAGAGTCGAATTCTTCCTATGATTAGATCCAGTGTTCTGCAAACTCATATTCTCCATTAATCTCCATAACTGAACAGTGTACGTATATTTTTGTAACCTCTAAAGATATGATAAATAAAATTGATGGAATTCTTAGTATATACCAGGCAATGTCATAGACCCGTATGAGTCATTCTATTTAGTCTCCACAGCAATGGTCTGAACTATTATTCCCACTTTGCCTAGGAGGATACTTATTCAGACTAGAAGTAACTTGTCAAATTGGTAGAGCCAGGATTCAGAACTAGATCTTTCTGAATCCAAAGCCTTTGCCTTAATTAACTACCACTCAGTACCTCAATAAAAGCAGTTGAATGCTCAATACTAAAGTAAGCAAGAAGTAACAAATTCCCCTATTTCATTAAATCCTGTTATAATGGTGTTATACTGAAGAAGAGAGTGTTTCCCTTAACAATTTCCCCTTATCTATTAAAATCATATCCATACAAATGATAGTATATCTTATTTCTCTGAGAATGATTGTTATGGTCAACATATGGAAATATAACTACAAAGTTAAATAATGTCTGTCAATCTTTATTGTTAAGAAAGGATTCCAATTTTAAATTATGTGTGCATTTCAATATACGTGTCTCAAACATGTCTCATATGGATGAGAATTTTAAGAACACAACTTTTGCAGAAATTCTATTAAAAAATAACACCAGGAGCCTGTGGAGATTGTGTTAAGAAAAGAACAGCTGCACACTTGGGGCCCTGGAAAGGGGGCCATTTGGTGTGAATTTAAAAGGCAAACAACAGGTTTATTGTCATTTATTTGTGAGAGAACAGTCATTGGTTTGACATACTGAAGTCAGACTCAGGGTGAGGCTACTTTGCTCAACAACTATCAGACAGGAAAAATTATTCCCCATCCTCTTGATAGGGAGTCAAAGAGAACTCTGAGATAGTGGTGTGTGGAAAGAAATAATGGGCTGGACAATGGTGTGGAGATATCTAGGCACTGCTAACAAGAGGCAGATTTCCTTTATTTCTGAAACACTAAAAACTGTGTTTCATGATTCAACAAATTTATGAATATTTACTTTTTTTTTTTTTTTTTTTTTTTGCGGTACGGGGGCCTCTCACTGTTGTGGTCTCTCCCGTGGCAGAGCACAGGCTCTGGACGCGCAGGCTCAGCGGCCATGGCTCAGGGCCCAGCCGCTCCGCGGCATGTGGGATCTTCCCAGACCGGGGCACGAACTCATGTCCCCTGCATCGGCAGGCAGACTCTCCACCACTGCACCACCAGGGAAGCCCCTGAATATTTACTTTTATTCACCTAGTTTTCCCAATGAAGGGTAAGAAGCATTGTGTTTACAGGATTGTTTGCTTGAGCTTGGCTCTGTTGCCTGTAATACCAACCCTCTGATCAAATACATAGCTAGACACTTGCAAGGTTTAGTCAATTATTTTTTAAGGAAATTAGTGTGCTACTCTATTAAAAATGAAAAAGAAAAAAAACCAAAAAATGCAATGTTGCATCATTAGAAAATTATGATGTATTAAAACACACACAATAGTTTTTTTGTGTGCAAGATACTGAATCTATACCCGCTTTTCACAAATGGTGTTGCTCTACCTCAAGAAAGATAAAACGAAAGCCTTTTAGGTCCAGATCACAGCATGCAAAAAAAAAACATCAAAGGGAAAGGAGCCTGCCTTTTGAGGACAGACATAAATGATGTAGACTGTGGACTAAAAAGATTAAAAAAAAATGTATGAAGTTGAAGAAGGAATGATTCTGCAATTATGGATATATTTTAACTGAATTCAGTTAAAAAGAACCTCCTTTGAACCCAGAGAGAAGAAAATTGAGGGCATAAAAGAAAATACTACTTGACAAAGTATAATAATTTTATGAGGTTTAGTTTTCTAGTCAGAATTGACATAGTCTGAATTTATAATGTATTAACAAGATTTAGGAAACATTTTGAATGAAAGTGATAAAAGAGTAGTTTGAAAAATGGATAGTTTGAGAATGCACTGTTAGTTTTAACAGTAATATTCAGGAAAACAGCAGGACATTCTACAATCTTTATCTTGGTCTCCACATATTGAAAGTAAAAAATTAGAATCCTAAAAAATGAAAAGTTTGCAAATTCTTTATCTTGGTGCCTATTAGAAGAAAAATGCTGAGTTGGATAACTTACATGGTTTCCAAGCACAATAATTCTTATATTCCATTATCATGTTATCACTGAATTCTGTTCAGCCACAAAAATGATTACGAGAATGATTATGGAGAATACACTGTCCTTGTATGTTGAGAGAACCTTTGTTTTCACATGAGAAAGTATTGATCAAATAAACTTCTTCAGACATACAGATGGCCAAAAAGCACATGAAAAGATGTTCAACATCACTAATTATTAGAGAAATGAAAATCAAAACTACAATGAGGTATCACCTCACACTGGTCAGAATGGCCAAAAACAAAAAATCTACAAACAATAAATGCTGGAGAGGGTGTGGAGAAAAGGGAACCTTCTTGCACTGTTGGTGGGAATGTAAGTTGGTACAGTCACTATGGAGAACAGCATGGAGGTTCCTTAAAAAACTAAAAATAGAACTACCATATGACCCAGCAATCCCATTCCTAGGCATATACCCAGAGAAAACCATAATTTGAAAAGATATATGCACCCCAATGTTCACCGCAGCACTACGTACAATAGCCAGTACATGGAAGCAACCTAAATGTCCATCAACAGATGAATGGATGAAGATGTGATATATATATACAATGGAATATTACTCAGGCATAAAAAAGAACAAAATAATGCCATTTGCAGCAACATGGATGGACCTATATAGAGTCTGTCATACTGAGCGAAGTAAGTCAGACAGAGAAAGACAAATATATGATATTGCTTAAATGTGGAATCTAAAATAAAGGGTACAAAGGAACTTATTTCCAAAACAGAAGCAGAGTTACAGATGTAGAAAACAAACTTATGGTTACAAGGGGTTAAAGGGGAGGAGGGATAAAATGGGAGATTGGGATTGACATACACACTACTATATATAAGACAGATAACTAATAGGAACCTACTGTATAGTACAGGGATCTCTACTCAATACTCTGTAATGGCCTATATGGGAAAGGAATCTAAGAAAAAGGGTGGAGATATATATATATATATATATATATATATATATATATATCTGATTCACTTTGCTGTACACCTGAAACTAACACAACATTGTAAATCAACTATAATCCAATAAAAATTTTAAAAAATAAACTTCTTCAGCATACAAATCATTAATCTGAATATGCATATAAAACATTAAAATATGTATTAATTACATATTTAAAAATATACTAATTTTAGAAATGGAATCAGTGGTTGAACTTTAATCATATAAAATTTCCCTTTTATCAGGCCATATATTCGTGAGTTTGAAGATAAAAGTCACATCTCTTTTCAGCATATCTTGTGATTATGTCGAACCCATCAAAACTAATCAGGATAGCACTTTTATCAAACATATTTCAAATAGTTTTCAAATTGATATTTTAATTAATATGGATCTGATAGTAAACCATTAGCACAGGTTTAATCCTGAAATAATATGCAGTTGAGTAGTCACCTCCTGACAAGAAAACATATTAACAATTTGATTTGTCACTTAAGCAGAAGCCTAGTTCCATATACTAAAAATTCTACCTGCATCTTTCCCAGTTTCCATAGGTATCCTGCAGTTTTTTCCTGTATGTATTTTTAATGCTCCCTTCATAATAATGAGCACAAAGTTTTCCACTGAACTTTTATTTCACCCTAAAGCAGGATGCCCATTACATTTGTTGGGATTTATTGGAGTATTACTAATACTAATATGGGTTCAACTCAATACATGTTTTTGGTCAATTATTTTTAAGCTATTCTTTTTTTCTTTTTAATCCACAATATGGTTAATTCCTTCCTATAAACCTATTTTGACTAAATATAGGTAATGTTAGAACTAGTCATAGAAGCGAATGGGTAAAGAATACAATTTACAAAGCACTTTTATATATGTTAGCCATTGTGACCCTAAGTAGTCCCACTGGGACAGGCATTATTCATATTTGTTTATTTTAGAGCAAAGGAAACAGAAGCATACTAAAGTGTCTAAAATGGCACAGCCTGTAGTGGCAGAGTCAGACTTCTAACTCTAAGCCCTGTGGGAACACCCTGTGTTCCTCTATAAAGTGCATCAGGGATCCTGAGTAATGAGCAATCACTTTGGTGAGGTCCCACACGTTTTTTTGTAAGAATAAGTTAATTATTTGCTCATTTATTTATTTGAAAAACATTCATTAATATCTTAAGATGTACAAAGCACTGAAATCTACATTGGAGAAGCTGAAAAGATGATTTTTCACAGGGAAAATAAAGATTTTTAAATATTCCAATGGAAATGGGCAGAGTCTAGAGGTTAAATAGAGATTGTTGTAGAAATTCAGAAAGAATGATGAACAGTTCAGCCTGGATATTTTAGGAAAGAATGCACTGAAATGTTGAACTGGGCATAAATAAGATAAATAAGAATGCCCCACAGGGGTGTAAAAACCATGCCAGGAAAAAAGGACCAGTATGTTGAAAAAAGAAAAGACATTTGTAATGTTTAGGGACAAAGGCATCATAATGAAGTTCCAAAAAGTCATTTACAAGAGACCTGCCCTACGTTACCCCCTTTGAGGAGCTGATATTTGGTTTTTCTGAGTTTGAAATATTATCCTCCTTTCTGATTTTCACCTTCAGCTGAGAGTCTCTGGCTTGTGAATGACTGAATTAGACCTTAGTCCCAGTCCTGTGTACCCTCCAGGTATTGTCAATATTTTGTGCTTCTAGACAAACAAAAGAACATGGTGTTATTTACTCATCCATGCTGTAGGGAATGTCAAGAAAATTAAGTTCATATTCTGAGGTCTTCTGAAAATAGTTATTGCAAGAGCTGTGTGATTTTCGGAGAACATCCATGCCTCAAGCATTCACTTGGGTATCCTCACGTCCTTTAGGTATCTATCTGCTCTAATGCCCCCATTCCTGTGACTCTGTACCACTATCCCTTAGATAAAATAGCAACAGCAATGCCCCATCTCACCCCACACTTTCTATGCACATCATCTTGCCTAATTCTTCCCTGTAGTATTTCATCAATATCTGACACATATTAAACAATTTAATAGTTTCTATTCCACCATCTCTCCACTAGAATAGGAATTCCATGAGGGCAGAGAATTGGTCCACTGTATCATGTATCTCTAGCAACTAGAACATTGCTCAACATATTAATACTCAATAAATATTTATGGACTAATTAGGTAGGTGAATTGACATAAATAAATGTCAATAAGATGTCAATTTTTTGTGGGTTTCTTTTTTCAGTAGTTAAATCATTATCCTTTGTCATTTCATCAGATTTCAGTTGTAGAATAGCCATCTTGAATTTCATAATCATTCTCTACTCCATAATTATATAAATTCTCAAACAAAGAAACAAACATCCTGGTTAAATTACAAGTATGCTGACTTAGGTACAAATAATTGAGTTGACTAGAAAATTATGGATATATTAATATCAATGTCTGAGAAATTAAACATAATTCTGACTAAACTTTAAATGGCTCCCACAAACTTTACTTGTTAAAAAAGCCACTTCTAACGTTTCATTTGTTAATAGCTGCATTTTTGTCAAGCCTTTAAATGATATTGCTATTAAATGCTCTTAGTGCATTTATTCACATCGGCATGGACAGTTTTCCAGAGAGCAGTTTCACAAGGAGAATTAATTTTAGTCGATTTCACTTTCAAAGCCCCAATCATCATGAAGCAAGTGAAATGGAATGCCTGTAGGAGACCACCACCTATGACACAGAAAGACTGAATTCTGAGCATATGCACTGTAAACACCAGATTTTATATCATTATATTTCCTGTCTGGCTCTGAATGACTTCTGCCCTGCAGAACTATTAGCAAACAACAAAAATGTTAGCAATTCACAAGCCAAGGGATAACCAACCTACTGAAATACATCTTCCCTTTGGACATATAAAAAAAATGCCAGCAGTTAAGCAAGCTGATGTACAATCACACCTTGTAGGGCAGGGATTTCTGCAAGAATATGCACTTATATCAAATATTACTGTTCCCATCACTGCCTGGAATTTATGTAATTTAATTAATTTATGCTTCAGTGGCATTTTGGAAGTGAAGTGGTTCTGAAGTAAGCATTGGATATGATCTACTTACCATTCCATCATGGAAGAGTGATGAATAAATCTAAGGCTTTCAGTAAAATAATGCTTTAATATAAATTAGTTTGAAAAGTTTGGAACTGTTTAATAAGTTTTCTATCTTTAAGTAACATAGTGATAGTCACACTGCAGGAACAACTGAGGTTTCACACGAGATTTGAGATTAGATTGAACTCAGAATACACACACACATACACATACATACATATATATGTGGATATATATGCATACACATATCTCAGTGTGTATGTGTTTAAATTTTTATTTCAGTATAATATACAGATAGCAAAGTGAAAATATCGTAAGTGTACAGTTTGATGAATTTTCACAAACTAGGCATCATGACCCACATCAAGAAACAGATGTTGACACATCCTAAAGGGTGCCCGTCATATTCCTTTCCAGACAACAATCCTTACCCCATCCCTAGCAAAGATATCCATTGCCCTGACTTCTAACTGTAGAAATTTTTTCTGTTTTTGTATAAAGCCCATGTTTGGAATCATGGTTTTCTTCACAGGAAAGCAGCAGAGTATGGACGAAAACTGTTTCACAGCTCTAGGCAAGCTACTTGGCCTGAGACACTGTTATAATTGAGATGATGATAAGAATTAATTTAGTTTATGTCAAAACACAACAAAATTGTATAAACAATCAAATGGAAGGTTTTGTTACAAATCATTTTCCTTTCAATAGTCTCCCCATCAAGCTCAATTACTACTGCATCTATTTTTCCTAAAATGTTTGCTATGGCTAATAAGCAAATACAAAATAAAAGGTAATAATATACACTCAAGTACATGTAATCTCTGAGGTTAGGGACTGTTTCTTATTTATCTCTATTTTCCGGTAGTAAGAGGAAAGTATTTGTAATAAAATCTAAGGCACTAAAAGCAAACAAACAAAAATCCTAAATGAATGAGTAACTGATACTAGAACATTGATGAGACACTGTCAATTACACCCCATCATGGCTGAAAAACAGCAAATGCTTTTCATGTTCAGTGAATACTTAGATTGTGCCATAACTTGTTCTAAGTGCTTTTGCTTGCACTTAACTTATTTAATCATAATAAATCCATGAAGTGAGCATCTCTATTACCCTCATCCCCATTTTACAGATGTGTCCAGTGGGTCACAAAGTTATTAGCACACAGCTAGTAAGTAGTGGATCCAGAATTCAATCCTGGCAGCCTGGCTCCCAAGCCTGAACTCAACCTTGACTCCTTACAACATGGGCATATTTGATACTCTTGAGAAAGAGGAGGGTAAGATTGATGATGTTGATGTGGATTAATGATAAGAAACCATACTATGTTCTTTCAGAGTAAAATTTACCCTTCAGACCACATGCATACAACTTTGATTAATCTTTCCTCCTAAGTACATTATATATCAGGTAGGAATAATGCTGTCTCAAGGGCCACGACAGGCTATTAGAAACGAATCATAAGATGTAAAAAACACCCTAAGTAACAATAAAGATTAGGCAACTCAAAGAGGACAAAGGAACACAGCTCTGACAGCAAACCCCCTAGCATAAATAAGCTGTACTTCCCTGTGTTGGACTTAGAAACTTGCATAGAACCTGGGTCAGGGCCAGGAGTTTGGATTTTACGGCTGCTCCTTAGAATAGATACCAGTATTTCCATTGTCAATTAACATTATAATATATCCTATCAATAATGACATTTAACATGGAGTAACTAATTTATTTCTCACAGGGATTCCACAAGTAACTAAAAAGAATTAATATTAACTTTGTCACACTGACAATGTAACTGTCACTATGTGACTACTATCAGGATAAATTTGGGGTACATAAGTAGCATTTTTAAAATGGCTTGGAAATAAACATGTCCACTGTTGAATGATGAAAGTCATTGCTCTCTGAAAGACAGAAAGTTCTCCACTCATTAAAACATATGGACGTTTATTTCTGGAAGTGGCAAATCTCATAATCATACCATCTTATCTTAAGTTATTATCTTATCTTTTGTTTGTTTGTTTGCGGTATGCAGGCCTCTCACTGTTGTGGCCTCTCCTGTTGTGGAGCACAGGCTCCGGATGCATAGGGTCAGCGGCCATGGCTCACGGGCCCAGCTGCTCCGCGGCATGTAGAATCTTCCTGGACTGGGACATGAACCCGTGTCCCCTGCATCGGCAGGTGGACTCTCAACCACTGCGCCATCAGGGAAGCCCAGTTATTATCTTATCTTAAAATACACATGGTGCATCAGGACATGCCTTGGTGAATCACGACAAAGCAATTTCAGAAACAACTAAGTATATAGTCTACTGATTGTAAATTCCTTTAGACTCTGGCAATCACAGTTATAAATTCGCTTTCTCCCAATCACTCGGCTGTCATGTGTACCAGTGATCTCGTGAGAAAACCTGTTTCTCACCTTGGGAAATCCCTCATCCTCCTCTAAGCATTCCATTAACTTCCCAGGGATGACGAGCAAAACTATGATTGCATTAAAGCAACACTGTCCAATAAGACTTCCCAAAATGATAAAAACACACTATACCAGTGCTGTCTAACAAAACAGCCACTAACCACACATGACCACCAAGCACTTGACATGTGACTGATGTGACTAAAAAAACTGTATTTTAAATTTTACTTAATTTTAATTAACTTTAAATTTAAATAGCCACATGCAACTAGTGTCTGTCACGCTGGCCAGCACAGCACCAAGTATATGAGAAATTAGTGTGATCCTTACCTCCCCATCCTTATCATTTTCTTTCATGAAAGTAACCAAACACTCCTAAATTGTCAAAAAGACAAAGGTAAGATTCTGCAGGCAACCTGTGTTTGGGCTGCAACTCTTCGCAGAGTCTCTAGCCTGCTGGCCTACTACATCAGATTTTGGATTCACCAAGCCTCCACAATCATCAAAAACAGAAAGCCTATCCTGGAGGACCTTCAAGATGGCAGAGGATTATGACGTGGAGATCACCTTTCTCCCCACAAACACATCAAAAATACATTTACATGTGGAACAACTCCTAAAGAACACCTACTGAACACTGGCAGAAGACCTCAGACCTCCCAAAAGGCAAGAAACCCCCCATGGACCTGGGTAGGGAAAAAGAAAAAAGAAAAAAACAGAGACAAAAGAATAAGGATGGGGGGGGCTTCCCTGGTGACGTAGTGGTTGAGAGTCTGCCTGCCGATGCAGGGGACACGGGTTCGTGCCCCGGTCTGGGAGGATCCCACATGCCATGGAGCGGCTGGGCCCATGAGCCATGGCCGCTGGGCCTGTGGGTCCGGAGCCTGTGCTCTGCGATGCGGGAGGCCACAGCAGTGAGAGGACCGCGTACCGCAAAAAAAAAAAAAAAAAAAAAAAGAACAGGGACAGGACCTGCACCTCTGGGAGGGAGCTCTGAAGGAGGAAAAGTTTCTACACACTAGGAAGCCCCTTCACCGGCAGAGACAGGGGGTGGGCAGTGGGGGAGCTTTAGAGCCACGGAGGAGAGCACAGCAACAGGGGCACAGAGGGCCAAGTGGAGAGATTTCTGCACAAAGGGTTGCTGCCAACCAGCACTCACCAGCCTGAGAGGCTTGTCTGCTCACCTGCCAGGGCAGGTGGGGGCTGGGATCTGAGGCTCAGGCTTTGGAGGTCAGATCCCAGGGAGAAGACTCGGGTTGGCTGCGTGAACACAGCCTGAAGTGGGCTAGTTGGCACCACAGCTAGCCGGGAGGGAGTCGAGGAAAAAGTCTGGACCTGCTTAAGAGGCAAGAAACCACTGTTTTGGGGTGCGTGAGGAGAGGAGATTCAGAGCATTGCCTAAACGAGCTCCAAAGACAGGCTTGAGCTGCGGCTGTCAACATGGACACAACAGACAGGCATGAAATGCTAAGGATGTTGCTGCAGCCACCAAGAAGCCTGTGTGCAATCACAGGTCACTATCGACACCTCCACTTCCGGGAGTCTGTGCAGCCCGCCAGTGCCATGGTCCTGTGATCCAGGGACAAGTTCCCTGGAAGAACACATGGTGCGCCTCAGGCTGTTACAACGTCACACCAACCTCTGCCACCACAGGTTTGCCCCACATTCCAGTTATAACTACTGTACCCCTCCTGCCCCCTGGCCACAGCCAAAGCCCTGTAATCAGCCACTGCTTTAACCCCATTCTGTCTTGGGTGGGAACAGAAGCCAGAGAGCAACCTACATGCAGAGGAGGGGCCAAAACCAAAGATGAACCCCAGGAGCTATGCAAAAAAAGAAGAGAAAGGGAAATTTCTCTGTGCAGCCTCAGGAGCAGCAGATTAAATCCCCACAATCAACTGGAGGTACCCTGCATCTGTGGAATACCTGAACAGACAACGGATGTTCCCAAAACTGAGGCAGTGGCCTTTGGGAGCAACTGCAGACTTGGGGTTTGCTGTCTGCAACTGACTTGTTTCTGATTTTTGTGTTTATCTTAGTATATTTTCAGCACTTGTTGTCATTGGTGGATTTGTTTATTGGTTTGGTCGCTCTGTTTTTTTAAAATTATTTTTAAGTTTCCAATTTTAATTATTTTATTTTATTAATTTTTTATTTTATTATTATTTTTTTCTTTTTTTCTCCCTTTTCTTCTGAGCCATGTGGCTAACAGGGTCTTGGTGCTCTGACCAAGTATCAGGTCTGAGCCTCTGAGGTGGGAGAGCTGAGCTCAGGACACTGGACCATCAGAGACCTCCTGGTCCCACAGAATATCAATCAGTGAGAGCTCTCCCAGAGATCTCCATCTCAATGCTAAGACCCAGGCTCCACCCAACGAACAGCAAGCTCCAGTGCTGGATGCCCCATGCCAAACAACTAGCAAGACAGGAACACAACCCCACCCATTAGCAGAGAGGCTGCCTAAAATCATACTAAGTTCAGAGACACCCCGAAACACATCAACGGACACAGCCCTGCCCACCAGAAAGACAAGATCCAGCCCCACCCACCAACAGTCCCTTCCACCAGGAAGCTGACACAAGCCACTGAACCAATCTTACCCACTGGGGGCAGACACCAAAAACAATGGGAACTATAAACCAGCAGCGTGTGAAAAGGAGACCGAAACACAGAAAGTTAAGCAAAATGAGAAGACAGAGAAATATGCAGCAAAGGAGCAAAGTAAAATCCCACCAGACCAAACAAATGAAGAGGAAATATGCAGTCTACCTGAAAAAGAATTCAGAGTAATGATAGTAAAGGTGATTCAAAATCGTGGAAATAGAATGGAGAAAATAAATGAAACATTTAACAAGGACCTAGAAGAACTGAAGAGCAAACAAACAATGATGAACAACACAATAAATGAAATTAAAAATTCTCTGGAAGGAATCAGTAGCAGAATAACAGGCAGAAGAACAGATAACTGACCAGGAAGATAAAATAGTTGAAATAACTACTGCAGAGAAGAATAAATAAAAAAGAATGAAAAGAATCGAGGAGAGTCTCAGAGACCTCGGGGACAACATTAAACACACAAACATTCGAATTATAGGGGTCCCAGAAGAAGAGAAAAAGAAAGGGTCTGAGAAATCATTTGAACAGATTATAGTTGAAAACTCCCCCAACATGGGAAACGAAATAGTCAATCAAGTCCAGGAAGCACGGAGAGTCCCATACAGGATAATTCCAAGGAGAAACACAAAAACACACACATTAATCAAACTATCAAAAATTAAATACAAAGAAAAAATATTAAAAACAGCGAGGGAAAAGCAACAAATAACGTACAAGGGAATCTCCATAAGGTTAACAGCTGATCTCTCAGCAGAACTCTGCAGGCCAGAAGGTAGTGGCAGGACATATTTAAAGTGATGAAAGGGGAAAACTGACAACCAGGATTACTCTACCCAGCAAGAATCTCATTCAGATTTGACAGAGCAATTAAAATCTTTACAGAGAAGAAAAAGCTAAGAGAATTCAGCACCACCAAACCAGCTTATACAACAAACGCTAAAGGAACTTCTCTAGGTAGGAAACACAAGAGAAGGAAAAGACTACAAACAAACCCAAAACAATTAAGAAAATGGTAACAGGAACATACATATAATTACCTTAAATTACCAAAAATTACCTTAAATCGATTAAATGCAACAACCAAGAGACATAGACTGGCTGAATGGATACAAAAACAAGACCCATATATATGCTGTCTAAAAGAGACCCACTTCAGACCTAGGGAGAAATACAGACTGAAAGTGAGGGGATGAAAAAAGATATTCCATGCAAACAGAAATCACAAAAAAGCTGGAGTAGCAAGTCTCATATCAGACAAAATAGACTTGAAAATAAAGACTATTACAAGAGACAAAGAAGAACAACACATAATGATCAAGGTATCCATCCAAGAAGAAGATTTAAGAATTGCAAATATTTATGCACCCAACATAGGTGCACCTCAATACATAAGGCAAATGTTAACAGCCATAAAAGGGGAAATTGACAGTAACACAATAAGAGTAGGGGACTTTAACACCCCACTTTCACCAATGGACAGATCATAAAAAATGAAAATAAACAAGGAAACACAAACTTTAAATGAGATATTAGACAAGACGGACTTAATTGACATTTATATTTATAGGACATTTAATCCATAAACAACAGAATACACTTTCTTCTCTACTGCTCATGGGACATTATCCATGACTGATCCTATCTTCAGTCACAAATCAAGCCTTGGAAAATTTAAGAAAATTGAAATCATATAAAGCATCTTTTCTGACCACAATGTTATGAGACTAGATATCAATTAAAGGAAAAAAAAACTGTAAAAAATACAAACACATGGAGGTTAAACAATACATTACTAAATAACCAAGACATCACTGAAGAAATCAAAAAATACCTAGAAACAACTGACAATGAAAACATGATGACACAAAACCTATGGGATGCAGCAAAAGCAGTTCTAAGAGGGAAGTTTATAGCAATACAATCCTACCTCAAGAAACAAGAAAAATCTCAGATAAACAAGCTAACCTTAAACCTAAAGCAATTAGAGAGAGAAGAACGAAAAAAACCCAAAGTTAGAAGGAGGAAAGAAATCATAAAAATTGGATCAGAAATAAATGAAAAAGAAATGAAACAAAAGCAAAGACCAATAAAACTAAAAGGTGTTTTTTTGAGAAGACAAACAAAACTGATAAACCATTAGCCATACTCATCAAGGAAAAAGGGAAAAGACCAAATCAACAGAATTAGGAATGAAAAAGCAGAAGTAACAACTGACACTGCAGAAATACAAAGGATCATGAGAGATTACTACAAGCAACTCTAGGCCAATAAAATGGACAAACCAGGAAGAAATGGGCAAGTTCTTAGAAAAGCAGAAACTTTCAAGACTGAACCAGGAAGAAAAAGAAAATATAAACAGACCAATCAAAGGCACTGAAATTGACAGTGATTAAAAATCTTCCAGCAAACAAAAGCCCAGGACCAGATAGCCTCACAGGCTAATTCTATGAAACATTTAGAGAAGAGCTAACACCTATCCTTCTCAAACTCTTCCAAAATATAGCAGAGGGAGGAACACTCCCAAACTCATTCTACAAGGCCACCATCACCCTGATACCAAAACCAGACAAATATGTCAGAATAAAAGAAAACTACAGGCCAATATCACTGATGAACATAGATGCAAAAATCCTCAACAAAATACTAGCAAACAAAATCCAGCAGCACGTAAAAAGGATCATACACCATGATCAAGTGGGGTTTATCCCAGGAATGCAAGGAATCTTCAATATATGCAAATCAATCAAATCAGTCAATGTGAACCACCATATTAACAAACTGAAGGATAAAAACCATATGATAATCTCAATCAATGCAGAAAAAGCTTGCGACAAAATTCAACACCAATTTATGATAAAAACCCTCCAGAAGTAGGCAGAGAGGGTACTTATATCAACAAACTAAAGACAATATATAACAAACCCACAGCCAACATCGTTCTCAATGGTGAAAAACTGAAAGCATTTCCTCTAAGATCAGGAACAAGACATGGCTGCTCAAGCACCACTATTATTCAACATACTTCTGGAAGTTTTAGCCACAGCAATCAGAGAAGAAAAAGAAATAAAAGGAATCCAAATCAGAAAAGAAGAAGTAAAAGTGTCACCGTTTGCAGACGACATGATACTATACATAGAGAATCCTAAAGCTGCCACCAGAAAACTACTAGAGCTTATCAATGAATTTGGTAAAGTAGCAGGATACAAAATTAATGCATAGAAATCTCTTGCATTCTTATACACTAACAATGAAAAATCTGAAAGAGAAGTTAAGGAAACCCTCCCATTTACCACTGCAACAAAAAGAATAAAACACCCAGGAATAAACCTACCTAAGGAGAAAAAAGACGTGTATACAGAAAACTATAAGACACTGATGAAAGAAATTAAAGAGGATACAAACAGATGAAGAGATATACCATATTCTCGGATTGGAAGAATCAACATTGTGAAAATGACTATGCTACCCACAGCAACAGAATCAATGCAATCCATACCAAACTACCAATGGCATTTTTCACAGAGCTAGAACAAAAAATTTCACAATTTGTATGGAAACACAGAAGACCCTGAAAGCCAAAGCAGTCTTAAGAAAAACAGAGCAGGAGAAATCAGGATCTCTGACTTCAGACTATACTACAAAGCTACAGTAATCAAGACTGTATGGTACTGGCACAAAAACAGAAATATAGATCAACTGAACAGGATAGAAAGCCCAGAGATAAACCCACACACATATGGTCACCTTATTTTTGACAAAGCAGGAAAGAATATACAATAGAGAAAAGACAGCCTCTTCAATAAGTGGTGCTGGGAAAACTGGACAGCTACACATAAAAGAATGAAATTCGAACACTTCCTAACACCATACACAAAAATAAACTCAAAGTGAATTAAGGACCTAAATGTAAGGCCAGACACTATCAAACTCTTAGAGGAAAACATTGGCAGGACACTTTATGACATAAACCACAGCAAGATCCTTTTTGACCCACCTCCTGGAGAAATGGAAATAAAAACAAAAATAAACAAATGGGACCTAATGAAACTTAAAAGCTTTTGCACAGCAAAGGAAACCATAAACATGATGAAAAGACAACCTTCAGAATGGGAGAAAATATTGCAAATGAAGCAACTGACAAAGGATTAATCTCCAAAATATACAAGCAGCTCATGCAGCTCAATATCAAAAACCAAACAACCCAATCCAAAAATGGGCAGAAGACCTAAACAGACATTTCTCCAAAGAAAATATACAGATTGCCAACAAACACATGAAAGGATGCTCAACATCACTAATCATTAGAGAAATGCAAATCAAAACTACAATGTGGTATCACCTTACACTAGTCAGAATAGCCATCATCAAAATGTCTACAAAAAATAAATACTGGAGAGGGTGTGGAGAAAAGGGAACCCTCTTGCACTGTTGGTGGGAATGTAAATTGATACAGCCACTATGGAGAACAGTATGGAGGTTCCTTAAAAAACTAAAAATAGAACTACCATAGGACCCAGCAATCCCACTACTGGGCATATACCCTGAGAAAACCATAATTCAAAGAAAGTCATGTACCACAATGTTCATTGCTGCATTATTTACAATAGCCAGGACACTGAAGCAACCTAAGTGTCCATTGACAGATGAATGGATAAAGAAGGTGTGGCACATATATACAATGGAATATTACTCAGCCATAAAGAGAAACGAAATTGAGTTATTTGTAGTGAGGTGGATGGAAATGGAGTCTGTCATACAGAGTGAAGTAAGTCAGAAAGAGAAAAACAAATACCATATGCTAACACATATATGTGGAATCTAAAAAGAAAAAAGTGGTTCTGATGAACCTAGGGGCAGGACAGGAATAAAGACACAGGTGTAGAGAATGGACTTGAGGACACAGGGAGGGGAAAGGGTAAGCTGGGACACAGTGAGAGAGTAGCACTGATATATATACACTACCAAATATAAAATAGGTAGTGGGAAGCTGCTGCATAGCACAGGGAGATCAGTTGGTTCTTTGTGACCACATAGAGGGATGGGATAAGGAGGGTGGGGATATGGGGATATATGTATACATATAGCTGATTCACTTTGTTATACAGCAGAAACTAACACACCACTGTAAAACAATTATACTCCAATAAAGATGTTATTAAAAAAGAATCCAAAAAAAAAAGAAAAAAGACAAAGGTAAAGTTAAGTTGGATTTTTGGATGCTGGGAACTAAATTCTTATTTTTCAATTTCACTTTTCATCTCCTCATATCAACAAAGCAAAATCTTTTTTAGAGCACTGAAAATTTATGTTTTCTTCTTCTTTAGTTGAAAATTATGTCATTTTTAAAACGTGTCCTATGCAGTTTATATTCTATATATTTTAAGTCCTAATCACTATTATTATAGTACATGTGATTATAATCAGGGTGATACCAACTGAAGAAAAACGTTTATCTAAGGTAGGATATAAATATCACTCATCAGTATGTTCCCTAATGGGAATCAGACTAAATTTTGTTCTCATTGAAATCCATGTGTCAATTTCACCTGACAGCCCATGTAATTAAGGCAGGGAACTATCATGTTAAGCAGCATTAGATGTTTTGATTAGTATGATACATTCCAAAATAGACAAGACATTCAAGCCATAGTGAGACAATACAGAATGTGATGGAGCATGTGGCAGCTGCATTTATTTAATATTAAAATTAGAATTCTGGATTTTCAGGCCTCCAAGTGAATTTTCAGCCTGAAATATCACTGCCTCAGATTTGTCCATCTAACTACATTAAGTTTTAATTGTCCCTTTTCATTTTACTCACTTTTGGTAAGGTAGGTCTGTAATGATTCAAGGTGTCATCATAGTATTTTTTTCAATTTTTACCATCTGGAAATATCTTGATTATCAATTAATAAATCTACTTGGGGTTCCAATTAGTAAATCTATTGTTTTCCTAATTCTGCTGTAGTTACCATGATTGAAACAGGAGAAATATAAAGAGTGATTTCTTCTGCTCTCAATGAACTTGTGATGTTGTCTTAGAGACAAAATAAAAACCTTTAAAAATTAGAGAAAAAGAACTTTTCTATGAGAGCAAGAACCATGTCTTTATTTTTCTGTCACTTATCTCATGCTTATTTTGAACTCTGACAATTAATTAGTACTCAAAAAGTATTTGTTGAATAGATGGTGAATAAATAAGAATGGTATGACTGTACCCAAATGTTAACTTCCTACAATGCCATACAACAGAAACTAACACGGCATTGTGAAGCAATTATACTCCAATAAAGATCTATTAAAAAATTATATTACTCATATATTTAGAAACAAAAATAACACAAAAAAAATTAGAATTTATTTGCATAGGTTTGCAGTGTTTGCTAACTTCTACAGCCTGATCTTCACAAACTTCCAGAACTCATTTTCTGTTCCATCCCTCCACTCCCTAAGCCATCTCAGAGTGTGAAATTAGGTCTCTGAGTCTGACTTCAATATGTTTTGTTCACTAAACCTGAAATGTCTTATCTTCCAACATCACATTAACTGCATCTGTTAAATCCACATTCTAGGCTCAGATGACTTGTAAAGGTCCAAATTCAGGTCTCCTGTCTTTCTAGAGTGTAACTTTTATCATTTTTATTATAGTCATTTCATTATTTTTCCCACTGATCAGTGAATTTTGGAGTTTAAGAAGCGTTATTTTTTCTTGTTTTGGGGTTTTTTTTGGTTCATTATTCATTCTCTCTATAGTTATAGTTTAAGTGCAATACAATACTGGGTAAAATTGGACCTGGTTTCTACTATAGTGGAGCTTATGACTTAAAATAGAGGCATTAGTCAGATAATCACAAATATGAGTACGTAATTATGAGCTAAAATTAAATTCTATAAAAGAAAAGAGTACTCAAAATATAAATAAATAACATAGCCCAAACATGAAACCTTTGTTAAAGGATCTTTTTTCTCTGTAAGCAATGCTTGAAGAGACATAAGGCAGTCAAGGATTTTTATCTGAATTCTAATTTCATTGAGAAGTTGTTAATCAAAAAACAAGGGGTTAATAAAAATACATTTTTAGAAGACTATTCTGGCTGCATAATGGTGAAAAAATAAAATAGGGTTGAGTCTGAAGCAAAATAGATCATATGAGGAAAATTAGTTGATAATTTTAGTATTCACAAGAGACATGATGCTCAGTTGAACAGAATGTTGGCTGTGGACATGAAGATAAGACAAATTTGAAATATATTTTTGAAAGGAAATAGTGACGCTTGCTGGTAGATGGGAAATGATGGGCATCTTGGCAGACACCATCTGCTACACACCCAACTTCCCAAATACCTTCTCATATCCAACATCTGCTCTTCACCCTATGTCTCAGTATCTGCTACATGTCCAGTGTCCCAATGACTGCTCTATATCCAGCACCTCATCATTGGCTATGTAACCAGGGTCCATTCCTCTTCAACCTCCTACTTCCTTTCCAACAGATTCTGTTTTTTCCTACTAACGACAGAGATCAATGGATCTTAGAAAGGAAAACATCTCTTGCTTCAGGTCCAGGGCATGGACCATAATTGTCTAATACTATGATAATTAAATTATTTTTGGTTAGTGACTAAATTAGGTTGGCCATGGGCCCAATTCTGGATTAAAAGATACAAACAAATGCCAACTCATAGCATTTCTAGGAAGGCTTTTGCTTTCCTAATGTAACGTTGACAAACTCAACTGGCGTGTTTCTTTCTCCCCTTTTGCCCATTCACATTTACATTAGTTTCCTATTGCCACTGTAACAGATTATGACAGATTACCACAGATTACCTGGTGCCTTAAAACAACACACATTTATTATCTTATTATCTTAGTTATGGAGTTCAGAAGTCTGAAATGGGACTCAATGGGCTAAAATCATCTGGAGGTTCTGGGAAAAATATGTTTTTTCATGTGTTTTCCCACATCTCTGGAAGAAGCTACCCATATCCATTGGCTCTTGGCCTCCTACCATATTTAAAGCCAGCATCTGCCAGTTGAATTTTTCACACTCTGTATCACTGTGTGTCTATCATCGCCTCCCCTGCCGAATCTCCTGACTCCTTTTACTTATAAGGACTCTTGTGGTTATACTGGGCCCACTCAGATAATCCACCTCAAAATCCCTAACTTAATCACATGCACAAACTCTTGTTTGCTATGCTAGGCAACATATTCACAGGTTCTGAACATGAGGACATGGATGTCTTTGGGAAGGGGCATTTTTATTCCTACCACAGTGCTTTTCATTTTTAGAATGAAACATGATGCCCTAGCATGGAATAGTCTGCCATGGCACAACAAGTACAAGTGAAAGACCATCCCCAAATGCAAACTCTAACACTATCTGGCTACTGGACACTTATTAGTAGATGCATATCTCAGTGACACAATGAACTCTCAGTTGGTTAAGCATTCTTATTTGAATTTTCTTTTCTTGCAGCTATCCACAGTAAGAAATACATTTTCATGTTATAATCTACTATGCTCATAGCACTTATTTTGAAAAAACACTGCCCTAAGAATAAACATCATTTTTTAAATTTTGTGTAATTTTCTGTTGTCTTCACATTATACCATACTTCATTTGAACTATGTAAAAAAAGCAGCATTCACAATGAAATCACTTGTTAAAAGCTCCTCTTTCAGTACTGAACTCCAGAAAGCTCTTAGCAGCACCTGATAATGTCAATTGATTCCTACTTCATGACATTCCTGATCTTTGCATTGAAGATGCTGTTTTTTTCTTTTTTGAATTTTATTTTATTTATTTTCTTATACAGCAGGTTCTAATTAGTTATCCATTTTATACACATTAGTGTATATATGTCAATCCCAATCTCCCAATTCATCTCACCAACACCATCCCCCCGCCACTTTCCCCCCTTGGTGTCCATACGTTTGTTCTCTACATCTGTGTCTCAATTTCTGCCCTGCAAAAGGGATCATGTGTACCATTTTTCTGGGTTCCACATATATACATTAATATACAATATTATTTTTCCCTTTCTGACTTACTTCACTCTATTTGACAGTCTCTAGATCCAACCACATCTCTACAAATGACCCAATTTCATTCCTTTTTATGGCTGAATAATATTCCACCGTATACATATACCACATCTTCTTTATCCATTCATCTGTCGATGGGCATTTAAGTTGCTTCCATGACGTGGCTATTGTAAATAGTGCTGCAATGAACATTGGGGTGTATGTGGCATTTTGAATTATGGTTTTCTCTGGGTATATGCCCAGTAGTGGGACTGCTGGGTCATAAGGTAGTTTTATCTTTAGTTTTTATGTTTTTAGTTTTTATGAAGAACCTCCATACTGTTCTCCATAGTGGCTGTATCAATTTACATTCCCAATAGTGCAAGAGGTTTCCCTTTTCTCTACATCCTCTCCAGCATCTGTTGTTTGTAGATTTTCTGATGATGCCCATTCTAACTGGAGGGAGCTAATACCTCATTGTAGCTTTGATTTGCATTTCTCTAAATATTAGTGATTTGGATAAAATTTTCTTGTGCTTCTTGGCCATCTGTAAGTCTTCTTTGGAGAAATATCTATTTAGGTCTTCTGCCCATCTTTTGATTGGGTTTTTTGTTTCTTTAATGTTGAGCTGCATGAGCAGTTTATATATTTTGGAGATTAATCCTTTGTCTGTTGATTTGTTTGCAAATATTTTCTCCCACTCTGAGAGTTGTATTTTCGTCTTGTTTGTAGTTTCCTTTGCTTTGCAAAAGCTTTTAAGTTTCATTTTGTTCCATTTGTTTATTTTTGGTTTTATTTCCATTACTCTAGGAGGTGGATCAAAAAAGATCTTGCTGTGATTTACGTCAAAGAATGTTCTTCCTATATTTTCCTTTAAGGGTTTAATAGTGTCTGGTCTTACACTTAGGTCTCTAATCCATTTTGAGTTTATTTTTGTGTATGGTGTTAGGGAGTATTCTAATTTCATTCTTTTACATGTAGCTATCCAGTTTTCCCAGTACCACTTAATGAAGAGGCTGTCTTTTCTCCATTGTATATCCTTGCCTCTTTTGTCATACATTAGTTGACCATAGGTGCGTGGGTTTATCTCTGGGCTTTCTATCCTGTTCCATTGATCTATATTTTTGTTTTTGTGCCAGTACCATATTGTCTTGATTACTGTAGCTTTGTAGAAGAGTCTGAAGTCAGGGAGTCTGATTCTCCCAGCTCCATTTTTTTCCCTCAAGACTGCTTTGGCTATTTGGGGTCTTCTGTGTCTCCATACAAATTTTAAGATTTTTTGTTCTAGTTCTGTTAAAAAAAAAAAAAAAGTCATTGCTAGTTTGATAGGGATTGCACTGACTCTAGATTGCTTTGGGTAGTATAGTCATTTTCACAATATTGATTCTTCCAATCCAAGAACAGGGAATGTCTCTCTATCTGTTTGTATCATTTTTAATTTCTTTCATCAGTGTCTTATAGTTTTCTGCATACAGGTGTTTGGTCTCCCTAGGTAGGTTTATTCATAGGTATTTTATTCTTTTTACTGCAGTGGTAAATAGGAGTGTTTCCTTAATTTCTCTTTCAGATTTTTTGTTGTTAGTGTATATGAATGTAAGAGATTTCTGTGCATTAACTTTGTATCCTGCTACTTTACCAAATTCATTGATTAGCTCTAGTAGTTTCCTGGTAGCATTTTCAGGATTCTGTATGTATACTATTATGCCATCTGCAAACACTGAGAGTTTTACTTCTTCTTTTCCAGTTTGTTTTCCTTTTATTTCTTTTTCTTCTCTGATTGCCGTGGCTAGAACTTCCAAAACTATGTTGAATAATAGTGGTGAGAGTGGGCAACCTTGTCTTCTTCCTGATCTTTGAGGAAATGCTTTCAGGTTTTAACCTTTGAGATTGATGTTTACTGTGGGTTTGTCATATATTGCCTTTATTATGTTGAGGTAGGTTCCCTCTATGCCCCACACTCTGGAGAGTTTTTATCATAAATCGGTGTTGAATTTTGTCAAAAGCTTTTTCTGCATCTATTGAGATGATCATAGGATTTTATTCATTCTTCAGTTTGTTAATATGGTGGGCCACATTGTTTTATTTGCGTATATTGAAGAATCCTTGCAATCCTTAAGTATATTGAAGAATCCTTTGCATATACTAAAGAATCCTTTATCCCTCAGTGATAAATACCACTTGGTCATGGTGTATGACCCTTTTAATGTGCTGTTAGATTCTGTTTGCTAGTATTTTGTTGAGGATTTTTGCATCTATATTCATCAGTGATATTGGTCTGTAATTTTCTGTTTTTGTAGTATCTTTGTCTAGTTTTACTATCAGGGTGAAGGTGGCCTCATAGAATGAGTTTGGGAGTGTCCTTCCTCTGCAATATTTTGGAAGAGTTTGAGAAGGATGGGTGTTAGCTCTTCTCTAAATGTTTGATAGAATTCACCTGTGAAGCCATCTGGTCCTAGATTTTTGTTTGTCAGAAGATTTTTAATCACAGTTCCAATTTCATTACTTGTGATTGGTCTATTCATATTTTCTATCTCTTCTTGGTTCAGTCTTGGAAGGTATACCTTTCTAAGTATTTGTCCATTTCTTCCAGGTTGTCCATTTTATTGGCATAGAGTTGCTTGTAGTTGTCTCTTAGGATGCTTTCTATGTCTGTGGTGTCTGTTTTAACTTCTCCTTTTTCATTTCTAATTTTATTGATTTGATTCCTCTCCCTCTTTTTCCTGATAAGTCTGGCTAAAGGTTTATCAATTTTTTTTACCTTCTCAAAGAAGTAGCTTTTAGTTTTATTGTTTACTACTGTTTTCTTTGTTTCTATTTCATTTATTTCTGCTCTGATCTTTATGATTTCTTTCCTTCTGCTAACTTTGGGTTTTGTTTGTTCTTCTTTCTCTAGTTCCTTTAGGTGTAAGGTTAGATTGTTTATTTGATATTTTTCTTGTTTCTTGAGATAGGATTGTATTGCTATAAACTTCCCTCTTAGAACTGCTTTTGCTGCATCCCATAGGTTTAGGATCATCGTGTTTTCATTATAATTTGTCTCTATGTATTTTTTGATTTCCTGTTTGATTTCTTCAGTGATCTTTTTGTTATTTAGTAACGTATTGCTTAGCTTCCGTATGTTTGTGTTCTTTACATTTTTCCCCCTGTAATTGATTGCTAATCTCATTGCACTGTGGTCAGAAAAGATGCTTGATGTGATTTCAATTTTCTTAAATTTACTGAAGCCTGATTTGTAACACAAGATGTTATCTATCCTGGAGAATGTTCTGTGTGCACTTGAGTAGAAACTGTAATGTGCTGTTTTCAGATGGAATATCTTATAAACATAAATATCAATAAATCTATCTGGTCTATTGTGTCATTTAAAGTTTGTGTTTCCTTATTAATTTTCTGTTTGGATGATCTCTCCATTGGCGTAAGTGAGGTGTTAAAATCCCCCACTATTAATGTGTTACTGTTGATTTCCCCTTTTATAGCTGTTAGCAGTTGTCTTATGTATTGAGTGGCTCCTATGTTGGGTGCATATACATTTGTAATTGTTACATCTTCTTCTTGGATTGATCCCTTGATCATTAGGTAGTGTCCTTCCTTGTCTCTTGTAACATTCTTTATTTTAAAGTCTATTTTGTCTGATATGAGAATTGCTACTCCAGCTTTCTTTTGATTTCCATTTGCATGGAATAACTCTTTCCATCTCCTCACTTTCAGTCTGTATGTGTCCCTTGGTCTGAAGTGGGTCTCTTTTAGAGAGCATATATATGGGTTTTGTTTTTGTATCCATTCTGTGAGTCTGTGTCTTTTGGTTGGAATATTTAATCCATTTATGTTTAAGGTAATTATCGATATGTATGTTCCTAAGGCCATTTTAATAATTGTTATGGGTTTGTTTTTGTAAGTCCTTTTCTTCTCTTGTGTTTCCCACTTAGGGAAGTTCCTTTAGCATTTGTTGTAGAACTGGTTTTGTGGTGCTGAATTCTCTTAGATTTTGCTTGTCTGTAAAGCTTTTGATTTCTCTGTCAAATATGAATGACATCCTTGCTGGGTAGAGTAATCTTGGTTGTAGGTTCTTCCCTTTCATGACTTTAAATATGTCATGCCACTCCCTTCTGCCTTGTAGAATTTCTGCTGAGAAACCAGCTGTTAACCTTATGGGAGTTCCCTTTTATGTTGTCATTTTTCCCTTGCTGCTTTCAATAATTTTTCTTTGTCTTTAATTTTTATCTATTTGATTACTATGTGTCTCAGCCTGTTTCTCCTTGGGTTTATCCTGCCTGGGACTCTGCACTTCCTGGACTTGGGTGGCTATTTCCTTTCCTATGTTAGGGAAGTTTTCGATTATAACCCTTCAAATATTTTCTTGGGTCCTTTCTCTCTCTCTTCTCCTTCTGGGACCCTAATATTGTGAATATTGTTGTGTTTAATGTTGTCCCAGAGGTCTCTTAGGCTTTCTTCATTTGTTTTCATTCTTTTTTCTTTATTCTGTTCCCTGGCAGTGAATTCCACCATTCTGTCTTCCAGGTCACTTATCCATTCTTCTGCTTCAGTAATTCTGCTACTGATTCCTTCTAGTGTATTTTTCATTTCAGTTATTATATCCTTCATCTGTTTGTTTGTTCTTTGATTCTTCTAGGTCTTTGTTAAACATTTCTTGTATCTTCTTGATCTTTGCCTCCATTCTTTTCCCAAGGTCCTGGATCATCTTCACTATAATTATTCTGAATTCTTTTTTGGAAGGTTTCCTATCTCCACTTCATTTAATTGTTTTTCTGGGGTTTTATCTTGTTCCTTCATCTGGTGCATAGCCCTCTGCCTTTTCATCTTGTTTATCTTTCTGTGAATGTGGTTTTTGTTCCACAGGCTGCAGGATTGTAGCTCTTCTTGCTTCTGCTGTGTGCCCTCTGGTGGATGAGGCTATCTAAGAGGCTTGTGCAAGCTTCCTGATGGGAGGGACTGGTGTTGGGTAGAGCTGGGTGTTGTTCTGGTGGGCAGAGCTAAGTAAAACTTTAATCCGCTTGTTTGCTGATGGGTGGGGCTGTGTTCCTTCCCTATTGTTTGTTTGGCCTTAGGAGACCCAAAACTGGAGCCTACCCAGCTCTTTGGTGGGGCTAATGGTGGACTCTGGGAGGGCTCACGCCAAGGGGTACTTACCAGAACTTCTGCTGCCAGTATCTTTGTTCTCACGGTGAGACAGAGCCAACCCTGCCTCTGTAGGAGACCCTCCAACACTAGCAGGTAGGTCTGGTTCAGTTTCCTATGGGGTCACTGCTCCGTCCCCTGGGTCCCGATGTGCACATTACTTTGTGTGTGCCCTCGAAGAATGGAGTCTCTGTTTCCCCCAGTCCTGTCAAAGTTCTGCAATCAAATCCCTCTAGCCTTCAAAGTCTGATGCTCTCGGAATCCTTCCTCCCATTTCCCGACCCCCAGGTTGGGAAACCTGATGTTGGGCTCAGAACCTTCAGTCCACTGGGTGGACTTCTGTGGTATAAGTGTTCTCCAGTCTGTGAGTCACCCACCCAGCAGTTATGGGATTTGATTTTATTGTGATTGCACCCCTCCTACCATCTCACTGTGGCTTCTCCTATGTCTTTGGATGTGGGGCATCTTTTTTTGGTGAGTTGCAGTGTCTTCCTGTTGATGATTGTTCAACAGTGACTCTGGTGCTTTCGCAAGAGGGAGTGAGTGCACGTCCTTTTACTCTGCCACCTTGAACCGGTAATTCAAAGATGCTGTTTCAATGTACTCTTTCCACTTTATATTCTTTTATATATATATTTATATTTATATTTATATTTATATATAATTGTCCTTCATCCTTCTGTCCTCTAGCTGTAGTTCCCTGATGGAATTTTACTTTTAAATATTTTGACCAAGATCTGTAAAGAGAACTGCATTTTACATCACAACCTCCTACACACACATACACAGTTTGTTCTCAGCTATAACTTTCTCAATTAAATTTAAGAAAAATAAATATTATGTGGATGAAGGGACTCCTTTCCTATCAGCTGCCAACACCTCTGTGTGCCAGGGCCCATGGTCTTGCATCTGCTGAGGATTTATCTTGGACAACTATCTAATTTCTTTCCTGCATCATTGATTTTTTTTCTTTCTACTGTACTATGCCCAAAAAATGTGTTCTATTACAATGGTCAAAAAAAGAAAAAGACCAAGAGGATTAATTTCCTTAATTACAAATCTCCCTCCAGCTCTGCTCCAGTTTTCTTCTGCCACCCTTAAGAGTAAAAGAGCTACCAATAATCACATTCTCCACTTCATCACCTCCATTCTCTATTTACTCTACTCTGATTGCACTTTCATTGTCACAAGCCCACTTTTGTCAAGCTGCAAGCAGCTAAGTCCAATGGCAGCTCTTCTACTCTTGTCCATAACGTTTTAGATGCTTTCAGCACAGTTTATTACCCTCTTCTATGCTAAATGCTTTCTTCTCACGGCTTCAGGAACCCCATGCTCTCCTTATTTTTCTCCTAGTCATTGACACATCTCTCATTTGCTGGCTCCTCACCCCAATCTCAGCAGGGTCCTAGACCCTTCCTGGATCTTTTACTCTCTTCCATGTACAAATATAGACTCTTGACTCAATCTAATTCCTGGGTTTTAACCAGCATTTATAGCAACAGGACTGTCAAGTCTAAATCTCCCATTTTGAACTTTCTGGAACTATGACTTTATAATCAGCTACAGAGTTGTCATCTGTGCATATATAATATAGAATTTTAGAGGTGCATATAGCCTAAAGACGACCTTCTCAGTCCTCTTTATTTCCTAAATGGCAAAACTAACATTGTGAAAAAAATAACTGACCCAAGGCTGTCAGGCACAGATTACAGATGCCTACAATACAGCACCATCAGCTATGCATTATTAGAACCAAAAGAACATGTGAATCAAGAGTGTAAGATTCCTTTTCTGTTTGCTGGCGAAGTCCAACATTGGCCAAAGCCCCACTTGCTGGACTCCTGGAGATACAAGCCCTGTGGTGGAGTGCATTCTATTCCAAGCTGAATATCACAGCAGAGGCAAAACTACATTTCTCTTCGACTTTCCCAAATAATTCAATCTTATGTTGCCACTTTCTTCTTTTCTCTCCCTGCTGACAGGTTTTAATGCACTGATGCAGCCTTACATGTTCTCCAACCTGATTATATTTCAGTTTATTGATTAAAAATTACCAGTGGGATATTAAGTTCATGCAAAGTTAGGCATAATCACTTAGTAAATGATCACTTTTGTAGAGAATCATCACTCCAGTGGCTGGCTCTTTAAATTATCCCATCAAATAGTTACTGTTCATTCAGAGCTTGCTGAGATTCAGATCATTTATGCAAATTTTTAAATCCTCAAGACTCAAAGCAGATTTCCAAAAATATAGCTTCTTCAACTGAACTGTCTTCATTGATGAGTCTTTTAAAGATCAAAGAGATATTGCAGCCTTTGACAACCAACATCTGAAGGTTTATATTAACTATTAAAAAATAAATTTTCCACATAATATTTTTTCTCTGTTGAGTCTTCATACATTGATGTTAATCATCAGGATAAACAATTCAAAATGAGATTACAGCTGAAAACTGAAATGGCTAAACAAATTCTCCATGATCATGAGGATGACTCAATTAAAGCAAATTGCAGATAAATGGATGGAAGCAATAAGGGAAACAGGGAAATAACAAGAGAAATTATCTGTATCAAAAACAAAGTTCTAATGCCAAGATATTTAAGAGTAGTGCAAAATGGTCTGGCTTGAAAAAATAAACCAAATGTCAAGAGTTTACAGTTAACAGTGATCACAAATGCCAGGTATTTTGAATAGGTAGCATTTTGCCTGCCAGATAGTTTACTAGGGAGAAGCAATGACATGAATGTAGGCTGTGTAGTGAACAAGTATTGCTATTATTTTCCCCATAGCAATATCCAGCTGTAACTCTGTAGGCTCTTCCACACCTACAAGCTCTAAAGAGCCTTTGTTACAAGGTGTCAGAGTAGTGAAAGGACAGGATTTCTGGGACTTAAACTTCATTAAGTTTCCAGAAGAAACGTACCACTACTTTGATTTTTGGTTGGTATTCTTTTAAACAGGACAGGATTTGGCTATAGAGTTATTTTTATTATAAAAGGTAGAACTTTCAGGGAAAAAACCCTAATGCCTTCATTTCATGCTATCAAATTCAGACAGAAATGACAATTAAGCATCAGCCAATTCCAACCACTAGGGATAGGGGACCAAAGGCATGGCCCCCATCCTCCAGTTCCAGCTGCTGGCAGGTGGGGGAGGGAGGACATAATTGTGCAGGGCGGCAAGCTTGTTGACGTCCCACACATCTATGCCTGGGTTCCTCTGGGAAATACCTTCACTTATTCTCAGAAACTGACGTCAGGACAGGACAGGTGGGACATGGCATTCTAAACAATTTTTGCTTAAAATGAAATAAGGGTCTGTGAAATTGTCAAAGAAAAACCAGAGCCTGAAGTGGTTAAATCGGCAAAACCATTAAAGAAAGCCAGAACTGGACAGTAGTTAAATGGTAAAAATATTTATTCTGGAACTGTTGCAATAAGAGAAAAGAGATCTCAATATAGAACTGAGCTCAATTCTGAATACAGCATGGACAAACGGAGGTTCCTACCCGAGTAGTAGGGTGGAAGTCTGAGGAAAGGACATTACCAAGAGGAAACATCAGAGGCAAAGGGGGAATTCTGGTTAAACAGATTTGACTGGAACACTGAGGGAAGGTCAGGGTGATCACCTGTCACCTGGGAGATGAAGAATGTCATCACATACAGAGCTTGATCAGATATTGAGGGTAAGGGATTCTAACTAGACTGATTGAGCAATGTTCCTGCTATAATTGGGTGATTCAAGCCCAAGAAAACTGGATGCCAAGTTCAAGGCCTAGAGGTCTTAAAGCAGCTTGAATTAAGTTTAGTCAAGGAGAGAGTCTTTGTCGGAACCGTTTTTAAAAAAGGAGGACAAGAAGTTGCCTCTCACTCCCGAACCCTTTCCCTCTTTCTTTTTGAGCTATAAAACCATGATTTCCCAACATGATTGAATATTTTCATATTTGTACCTAAACATAGAGCACAAAAGGAGTTTGCTCATTGTTCACTGTGTCAGATTAATTTTACCTTCAACTGTTTTTAGCACCAAATTTGTTTGCATGTCCTTAGTCTCCATAGTTTGTGAATACATTTTACAGTTACAATTAATGACATAAAAATAATGGAGGAAGAACTATTTCCTATTTCTAGTATGACTAGGAAGACAACACACTGGTTTCCCTCACACTCAAAAATAAAACTGGTTTTATGACTCTGTGGCAAGGCTTGAACCAAGAATGTAACTTTTCCATAATCACTCTGTGTTAGGCTCCTAACCTCCACAGTGGAGAATTCTGCCTGAATATATCTGAATAATTCCCCACACTCTTCATATCTTCTTCACTTCTTTCAAACAGTTCAAGCCCAAGTGACTTTGGGTTGTTCACTCGTTACAACAGGAAGCCTTGACTTGGGATTAGGTTACTCTGAAATATTGTCTAGACTAACTCAATTTTACAGGATCAGAGTGCACTCGAAGTTCATTTTATAGCTATGCAGAATATGTATTTCTAATTTCTACTTGATGGTTTTATTTTTCCCCATCATAACTGAGAATTTTAATTCTGTGTCTGAAGAATTATACCATACAGAGTTCCCTCAAAGCCATTTGGCATGAAGTACTGCCCATTAGAAGCAAGCTGAGCATTCTGAATATATATTATTCATCTCTCAAGGGGACAGCCTTTCTCAGTAGATCATAATTTGAAGACCTACTACTACTGTGATTAATATGGCTCCTCCCAATGACTATCTGAAATAAATGCAAATAGCCACAGTCAAACAATTACTTAAAGTTTTCATTTAAAAACCTTTCTAGTAAGAAAACAAATATACAGTAAAGGTTACACAGCTCTGGCTGACAGACCCTCAGATGGATGGATCTATTACAGTCTATCCAAACAGGAAGGCCAGGTCACTCATTAAACCATTGTCAATAAAAATGATGAGATGAGCTTTGTCCCAAGGACTGATGGCTAGATAATTTGACAAAAGGACAGAGAAGAATTGTGAAAAACCAGGAGATCAATGGCTATTAATTTAAAGGTAACACATATCCTAGAATGAAACAGTTTAGGTGGCTATGTAGGATAATTACCATTTTCAATTAGCTGACATTTCACATAGCTTTGGGACTATAGCAAGACAATAACACTCAGCATCTAATCTCAGCTCTGCCTTTTGTCACTGATCTCCTGGTATTACTTCAAAGGCAAAGCCAATACTTTGTGAGCAATGGCTTTCTTTGTCATAAACAGCAAGAAATACAGAGAGTTCAAAGGAAGTTCAAGTGATATACACCCTTAAACAAACTATCTCATGTTAATACTTCCCTGAGTGATTACTTTTTCCTGGCCATTTCACTAATAAGTAAGTGCTTTTAATGCAATAGGCAGTAATTTTATTTTATTATGATGATATCATAAAAATAGTAGGGAAATAGAAATTCCAATATGTAGATTTCTATCCCATCAGTATGTATATAATTTACATAATCAGTTTCCCCCCACTATATTGTAAAACTTAAATATTCACTTCCATTTACCTGAGATGTTTTAAATTTGAAAATGTAATAAAATATTACTTGTAGTTTAAAACGAATCAGCTATTTCCTATTTGAAATAATATTCTCTAATTTGTTTAAGAGAATATATAATAATATTGATGTGGGTCATTTGTTTTAGAAAGCTCAGTCAGCCAGAGCACCAGGCCATTAGTCCAGAGACATAGGTTTGACTTTGTTTTGTGGCTCGTATGATGTGTACTTAGTCCTCTACCAAATATAAGACATAAATCACAAAGTTGGAGAGAAACAGGGTACGAAAATGTAAACACAACATTATACCCGTTACTACTGAAACACAAAACTCAAAGTCCATATCTTACTTATGGTCATTGGTCAGCACATCATGTCTGTGTTTGAGACACTAGTAATAACTGAAAATAGAAATGTGCAAAAATATCTTAAAAGTTACAGCTATGATAAAGATCCAGACAACTAAAGAAATCAGATGGTATATGCTTTCCAGACCACAATCCTTGGAATGTAGATGGGACATACTACTCTATTTTACTTTGTAATTTTTATTAGAAACATCGTGTCTATTTTTGACAGTTTTTCTTAACCAGGCAAACGGTCAATGCTTTAGGTCAATCTTTTCTTTCGGTATTGATACTACTATGGTCTGAATGTTTGTGTCCCCCCAAAATTCATGTTATGAAACTCTAACCCCCAAAGTGAAAGTAGCACATGAGAGTGGACCCCTCATGAATGGGACGAGCGCTTATACAAGATCCCCAAACACAACCTTCCCCCTTTTGCCATGTGAGGGCATAGTAAAAAGACGACTGTCTAGGAAGTAGGCCCCCACCAGACATTGACTATACACCAGCACCTTGACCTTTCGAGTCTTCAGAACTATGAGAAATATATTTCTGCTGTTTATAAGCCACACAATTTATGTTATATTTTCTAGCAGCTTGAAAGGACTAAGATATCAAGTGCAACTGTCTAAGTATGAAGAGTCAATCATAAATAAGGTACTTACCAACTGCATTGCTTTGTTCACACAAAATTTCTGAACTGCAGTATAATTTTATATGCTTCTTAAGATTTTAATTTCACACCCTTCCGAGCCATGATGATATTGTCAATTAAGTAAGCCATTAACGAAATTGGAGAATCCTCAGACATAACATTGCAGTACAAGTTACAATTAATTCTGACTTGATAATGTCTGACATGCTTCCACTCACAAAATTTATCTTACTATAGCCCAAGCAGTCTATGTCACTTTTTGTTCCCTTTATATCCACCTACAAAAAACAAAGTAAAATCATTTAAAATCTAAGAATTAAATGTATGTCAAACCTTTTATGTACTGAAAAGTGTTATTCCATGGACCCTAACTTCCTAGCCTCTGAACAAGTCGTATGATTTGGGGCAAAAGGCAAGAGGTATTGGATCTTTTATATAAAACTGCCTAAGAAAATCTGAGGGCCTTTTATAAAAAAGAAGGGCCCCATACTTATTGAGAAACTTTAGGTGAACTAATCTACATTCAACCTTCACAACAACCTCACTATCTTGAAATCTCCAGCAGGCCAGAGACAGGGTCAGTTTTGCTCAAAATTCTATTTCTAAGCATCCAGAAAAGGGCCTAAAAAGAGACCAAACTTCCAGTAAATACTCTCACAAAGGGAAGAGGAGGTACATAAAAGGAAAATTGAACTTGGTATTATTATACTCATCTTGATGAAAAAGCCGAAATAAAGAGAGAATAAATCTCAAGATCACACTGTGAAGAAGTAACGGGCCAAGAATTCAAATTCTGATGTGTCAGCATCTAAAACCCATCCTTTCTACACTAAAATATTCCCCTTTATATATGGATCATGTTACTTTCCATTTGCAAAACCCTGACCATGACTTCATTCATGCTAGCCACCAACTAAGAGGGTGACAATTACCTAGAAGCTAAGTCAGAGGAGAAAAATGATTGAACAGATATTCTGTCAATATATTTCTGCATCTATTATTTTCTACAGTAACAGAAGCACCTATTCTGGTGAGGCTGGAACAGGTGGGCACTTAGTTCAACCCCCAGCTGCACATTCAGTGTCTCATGGTGGATCAAGTATATAAATGCCTCTGCTTCTTCACTGTGATCTGACACACACACATTCACACACATCTTCACGAATGTCATTTTTTCGATAATCAAGTATTCATAAAATTGTTTTAACATCTCAGCAAAAGAACCCACTAACACCTGCAACTCCTTGCAATCTCCCCAATTACTCAGTATTTTTTTAAATAAATAACTCTCTGCCAGTCAATTAACTAGTTTTCATGCTCTGGCTGAATACAGTGTTCACCCCGTATTATCCATGCAACCTAAGGTCTCCACGTTTCCAGCCCTGGCTGGTGTACCTATAAAGAGGGAGAGACAAGTAACCAAATAAGCCCAGCGTGCTCCCCTGGAGCATCCCTTTCTATTCTGATGCCCGGAAAGTAATGATCACTTCCACCTGCATGCTGTTCCTGAAATTTCACCTCCAGGTTGGACAAAAATGCCTTCACTCCTTCTTTTTAGTAGAGCTCAGAGAATCTGGTATATTCAAAGATATGTTAAAAAAAATACTATCAAAGAAAATAAAATAAAAATAAATAAGGAAATATAAGCAAATTAATAAATGAGCTTAGTTTACCTGTTTCTAATCCTCCCTTTATAACTAATTCTAGATCTCATTTTCATACCATTTTCTACACTCCGGCTCAGAGCAATGCTCACACTTTAGCCCAAGAGGGCTTGGCCACCACTGAGGACAGTGTGTCAGTCTGGCTGCAAGGAGAGGGCTCTTTGTTCTCCCCACCATGTGACCATCTCCAATCCTTAACATTTCCAAGGCAAAGTTAGGAAAACGCCTCTTCTTCACCAACCTGTCTCCCTCCATTTTAATCTCTCATCAGAGGAACTAGTTTCTTCTCCCACATGATCAGTAGATCTTTAATAGTTAATAAAAATGGAAGTTCTTTGTCAAGTTTCTAACATCTAAAGTGCCAAATAAGCTTCTCAACATCCTTTAAGTACATAAGGACACTAATACTTACACATACATGTTAATAGAATGTCCTTGTGTCACTGTGAAGGTTAAAGCTGCATAATCAGAGGCTTTCAAACCTACCCACAATAACCAAAATGATTTTTTTCTTTTTTTCTTTTTTTAAGTGGTATAAGAATGATTGGAATGAGAAAGCTACTGCTTAGCAGTGGTCAAGGGACGAAGATGCTGAATAGAAAGGTCAGTGTGAGGCCAAGGACATTATCCTCCATATCATGTTTTTCTCACTATTGTTGGTCTCTCTTTTCGTCTCAGAATTTTCTCTCTCCACTTCTCAGATGTTTTAGGGCCATAGGCAATCATGTGTCAGGTAAAGGAAGGAATAGGAAATAAAATATGATTGAAAATCAGTATAATGTTCATCTACTTCACAAAGTACAAGTTTGAATTCCATGCAATCTGCTGTGAAATACAAATTGATTTACTGTATACATATTAATTTCCTATCTATTGTACAAGAGACCTCTTTTTATAGGACCAGTTCATATATATCCATCTCTATTTCCTGTAATTAAAAGTAATCCTTAAACTTGCCCTACTGTTGACTAAAAAATAAATAGGCTGAATGATTTAGTTCAAGCTCAGGGAAAATGACTATCTAAAAATTATTAAGAGCTCAAAAGCTCTTCCAGTTCTGCAGTATCAACCTTTGTTTTATTTAGTACCTCAATTCATTTCTGATAGTTCTCAAATATTCACTGGACTATGTTATGAATTCAGTTTTAATATTCTTAAGATCCTCTCATGATAAATATTGAAATTCTATTTCTTGTCTAAGTATGGGCTGTGAATTGAAGCATCTATATCACTGGTCCTGTGTGATATGAATTATTACAAGAAGACAGCAATGAAATTTGAATGTGGACACCATTACTTTTAAATTATCTCTTTAACCCCTAAGTGACCCCCATTGCTATTGATTACAAATTCAGGGCTTTCCAAGAGATGCAGGAAATATGGTCTTAAACATGGAAGCTATGAGTAATTTAATTCAACAAATATTTACTCAGTGTCTACCATTATTACGACACTGCACAAAAGCATGAATGCACAGTCATAAGTTAAACTCTAAAAGGACTTAAAACTCTGTACTATAAGTCAGAAATTATACAACGTGGAACAGACAGAAAGAGCCCCATAAAGGAAATTAGGAGATAAGGATTCCACTCTCAGTCATAATACTCACTATCTGAGAGGTCCTGGATAAATGATTTAACCTTTCCACTATATATTTTACAGATGAGAAAACAAAGGTTTGAACTAGTCAACCTCCAAATCCCCTTTCAACTTTCACATCCTGTGATTAGGTAATACTATAAAAATGGCATTAAACGTGGTATAGAAGTTTAGGGAGGACAGAAACCTTATGATAACCTATTTGATGTTTAAATAATGTAAGAATTTCTTTAACAAAATTCGCAACATCTGTTCATTCACTGAGACTCTAAATGTATGTTGCCAAGTCCTATGCATCTTGCCCTGTGTCAAGCACTAGAAAATCAAAAATAAATAAGACATCAAGAAACAGTTAAACAGGGCTTCCCTGGTGGCGCAGTGGTTGAGAGTCCACCTGCTGATGCAGGGGACACAGGTTCGTGCCCCAGTATGGGAGGATCCCACATGCCACGGAGCGGCTGGGCCCGTGAGCCATGGCCGCTGAGCCTGCGCCTCCGGAGCCTGTGCTCCACAACAGGAGAGGCCACAAGAGTGAGAAGCCCGCGTACCGCAAAAAAAACAAACAGTTAAACAGACAATTTCAAGGCAGAGTATTGAGTCATGTAATAGAGACAGGACGCTATGAGCATGCTCCTAAACCACAAGGTGAAGCCACAAAAATGGTTCTCTGGAGGAAGTGAGGCTGAAGCAAAACTGAAGGAACAGCAAGGCAGGTGAAGGCTGAAGGTGGCTTTCCTAGGTGGACAGGACGTGGATACAGAATGATACCTGGTGCTTTTCAGGGCACCATGAGGAGTTCTGAATGTCTGGAGCATGACTGCAAACATAGTGAGGGGCAGATTGGTTCAAGACAGCAGAGTAGAAGTATGTGCACTCACTCCCTCTTGCAAGAGCACCAGAATCACAAGTAACAGCTGAATAATCATCGACAGGAAGACAGTGGAACTCACCAAAAAAGATACCCCACAACCAAAGACAAAGGAGAAGCTGCAAAGAGATGGTAGGAAGGGCACAATCACAGTAAAATTAAACCCCATAACCTTTGGGTGGGTGACTCACAAACTGAAGAACAATTATACCACAGAAGTCCACCCCCTGGAGTGCAGGTTCTGAGCCCTACGTCAGGCTTCCCAACCTGGGGATTCTGCAATGTGAGGAGGAATTCCCAGAGAATCAGATTTTGAAGGCTAGAGGGATTTGACTGCAGGACTTTGAAAGGTCTGGGGGAAACAGAGACTTCACTCTTGGAGGGCACACACAAAGCAGTGTGCACATCAGGACCAAGGGTGAAGGAGCAGTGACCCCATAGGAGACTGAACCAGACGTACCTGCTTGTGTTGGAGGGTGTCCTGCAGAGGTGGGAGGCAGCAGTGGCTCATGGTGGGGAGAAGGGCAATGGCAGCAGAAGTTTTGGGAAGTACTCCTTATTGTGAGCCCTCCCAAAGCGAACCGTTAGCCCCACCAAAGGGTCTGTAGGCTCCAGTGCTGGGTCGCCTCAGGCTAAACAACCAACAGGTAGGGAACTCAGCCTCACCCATCAGCAGAAAAGTGGATTAAAGTTTTACTGAGCTCTACCCACCAGAGCAACACCCAGCTTTACCCACCACCAGTCCCTCCCATCAGGAAGCTTGCACAAGGCGCTTAGATAGTATCATCCACCAGAGGGCAGACAGTAGAAGAAGAACTACAACACTGTAGCCTGTGGAATGAAAACCACAGTCACAGAAATGAAAAGGCAGAGGACTGTGTACCAAATGAAGGAACAAGATAAAACTCAAGAAAAACAACTAAATGAGTGGAGGTAGGCAACCTTCCATAAAAGAATTCAGAAAAATGATAGTGAAGATGATCCAGGACCTTGGAAAAAGAATGGAGGCAAATATCGAGAAGAAGCAAGAAATGATTAACAAAGACCTAGAAGAATTAAAGAACAGGGCTTCCCTGGTGGCGCAGCGGTTGAGAGTCCACCTGCTGATGCAGGGGATGTGGGTTCGTACCCTGGTCTGGGAAGATCCTACATGCGGTGGAGCGGCTGGGCCTGTGAGCCATGGCCACTGAGCCTGTGCGTCTGGAGCTTGTGCTCCGCAACGGGAGAGGCCAACGCACTGAGAGGCCTGTGTACCGCAAAAAAATAAATAAATAAATAAAGAATTAAACAACAAATACCTAGAAGAATTAAAGAACAAACAAAGATGAACAATACAATAACTGAAATGAAAAATACACTACAAGGATTCAATAGCAGAATAACTGAAGCAGAACAGATAAGTGACCTGGAAGACAGAAGGGTGGAATTCACTGCTGCGGAACAGAATAAAGAAAAAACAATTAAAAGAAATGAAGACAGCCTAAGAGACCTCTGGGACAACACTGGCATTGTAGGGGTCCCGGAAGAAGAGAAAGAGAAAGGACCCAAGAAAATATTTGAAGAGATTATAGGTGAAAACATCCTTAACATGGGAAAAGAAATAGCCACCCAAGTGCAGCAAGTGCAGAGTCCCAGGGGGGATAAATGCAAGGAGAAATACTCCAAGACACATAGCAACGAAACGACAAAAATTAAAGACAAACAAAAATTATTAAAAGCAACAAGGGATAAACAACAAATAACATAAACAGGAATTCCTGTAAGGTTAACAGCTGATTTCTCAGCAGAAATTCTACAAGCCAGAAGGGAGTGGCACCGTATATTTAAAGTGATGAAAGGGAAGAACCTACAACCAACATTACTCTACCCAGCAAGGATCTCATTCAGATTCGATGGGAAAAAAAGCTTAACAGACAAGCCAAAGCTAAGAGAATTCAGCACCACCAAACCAGCTCTACAACAAATGCTAAAGGAACTTCTCTAAGTGGGAAACACAAGAGAAGAAAAGGACCTACAAAAACAAACCCAAAACAATTAAGAAAATGGTCATAGGAACATACATATCAATAATTACCTTAAATGTAAATGGATTAAATGCTCTGAACAAAAGACACAGGCTCGCTGAATGGATACAAAAACAAGACCCATATATATGCTGTTTACAAGAGACCCACTTCAGACCTAGGGACACATAGAGACCGCAAGTGAGGGGATGGAAAAAGATTCCATGCAAACGGAAATCAAAAGAAAGCTGGAGTAGCAATACTCATATCAGATAAAAAAGACTTTAAGAATGTTACAAGAGACAAGGAAGGACACTACATAATGATCAAGGGATCAATCCAAGAAGAAGACATAACAATTATAAATATATATGCACCCCACATAGGAGCAACTCAATACATAAGGCGAATGCTAACAGCTATAAAAGAGGAAATCAACAGTAACACAATAATAGTGGGGACTTTAACACCTCACTTACAACAATGGACAGATCATCCAGACAGAAAATTAATAAGGAAACACAAGCTTTAAATGACACAATAGACCAGATAGATTTAATTGATATTTATAAGACACTCCAACTGAAAACAGCAGATTACACTTTCTTCTCAAGTGCACATGGAACATTCTCCAGGATAGATCACATCTTGCATCACAAATCAAGCCTTGGTAAATTTAATAAAAACTGAAGTCATACCAAGCATCTTTTCAGACCACAATGCTATGAGATTAGAAATCAGTTACAGTGAAAAAAAAGGAAAAAACCCCACAAACACAAGGAGGCTAAACAATACATTACTAAATAACCAAGAGATCACTAAAGAAATCAAAGAGGAAACCAGAAAATACCTAGAGACAAATGCCAATGAAAACACGATGACCCAAAACCTACATGATGCAGCAAAAGCAGTTCTAAGAGGGAAGTTTATAGCAATACAATCCTACCTCAAGAAACAAGAAAAATCTCAAATAAACAATTTCACCTTACACCTAAAGGAACTAGAGAAAGAACAAACAAAACCCAAAGTTAGTATAAGGAAAGAAATCATAAAGATCAGAGCAGAAATAAATGAAATAGAAACAAAGAAAACAGTAGCAAAGATCAATAAAACTAAAAGGTGGTTCTTTGAGAAGATAAAAAAATTGATAAACCATTAGCCAGACTCATCAAGAAAAAGAGGGAGAAGACTCAAATCAATAAAATTAGAAATGAAAAAGGAGAAGATACGATGGAAACTACAGAAATACAAAGCATCCTAACAGACTACTACAAGCAACTCTATGCCAATAAAATGGACAAGCTGGAAAAAAAGGACAAATTCTTAGAAAGGTGTAACCTTCCAAGACTACCTGGAAGAAACAGAAAATAAGAACAGACAAATCATAAGTAATGGAATTAAAACTGTGATTAAAAATCTTCCAACAAACACAAGTCCAGAAGCAGATGGGTCACAGGTGAATTCCATCAAACATTTAGTGAAGAGCTAACACCCATCCTTCTCAAACTCTTCAAAAAAATTGCAGAGGAGGGAACACTCCCAAACTCATTCTATAAGGCCACCTTCACCCTGATAGCAAAACTAGACAAAGATACTACAAAAAAAGAAAATTACAGATCAGTATCACTGATGAATATAGATGCAAAAATTCTCAACAAAATACTAGCAAACAGAATCCAGCAACACATTAAAAGGATCATACACCATGATCAAGTGGGGTTTATCCCAGGGATGTAAGGATTCTTCAATATACACAAATCAATGTGATCCAAAGTGAAGAATAACAAAGTGAAGAATAAAAACAACAAAGTGAATAAAATAATAAAAATAACAAAGTGAAGAATAAAAACCATATGATCATCTCAATAGACGCAGAAAAAGCTTTTGACAAAATTCAACAGCAATGTATGATAAAAATTCTCCAGAGTGTGGGCAAAAAGGGAACCCACCTCAACAAAATAAACAATATATGACAAACCCACAGCAAACATCATTCTCAATGGTGAAAAACTGGAACCATTTCCACTAAGATCAGGAACAAGACAAGGATGTCCATTCTCACCACTGTTATTCAACATAGTTTTGAAAGTCCTAGCCACGGCAATTGGAGAATAAAAAGAAATAAAAGGAATACAAATTGGAAAAGAAGAAGTAAAACTGTCACTGTTTGCACATGACACAATACTATACATAGAGAATCCTAAAGATGCTACCAGAAAACTACTAGAGCTAATCAATGAATTTGGTAAAGTTGCAGGATACAAAATTAGTGCACATAAATCTCTTGCATCCCTATACACTAATGATGAAAAATCTGAAAGAGAAATTAAAGAAAAACTCCCATTTACCACTGCAACAAAAAGAATAAAATACCTAGGAATAAACCTACCTAAAGAGACAAAAGACCTGTATGCAGAAACTATAAGACACTGATGAAAGAAATTAAAGATGAAACAAACAGATGGAGAGATATTTCATGTTCTTGGATTGGAAGAATCAACATTGTGAAAATCACTATACTACCCACAGCAATCTATAGATTTAATGCAATCGCTATCAAACTACCAACTGCATTTTTCACAGGACTAGAACAAAAAAATCTTAGAATTTGTATGGAGACACAGGAGATCCCGAACTGCCAAAGCCATCTTGAGGGAAGAAAACGGAACTGGAGGAACCAGTCCCTGACTTCAGATTACACTACAAAGCTACAGTAATCAAGACAATATTGTACTAGCACAAAAACAAAAATATAGATCAATGGAACAGGATAGAAAGCTCAGACATAAACCCACGCACCTATGGTCAACTAATCTGACAAAGCAGGCAAGGATACACAATGGAGAAATGACAGTTTCGTCAATAAGTGGTGCTGGGAAAACTTGACAGCTACATGTAAAAGAATGAAATTAGAATACTCCCTAACACCATACACAAAAATAAACTCAAAATGGATTCAAGACCTAAATGTAAGGTTGGACATTATAAAACTCTTAGAGGATTACATAGGAAGAACAATCTTTGACATAAATCACAGCAAGATGTTTTTTGACCCACCTCCTAGAGAAATGGAAATAAAAAAAATAAACAAATGGGACCTAATGAAACTTAAAAGCTTTTGCACAGCAAAGGGAACCATAAACAAGATGAAAAGACAATCCTCAGAATGGGAGAAAGTATTTGCCAACGAATGAAAGGACAAAGGATTAATCTCCAAAATATATAAATTGCTCATGCAGCTCAATATTAAAAAGACAAACAACCCAATCAAAAAATGGGCAGAATGGGCTTCCCTGGTGGCGCAGTGGTTGACAATCTGCCTGCCAATGCAGGGGACATGGGTTCGAGCCCTGGTCTGGGAGGATCCCGCATGCTGCGGAGCAACTGGGCCTGTGAGCCACAATTACTGAGCCTGCGCGTCTGGAGCCTGTGCTCCGCAACAAGAGAGACCGCGATAGTGAGAGGCTCGCGCACCGCGATGAAGAGTGGCCCCCACTTGCCGCAACTGGAGAAAGCCCACACGCAGAAACGAAGACCCAACACAGCCATAAATAAATAAATAAATAAAATTTAAAGAAAAAAAGGGCAGAAGACCTAAATATATGTTTCTCCAAAGAAAACATACAGATGGCCAAGAAGCACATGAAAAGCTGCTCAAAATCACTAATTATTAGAGAAATGCAAATCAAAAGTACAATGAGGTATCACCTCACACTAGTCAGAATGGCCATCATCAGAAAATCTACAAACAATAAATGCTGGAGAGGGTGTGGAGAAAAGGGAACCCTCTTGCACTGTTGGTGGGAATGTAAATTGGTGCAGCCACTACGGAGAACAGTATGGAGGTTCCTTAAAAAACTAAAAATAGAACTACCATATGACCCAGCAATCCCACTACTGGGCATATACTCTGAGAAAACCATAATTCAGAAAGAGTCATGTACCACAATTTTCATTGCAGCACTATTTACAATAGCCAGGACATCTAATCAACCTAAGTGTCCATTGACAGATGAATGGATAAAGAAGATGTGGCACATATATATATATAATGGAATATTACTCAGCCATAAAAAGAAATGAAATTGAGTTATTTGTAGTGAGGTGGATGGACCTAGAGACTGTCACACAGAGTGAAGTAAGTCAGAAAGAGAAAAACAAACACCGTGTGTGTGTATATATATATATATATATATATATAATCTAAAAAAAAATGTTTCTGAAGAACCTAGGGGCAGGACAGGAATAAAGACGCAGATGTCGAAAATGGACTTGAGTACAGAGGGATGGGGTAGGGTAAGCTGGGATGAAGTGAGAGAGTGACATTGACCTATGGACACTACCAAATGTAAAATAGATAGTGGGAAGCAGCTGCATAGCACAGGCAGATCAGCTCTGTGCTTTGTGACTACCTAGAGGGGTGGGATAGGGAGGGTGGGAGGGGTACAGAAGAGGGAAGAGATATGGGCATATATGTATACATATAGCTGATTCACTTTGTTATACAGCAGAAATTAACAACACTGTAAAGCAATTATACTCCAATAAAGATGTAAAAAAAATATCACAACAGATTCAGGGTCCTGTACTTTCCACACACTTCTACTCTTGGGACATTGAGCAAGTTATTTTACTTCTCTGGATTTCAGTTCCCTCACCTATGAAATGGGAAGTAATAATAGAATCTATATCATATATTTATTTTGAGTATATATGAGAATTAAATAGAAGAATGCACAATGTCTGTAGAACAGCAACCTATACTTAATAAATGCTCACCCTTTACATCTATTGGGATAGCCTTTTCTCTACTATCTTGTACTTAGCAATAAGCATATGGACCTAAAAAGGAAAAAAAAATCTAGCCAGACTCACCTATAAACATAAACTTATATTGTTATATTCCTATGTGCTTAGATTTCCAATGCAATTATTCTGGAGTCATTCTGGGCTTCCTTTCTTAAGGTAAAGATGAGTTTCTGTCTGTTATCCCTTCCCACTCTTTGTCTGCAAATAACACTGAGCATGCCTGAAAAGCTCAGAAGATAAAGTTGAAATGAATGGTTCAAGGTCCTCATTAGCTCTCTAAGCAGTTTGATGATGTTCAAACAACTTCTAAGAGTTTCTTCAAAAGCCACTTAAGAAAGGCTGGGCCACATATCACATCACGAAGTATTACTGACAGATGGAAACTGGAATTGCAGTCCTACCGTTGGGAAATGGAGGCCTCTTCCTCCAGCTTTTATTAGAAAGGACAGCCCAAGTGGCTTGAAGCCTACTTAGTATGGTGGACACCAAACCTTCAATGAACACCTCATACTTGGTACCCTCTTGCAGCCTCTCAATTGAATCAAAGTGTAATCTGCCTCATTTTCAGAAGGAACAATACTCTACTCACTGATGAATCTTTGCTCAATGGTGTTTATGCCAGCTTTATTTAGTTTTTTAAACTTTAACTCAATATCCCACATCAGGAACCACAGAATTTCCAGTGACCACCATTCTGCTCTTCACCACTGTTTAAACCTTCAAGGAGAGATTGAGCAAGAGAAAAATAAAACTTTATCACTTATTTATTACTGCATCATTGGCTTTTGTTTAGAAGAGAAATCAGCTATGGTCAAAAGCCCTGGTTATTATTGCTTCTATAAACTGTACATTTTACAGCCACGGTAAGATGGAGATGTAGCAAGAATAGTATACTGAAAGATCAAAATCTCAAGTGATATATCGTAAATCATTGTTTTAATCCTACTTTCTTTAATTCACACCATAATGCTCTGAGACTATTTAGAGATGAACTGAATGCATAAACTTCTCTGAAAGTAAATGGGGAGATCAGTCTTTATTACTTGATGGGGTGATTTTATATACAAAAACTAGGACAGACTCATGGTTGAGTTATCAATCTAAGGCTTATTTTTGCTATCATTAAAACCACTGTTTTCCAAAGCATTCTAAGTAAGTTTGCCCAGATATGCAAGGTTATTTCACCGCTGAAATTATCCTAGTGGCCACATAGGGTGACTTTACTGTTTAAGATGAATGGGTTTTTTTTTTGTTTTGCGGTACGCGGACCTCTCACTGCTGTGGCCTCTCCCGCTGCGGAGCACAGGCTCCGGATGCGCAGGCTCAGCGGCCATGGCTCACAGGCCCAGCCGCTCCGCGGCATGTGGGATCTTCCCGGACCGGGACACGAACCCGTATCCCCTGCATCAGCAGGCGGACTCTCAACCACTGCAGCACCAGGGAAGCCCAAGATGAATGTTTTTTAAGGATCATCTTTGGGCTAAAGTTTTGTGATAAAATCCCCTCTGCCGTAGGTGTGGAACTCGGGTTTTTTGTTTGTTTTTTTTTTTTATCAGCTCTTTTTCAAATGCTGAAATGAAATGAAAATGACTTTTTGAGGAAAAAAAACAGCAGAGTTTTGCCTGAAGAAATCTCAGTGATTCAATCCATGTAGAAATGATGTAGCCATCCACTTCAGGAATAATAGATAAATAAATCATGGTTAGGTTTCAAGTCTCAAAACAGTGTTGACTCTATAGGAACTCATCTAATTTGTAAAGTATATAGAATATCTCTCCCCGAGTATGATAAAATATAAACACTAGGTCAAGTGAAATCACACTGTCGAATTGTTTGACATCCAACTAAAAATTCATGTTGAAATAAATTTCATGTAGCCTAATTCAAAGAAAAAAATCTACTCATCTTTTTCTTTAGAGTCTGTATTCCACCCATATGTGAGATTATTTCATCAGAAGCAATATTCCATTAGAACTGCTTGAATGTTAGAAAAGTTTCATAAAAATGTCTTCCATAACTGTTATAGAAATTGTTGTTAATAGCATATGCACTTGTACAGTGTTTGTGTTCCACGTCTCAAAGGTTCATGTGAGAATTTTATTTCAGAATTGACTACATATTAAATTATGTTTGACCCTCAAAAACCTGATAGTACTTCTACTTTTTTGGAGGAGAATAAATTTGCAAATTCTGGTTTCTCTCCTTACATTGGCTGCTGGATAACACAGGAGTGAATATGCCACCTGTTACAGTCACTTTACTAGTCATTGTTATCAGCATATTTGCCTCATTCCATTATGTTTATTCTGAACACATGTAACATTTAAATATATATGTTTATATATAAAGATTATAGGTTTAGATATATAAATATATATGTAAATCTATATATATCTACATAATTATAATTTTGGGTAAGGGATAGAGTACCAACAAACAAATATATATTGGTTGTAATTCTAATTGTCATGATATACTATATAATTAAATGCTTTAATGTGACTTTCAGAAATTGTTTCTATTATTAATGACACGCATAATCAATATCAATATTATGCAATACATAACTTCAAATTTCTCTGCCGTGCTAAGTGGAATACATTTTATACCACACAGGTTGTAGTGTAGAGTTGTGGAGGCCATGCACTGCTTAACTCCACAGGTTCCACTAATCTCATAGTCTAAAATAGCACCACTTGGGCTTGTCCCATGCATAAGCAATGTGACTGAATGTTGGCCGCATTATGTGTAAGTGCACAGCTCTCCAAAGAAACTCAGTAAGGTTGTAATGTATTAAGGCATTCTTGACTCTGAATCCATCTCTAAACTAATCATGGTGAAATTGAGGGGAAATAAATGCAGACAATTTCCATTTATTAAAACTTCTCTGACTTCCTTTCTTTAGGACTGATGGATGAAAGTAAAGCAGCACAAAGATGACAGATTCTTACTAAAAATTTATGGATTTTGTGATTTATTTACCCATAAATTTATTCCTGACTCTATAAACATGTTTCTGCAAGATCTATCTCTAACTGTTTGGTGTAAAAATATGGAAATTTTCACAGCAGACATAAAAGATAGACTCGTTAATAAAAATTTAAGTAGGCATCATTTGATACAATTGGTTCACATGGATAGAGTGGGCCTTAAGCAATGCATAAAAATCAGTATTTGAAGTAAAATAGGATAGCTGCGCTAAAGTATGAGGGGTTATAGAAATATCCTGTTCTCTCTAGTCAGACATGAGTGATACATTATGCAACTTTGACCAAGTTATTCAACCTTCTTGAATCTCATTGCCTCCTTAGAACACTGACTGATGACACCAATACTGTCCTCATCCTGCAGTTGTTAACTAGAATGATGCTTGCAAAGTAGTCAGCACTACCTAGCATTTACTAGTTATTCCCACTCCTCCTTTGAATTCAAAATGCAACAAAATATAACAGACAACAAAATGACAATTGAGTGTGCAAAGGGCAAAGATTCCTTCTTCCTGAGAAAACCCTAAGTCCAATAAATTCAAAACAATTTAAAATTTTATTTTAATACTACACCTTAAAGGAATGAAAACTTTGGAATTAAAAAATGTGACATTTCAGAGATAAAAAAGCTTTATGTCTTATAATTAGTAAATATTGCTTATGGAAACTTATCTGGAAAAATTAACTCTAAACTAGGGGAAATGTAAATAAAGGTTACTGAACATTATTTTGTGTATCTGTGTTATAAGATGAACAGCACAGTATCCTATAACCGAGGAGCTCTTAAAATTAACAAGTGTCCTCTAAACGGAGATCATTTAACATGCAAATATAGTTTGAAGATCACAGTAGCTTTATCCTAAAGCAATAAAATTCCACTCATTGTGCAGTTAAAGCAGATGCTAGTGAGTGATGAGGGGGCAGTGGTAATAGGCTCTCAGAGATGGGAGCAATGTGGCAACGCTTTCCCTTTGCTATGAGGAAGATGAGACAAAGAGGTTAAGCGTCTTGTCCAAGAATCGAGTTAGGTCTTAACAGACCAGGGAGCCCATCTACTTTCTGGATATAAGGAGCAACCCAGGCAGCTGACGCTCATCGAGTGTGTAGCAGAGAACTGCAACAGGCCCAGCTCAAAGAAAACAAAATTAACATCTTCTATTGAAAACCTGATGCTCTGTTTATAACTCTATTTGTCATAAACTTTAATGAATGGTGACCTAAATCTTGGGATAATTTTGATGTTTTGCTCATGCAAATCTGGCTCATCTGAGATTCCCAGTAAAGCTCTATCCCTGCTCCTTTATTCTCTGAACCAAAACAGGTCCTGAACGGCCGTGGCACAGGTCCTTTTCACTCTGGTACTGCAAATTCAAAAAATAGATACATTGTCCAGTATGCGCTCATCTTTGCCATGCTTCCTAAGAGATGCTTTGTACTTTTTTTTTTTAAAAAAAACTACAACAAAAAACATTCTTTTGGGTACCTCACCCAATCATGTGGTTTTAAATACCGTCTATATTGCAACGACTCTCAGATTTATTTTTCCAGCGCAGATCTCTCCCCTGAACTCTAGACTCATAGACCTAGATGGTCTACACATCTCTACATAGATGTGCAACAGGCATCTCAAATTTAACATTTTAAAACCAAATTACTGCTCTTTTCTCCAAAAAACTGCATCTGCAGTCTGTCCTGTTTGAGTTAATCTCAACTCCATCCTTCCAATTACTCAACCCAAAGATCTGAGAGTTACCTGGACCCTTCTTTCATACTCTACACTTCATTCATCGCAAAATCCTCCACCTTCATCACGGATCTGATTCCTACCATTTTCACCACCTCTACTGACACCACGTTGGCTCACTTCACCGTCATCTCTCACCTCATATGTTACAAAGCCTCATACTTTGTGCCTTGGTTTCCACCTTGAACCCTGTGTCTAGACTCAGTGAGGAAGCCAAACAAAATGGTCCTGTGAAAATGTAAATCAGACCACATGAGTCTTCTGGCTCAAAACCCTCCAATGGCTTCCTCTGTCACTCTGATGAAATGTCCAACACTCACTCTCACGTGCAAGGCCCCACACAGTTTGGCATCCTGGTCTTTCTCTTGACTGCACTTCTGATAGTTGCCTGGTCCTTCTCTCAGGTCTAGCCACATGGGCATCCCAGCTGACCCTCAGACATTCTGGGTCTTCAGGCCTTTCCATTTGCTGTTTCCTTTACCTCTCTCTCTCAGGTCTTTCCTCAAATATCACCTAATCAGAGAGAACTTCTCTCTTAGTCTATTTGGGATGCTATAAGAAATGACCATAGCCTGAGTGGCTTAAGGAACAAATATTTATTTCTCTCAGTTCTGGAGGCTAAGAAGTCCAAGATTAAGCCATCAGCATATCTGGGGGCTGGTGAGGACCCTCTTCCTGGTGTGCAGATGGCCATCTTCTCACTGTTTCCTCATATGGTGGAGAATAGAGAGAGAGTGAATGAGCTCTATTATTTTCTCTTCTTCTAAAGGCACTAATTCCACCAATGAGGACCTCACCCTCATGATCGACTCACCTCCAAAGGCCCCCATCCACAAGTATCCTCACAGTGGAGATTAAGGTTTCCACACATGAATTTTGGGAAGACAGAGACAGTCTACAGAAACTTCCCTTACCAGTCTAGTTAAAATTAAACTTCCCCTTTGGCACACTCTCTATTCCCTTTTCCTGCTTCATTTGGCTTCATAGCACTTATCATCCTTCATCACACCATGTATTTCAATTATTCTGTTATTGTCTGTCCACCTCAACCATATTATAAGCTCTATGAGGGCAGGAATTTTTGTCCATTTTATTAATTTTTACCCTTACACCTAAATCATGGCCTGAAACACAGGAAAAGCTCAATACATATTTATTGAATCAATTAATATGTTTTTCTGCTCCAAACAAATCCTCTTATTATTTTCCAATTTTCTTTCCTGTACTTTTATCTGAGCATTTTTCCTGTATATTTTGAGTCTACAGAGAATGCATTTTACTTAGTTTCACCAAGTATAAAGCTTACAGGATTTATTTCTCATTCTCCATGATGTTTCTGATTGAATTCCAGAAGAAGAAGAAAATGCTGACTTATACAGTCATGTGCATGGAGAAAATCTTACCAGTCTGTTTTTAAAACCAATTGTCTCTTCCTTTGCAATGTTTCTAAGTTTCAGTCATATTTCATAGCCTCCCAGCTAGTCTCCCTAACTCTAATACTTTTCCTGTAATACATCTTGTACCTCCTACTGGGAAAACACAACTTTTACTTATGAGACCCTGGGAATCTAGAATTCTCTATTGCATTTTTAGATTCTTCTATCTAGGATCCAAGGTCCCTGAGGTTTGTGTTCTTAGCTCTTACACATATTAAAATTTTACTTTCAGACACACTCTAATATTCTTCTTCTACTTCAATTAAGACTTTCAGTCTCTTCTTGCCCCTCTCTGTTTCCTCTAATCAGTCTTCAAAACCTAGTTCAGCTGGACCTTCTCCTTACAGCACTTGCCAGTTATTCCAGGGAACATTGATCTGTTCCTCATTGGAATAACTACTGAACTACTGTATTTTTAGTGTGAGACATAATTGAGCATTCAGTTGTTCCCTAGGACTACTTTATAAGCTCCTTAAACACTATGTAAGGATACAAATTTCTTCATTATTTTCCGGGACATGTTATCTTAAAAGCTAGTGTTTTTTGTTTTTTCCATCTGACAGAGAAAAGTGCCTAGCTTACATTGACCGCTTAATTTTTCCTTGATGAATGAAAGAGAAAGGTAAGGGTGGGGGGGGAAGGAAAGAAAAAGAAAGGAAAGTAGAGGAGGGAAGGTAGCCAGTAGTGATCTTATTTTTTTGAGTTCTATGTATTTTGTTTAATTGCCTTGTGTAATCCACACCTTTTTCTTCTTAAAATACATTGACTTTAGTGAAGAGACATAAAATTAAATGTTTATTAACTTTTAAGGACAATGCAATAAAAACATGATACAAATCATGACTTTTACGTCCAAAAAAGTAATTGGTATTATATAAATACAACTGAAAAGAAAGGATTTTATTGTACAGTTGTGTTATTATTATGGCATGTTCAGATAGATTATATGATAAACCAAATTAAGATTGTTTATACTCCTTCCGATTTCCACATTATGGTTTTTCATTTATAAACAAGCTATAGTTCACTAGAGGTTTTAAATTAGGGAAAAAGAAAAAAAAGCGGAATTTCAATTTTAAATATTAATAAAAGAAGCCTGTAAACACAGGTTATATACCAAAATCTGTCAGAGATAAGATGTATGCATTTCACAGGATTAACAGAGAATAAAGGTAGAATATTATTAGACAAAGCAAAGGAAATTTTGAAAGTAATATATGAATTCAAAAGAACACTTTAGAATGATAAAATATTTGGTGCATCCAGGCTATTGATTCCCTGCAACAGATTGCTCATTTGGCCCCAATGAACAATCATCCAGCTGTCTTGAACCAACTTCCTCTGTGCCAAGAACAAGGTCAGAAGTAAAGGAAAGGAACATCCTGTCACTTATTGGATTTGATAGTCAATTACTCTTTGATGAACAGATGGACTTGAAGTGATTTAAATTCATAACCAAAGTGTAATCATGAGGAACAGTGATTCGGAATCCTCTGGCAACACGTGAGTGAAGGACATATCTTGAACACTAGTCACCAAACCCTGTCTTGCTCCCTGAGAGCTGGTCCACCATCAAAGGAAGTGTATCGACATGCTACCAAAATGATATGGACAGGTCCGGAGGTGTGTGTTTCATTTCTGTAATATCTTTCCTGTACAAAGATACTGTTTATAGATATTGTTTTCAATAGGATGTGGAGACTTTAAAAAGCAAGGCTGTTACTTAATTTTAAAAAAATAAAGAAGACATCGTCTTCTTTTGGACAAAGTGGATAAATACATTAGTAAGTATGCGTATATCTGAACACACTAAACTATAAACCTTTTATGACAACGTTAGAGTAGAAGGATTAATAACAATAGCATCATTCAAATCTCCTGGAGTAGGCATCCACGGAGTATGTGGGCCTTTCAAAGGCAGTATGTATCCAGTGTTTAGAAAGAGCTCAGTATACGTTCTTCTCATTGTTTACTATTGTGATGGTGGTGATGACACGAACAATGATGAAGAAGGTTCTGGATATGCATATGTTGAGAGGCAAGGAAAGATTGTCTAAATACAAATCTGCAGCCCATCTATCGAGAGACTCAGAGCTCTTTTTCAAAATACCCTTCTTTCTGTTTTCTCTTCTTCCTTGCATCCCTCCCTTTTTTCTCCCCTTCCCTCCCTCTTTCTCTTTCCCTTCTTTCAACAACTAATAAATAAATTGCTAGCATGTGTTAAGTAATATGCTATATTTCAGAGATATAAATATGTACAATGAGTGTTCCCTACCTTTCAAGAATATGTAATGTAGACCAGTATATTGAGAATTAGGCATGTGGAAAATCAAGTGTAATTTATGAGGGATATAACAGAAGTTTTTCTATTTAGAAACTTTCCCTATATGAACATATGTTCTAAAGTAAATTGGATTCCCTCACTGTAATGTTTCTGAAGATGGAATCATTTTTTTAACTTGTGGAAATGCTTTGAAGGACTGAATTATTTAAACTTCAATTAGTCACGTTAGAGTTAGAAACAGCACATCAGCACCTGGCACAATAGGCATAATAAAGGGCAGGAAGGAGGTAATAGTTCTGTGTGGGATGGCATAAAAATAGCCAAGATTTTATCAAAAGAAGATAATAGTCTAGCTTAATCTTAAAAGGTAATAAACCAAGAATTGGGGATGAGAGGAAAGATCAATGGCAGAAGCATATAATTAGATCGTAGTAAGCATAGTTTCAAAGATAGTAAAAAGCACGTGAATAAGACTAAGCCATTTGGCAAGGATGGACTGTGGAGTTCAAGGGAGAAAAAAGAGCTAAATGTGAGTTAGAGTCGGCGAGATACACAAAGCCAAGTTATGACAACAATTGGCTATTGTGAGGAAGACATGGACTTTATCCTATAGTCTTGGGAGAGTTCTTCCAATGTTATAAGATGGGGGTAGCCTGACTGCCTTCATACTTTGTAAAGAGTCCTCTGGTACAGAAAGCAGTGGTTCACAAAAGGGGACAATTTTGCTCTTCAGAGGACATATGGAAATATCTGCAGATAGTTTTGACTATCACAACCTGTTGTAAGGAAGGGTGCTGCTGGTATTTAACGGGTAGAGATCACAGATGTGGCTCAATGTTTTCAAATGCACAGGACAGCCCTCATAACAAAGAATTATCTAGTCCAATATGCAGCAGTGCTGAGGTTGAAAACCGGGATAAAGAAAACAGACTGTGGTGGTGAAGTGGGAATACAGAAAATGAATTAAGAGAGAGCAGTTTCAAGACTGTAAGGATACCAGTCCCTTGGTATCTGAATAAGATATTTAATAAGAGGTTAGGAATGGAGTGGGAGGTTGCTGTTAGCAAATGTAAGCCTTTATATATAGAATGGATAAACAACAAGGTCCTACTGTACTGCACAGAGAACTATATTCAATATCCTATGATAAACCATAATGAAAAAGAATATTTTAAAAATGTATATATATGTATACCTGAATCACTTTGCTGTACAGCAGAAATTAACACAATATTGTAAATCAACTATACTTCAATAAAAATATTAAGAAAATAAAAAAGGGGTTATGGAAATGCTGGAGGGCGTGTGGTCTGTGCAGTCACACGGCTCCACACTCAGAAGTGCCCACATTTGGTTTAATGTTCTGTTATCACTTTATAGACATTTTTAGTATCTGTGAACAAGGCATCTACATTTTCATTTTGTAACCAGTCCTAGGTGTTGGATTTTTAGAGTTGTTAAGGAGGATGAATGCTGGATGTGGGGTGCTGAAGGAAAGAAAGGAAATTTACTTAATGATGAGTCTCTGAGTAGTAATGTTATTAGCTAGGAGAAACAGGAGGTTCAGCTTTTGGGGAAAAGATAATGAACATAGTTTGATATACATTGATTTAGAGACACTTGTTGTATATTCAAGTAAAATTATGCAGTAGTCAGCATGCTGAGGCCCGGAGAATTTTAGGAACAAGGTACCTCTAGATAACATTCATTGGTGTTAAGAATCTAAGCTCTACAGCAGAGAGGAAATGACATACAGTGATACGGCAGTCAATATCTGGAAAAATTCACTTCTGGCTAACATAAACACTTTATTGTCATGGAATATAGTTAGTAGTTATATACTTAGTCCAAAATACACAGTGATTATCTCACCCTTTTTAAGATATAAAATATATTATTATATTTACATAACTAAAAGAATTTTTAAAATAAATTGTATTTGAATGTTTGTGTTTTCTGTTTTCTGAAAGTATTTTAAATATTTAGAAGTTTGTGTTTTAATAAAAGGACCCAAGAGAAATGTACACTTCTTCCTTAAAAAAACTCCACATTTTTGGTAATCTATAATATGCAGCAAGTATGCGCATTTAGCTGAAATAGTATGTTTAATTTTTCTGAAGGGTCTTGAGACATTGCAATTACAGATGCTAAAATTTATAGCTTAGATTTTAGTAGCTGCTAGCCCTGAAATGGACTGTAAAAATATTTTAACAAAAATATATACAATTTCAGAAGTAAAAAGGCTTTAAAACTTTAAAAAGTTTTTTTCATATCTCAGCATTTGGGCAGTAATTATAACCTTACTTTAACTAATGGACTAATTTTTTTTTTTCACACCTTTGATCGGTCATTTGGTATCTTTTGTGTCTTACTCCATTAAAATCCATTTGTAGTACGTAATATTTATCATAAAATCAGTACGTTTCTGTGTTCCATGGATACTGCTTACACGAGTTGTTTACAAAACATGTTTCTAGAGGCATGATAGACTGATTACACTTGAAGCTTACCTATTTTTCTGGTATTAGTTGAATTTTTCCAAATAAATCTTAAATGTTTTCAGAGATTACATATGAAATGTGTAGAGTGCATTTCCTTAGGGAAAATTAAAAGTTTTCTTACCTTTAAATATTTCTATTCTGTTCCCTCAGAGCAGAATACTGGGATAAACTGATGTATCATAATTGTATCAATATTTATGAATGGTCACAGCTTAAGCTAGTCCTAATGGCCACCCTCAGTGAAACTAATTAAGTCACCAAGTTCCTTCAGTGCTGTTTCCACGATTAAAATTTCTGTCTGACTGTGGAGCCCTGGTATTCACACTGTTTCCAGTATGGGGAAGATGACTACTTCTCCATTCCTTGTTCTGAGTTCATACTTCTTTTTCAACCTGTATTAGATCTATAGCATCTGCAAATTAAGTGAGTGATACTGAGACAAAAGATACAGCTCCTCTGTCTAAGGATATTAGCATTTAGTGGAGCTCTCATTACCAGAGCCTATTTTATTGCTAAATAAAACTAATTGGTACAGCTATTTCTTATAATGTCTTTTTAAGTAGAATGACATATTTTTTTTCCATTTTATACATGTATACTGGTAAGGGATTAATGTCCAACATACATAAGCAGCTCATACAACTCAATATCAAAAAAGCCAAACAACCCGATTTAAAAATGGGCAGAAGGACTGAATAGACATTTTTCCAAAGAGGAAATACAGATGATCAACAGGCACATGAAAAGGTGCTCAACATCGTTAATCATCAGGGAAATGCGAATCAAAACCACAATGAGATCTCACCTCACACCTGTCAGACGGCTACCATCAAAAAGAACACAAATAACAAATGTTGGCAAGGACATGGAGAACAGGGAACACTTGTACACTGTTGGTGGGAATGTAAATTGATGCAGCCACTGTGGAAGACAGTATGGAGGTTTCTCAAAAAACTAAAAATAGAACTATCACATGACCCAGGATTTCAATTCCTGGGTATACATCCAAAAAAACCAGAAACACTAATTTGAAAAGATACATGCACCCCGATGTTCATAGCAGCCTTATTTACAATTGCCAAGGTATGGAAGCAACCTGAGTGTCCCTGAACAGATGAACGGGTGAAGAAGATGTGGTGTATATCTACAATGGAATACTACTCAGCCATAAAAAAGAAAGAAAATTTGCCACTTGCATCAACATGGATGGACTTGGAGAGCATTATGCTGAGTGAAATAAATCAGACAAAGATAAATACTGGATGATATTCTTATATGTGGCATCTAAAAAATACAACAAACCAGTGAATATAACATAAAAGAAGCAGACTGACAGATATAGAGAACACACTAGTGGTTACCAGTGGGGATGGAGGGGCAATATAGAGGTGGGGGAGTGTGAGGTACAAACTATTGGGTATAAGATAGGCTCAAGGATGCACTGTACAACATAGGGAATAGAGCCATTATTTTGTAATTATTGTAAATGGAAAGTAACCTTTAAAATTGTACAAAAATAATTTTTAAAAAAATCACTGAAAAAGTAAGGAGAAAAGCAATAAACAGCAAAATTCTCTTTTTTTCCTGAGATATTGAGTTTTCTTCATTAGCTGGGATAAAGACTCCATCTTTGGCATGATAATTAGGCCCCAAATATGGGCAAATGTGTACCCTATCAAGACAAATCACAGTAGCATGAAATCTCTTTGAGGGCAGGGACCCTGTCTACCCTGCTCACTGTTTACCATTAGTCCTGTTCCTGTTACATCATGGATACACTATGAGTGTTTATTATGATGAGTAGTTCCAGGTCATGATGCCTGTCATGAATCTGCTAGGACACTGTGCTGAGGAAACGCAAAAGACTGTTTCTGTGCCTTGAATCTAGGCTTATATTCATGAATCCATAAACTGATTCATGAATGGATCCTCAGGGTCCATACTTTCTAGAAAATACTACAGGGAAGCAAACACAAAGATAGTCAAGCCATACTGCTTATGATTAAAAACAAACAAAAATACTAGGAAAGTAATTCAGCTTCTGGTAATGCAATGTCCAAGTCATGCTTACGAAGGAATGCTTGAACTTCGTAAACGGAAAGAAGATGTCCAAGGATAAATAACTTGTTATAAGCATGGAGATAAAATTACCCAAGTATCTGTTTTGATTTGAGCTTGCCAAGGTGGTTTAAACTAAGGGTGGGTATTTTTAACCATGGAAATATACTTAACCTTGGTTTGATCTGGGTATCCTGGGATGTAGTTAGAATTCCTTCTGTGACCTTGAAAATAGTGCTGTTGAAAACTGTAGAGCCAGATGGATCACATGAGACAGATCGCACTTTGTTTACATGACAATGGAGATTTCTATCATTAACAAGGACTGTGTAGCCTAAATAAGGATGTGCTCAGTCCTTGCTGCAGCAAGAAGTAGGTAATTTTAAATGTAAGACACATACAGTCATATTTTCTAACATTTATGTAAAACTGACAGCCCAGATTGACAAAGAAAAAAAACGTGGTGTTACAATTCCACCTTGCCCACCTTTATGATGCCATGTTTCCGTTTCCCTGAAAGACATGCATGCGTTATTTTAAGAAGGATTAGGGACACAAGACAGTATGATTTCCTTTGCACCGCACCTTTGCAATTTCCCTCAGTATTTTAGGAACTTTAAAACGCTTCGATGCCATAGTCAGGAATATGTTTTCCTAAGAAATTACAAAGACTTAAACTTAGTTTGTGTGATTTCACTTTCTCTCTGTTCAGTTGATTTGTTCATCTTCCAGTCTGTACAGGGCTCCTGTTGTTCTGTGAACCAGTGTGATTTGGTCAACCTAGGCTTCCCACTGCTTACTTTCAGTTCGACCTACTTTTCACGTTTATGTTCACACCACAACCTAGAAGTCCTCTGCTTGCTGATTTGGCAAAAACTTTATGAGTGTCAAGATTAAGTCAGTAGGAAACACAGTTCGTGGGTAATTTTCTATTAGAAGGCCCATTATTTATATACCCATTAAGTTGGAACTTGATTTTAAATGTTATATACAAGTTAAACTGGAGAATTACAGCAAGCAATATTTGTATTATATTTGTAAGACATTTCACATTTTGGAAGGTGTGCTTTCCTTCACACATTATCCTATAAAATAAGGGATGATCAAAAATAATATTCATATTAATTAAGGATGAAATGCCATTAGAGGATTATATTGGTATTGTCATCACAGTTTCCAATAGCTGAGATATAGTATAGCAGTGTAGCATAGGGTCTGAAGAAGGACATAGGCTCTGGAGCTGGTTTTGCCTCTTGAAATCCAGCCCTGGAATTTCCTTTGTATGTGTCCTTTGGCAAGTAATTAGTAGACCTGGATTTAGCCTTCTGCACCAATTTCCTTACCTATTAGATGAGAGTAAGTCTTTTTTCTAGGTTTACCCTATTTAAAATGTGAGTTAATGCAATGAACAAAGCCAGGCACATATCACGATGTCAAATCGATAGCTATTATTTAAATTCCTTTCTATTTCAATAAAAAATTTAAAAAAGAAATTACCAAAAAATAAAAACATCCTTAGACATTTTAGAAAAATAAATTCCTTTCCAAACTTCAGATATATTTCCACTGAATCTTACTTATTAAGGTATTTTTATTCTACTCCTCCTAAGAACTTTAGCTACTTTTGTTGTTGTTAGTATGGATTTAATGCACATTTCTGTATGTGGGCTTTTGTTCAAAAGTGACTTTACAGATTTCTTTGGTAACTAGGACTTGTTAAAAATAATCATAGTTATTCTATATTTAGATCTATAAGTTAAAGCTCACTGTCTCTTTTTAATATACATTCTGCCATTGTTTCTATATTAACACTTCCTTACACTCCCCTCCTTCAAGGTGTTTCCACCACAATTTTTAAAAGATAAATATCTAAGTAACTGCAATATTTACCTAATAATTAGAAATTTACTAATTTTAACTGTACTGTTACTTGTATTAGGATTGTATCATATTTGTCTGTCTGGCATCATCCCTGTTCTTTTAAGTTCCTGATGCTACAGAATAGGACATATTCTTGTTTGTTTGCAAAACATTTACTACCACATATCAGAAACATTTGTACTAAACCTATGATTTATAAAAACCAAATACTTAGATTCCACTTGAATTTCCAGAATTTGAATCCACTTAAGGCTTATGGATATATATAAATATATATAGGCTTCCCTTCTGATCTTTTGCCAGTTTTGCAGTAACTCCCAATGTCGGTAATTCCATGATGAACATAAAAATAGCTGAAACTCACATCAGCCTTTATTGACACTTGTTAATTTCTCTAAAAACAAGATCATGGTAGAGGCTTTTGTTATAGACTATAATTACATATTTTTAAATACCCAGTGCTCATAGTGGCAAATGCATAATATATATCATTATGCTACCTATTCCTTGTGATAGAAATCTTGACTGCCATATAAATAAGACTAGTCTGAGTCCCATCCTGCATGGCACTAAAATTATTTTGGTTGTTATTGCTCTGTTGAAGTGTCGAGATAGTATACTACCTTCTACCGGTACCATCCTAATGAACGTTTTAGGAGGGGTGATGTGAAGAAATAGACCAAGTTTCCATAGAAAACTGGAAACCTACGCAGATGTCCTGGGTAGGCCTAGCCCCAATTGCTCATCTCATTTCACCAGGGGAATGAGTCAGGTAACTGATTTGTAATGCACTGCTGAACCCACGGAAATCTATCAGGACACTGGCCTTTGGCACTCAGAAGTAATATGACAGAAATTGATTTGAATCCTGCCTGCCACTAAAGGTACAGTTGTTTTTTTGAGGTAGAAAGAACCAGAAAAAGTATCAACACCTACTGGAGCCATTGAGATAAATGCTAATAGGGGGTATCTTAGTACATGTACACATAATCCATTACATTTTACTGTTATTTATAAACTTGGAATAAAAAGAATAGGTGCCCAAGAGTCAATATTTTCCATATTAAAGATAATAAATAACCTTCAGAGAGGACTTCCTCAGTTCTGGGAACTGGCTAAAAGCTTTACCTTCCTTATCTCATTTTATTTTCCCAAAATAACTTATTAATAGTCCATATTAAGGATGAAAAAAAACTAAGACTTAGAAAAAGAAGAAAGGAAGCCTGCTGACTGTTACAGATAGGTTCTAAAGATACAGAGCCTCTTCTGGGACCTCAGGGCAGGGATTAATCTCTTAAACATGAGGCTTTATCATGTCACCCAGCTGTGATACATGGCATATTCCACATGTTGTCCTTGCTTTTAGACTTGGGTGGTCAGTTTTACAAGTTCTTCTCTTTATCACCTTATGAAGTAAACATCAACCAGTCTTCTGCTTCCATTCAGGAGTTTGTCCTTATATGGGTATGCCTAAATAAAATGGTACAACTGAAATACTCCACCTCTGCTTGTGCTGCTGGGGTGCAAGACACAAGCCCCCTCCCAACTTCTCTTCTTCAAAGTTCCCAGTTTTTCAAGATTCATTTTAAATGTAGATTAGGGGAAGAAAATGTTTTACTTCTGCAATTCTCTGAATGATTCACTAGTTCTGTTTAGTTATACTTTCCTTTATTTAAGGTCTGACATACAGATCTTTCTGCTTTTGATTTTAATTTATTAGACTATGATTAATGTATAATAACAAACTATGTTTTGTTTTCTTTTGTTGAAGGGTTGAAATATAGGTCTTTGGGGCCTTGGTTTTTAATTTATTAGACTATGATTAATGTATAATAACATTAAAGTATACCTATGATGTTGTATTAACAGTATGGTCATAAAAACATATGCTAAATAGTTGCTTTTGTTTTATTCAATGCACGTGGAGGAAGGTTATCTTCAAAATGTAATACTCAAGTCAAAATTCCATTGCTTGCGTGATTACTATTCTTGATTTTCAGTATTCGTGAAACTCTATAAACTGACATTATGTCCTACTCAACTGTTTTTTTGAACTCTTTAATAATTATTCCATTTCACTTCTATCTTTAGCTAATCTATTCACTGTGTTACACAATGCTTAATGTCTAAGCAGAAAAAACGAAACCTGTAGATTGTTTCATTCTAATAAAAACACTAGGCACAATGCCATGTATTTCTACTTAACATAGATTAATATTTACACGCATATTTCAACATAAAGTGTAGATAGTAGATAATATGGGTTTTCCATGTTCTATATTTGATCGTGAGTCTCCCTAGGAGCAGAGAGTGGGCTGAAGGACCCACATAAGTCAATGACACAGGAGGGCCACATCTGGGAGCTGGAAACAAGGAGGAGAGGGATAAAAGAACAGTGGCCTTTCTCAGCCCAGTAGCATCCTAACAAGTGGTTGGGACTGCAAATGTTTTTTAAAAATGATAACCACTATCGTTATTTTTGTTTCATCTTTTGTTTGAGATCTAACTGGCTTTTTCACTTTAACTACAAAGCCTTGAACATCACGTTTTTGGAATATATTTGGACTGATAAGAATCTTGGGACAATTTATTGGTAGAAAAACTGAGCTTCCATACAATTGGTTGTAAAAAGAGTGCAGAGCCTGCATATTATGTGAGAATTACCGGAACTGTCTTAGAACATGTGGACGAAGTTCCACAACACATGATCTGACTTTGCATCTCTCTATTCTTATAGGTCATCACCCTCCCAGTGGGCACTTCTGCAATAGCCAACAGAATTAGCTTTACTGGGGATATAACTGTATTGGTTCCATCACTCAGCAATGTCTCTCTTTCACATCATTAAGTAACAATCTTCCAAAGTTCTACAGCCAGGATAGATGGAGATTTAATATTGATTAATTCTATATGCTGAATATCAATCTTAAAGAGAATCTCTAAAGGCATTTTGAATGAGCAATTCTTAAACCAAAGTGAAATAATAAAATCAACAAAATCTAATGGTATTTTTCCTTAGTCTCACTTTACCAATTAAGCTGAATCTAATTCTATGTCCACTAAGATCACATTTTTTCTTCTGAAACCATCTAATACATTTTAATATATAGCTAATATGGATATATATCACTGCAGTATTTACTAAGAATTTGCAAAACATTTTAAGAGTTTGAATTTGTTTAGACACCATTTAGTTATCTCATATATAACTTCAGATGGCTTTCATTGAGCATTTCATGTATCTGATTCCTAGCCAGTTTAAAAATCACATATAAGCTGGCTATTTTAAAACAAAGTTAGATTTATTGCTGTACACTGTATAAGCACATTCTATTTGAGGTGTGATCCTAAAATCGTAAATTTTCTATACTCTAACTTCCACATACCCTTCAACAAAAGTTCAGAGAAAATACACATAAGTACTCTCTTCTCTTTAAATAGCAAAATAAATAAAACCAAGATCAATAAAAAATGAAGCTGTTAAAGAATAAGATGTATGAACTTTTAAAAATCTTAAAATATTTTAAAAGTCTCATTCATTTTTAGTTAATTTAAAAAAGAACTGAAATAAATTATTTGTCTAACTTTTCAAATAATGTTTCCTTTGGGGGAAAAATAAGTAAAGCTGCATGTTCTACAACCACCTCTCTTAACTGCTGTTCAATATATGCTGCATCATGAAAAAGATTTTATGATTTACTCAAAATGAAATTTGTCCACAAATAATGAGCAAATTCACAGTAAAGGATAATTATGAGAAAACTGATAGAAAATAATTCGAACTGTAATACCCTTAGATAAATCATAGTTAATTGTACATAGAAATGCATTCGTTTTATTTGGATACATAGACAACTAATTATGTTGAAAACGCAATGGAACTCTTAAACATATGTTCACTTCCCAAAACCCTGGAAGGTGGTTTTTTTTTTCTGGAAATCAAAAGACATCCATTAAATTTAAAAGATGTTTACATTTTGTATCATTTTTAAGTTTTTTTTTTGCTGCACCGCCCAGCATGTGGGATCTTATTTCTCCAATCAGCCATCCAGGGATGGAACCCATGCCCCCTGCATTGGAAGCACGGAGTCTTAACAACTGGGCAGCCAGGGAAGTCCCTCCTCTTTAAAATTTGAAGGCAATAATATGTGGAATTACTTGTCCATGTCAAAATAATCTACTACTGTACTTTCAAAAGCATATAATTTTACTCTGTGGGACACAGATATCATTTGAGGTTTGTGAAGAAATGAATTTAGCGTTAACTAATGAGGATTTTTTCATTACCTTATGATGAAACGAATGTTTTTAACCATCGTTATTCCTACAAATAATGCACCCCTATCCCTCTCCGCCCCCTGCTCAAGCATCTATTCTTACTGTGTTCAAGTTTCTTCTCTGTTGAGGTTTAGGTTAATTTTTGTACATCTTATGTATACCTTATATTTCTTACTGTACATTTCTCTAGTAAATGTTCACATCTTCCTTTTTACTTAAAAGACCAAAGATACAGCATATATCTTGCAATCATTAGACAGCCCTGAAAGTTACTGGCCGTCATGGATAACACATAATTTCCTAAGTCTTTTATGTATTCCTCCACTGGAGGAATGCCACCCCAATCTGCTGAAATTGCACCTGCTAAGATGATCAACGCTCTTCTATTTGCCAAATCTGTTCAAGCAATTTGGTCTTTCTCCTCGGGATCTCTGACTTACTGGACTATATGGACCATTCTTCTTCTGGAACCCTCTTCTTCATTTTTCTCAAAAGCAATTTTGCCTGGCCTCCTCACAACTCTCTTTCAATGGATCCTTTCTCCCTCCATCTACCCCTCAATCTTGGAGTTCAGGAATCTACCCACCCTCCCTACCTCCACATGCTCTCCAGGGCCATCCTGTATACTCCTCTAGGTCTCTCCTATTCAACACTGACTTCCCTTCATAATTCAGATTTATGTATCTCGCTTGTCTGGTTTATACTGCTACTTGGGTTTTTATATCAGCTACTCAAATGAGTGCTAATTATAATTTTTGATACTGTCTTTTAATACTGTCACTCTGCCATCCACATTGTTTCCTAAGCTGGAAACATCAATCATTCCAGTAGACTGATCTGAGGGCAAGCATTGTGTCTTGGCCATTTTTGTATCTCCAGCAGCTGGTATAATACCTGACTCATAGAGGTTCTTTATTAAATATTTGTTGAATAGTTAACTTTCCCCTTTCCCTTGCTTTTCACATCCAACTGACTCTCTTGACCTCTACAGTTTATTCTTGACTACAACAAATATGCCATCTCAAAAATCTATACATCTGAATTATATCCCTCCTCTAGAAAATACCTAGTATGCATTCATTCCTCCTGTATCCATGTATACGTTTGAAAATTCCTGATTCCAATCTCAGTATCCCTCCAACTTTCCTGATTTGTCAGACCTTTGGACCCCATTTCATTTCCTACAAAGTTTGAGTCACAGGGTAGATTAACTGAATTCCATTAGTACCTTCAAGTCTTCCTTTTTATTTTTTGTTCTCCCACCCCACCAAATAGCCACACGTGAGTTCCTACATCCAATAGCTGAGGACCACTGGAAAACAATATGAATCTGTACATGTACAGTTTCTAATCTCACTGGACCCCCTCAGCATTGACCAGCAGTACCTTCCCTTGCAATTGGTCACCTCTCCGTTTTCCTTAGCGACTGTTCAGATCTGCTGCTACTTTTCCCCATATCCTTCCTCCCTCTCTTACCCAGAGATGATTGCCTTTACTAATTATTTTAGAAATCTGAAGCCATGATGGACATGAAAACCACCAACTCCTCCTAACTCCACCACCTACAAGTTGCTACTTGTGGATATTTTCAGGCTGTGTTTCCTCCAGTCTCCCAGGATGAGGTCTGTTCAAGGTCAACCTATGCACAGCACTCTTAACCCTGCTCACTCCTGAATCCTCTTGCCCTTTGCCTTATCAGTTATTTGTCTCTCCTGAGTCTTTAATGACTCCCTTTGCACCGACTTGTTCCCCTTGGATCAAATTATACTCGGCATCCTCGGTCTCTGCCTCTCACTAAGTCAGTTACCGTGCTTGGCCCTGAAGTGCTGAGCATTTCTAGATTTCCCTTTTTTTCTAAACTTTTTTAACCTTAATGCTTAAATTAGGTGATCTCATCTCCCAACTCTAAATTAAAAATTTTCAAATCTCTCTCTCTAGATTTGACAAAATCCATGCATTTCAGGTATGTATACCTAACTGCCTACTGGACAAAATCACCTGAAGTATAACAATATTTATAAGTAAAATGATTTCTGCCCTAATTTCTCACCACTAAAAACTTGCTCATTCCCTTTGTTCCTTCTCTCAAGGACCATCTCCATTCTCCAGCCAATGGCTGAAGCCAGACATTCTGGGACATTGACTGACTGCTACTCTTTCTGTAAAATATTTCTAGAATATTACTTTTTTGCCGAGTACCATCCTTATCTATCATTTTTTGATGACTCCTATTAGGTGTTAGTGCTGAGTAAAGAGTTTTAATATAGGTATGGAAAATATTGATAACTAAAGATAATTGATTTTTTAAAAACATCCTAATGGTGTTCTGAACATTATGGATCCTAAGATAGATGCTCCTCTGGCTCTAAGATACAGTCTTCCTTTGTATAAATTATTGCAATTTTTCTGAAAGTACCTTGTGTAGTGATTCTACATTATATTCTTATATTTTTCTCAATTTTGCCATTCCATAAACCCCAGGATATCTACTTGAATCTGTTATGTAGCAAGAAAGAGTGAGATAACCCAATGGGGAGAGTTAGACATTATTTTAAATACTTGAGATTTTAGCAAGGGTAATCTTTGATCTTTCGGTAGATAGCTAGTGCTTTGCATATATACAAAGTCTCTACAAATATATTCATTTTTTGATTCCATCAGTGCCTTTAGCAACCATTTGAGACTGGTATTTTAAATTTTCTTTATTTATTTTGAGAATATTTCATTTCACTCAGTACACTCCTACCAACCAAATGTTGTATTTATTTTGTGAGTCAGATATGATTTTTTTTTTTGTCTCTTAAATAATGCATATTAAATTTAAGTACTTTGCAAAGCTACTGAGTATGCGGTCCTGACTCTCTCTACCTTACTTACCTTAACATTTCTTCCAACTTCTTTCCCTTTCCCTCCACTACTGGCTTCACATCTATTAACAGTCATTCCTCTGCTATACAGGACTTCTTATGCAATAAATTTCTGGAGGCCTATGTGCCAGCTCCTTAGAGAAATATGCCTCTTTCTGGAGCTCTCTCAGTTAAGCTAGACTCTATGCAGCTCCTTTCCCATCTAGAGGGATAAGTACTGGCCATCCACCAGAAACCTGAACTCCCTCCAATTCATAGCTGAATCCTGAGAACCCTATTTTCCTTCTAGAAGAAGACTATCACAATATTCTATCTCCTTTATTGATTTATTTTCTTTTCCTATATCTTGTTATTTTGATACCAATTCAGTGCAATCCACTGTATACCATTACATTGTTGGAACTCCCCAGATTCAAACCCAGTTTTCTATCTTCTTCCACATTCTCATTTTAAAAATACGTATTTATTAAAGATATATGCACTCCAATGTTCACAGCATCATTACTTACAATACCCAATATATGGAAGCAACCTAAGTGTCCAGATAAATAGGTAAAGCAGATAAATCGATACACACACACACACACACACACACACACACAATGGAATATTACTCAGCCATAAAAAAGAACAAAATTTTGCCATTTGCAACAACATGGATGGACCTGGAGGGTATTATGCTTAGTGAAATAACTCAGAAAGTCAAATACTTTATATTATCACTTACCTGTGGAATATAAAAATAAAAGAAATGAATGAATATAACAAAACAAAAACAGACTCATAGATACAGAGAACAAACTACTGGTTACCAGTGGAGAGAGGAGTTGGGGGAGGGGCAAGATGGTGTAGGGGGTTAAGAAATACAAACTACTATGTGTAAAATAAATATGTGTAAAAATATATGAGGAGATATATATATATACACACACATATATACATACACACATGTGTAAAAAATATATAATGATATATTGTACAGCACAGGGAATATAGCCAATATTTTATAATAACTTTAAATGGAGTATAATCTATAAAAATGTTAAATCACTATGTTATATACCTGAAGCTAATATTGTAAATCAGCTAGAGTTTAATTTTTAAAATGAAACAAAAATGAAAATAAATATATTTAAAATACATGTTTATTTCCCTGCTCAAACGATGCAATGTCTCTCCTCTCTTGCTCTCTGAAACCATTCCATTGTGCTCTCTGGTACCCATGGTTCACCGTAATCAAGTTCCCCTCCACCGTCACACTCTTCTCTGAACATTCTTTCAACGCTTAGCCTTAACTGGAAACTGGCTCTCACAGAGAATAGCAATTATGAAAGAAATGTTATTGAAGGAGAAATTCCTCAAGTTTCTTTTAGAACGAAACCCACTTTGGTTTGGATTGCACACATGCTGCACCACCGAATCATACTGTGTCAAAGTCACCCATGAGTCCCTTGTCACTAAGTCCAATCCACGTATCAGTCTTTTTTTAACATGACTTGTATATAGTGCTTGAAAATGTTGCCTACTCTCTTTCAAATTTGGAAATTTTTGATATTCTCATTTGCTGGTCTTACATAACAGCAACTGCCCTAGTTCTTCTTTATCTAGTATCTTTTGTGTATCCTCTTCTTTGAGCCCTTTCTGTTAGTGGACCCGGGTATCACGTCTTATATTCTCTTCTCCTTTCATGCTGTATTCCCTCCCTAGGGATTAGCTTTCAGTATTATGACTCCAATTAACCTTATGTAGTCAGGTTTGTCAGTTGTATAACTCCAATCCAGATCTTTCATCTGAGTTCTATACTAGTACACCTAACTGTGTTACAAACATCTGCATTTGGCTGGCTTGAAAGGGTTTCAAACTTTTCATGTTCCAAACTGGGCTTCCCATCCATTGCTTCCCTATGCTTGCTTTCCCTCCCCATTTCCTTGTTACAAAAAATAGCAAGTCACCCTACCAGTGTGGCTCAAGCCAGAAACCTGGGTATCATCCTTGATTTCCTTTCCCCCTTCACACCTTTATTTATTTAACTTCCAACTCTTTTAGGATCCACCTCCCACGTTCCCTCAGTATATCCACTTACAAACATTCTTTCACGTCACCACCGTAGTCCCAGTAATCATCATCTCCTACTCAGATTATATCTTATGGTCTTATAACTGGTATCACTCCCTGGAATGTTATACCTCTTGGACCTGTTTTGACTACTACAACCAGTATGATATTTCTAAACACACATTTGAAGAGGTAGCACCTTGATTAAAAGCCCGAAATATCTCCCCGTTGCTATCCTCTCTTCCAATTCTAGTCATCCTCTGCAAACACTGAAAACTGTCATCCGTGCTTAACTTGAACTTCTTTCAAGATATGCCATGTTATACTACTCCCTTTGCTTTGAACATCATTCCATCCTCTCACCCTATGACGGTCTTCATTTGAATAAATCCTACTATTTCCTCCAGGACACAGCTTACAGGATTTGTTTGGTTGTTCCATTGACATGCCCATGTACACACAATGCTTCTTACACAGCTCATACTTTATTTTACGTTCCCTTCGCTGAAATTTAAGATTTGTAAAAGTAGGAACTAAGTCTGATTTGCTTATCATTTTACTCCAGCACATAGCCCATGTGGTAGGTAGAATTCTAAAAATGACCACCAGTGACACTTGCCCTTGTATAATCTCCACCCCTTGAGGGTGGGTGTGTGATAAAAGGATTTTTTACATATGTAAGATTAATAATCTGTAACTCAAAGGGGAGATTATCCATATGGCTCCACTCTAATCCCAGAGCACTTTAAAAACATATAGTTTTCTACGTTTTGTAGTATAAGAGAGAGCCATAGAGATTCAAAGAATGAAAAGGATTCCACCCAATCTGCCAGCACCCTGAAGGAACATGGAAGTGGATTTTTCCCCATAACCAGAGCTCTGTTTGGCTGATTCTTGATTTCAGCTTGTGAGACCCTAAGCAGAGAACCCAACTGAGCTCAAAAGGATTTCTGACCTAAAGAACAATGAGATAATAAATGGATGTTGTTTTATGCCACTGAGTTTGTGGTAAGTTGTTATAGCAGCAATAGAAAACTAATACAGCACGCTCTCTGAAACATAGCTGGAGCTCAATAAATGTTTATAGAACAAATGAATTTAATGCAACTTAAGGAATATAATAAAAATGCTAAACTTTTCTGTTCTTTGATGTACAACTATTTTGTGTATTTTTAGTTTTGTTTTTATAATTATTTGTTTCTTTTGAAGGTGATATATATTTTTTTAATTATTTTTTTTAAGTTAATAGTGGATTCATTTTTTAAGTCAATTCATTTGATGTTGCCTGGATAATTTAAACAGCATCTCCAGGCCAAGAGCTTCTCAATGTTAAAGTCCATTTAACAGTCTATTATAAGAGAATATATAATACGCCCAACAAAGAACTAAATAAAGACTCAATATCAGCAGTATCATTGGTAATTTAAGGAAAGATCCAGCACTCAGTGCTTGTCATCGGTTTGAAAAGTGTTGGTTCTATTGATGTCACTGTCTCCCACAAATATCCCTGGGTGACTGTCTTAGTTGTTGTTTTGACTTACCATCTTTCCCAGAGGCAACTCTTAAATCTATGTCAGAGTAAGTAGCATGTCTGCTTATTCAAACCAAGTATTCAAACTACCTGCTGTCCTGGGATTGTGGTTTGATGTCTGGCATTTATTTCTCTTTCAGTCTTAGTCTATTGCAAAACATTTCCTATGATGAGAAGGAAACGAAAGCTATGGAATCCTACCCTGGTTTCGGCTGTATTTTCCCTTTAAATAATTACAGTTATTTAGAGAACATTTTAGAAGAAAATCTAGATGAACATTTGAAATATTCATTGTGTTGATTCATTAAGATTTGTATTGTGAACTTTGGGTCAGGCACAATGCGGGCCACTTGGAATAAAAGAATTATCCACAATGAACATCATATATTGAATAATATCATACAAAGCTGATCTTAATGCAAAATAAAGTCACAGATACTGCATTAATCTAACAATATAAACTAAATGTTAAAAAGTCCAAAGTTCTGTTTGATGAGTGGTTTGAGCAGAAAAATATTTCAAAAAGAATGTGGATAAAATTTTCCTGGGTGGAAACGTATGGAAAAGCAATCTATGAATTAAGATACAGAATTGCAAGTTATATTTGAGAAGAGTGAGCAATGCACCTTAAGTGTCCTGCAGACAGGAATACAGGGAGCAGCAAGAAATGAAATTGGAAAAATTGTGTCAAGAACTGTGAAGAGCCTGAGACTTTTATCTATTTCACGCTAACGAGTTAGCTTGCCAGAGCTTCATGGATGTTTGTAGAACATACAAGACTTCTGGGTCAGGTGCAATGAGATTTTTAATCCTAGAAATACAATATGAATGACCAAATCCTGTTATAGCTGCAAGAGCATACATATATACTTACACACACAAAACATACATTCCTATACTGGATTGTGTAAAATCTGAGCTAGACTTTTCTAAATAGATCCAGGAATTTTAGGCGTACAGGGAATGCATACTTCAACTGGTACCACAAACAAAATAAGTCCTTAACTCATAACTAAAACTTGGGCCACTTTTCCATCAATATTCAGGGATAGTATAGTGACTAGAAACTTATTTGACTGGATGGTATTCCATGGTTGGAAGGCATCACTGTAATATCAAAATAATGACAAAATAGTCATCACAATCAAGTTAATCAATTGGATACTACTACTTTTAGAAAAGATTAATTTAAAAATATAAATATTAAGTTAAATTAATCTCTTAAATTCAACACCGTTGTTGGTTCCAACATGTACGTTTGGCAAATGAAATGCTATATTTAAATGTATCAGATGTGAATCCCAAGTTATTTCATGTTGAATTAAGTGTCTTAAGGGTCCTAGATATACTCTGTCAAGTTCAGCCTGTTTCTAAATTTCATGCTCAGTTATTACTACAATCAATTATGCATAATCTTCTGATTTGCTTGTGTCATGATACACACTCCCACACATTTAGTCATAAATATGGTTGGTTGACCAAAATAATGATGTTTCAGTCTTTGTTCTTTTTCCTTCCTTTATAATCGATGCCCAGGCATGACCTTTTCTCCTTTCACACACATGTCTATATCCCTTCCCCAGAGTTTGCTCATGACTCAGTTCTCTTTTTCAGACATTTCTAACGTTGTCTTTATAAAGCCTTTCTTCACATCGTATTTCCGATAGGATGTCCTTTTAAAATTCTCCAATAAGTGCATTTTGTTTTTACCCAGAACAGAATCGCCTTTTCTCTTTGACAAAAAGTTTCTGTTTCTTTCTGATATTTTAGATCCTTTTTTAGACTTCCCATAGGTTTTGGAAACCTTCCACAGAAGTTGTATCCTTTTAATCCTCCACCCCCCAGGACTGCCCAAATAAGTCACAATAAAAATACTTGGGAGACTTTAATATGTATTCTTTGCTTTTCTCCAAATTTTAATTGGATAAATTTAGTTTAATGCTAATACTGATAGCCAAACACATTGCATCTGCTGTGTACAGTTAATAAGATGTCCTTGAAGGATAATGCAATGGTTCCCTCTGTGCAGTCCCAGCTCAGGTACTGACTCAGATTAATCAGATGTAACTGGAAGAAGTTATTTAATATCTCTGAATCAGAGTTTTATCATTTCTAAATGATGGACTTTATATGCCTAGAGATTTCTCTTAACTTTAATTTTTTATCATACTACAAAGGTATAAAGGTTTTCACTTTCAATGTTTTTCAGCCTCTACAGTAGCAAGTTTAGGCTATAATGGTATTATTTAAAGTACCATTCTGTCTTCAAATCACCAGATGTAATAAATTAATAGGACCTTGGGAGAAAAGGTCATCCTGAAGGTAGGCCATTTTCCCAGCATTTTTCTATTATGGCTCCAGAAAAATCTTGGTCATCTTAGTATACTGAGAATATTTCTTCTGACTTTCAAAATCTAATCAAAATTCAATGTCTCCTAAAATATTCTCACAAAGCTTCCTTTGTGAAGGATTTATACTGGACAGCACTCATCTTACAAAAATGTTTACCATAGTAAAATTTATCCAACGATGACATATTCATGATAATAATACCAAGTAAATAACTGGCCTCTAAAACCAGGAACATCATCTGTTCCCCACTCAGAACATTATCCAAAATATCTTCCTCTTGTAACTCATTCTAAGAGCTAGCCTTTACAGTGAAGATGATATTAAAGCTGTAATAGTAAACAACTAAATAAATATCAAGGAAGATACAGAAGTCAGGAATAGATCCCAGAAACAGATGTTCAATAAAATTGATAGCACTTGTTCCCATATTAAGCAGATTGTATTTTTTTCTTAAGTGGCCACGTGCACTTCTTAGAATGGGATATAAACATTCCTTCTAATGAGAATGGGGTCCATGTTTCCTCCTTTTGAATCTGGCCTAGCCTGAGACTACTTTGTGATTTCTGGGGCAAGGTCATAAAAGTTGATTCTGCTTCAGCCTGGAGCTCGGGATATGCTTATCTTGGAAGCCAGGCACTAAGCTGTGAGGAAGAACAGAGGTTACCTGGAGAGGTCAGATGGCCCTGTTTCAGCTGGCAGCCTTATTCAAAGCTAGTAATCAACTTCCAGGATTGTGAGTGAGTGTGTTTTCAAATGATTCCAATCCTCATCTATCAGCTCACTTTCAGCCTTTGAGTTTTCCCAGCTGAGGTCCCAGACATCATAGGACATCATTGTTTCCTGGGCTCTGTCTGAATTTTAACTCACAGAATCCATGAGGATAATAAAATGTTCATGTTTTATGCCACTACGTTTGGGACATTTTGTTATGCACCATAGATTAACCAACACACACTATGTTAGCCCAATTATTTTCCTTTGACTACCAAGTGGGATATGGATCTGTGGTCCCCTACTCCAGAGGATTAGTCATAAACAGCTTTATCTCTCATGTTAAAGGAAGGTGAAGTTATACTGATCACTTTACAACATGATTAATGCTTTTCTGCCTATTCACTGAAATACAAATTATACTCATTAAAACACCCTTTTACATAAATTATTCATTATACTTCAAAACTCCTAATAGATTGAAAATAGTACACTTATTTGGTTTCTCAAACTTAATCCTGTTATCTACCAAAGGCTGCATCAGCAATACACAATAAAGATTCCTTCACACTTGCCTTGCTTTTAACTTTGTTTATTTATAATCCATTTAAAATGCTACTGCCCCTCAAAACTCTCCGGGAAAAAATACTTTGTTTCAAGTTGTTAGGTCACGACCCTGGTATGTCTCTTTCTGCCTCATCTTGAAATTTCAGTCCCTAAATTCTCCTAAGTCTATTTGACATGATGGAACCAACTCCTCTTTATCCTTGTGTAGGACAAATTGAGCCTCTGTGCATCTTACTGCTCTACTGCCCCATTTACGATTCTTTCTTCTCCGCTATGAGCTGAAAATTTGTGGTTCATTGAGAGGAAGCTTCTATAGCTTCACAGATATCAAAATATTATTAACAATGGCTCTGTGACCATGAAGAGTAGAAATGAATCAGCAAAATGCAAACTATTTTCTTTCTCAGTTGAAATACTAAAGAATAACGTGTAGATGAAATAGAGTTATACAAGCGCCGACAGAATTTATTTCAGAAGTAGAATCCAACCTGCTAATATCATTTAGATAGGTTAGAATAACACAACAGCCAGATCGCTCATGATAAAAATAGAGATTTTAGCTTCGGCATTCAAGTGTTTGTTTATGTAACTTCTGCCTGTATCAGAAAATAGCAGAAAGCCATCAACAGCCATTATTTATTAGGACTTTCAACGTTGTAGATATTTGATTAAGGTACTATCTCTTCATTGCTTTTAATGTTTACAAAAATGCTACAGAGTAGATAGCAAAATCTTAATTTTCCAGATAAGAAAACTGAGGCCTAAAAATGTTAGGTAGAAATCTAAGATCAAAAGACTGGTTACATTCATTCACATGGAACTCAGAGTTACTGTTTCTGTCACTTCAATTAAGATCCCCTTCAACAGCTAGTATACACACAGAAATGTTCCCATTTCTTTCTTCAACATCATAGCCATTTTTAAAGCCACTGTTCTTCCACTTTGTCAAGATATAATTCCTAGGAGATTTATCAAGAAATGCTATAAACCTAACCAAAGATGTAAGAATAACAGCAGTCTGATTTTTATTGATAATACAGTAATGATACGGTATGCTATTGTTTGATATGATACTTAATTTCTTATTTAAGCATGTGTGAGTGTTTGAAAGAGAGAGGAGAGTGTGTGTTTTATCAGTGCCTAGTATACATTTAGCCACTCACCTATAGTGCTTTCTATCTAGACAGTATTTAGACAATATATTGTCAGTTGAAGGTAATTCCAAGATGCGTTTAAAATACCCTATTCAATATCTTCATCCCAGTTCTTGAAGATCCCTGGACAAAATATTACAACTGCATTGACTATTCATTTTAATTTTTTAATCACAGTTTTCAGAATTGTTCCCATAATTACTAGAGAGACTACACACCCAATTTTATTTTTACTCTCCAATTTTCCAAGATGTGTACTTTGTAATTTCACCTCTCAAAGGTATACTTGGCTGATCGTTGAGAACATTGTTCATGTGTGGCTTTATTTTGGGGTGCACAGCTCATGTTTATTACTACCCAGAGGTAGATGTCATTCTTCGCTGCTTCTGAACCATTGGTTTCCCTTACTCTTTCCAAACTCCCTGATCCTTTCAAAATACATGACTTCGGGCACTTTCTCCTCTTTGGTACGATCTATTAACCTCTCATTTATTTATAATCCATTTATTGATTGCATCTGGTTTTCTGCTTTAACTCTGTATTAATTACTGAAGACATTAGCATTCATATAGAGAATCCATCTGGCACCTTGATCTCTCAGTTCTTGATTCCCCCCCCAGCTTCAACTACCTTCTCCTCCATACCTCATCATTCACCAATTGTCATCCTCCAAAATGCCACTAGTTCTGCCATCATGATCTCAAGCACTCCACCCTCAGTTGAATATTTCCTAGTTTTGCATTTCACTTACTATAGTATTCCCACCCATCCAGCTCTATCTCATGAGACCCTTCAATCAACTAACACTACTTTCTGTTCCACTCCCAGATGATAACCTTACCCCCTAACTCATAGGGAAAATCGATGTAATCACATAAAACAGCCTCTTATTTTACCCACCAAACTCATCAATCTGGTGGCCCTTATATCTACCATCTCTTACCTTCTCAGTGTCTCCACTTTTGTGAGTATTCTATTTTTCTCCTGCATCATACATTCTTCCCATTCTGTGGTTCATTATTATCAACACACAAACATGTCTTGGTATTAACCACCTTAAAACATTATCCTTTGATTTATTCTTCTCCAGCTATCACCTAATTTGTCTGACATAGGACAATTCTCAAAATAACAGTCCTTGACATTCTTTTCTAATCTAGTCCAAAATTCTGGATTTTTTTTTTTTTGCAGTACGTGGGCCTCTCACTGTTGTGGCCTCTCCCGTTGCGGAGCACAGGCTCTGGACACGCAGGCTCAGTGGCCATGGCTCACAGGCCCAGCCACTCCATGGCATGTGGGATCTTCCCAGACCGGGGCACGAACCCTTGTCCCCTGCATTGGCAGGTGGACTCTCAACCACTGCGCCACCAGGGAAGCCCTAAAATTTTAGATATTTTTATACCGATAACTACTAAATATTTATGTTTATTTAGAGCATCTTCCTAAGCCATGGACTAAAAAAAAAAAAAAATCCAACTCCTCATTTACCTACTTTACTTGGAGGTTAATTGGCATCTTTTATTTAACCAAACTCTTGATTTTTCCTCATACCTGACCTTCTCCAAGTCTTATCTTACTTTGCAGAAAGTACCACCTGGTTTCTCCAGCTCAAAAAATTAACGTATTAATCAGCTCAGGATGCCAAAACAAAAATACCTATAGACTGGGTGGTTTAAACAACAGAAATTGCTTTTCTGTCACAGAGAGCCACTTTCTTACTGTGTCCTCAACATGGTAGTTGGAGAGAGAGAGACTTCTCTCATGTCTTCTTATAAGGACACTAACCCTATTGTGAAGACTCCATCCTCACAATCGCATCTAAACCCAATTACCATCCAAAAGTTCCATCTCCAAATACCACTGGAATGGGCTCTAGGACCTCAACATATGAATATCGAGGGATACACCTCAGTTCACAGCACCACAGTATATACCCTTGATTCCTCCTTTCTGATTCTTCCTATCAATCTACCTACAAAATCCAATCACGTGTCCCCATCTATTATCTCAAGACCAGTTCAAGCAACGTGATTTATCTAGGACACAACAGCTTTCTAAATAGCTTCCCTTCCTATTCTAGTTGGGCTATAGTTATTGCAATACTTTGAAAACTCAAAGGTGAATGTCTAAGTCGGTTTGGGTTGCTATAACAAACTACCATAGATTGGGTTGCTTATAAATGATGCTAATTTATTTCTCATAGTTCTAGAGGCTGGAAATCCAAGATCAGGGTACCAGCATGGTCAGACTCTGGCGAGAACCCTCTTCTAGGTTGCAGACTGCCAACTTCTCATTGTATCGTCACATGGCAGAGAGCGGAGAACTCTCTGGGTTCCCTTTGATAAGGGTACTAATTCATTCATGAGGATTCCACCTGTGACCTAATAACCCCCCACAGGCTCCAAATCCTAACCTTCAAATCAGAGGTTAGGATTTCAACATACGAATTTGGGTGGGATATAAACATTCAATCCACTGCAGTCAGAGTGATCATTTTAGATCCAGTCATGCGATCGTGTTTTCCTCTGCTTATTAAAGTCCTCCAGTATCTGTCTCAGTAGCTCTCCTTACGATGGCCTCACTTACCTTTGCTCAGACGATCAATTTAACTTAGTCTCCATCTTCTCTACACTGGCCTTGCTTCCAAACTTTGACTTTGTTCCTATATTAGAGCCTCTCCATTTGTTATTTAATCTTCTTAAAGCGCTTTTGCTACAGACCCTTGTATGGCTGCCTCAAGCTTTAGCCCAAATGTCACCTCTCCACCGAAGCTTCTCTGATGACAACCTTAGCTAAAGAAGATGCATCTTAGAGGGCCCACACTCTACTATGTTGTTCTGAGTTATTTTCTTCATTGCAGTCATTATCTCTTCTTTTTATACTTACGTTTACGTGTTTACTGTTTGTGCTCAGCCATTAGGATAGAACCTCCTTGAGGCAGGAATGTTGTCTTTCTCACCATTTCATAAATAACACCTAGAACTGTGCCTACACACAGGGAGTAGTTAATAAATATTTGCTGACTGGTTGATGCTTTTTGGCATATATATATATATATTAGAATATATATATATATTAGAATCAACTAAAATGCAGAGTCTCAGAATATCAGTAGAGTTTAATTGGTTTGGGAAAGAGAGTTAAAAAAATGTCTAAATTACAAGTATACCAGACACCTATTGCCTAATACTAGTCAGCATCAAAGACCACTAACTTAAAAATATTTTATATAGTGTCTATCACTGATGCTTTGGCTTTTCATGTTAGGAAAAGTCACCATTTACTGTAAGAACTAATTTGTGCATTCATATGTTTGCAAAAACAAATCCCAAGCCATATATTTTATCTAAAATGATTTTTCTCTATAAATTCAATGCTGTCTAGTGCTGATGATTCCTTTATTCTTATTACTTAGGGTTCCATTATCCTGCATACAGTCATAGCCTCTCTCATAAAGTTTCTTACACCAATTTACCAGCCATTTTCAGCAGGCTTTTACGAAACTCTTCTAAAAAGCCACCATTCCTGCTGTTTAGATTTTGCTGAATTTTAATTATCTTCCTAATTCAGTGATTCTCTTGCTTTAATGTGGTGGAGAACCATATGGGTAAACAAGGGAAGGGGCACAAAAATGTGATTAAAATGTAGATTCTGTTCCGCCCCCCAACCAAACTCAGAAATGTACATTTTATGTAAATACCCCAGATGATTCCAATGCAGATGATGCTACACTGAATTCTCAAAGTATTTCATTAAGACAGATTTCTTGAAAACTTATCCTTTCTTAGTGGATAGCTGCAGAACAATGTGTTGGTAGCTGGGAGCTTTAAAAATAAACTGTCCCCTATAATACAAGAAAGGCATGTTTTCTTAGAATATTTGGAAAGTGTCGAATAATAAGTAGCTGACGAATATCAGGCATAATCCTATGGTAACAGGTAATCATTGTTAACTTGAGAGTATAATAAACTTAATAATAATGTTTTTTCTATTTTTCTAAGCATATACTACATGCCAGTCATTCTACAGGTGACATGTGAGCTAGATGGAAAATGTCCCTGTCTACATAGAGCTATGTAAATACTTTTTAAAAATTAGTGCTATGCTATCAATACTTCTTAATGGTTATAAATTATTTCATTGTATAGCTAGACCATAACTTTTAAAACTATCCATCTAGTGTTCAAAATTTAGGTCACATAATAGACATCTTTGCGAATAAATATTCATCCATATTCTGGATTATTTTCCTGATACCTTCTTAAAAGTTCAATTTCCAGAGTATTGGATAAGAAATACACAACAATTGGTCTGTAAAAAAAAAAATGTCCTGCAAGTTTTCATTCTCAGAGGCAATAATCATGCAGGTCTCTATTTCCCTCTGGGGAAAAGTGAGTATTTTAATTTTTAAAAACATGTTTTACTATAAAATTTAGATTTCATAAAAATCTAATTTATTATGAAAAATGTTTTGTTTCTTTTAAAATTATTTTATTAATTTTAAGCATTAGTATCTAATATGTATGTATGTATTATTATTACGATTATTACAAAAAATGGTTGTCATATAATTAGGTGAATGGCATACCTTGGAACTGTGCAACTTGTCTGCTCTGATACACCTGGTTTTTTGTCTTAACGATTCTCCTAATAACGTGAAAATATTTAATTTTAAATGACTTTCATTACAGATATCTGCATATGTACTATGTTAATCTTATCATTTTAATTTTATCCCATTGTTATTATGGACAAAAAGCATTTTCTTTTATAGAGAAAACAGTATACTTTTGTTCTCCTTTGTCTTTAATTTTTTCAACTCTTAACTTTTAATCTACAAAGGATTTATTTGTTGTAATGAATGAAGTTTAGATTTAAAATACCCCCCCCCCCACAAAGCTAGCCAAATGTCCTTAAAGCATCTATTGTTCTCTATTTAGTCTTCCCTCGGGATTTATTATATAGTAAGCTTTAACACATACAAGGAAATTGTTTTCTCAGAATTTTTTGAAGTCAAGGTTTGCCAGAATTCTTTTCTAGCTGTACATACATTTTTGTTTGTTTAATAGCATGATTTCACATTCAAAACCAAGGATCAGCAGGACTGATTACTAATGATTAGCTGTACAGGAGCATTCTTAAATTCCACCCTGGAGGTTGAAATGAATAAAGTAGATGTCAAGCCTTGTGTATGAATTTTTCTACAAAAAATGTCAGGCCTTTGGGTACACGGTATAAAATATAATGTGAACCAAAGGTAACTCTAAGCTGTCACTACCAACTTATTATTGGAGTATTTTGATGTTTCTTTTTTTCGAACTCAGTTTTGGTGATATATTTGAGCCAATGATAATCAGAGACCCACTCTTCTGACTGAATATTTGCAGGAAATAAGCCAGTAAGAGAACTAACTCCTATTGTAATAGTCCTGGGAAATAAAAACCAATCAGAGGCAAGCTGGCACCATGGGAACTAGGCTTTGTGGGTGGACTCTATAAAGGGCCAAGGCTCTGGGAGGGAGTGGGGATGATTCAGGGTACATCTTTGTTGTTCAAGTGATGCTTTGAGAGTTGACTTAATTAGAATGATTTTCCTAGTCAAAGCAGAATAAACAAATAAGAATGTGGCTCAACTCAGCCAAGACATTGTCCAAGACAGGACATCCTTATCTTTAGATCATCAGCACTTATCCATTCTGACAGAGGCCCTGAGACTATCATTAGTTTGGGCCAGGAATGAGGACACCAGGAGAAGACATTTGGAATCAACTCTATGTATTCTTTTTTCTGTTTTGCTTTGTTTTGTTTTTACTATGACAGTAATATGACCATTTCCCTTTTTTGATGACTAGTACTCAATAAAACATGCAGGTGGGAAACAAAAAACAGATACAGACTGTCTACAAACTAGTCAATATTCTACTTTGGTAATTAAACTTTTCTATCTGTGTTTTTCTGAGACAATAAAATTATATTCCAATACTTTTGGCAAACATATTTTTTTTTTACTTAATTTATTATGAGTAGCATTTGTTAGCATCTAAGGAGGAGGAGCAAAGAGAATTTTTATCATTAATTGAGATTTTTGGTTCTATTTCACACAAGCTTCTAAAAGCAGTTGGACTAGGCTTAGATTTCCAGGTTAATCAGCTTCAAGGATGTGTCTTGCAAGATTACTTGACCCTAATGGAATCACTAAAAAAAAAAAATACTCCTAGTGACATCTAGCATTGATTTTCTTAATGAATACCTCCTAAGTCTTCACTAGGCTTACTTAGAGTAGACTGCTATATTTAATTGTTTTCCTCCCATCACTGTCAAAGTTACCTGGTAGACATTCACATATAAAGTTGTTAAACATTTTGTTCATGCTCTCACTCACTGCTCTCTCAACACAGAGCCATTCACAGATTTATATCAGAGCTAAATTCCAAGAAATACTTTGCTCCCCCTGAGGAATTTGTAGATGTTCTTTTATTGGACAATAAGAATCATATAATGAATCAGGTGCTGTTTTCTAGGGGAGGTAGTTATCTCATATGCTATTTACCAGGCAACTGCAATGCAACAGAGACTTATATAGGAGTTAGGTCTTTAAGTTAGCAAAGAAGGCAAAAAAAATATATAGTCGAAGTTCCTTAAAAATCTTCTAGCTGGGTTCTGCCTTAAGAAACCAACCTTCCACGTTTCAAAACACAAAGACAACCAGCGTCTTATCCAATATTGAAAATGATTGTTATTCCTTAGATAAGTACTATGTGAAATTGTGTTATATTTATATCCAGACTCCAAATTCACACACTGTTCAATAAGATGCTCCCACTATGATAGGCATCCTGAAATGGATGCGTGTAAGGTAATGATCAGAAGAGCAAGTTCAGATCTCCCATCACAAATTCATTATGGCCATTGGTGGCTCAATCTCCAGCATAGCTTAACTAGTTCTCTTTCTTGCTTCTTTTCACTGCTCCCCTATTGTTAATTCACCATAGTTAACTAGACAGATGAGTCAAGTGCACTGCAACTTGTATAACCTACAGTCTATTTATATACCCATGTTCCAGTTTTCTAGTCTTTGAGCCTCTACGTTGCATTTACAGTTACTGAATTTCTAATCTTCATTACTTTTGCTTTCTGGATTGTATATAATATCATATGTGATTGAAGATGGGGTAAAAAATAGGCAGAGAAACACATACAGAGTAAAGTCAAACATGCAAACAAATACATAACACTAACGCAGAGGAATCCTGAGAAGGGGGAGGTGCTCATTATTTTCCAATGCACACTGTGATAGAACGTTTTAAGAATAAATCTAATTTTCCATTATCAAACTTACGAAATATTTTTATCTAGTCTTCCATCTAAGAATAAATGGAACTAATAGAGATTGAGAAAGACTGTCATTCTATGAAAACTATAAACATTTTTTTTTTAATATAAAAAGCAGATTGAACCTTTTGAGGAAAACACAGCAGAGGCAGTCATTGTGGTGGCAATACAGCTGACCTCTTTTGGAGGAACCACAGAGAACAGGCTCAGAGTTGGCGTTGGCTTGTGTGGAAGGTGGGAGGAAAAATTGGGGCTAAGCAGGGGTATTCACTGAGGGTCATAATACTAAGTGACATGCTGCACTCTGCCTTCCCCCCGCCCCCCTCCTGCTTTATTCACAGGACGGAAGGCCTGGCTTGTACTCCATGTCTGGGGAGAAGATAGGGAAGAGGCTCTTCACTAAATAAACTGAACAAACTTCCCGTAGAACTGAAGCATCCATTTTGAGTCTGGGTCCCTCAAAGAAAAGCATTCCTAAATCTGGAATCACAGAAGTGCTCCTTATGCAGTGCTGTACTGCTTGAAATAGAAAGTACCCATGCCTAAATACCCATTAAGATGGGGACTAATTGAATGAATGTAGATATACTACAATGTAGTGTAGGGTTTCAGACAGCCATTAAAAATAGTAGCACACGGTATTTGTTTTTCTCTTTCTGACTTACTTCACTCTGTGTGACAGACTCTAGGTCCATCCACCTCACTACAAATAACTCAATTTCGTTTCTTTTGATGGTTGAGTAATATTCCATTGTATATATGTGCCACATCTTCTTTATCCATTCATCTGTCGATGGACACTTAGGTTGCTGGATAGGGAGGGTGGGAGTGAGGGAGATGCAAAAGGGAAGAGATATTGGAACATATGTATAACTGATTCACTTTGTTATAAAGCAGAAACTAACACACCATTGTAAAGCAATTATACTCCAATAAAGATGTTTTAAAAAAATAAACATTCTTAAAAATATAGCACAATTGTAACTCTGTAGAGATAATATTAGCAAGATGTTTTTAGGTGAAAAAGCACAAAGCATGGTATAGGATAATATTAAATAATATGCTGTTTGAGAAACAACTTAAAATGAAGATATGTAATAAACTACAAATTATCTAAAAATATTTATGTATTTGGAAGGGAAAAGCATTGGAAATAGGTCTGAGGAAAATGAACTGAACCCTTTTCTTTCCTAGTGGGGAGCCAACAGACATTGTCTACTGTTGATAAAAATAAAACAGGCATGTTGTTTAGAATTATGGGTATAACTACCAGAAGGAAAGCAAGGATAATTTACTCTCATAGAGACTATAGGAGATAAATTAAGAAAACAGGCTTTGAAATCTGACCTCCTGGTTTTAAACCTGGATAGCCATTCCCTAGTTTTATGACTTTAATTAGGTCACTTGTTTTCTCACTGCTAAACAGGTGATAAAAATAGAATCTTTGTCATAAGGCTGTTCTGGTCACTTTTCTTGGTGGGAGGATGGAGAGCGGGGATAAAGAATGGAAAGACCTCGACCCAGTACCTGACATACAGAAACTAACCAATAAATTTTGGAAATGTCACCTAATACTATTATTTGAGAGGTGTGTCTATGAGTGGGTAGAGGTGGAAGACACTGTAAATATTTAACTTAAATGTTTGTCCCGTCATGATTTACCAAAATAAAAATTTTAAATCTCATAAATAAGGATGTTTGGGAAACCAAGTGTCCCTGATATGAAGTAACAGAGAACGTAAGGCAGCAGTGAAGATTTATTGGGTGGGCATCATGGGGAGGGGAGGGGAGGTTCAGTAAATTTAACCTAAGAGACTGGAAACTTGAAATAACCATGAACAGAAATAGATAATGTTGGCTGGAGATACAATTTGAGACAAGCAAAGGCTTAATTTTAGATGTTGAACGTGAGGGGTTGTCAGCCTATATAGATAGAAATATCCAGCATTTATTTATCCCTCGAATCAGGGGCTGTGTCTTAATGATCTTTGAATTCTCACCACCTGGTTCACATATCTGGAATACAGTAGCACTCAATACATGTTGAATGAATGAATGTCTGGGTGAATGGATGGCCGGATGGCTGGATGAATACTGATGTAAGTATCAACTATATAAATGTGACAATGAAACCACACAGTGTGTAAGCAAAAGATAGGAAGTAAGTCATAGGGAATATCTATATTTAAAGAAAAGTAAGCAAAGAAAGAGACCAGCGGGAGAGGCACCACATGATTAAAAGAAAACCAGAGAATATTGCATGAAGTCATGGAAGAAGAATTAACTTACTAACAGTATTTAAGCATTTTTGTTTGTTTTCTTCTCTTAGGAAAAAATGAATGTCCCCTGCCTTTGATAGAGAAATTGAACAGAAAATACTTCTGTACTGCAAAATATAAAAGCATAATATTTCTATAATAAAGATAAGTCTACTTAAAATTCTGTTTTCATAATTTAAAAATTAATAGTGCCTGTCGTATTGAGTGCTTGTGCTAATTATAAACAATTGAAAAATACATAAAATTGGAAGAAAGAATAAATAATTGGTTTAACTATAATGTTTTGATTACTTTTGAGTTTCAATAGTTGTTATATTAAACTGATTTCTTAAGAAGTCATTACCCAAGACAGATACTCATATCATCAAAGTCATTTACGTTTGTTAAAGGCATAATTATTCCTAGGTTATATTAAGAAGTATTCATGCATTTCTTATGAGGCAAGAACATTTGATACATTTTAGATTTTCATATTTCAAATTGTGATCTCGATATATGCATTCATTACACAATAATACATAGATATTTATATTTGGCAACGTAACACACATGGAAATGATTCCTTTAATATTCTGAATTCATGGTGGATAAATTTTTATCCTTTTATTGTGGCTCTGTTGCTGGGTCCTGTGCAGTCAATGCATGCTGTCTGAGCCACTGTCTCAGTGCAGCTGGTGATAGATCTTCGGGATGTAACCTTAACTCTTCTCTGGCTATGCAATTTTACTACTAATGATGCTCCTTAGGCTACAGGGATATGAAATGGGTATTTTCAAAGTGAAGTTGCTAAGTAACATTAAGAAAATTGCTATGAAAGCAAAGTTAATGATCTCAGTTGGTACCATTTAGCTAAGGCATTTAAACTAATAGCGGCATCAGGTTGAATTTACTGGAACTCGGCATGTCCTTTGCTTTGCTTTGTTGGACACAAGTTCATTCTCCAAACAACCATAACAGTTAGTGCTTTTGGTCTCAATTGCTCAGCAAAATCAACAAATTAATATACCACGCAATTATAGGATGGTTATTATTCCCATTTCACTATTAACAAAATAATAAGCAAGTAATGTGATTTGATGGGAAAGTAAGAAATTAAATGAATTAAGAGAAAGGAAAAACACTGAAATTTGTTGATATTAGCAAGGCAACATTCCTAGCTCTGTCTTATATACTGAAAATGTGTTTGATGCAAATACCTAATACTTGAGAAATTCTTAAAATATTTTATCTTCCTGGATTTTAGGTTTCAGCCAGTGGTAACACAAATACACAATTCACAAATTAGAAGTAGGTGGTTCAAATTGGCTCACTGGATTTGCTAATGAAACTCTTATACTATTGCTGTGTGAGAAATTTTGAGATACAAGTAGTCAAATGGCTTACAGAATATGTCCTTGGGCCTGGAAATTGTGAAAAATGGCCACACTCTTTGTCATACAGCCTCCAAAAGATGGAACCATCACTTTTTTGCAGGGTTCACTGAGAGCCCATTGGTCAGAACCAGTCTTATGTACAGCTCACTCTCATCTAATACAAGAAGAAAGAAGAGAATAAAGGCAGGGTAAGAGACTAGCTTCACTTTTCCCAAGGGGAGAATGGAAGGAAATTCTTACATTTCCAGGAAGCCAAGTGTCTGTAATGGTGGTGGTGGTGGTGCAGGGTGCTTAAAGGAATCTCTCCTGAAGTTTGGAGGTGCAAGTACCTACAGGAAATTGGCCTCTTGATTTGGGCTGGATGCCTGCTCAACAGTGGAACCCACCGATTCATCCCAGTGTAGAGTTCTTGGAAGAACATTCTGGGAACTTGTGTCTAAAGTGCGTTGTCCTTGTTTAGACCTCATCTTCTATTATGAGGGGAAGAAGGAAACAATTCAGATGTATCCCCTGAAGTTTAGGGAGATCTTTCAAACTAAGTCCAGAGCTCTCTTCAGTTCTAGAGAATTCGAAGACAGGAGGCTCTGGAGTGATATGTATAAGCAGGGCTTGAAAAAAATGCTGGTAAGTTTTGGTTGGGAAGAATATGGAGCAATCTCCAGTTCACATCCTATTTCTACACAGTCCTTGGAAAATTAAACCTTCCTCGCATGGTTTTACAGTTCTAGTGATGGAGTGTGGAGGACCATTGGGTTAGTAGAGAGGCAGGAATTGTGAGACTTCAGAATGTTAAACCCTAAGAAGGAGCTGGGGTGTGTATTCCTGGCAGGGCCACTTCCTGCAGTAGGAAGGTGAGGTATTCAGTCATGTCGTACTTGGGGTGAAGGTGATATTCACATCACCAGTAGAGAGACTATCTCAACATTAGCAGAAACAGACAGAACCCCAGTGCAACAAAGAATAGCTCCCACCCACCACTGGCATAAATATCTCGATTTCCCTCTCCCTCCTGCCTGACCCCAAACACAGAGGGAGCCAGTAGCTGACAGAGGTGGCGTAGAGACCACTCTCCCTTTCCTCTGATCCAAGCAATCAGCACCACAGCTCAGGAGGAACAAGGAGTACAATTTGAATTAAGTTTGCTTGGAAGTCTTTAACATTAACAGGATTTTGTCTTATATTTAGAAAAGAAAACGTACTCTAAGCCAAACATCAAAGGGTATTTATGGGACTTGGCAAAGACGTCATCAAGGTACTACTACATACAGTGAGAGACATGACAACATACAGATGAAAGGAAGGATTGAGAAAAACTATCAAGTGAATTCATGTTCATACTACATTTGGGAACTTCTCACTAAACTGGTTCCATTCTACGTGTGGCTAGTTACCATAATTTAGCAATAAGGAAATGAAAACTATGTCAATCTGTGAATCAAAATTTTCCAACAAAATACTGTTAGGAGATTTCACTTAGAAGAATAATTGAAATACTACTACCTATGTTTAGGTTGGCTATTGAGGATATTTTGGCTTGAAATGAACGAATCCAAAATAATTTTGTGCTACACAATGAAGCCTTCACCAGAAAACAATGTTTCGATGTGTAATGTGTTCTTGTAGAGCATCTCTCTAGAAAATGGTACAAGAGTTCAGCCAATAGAAATGTGACCCCTATACCTTTGACTGGCTTGGAAGAAATATGTTAATTTTAAAGCTTACAGCTTTGTGGACTACGGGAAAATTGCAGATGATCTTGAACTGATAGAAGGGAACTGAGTGGAAGAAGGTGGGGTGAGGAGGACTATTAAAAGGTTTGAGCTTTGGCAGTAGGTCAAATACAAGGCTTAATTCTGATCCATCCATCCTAGTCAGATAGCCGTCTAAGAACCAAAATTCTTTAGAAGAGCCATGTCCTTCCTGAAGGGGAGAATATCCAGACCGTCCCAAGATACAAGAATAGGAGATGAAGACGATGATCAACCAGGGGACACTTTGGTCTTTTCTGAAGAAACAGAGTAAATTAATCTTGCCCTTCAAATTCTCGGTGTAAACAATGTTTATAAATGCTAAACCATGCTGGTGGACTAGGGAGAAATTTCAGTTTGCTAGTCCAGAAACCACTTCCAATAATTGTCAAACAGTGCCAAAGAATCAAATGACTATTTTTTGAATGCAGGGTAGTGTAAATGTATCAATTAAATAAAGGGACAGAATCTAACATTATTATATACAGCACCTGTAGGTCAAAAAGTCTATGTGCCTAATCTGACATTTCAAGACAAACATGAGTTTGACAGTATTAAGTTCATTCTTCATTGAGGAAACTGAGGTTTAGCATTGGCATTTAATAATATTTAACGTTGGCCATTTCCCTTAGATTCTGACAGTAGAAACAGGATTCAATCTGAAATTCTTGTTCTAGCAATTCATCTCTTTGCAGTGTACAAAGTATTTCAGCAAGGAGTCACTGTTTCAGAGAGAGTGATGTGTTATGAAAGGAAGAAAAAGTCACTTATTACCACCAGAATAGCCAATAACAAAGCTTATCAGTTTCTCAGCTGAAAAAAAGAATACAGCTTGGTCTTGCCTGTGGCCTGATGAAGGATGCGACTTGTGTCTCATTGTTATGAAAGCTCAGATTTCTTTCCCTGCAGTGGCAATGTTCCCTTGATGACCCAGGTTGCAAGCTTATTGATTTTTATGACTCAATGAATTGCTGCAGCTTACATGCATAACTAGCCTTCAGTGCTTCCCTGAGTGAAACTGACAGTTCATGTGATTTGGTTTGCATAGTCTTGACCACTGCTGTACACATTTTATAAGCAATGTGAGAAAAAAGCTAATTCTCTGCTGTTTACATGAGGCAGGCAGTGTTTACTCTCCAGGGCCGGGGACGGGCTCCACTGAAGGTGTGGGAGAGTGGGTTAGTATTTCCCTAGCAATAATCTTACGCTTTCTTCCAGTAAGAGCCCTATGGATAAAATGCTTTCCTTCCTGTGTATCTCTACCCCATTTCACTAAATATTTCTGGCAACTTGCCTTTCATCCTGTTCAACAAAAGTTGACAATGAAGCAAAATGGTTGAAAGCTTCAGTTTGATCTGTCCGATTCCCATGGGCGGACATTAATTTCTGAGAAACCCAGACTGAAGTATAATTTGTTGCTCTAACCTAAATTCTAGCATTATGCCATCAGACTAAATGTAATACTGTGATGAAACATTGTTCATTACACACATATTTTCCAAGATACATTCCAGTACCTTTCATCATCAAGTGGAGGGATTACTTAAATTACTGTATCACTGCTATCAATACCTAATACATACATAATATGTAAGATCATTGCTATCAAAGTTCCTTTCCCTCATACAGACACATTTCTTTAAAGACTTGTCTATATCTGCTTTCTCTATGTCTTGCATATGTAATTTATGGCTAAATATGTCTTCAACCTGCCCCTTTCCACAGATATGTGTCTTGCAAGTTCACCAACAACCTCTATGGTATTATACCCAAAAGGTCTTTTTCAGTACTTGTCTTACTTGAGCTCTCATCAGCATCCAATATTGGCTTATCTTCCTTGATATGACCCAGAGCCCCTCAGGGTGTGCTTCTACATGTCTTCTCATCATTCAGTCCCTTCTGCATAGCCCACTACCATGGCTTCAATGACCAGGCCTCTTATTTTTTTCAACTTCTTTTTTCCTGTTGGGAACTTCCACTCAGCATCAGATTTATATCTAATTAAATCCTCAACATCTTGACTTGGATATCACACAGACACTTCAAACTCAGTATCTCAAACCAAACTTACGACATTGCCCACTAAAACTCTGGTCCTGGGTCTGTGCTCTCTCTCAGTCAATAGTATGTTCATTCAACCAATCATACAAAGCTAGAATTATTCTGAAACTTCTTATTCCTTACATCCCACATCCAATTAATCACTAGAAATATGTAATTCAACTTTCCAAATATGTCTCACACCTATGGTCTTTTTCCTGTCTTACACCACTGTCTTCTTTATCTTTAGCCTCCACTTGGATGGTGTTAATTATTTTCTAACTTATCTTTCACATTTATTCGGAACTTCCTCCAATTCACTCCACCCTCTGGAGAGTTCCTCTAAAAATCCTTCTTCTGTTTAAAATCACTTCAAATTGTTGGTAGGATAACACTTTTAAAATCATGAACATGTTATTACAGTGCATGTATGACCTCACCCCTGCCCCCCGTCTGGCTTCTCAGCTTTACCTTCTCCCTCTCACCCTTCATTCTCTGCAGTACAAATTCCCTCCTTTCATTTCTCTCTGTTCTTTAAATAGATGCACCCCTCCTCTCCCAGCTTCAGGGCTCGTGCAAATATTCTTTCTTCTGCCACATTCCAGCCTCACTTAGAGGAACCCCTACTCATCTTTCATATCTGAGCCTAAAAATTCTATCTTCAAAAATCTAATCCTAATTCAGTTCTTCCATAAGCTTTCAAAGTATCCTATACTTCCCCTTCATAATGTTTCTAATACTTTTAACTGGATAATAAATTATGTAATAAGTAGTTTACTATCTGTCCCTGCAATAAAAATGTGAACTTAAAGGGGAAAGAGACCATGGTGGTCTATGTTAGTAGATTCTCAGAACTAGCATGGTATTTGGCCTGAGAAAGGGAACTCAGGAAGTATTTTGAATTAATGAGTCACTGACCCTCTAATTCACTTCCTGATAATTTGATTTAGCTTCTACATACAATATATAAAACAGGGAAAATTAGAAACAGAGTTAGACCAAGAAAAGTTGAAAAATGGAGAAATCTTGGTAGATTATGATCCCATCTTTAGTTAGAACCCACACATGATGGGAAACATACTTAGTATTTTGTAAAAATGAGGAGCCCAGCACCCCCCTCCTACTATTTAAACTCTCAAATAAACCTCACCTCGGCCTCCCGTCTGTTTCTGCCCTTGTACAGGTGAACCCTGATGGTCTAGGTAAGTTTAGCTTCATACTTTTTACACAGCCTGTTTATCTGAATTCTCTGCTTTTACCTGAGCCGGTAGCTCACTGTGAACTATGGTTAGCACTGCTGCAGTCCGTGAAAAAATCAGTCCTGTTCCGTCTACCCTTGATCTTTCCTCTTGGTCCATCTTATAAGCTCTCATCTGCCCCACCAGTCCATCAGTCATCCCACCAACACATGTACAAATTTAGTTCTCACAAAAGAATAGAAAGTAACTGATACTTCTGAGTCAGTAAAAGCATAGAAAAAGCCAAGACGGGGTTTGGGCTTTATCAAGTATCCACATTGTTTTTGTGATAAAAGCAGAGCTGAAATCATTAAGTAGGAACCATGCCTGTTTACTGTGTCTGGCCAATAAAATAAACTTGACTGACTCACTTTATTCTAGACTTAGATGGCAATCCGAACTGCTTCAACCCAAACTGCTGATAATATTTAAATGTCAGTGTTGCTTGATTGCTAAGCAGAGCTAAGGAGCTGTAAAGCCAATACTGTATATAATGCAGGAAACTTATAGGGAACTCCAGGGTAGAGGGAACAATACTAGACGTAGAGTCAGGAGATTAGGATTTCATCAAGGTTCAACACCCCCTACTGCCTCCCGGTCCAATCTGACTTTGGAGAAGTTGCTCAAATTTCCTGTGTCTCAGTTACCTTTGTCTGCAAAATGGAAATAGAAAAATGTATTTCAGTTGATAGCTTTGAGAACTTAATAATGCAGCTAAAGCATGTGGCACATATCAAGTTCTCCATGATTGTTAGTTTAATGTAAATCATACTTTGAATGCCACATTTATCTGACAGTAATAGATCTACTACTGGAGACATCTGGTAGACCTGACAGAACCTCTTTATATTTCTTACTAGAAAATACATCAGTGTTTGAGTTTTAATCTGAAGACTTTAGCAAAGTAATGTATTCACAAACTGAAATCTATGTATCAGTGTACCTATCTACAAATATACTTATTAACTGTGAATTTTGGTAAGGAAGTAAAATATTATTAAGTTATTTAATACAAGGTTCGGTAAACTTTTTCTGTAAAGGACTAGATAGTAAATATTTTGGGCTTTGCAGACCATGTGGTCTGTGTCTCAGTTACTCAACTCATAGTGCAAAAGCAGCTGTAATAATTCTTAAACGAATGAGTATGGATATACTTCATTAAAACTTAGTATAATATTTTATCACTATACTTAAATTTAAAAAAACTAAGAACACAGGAATTTTAAGTTTACGTGTCATGAAATGTTCACTTGTGAAGTTTTTCAACCATTTAAAAATGTTAAAAAAAAAAATCCCTAGCTCACAGGCCATGTAAACACAGGTGACAGGCCTGATTCAACCCACAGGTGCTAAGTTCCCACTGGGTACACTGTACCATTTACTGAATTATGATGTTCATTTTCCATTCACCCTCTGTTCTTCATAGAAGTTCCATAAGCACAAGGTTCTCTGTTTTATTTTCTCACGTATTCCAAATGCCTTGAGCAGTGACTAGCATAAGGTAGATAATTATTTGTTAAATGAATAAATGTTTTTTCCTCTCCTAAACTTTTTATGACAGGAGTTTCCAGCAAAACAAGAGTTTTTACTTGCTCTTTGGCATGTCCTCACAGATACAGAGGATAGAAGATTTCAAAAGGTGAATTTTGACTTAGTGATTGTTACTACAAAATAATAAAATAAACCATGGTGTTAAGAGACGTATATGCTAAAGTTTAATCACTTGTAGGCATATGTGGTTAGAAAGTACGCACTGATATATATACACACAGAAATATAAACACATATGTATATGTACATACATGTACATATACACATAACTATTTTGTAAACATATACAAGTTCTATGTTGGTGCTTATACTTTGCAAAGTTACTTTTTATGTGGGTTTACAAATTGTTATACAAATTGTTATACAAATTATGTTTTTGAGTATGATACAAACAGATGTTTAACCAGGGCAGTTAAATGGTAATGACACTAATTAATCACAAAGTGAAAACACATTCACCTTAGAAAAACCAACACTATTAAACTCTAAGAGATTAATTGGCTTTATTTAAAAAAAAACACATTGCAACATAATTATCTTAGGACAATGTCAAATGTCCTGTTGCATCTATGTTTGTACTCAATAAACATAATGTCTAGACCATTTACCATAAATTATAATCCCCACTGTTAATGAAAGGGAAAAGAAGAATGCTTTCACATAAAAATGTTTACATAGTAAAATTTCTCAGGAAAAAAATCCTAAAATTTGTGTAATCTTTAAACTTTTATATTTAAGGTTATCTGTCAACTTTTTGGAACGGATGTTTTATATTGTAGATAAAAAATTGGCCATATATAATTTACAGAAAACTTGATACAGTGTCACTATTTCAAGTATTTTTGATAGAAAAAGTAGAATATATTCAGCTGTCAGAATTATATCACATTTTTAATAAAATGGGAAATAGACAAAAACTAAGTAGCTTTTAAAATCATTATATGATGGAGTTACTGCTATGAGATTTATTTAAATGGTATTAGCCTAAATCATAATTTAGAACTTGCAAATTTATTGTCATAGTTGAATGCTTGAGGAGAAAAATTTAATCCACTTTTAAACTCAAGTTAATTAAAAGTTTTTACATTATTTGCAACAAAAGTGTTACTAACATTTGGCACTCCTTGGGCATCACAACAGCTCTCAATCATAGCCTTTTAGTGTTTCTGTTATCACTGCTAGAAAACCTAGAAAATTCAGTGCTTGTTTCTCCTCTGAACTGGAAAAAGGGCTAAATAAAAGCGCCAATTTGCACAATGCTTTGAACATATTTAAATGCAACATATGGTTCCCCTTCTAGTAGAAATGACATCATCAAATGAGTGAACAGGGCAAGAATGCTTGAGTCATGCTTGGCATAGTGAGTGGCATCTGTATAGTAGGTGACTGATTAAAGGAACACTTGGAGATTAATTATTTTGAGTGTCACATTTTGAATCATAGAATTAAAATGTATCAGCTGTCATATGTTTCTTCGGTTGCTGCCCTCTCCCCCATTTCTTGGCATTGCTGATAGATTGTCATCTGGCCCCACTGTGAACATGGTCAGTGCCAACTGTACACTAAAGAAACCCTTCACATTGTTTCTCTAACTTTTATTCATTGGTGCTTATTTTGGCCTAAGCAGTATACTACAATGCTCTGCAAAAACATCAATTATTAAAGAAAACATGTTTAATCAAGTAATACATGAATAAATCATTATTGAAACATGTTCAAATAATATGCTATTATTCGTAACTTGGGAAAGCCCCTCTGTACATGTACATACACACATACCTTATTTCTACATATATAGGAACATAATTTATGGATTGTCTCCTCTTTTTTTCCTCCTTGACTTCATAGCTTAGAAATTGATCCTTGCCAGTATTTATTTATAATTCTGTGCCATTCACTTTAAAGGCTATCATTTAGATATATCATAATTTATTCAATTATGACCTTATTTCTGGACACTTAGTTTGTTTTCCATTTTATAGTATGATACACAATTCTGCAGTGGACATTCTGTGCTTACATTCTGGTAGGAATGTGTGACGATTACTCTAGGATAGATTCCTGGTGAGAAAACCCCATGTCAAAGGGGATGCATATATTAAATTTGAAAATAGGGCTAAATTTTCTTTCAAAATGGCTTTACCTATACAATCTATGATTGGTTCAATTTTTTTGTATCCTCATTTGCAGCAGGTATTATCAGTCTTTCTGTTGATAGTCAAGTATATAAATTAAAATAACCATTATTGTTTAAATATATTTCTTAGAATATTGTGAGGTCAAGCACCTGTTCATATATGAAAATTTTTATAATTCTTGCTCTGTGAATTGTGTGTTCTTAATCTTAGAACATTTATTTTATTGGATATCTTTCTCTCATCATTTCAACGGTGATAATCCTAAACCTATTATATTTGTGAAAAGTATTTTCTTCTAATTGTCATTTATATCTCCAGTTATGTAAATATTTGCCTTATGGCATCTGAGGTTTTTTTCTTAGTAAGGTCTTTCTCATCAAATATTATAAGATTATTTTCCACTGTTATTTCTTACTCTTTGAACATGTTTAATTTTAGCTTTTGACTTCCTCTGAAATGCATGTGTGAGGCTGTATGGTGTGAAGATGTGTGGTGTAAGGAAGGTGTTTATTTACTTACCAATGAGTAGACAGTACTCAAAACATCATTTACTGAATACACTTCCTGTTTTAAAATGACAACACTATCATAAAGTATTTCTTGATGGAAACTATTTTTTTCTATTCATGTATATATTACTCTGTTTTTTCTATTATAGGTTAATGAACTTTTGGGGCACGTAGCAAGGGAGGACTACAATCATTGCACTTTAAAAAATTTTTTCTTGGTTATTCCTGCACATTTCTTTATCTGTATAAATCATGGAATCAGTTTGTTGTATTTCATAAAAGAAATCTTTTGGGATGTTGATTGGTATCACAGTGAACATGTAGAAAAATACACATTATATATAGAAAGAAAGGCAAGAGAGAACTTGTATATTTATAATGACAAGATCTTAAAGGGTACTTAAGATTTCTACAGAGAAGCAGACACATCTTACAAGATGCCAGTATCTTGCTCACTGGGCTTGAGATGCTACCCTGTACTTACACAGGTGTGGACTGGACTCAGGGAGAATTACTCGCAGACAACTGAAATAAATAAAGCATAATGCTAATATTTTAAACTTATAATGTAAAGGAAAATTGAATGAGTTAGGCCCTGATTTCCTCTGCATATCATATTGTCTCAATGTAACAAGCTACAGGGTAACACAAATTATAATCAAAAAGTTGATTGAGCATGAAATAAGAACAAAGGAAATTCATTATTTTATTCAAATATTTAATGATGCAATGGATCCAACTATTCAATAGAGATTCACAAACCAGTTGGTTTGGACAGATGAATGCCCTGTGTCAAGTTGTACTCTCTCATGGACATTCTTGGAGGCCTCTTGACAATATTTGTCTTTTCCACATTCACATTTCTATAATTCCATTGTATAGCAGACCCATTCCTGGTGGACACAGATTTTGTCATAGGTGTTTTGTATCCATTAAGAACATGATAAGCTGTAAGTAAAATTCTGATAAACAGTAGCTTACATGACTCAATGGTGAATGACACCAAGGGGGAAAATAATGGTGCCACCTATCCATATAGGTCCATGGTTCATCCAGCTAATAATCTTACCAGTGTGGAGGTCACAATTCTGCTAAGACTGGAAATATCCATGTTATAGTGTTAGATGTTATTATTTTTATAGCTTTAGTAGATATCCAGTTTACATTATTTCCAGGTTCCTGAGAAGCACTTTATTTATTCTCTTAAGGTCTAGATGTACTTCTATTTCATTTTTCAAATTAGACTTCTTTAATTAATTAAAAGTAACTATCCTATCTCTCATGGAATTAATTTAATTTTTTTTGTACTTGTATGTTTTTCAAATATTTTGCTACATGATATGATGCCCATACACCTCTCCATCCCAGTCATCCTGTTCTGTTTGAACTTTAACTACTTAGTGTGCAACAAAAACATGGTGGCCATGGCTGGACACAATAGTCCTGTTGTTAGCTAGCATGTTCTTAACTTTTTTATTTTTTGTATTGTCAGGTGTCAAGCGTAGTATCTTATTACACAATACTTGATCTATATACTTTCTTGTGTACCCATCTTTCACCAACACAAATATATTTTACTCAGAAATGTCCTTTCAATTCTGCTGACTTAATGTTTAAATTTTTTGCTATTAGAGTCGCAAAGATGAAAAAGTCACAATCCTTGAAATCACAGCCTAACAGAGGAGCATTACAACTTAGAAATACAACAAATGTCAAAAAGATAGATGGTCCACTATAGGCCCAGTCCGTTTTCCTTTCACCAGAGCCTCCTCTGAAGGGGTTGGCCTATGTGGTCCTTTCGTCCCCTAAATAAGCCCATTCGCTTCGCTGGTCACAGCTGAGTGACAGAGGTGGACACCTGTCCCATGCCCCTTGCTTTATGGAAATTCAATTCATTAGTCCAAGCTTACCGAAATAGACTCTTCCTTTCATAAATTTTAAATTGGAAAACTGAGACAATTAGATTCAACTCAGGTAGAAATGAAAGATCTTATAAAACTAAGTCTAGACAAAGTCATGTACAATTCAAAGCTGTGAAGTACAATGAAGCAAAGGAAGAGAAAAAGCTATTCTGCAGAGAAAATTTGAAGAGATTTGAGAAAAGCAGAGCTATCTGCCTCTGAGGTCCCATGAGGTAAAGACAGGGTAACCTTGACTCATGACTCTTCATTTGGCCATGGATGAAAAATGTTTGGTGCTTCGGACAAAAAAATGTTGTTTTTTGTCCATTTACACATAGGTAAAATTGTCCATGAGGTGTAAGAAAATTATTTCCATTCTTTTGAATAATAAGTAACAATATCTGAACATAAATTATTTCTCCTTCCATTCCATCTAGCATTTTATTAGTCACCAATTTTGAACAATTAGAAATTCTCATAACACATTATTTAACTTCTCTATGACTTCATCAGTGCTGTTCCTTCACCTAGACAGCTCTTCCAACTTGTCTGCCTAGTGAATTTCTAACCATCTGTAAATTTCACATAGGGTTTTTCTACCTGAATCTTCCCCTCACTTGCTCAGTTAAGTCCAACTTCCCCTGTGTTCCTTAGTTAGTTTTCTATTACAGGTTAACAAGATTTATCTCTCTGACCATGGCCTACAAAGCTTCTCCACTTTTAAGCACTATGTGATTAGACTGGAGATACCAATATAATCCAGTATAATCTTCCCGTCTCAAGGTCCTTAATCACATCTGCAAAATCTCTTTGCCATACAAAGTAACATATTCACAGTTTCCAAGAATTAGGATGTGGACATCTTTAAAGGCCACTCTTCAGTCTACCACAACACCTAAAGCACAAAGGCATCCACTACAGAAATACCATTGGGTGTGTACAGTTGACCCTTGAATAACCTGGGTTTGAACTGTGTGGGTGCACTTACACGTGGATGTTTTCAATAATAAATACTACAGTACTACCAATGTCATCCACCATTGGAATAATCCATGGATGCGGAACCATGGATACAGAAGAACTTAGTATAGGAAAGGACAACTATAAATTATATGTGAGTTTTCAATTGTGCAGAGGTTTGGGGCCCCTCACCCACACACTGTTGAAGGGTCAACTGTAATTATTGATTTGCAGTCTATCACTCCATGAAAGTACACTCTTGGACATCAGGCTTGTTTGTTCCACTCACCATATTTAACACACTGCCTAATAGAAAATGCAAAGTAGCTCACTAAATATTTGATGAACACACTTATGAGTTAACAGATACATATTTAAAACTATATAGTATTGTTGAAACAAGGGACTAGCAAATGTTTATTTTAGATAAGTGTTTACTTATAGAGATCTAGACTTTAAATATAAGGTTTTGTTTTATACAAGATTTTGGTTACTTATTTTGTATTTGTTTAAAATGAGCAAAATAAAGTATGCTAGATTTTTCAGTACCTTTGGGATATTTTCACATTGTAAATAACTTTATAAAATTAAGAGATAAATTCTGTATTTGTTATATGGATCTTCTGATCACATGGATAATTATTTTTAATGTTTTTTTTTAAATCATTGAAATTGAAGTAATGTTGGGGTTTTTTGGTAGTTATGTTTTACTGTTGTGTGGTACAATAGCTATTAAATATTTAAATTAGATCACTAATTGCCAACATCTGTGGTCATTATGCATAAGGAACTAATATTCTTTCAGAAGTTAGCCAGAAGTGTAGATAGGCTACAATTTTTATTTTCAAATATAACAAGTAAATTAGTACAAGTAAAATTCCTTCACTGTTTTATAAAGATCTTTTTAGAGTTTGGTCATGTGGCTTAGTAACAGAATCTCCATAGATAGTTTTAAGATGAATTTGTTTTTTTAGCAATTTAAATGATAATTAAATTCACGCCTAATATATGTTTCTCTGAAAAGTCATTTGCAGGACAGAATCAAAAACTGAAGGATGTTCTAGTTCATTTAGCCTAGTCTGTTTAATTTTACATTGCAGGAAATGAAGGCCTGTAGAATCAAATGAAATGTTCAACTTTACCATGCCTAACACAGAGGAGAAGCATCTGTGCCTTTGCTAAATAGATTAGAACAGTTCAAGATGTAAAGAAACATTTTTATATCTCAAGGTGTCCATAAAGTAAGCATATTTATAATTCATTCTCTGTGTCAGAATTCTGAGTAGAATTTAAATAAAGGAATTTACAAAAATAAAATTTTGAGTATATTCTTCAACTTGATATGGTGTTACTTAATACTTTGGTTTTCAATATAGGTAACAGTGTTAATATTCAAGACAATAGTTTATTAAATTAATTACAAGCATCATCAAGTGCTTTCTTAATGTATGTTACTTTTGGACCTTCTCTCTTATAGACCAATATTTTACCTCCATAAAGTTAATTGAAGCTATTTTTTCTAATACACTTCTATTGTTTTTCAATATTTATCATCTTTCTCTTATTCATTATAGATTTTTCTTTAAATTTATTATACAATAAAATCAGACTGATCACACAATAATTACCTAGATTTTTTTTAGGTCTTAATATTCTATCAAATTTCTATTTATTCTATTACTTCATAAGTCTTCAAAAGAATTTTTTGTTAACCTACATTTTCCTAGTGCAGGGCAATGCTATGTACCAATTTGCATAACTCTTTTATTTAATTTCTGTAAGCAGAAGAAAAAAAGTTAATTTGAAGCATAGGTCTCAATAAGTAGTACCAAGAGAATAAGCTCAGTTATATATATATATATATATATATTTATTTATTTATTTTTATTTATTTATTTATTTATTTTTTGTGGTACGCGGGCCTCTCACCACTGTGGCCTCTCCCGTTGCGGAGCACAGGCTCCAGATGCGCAGGCTCAGCGGCCATGGCTCACGGGCCCAGCCGCTCCACGGCATGTGGGATCTTCCCGGACCGGGGCACAAACCCGTGTCCCCTGCATTGGCAGGTGGACTCTCAACCACTGCGCCACCAGGGAAGCCCCAGTAATTTTTTATTACAAACTTGGACTTAGTATTTTAAAAAAATAATAAATAATGTCTATATTTGAAATGGCTTCTTAATTTAATGAAGGAGTAGGTGGTTTAAAATCTCAAATATAAATTTCCATTAAAAAATAGGGATTAGTTTGTAAAGATTACCAATAGATCATTTTATCAATTAGTGGTTAAAAACAACTTTTTTTTTCCTTTAAAGGTGCATAGAACACTTAGAGAATTAAGCCACAAAAACATTGTTTTTAGATAGACCTTCCTTTTTTCCACACATAATTCAGACTGTATCCTGGGAAATAATTTTCCTGCCTCTTCACATTAGTCTAGAAACCAGTGAAAGAAATCTTGATGCATTCAATTTTTCACATTCTCCAATTTAAGTGAATCAATAAAGAGCTAATTTCTTAGTATTAGAAAAAAAACTCAGAAAAATTTTAATTCAGTTATCATTGAATATTTACAAATAAACTAAAATTTTGTCTTCTGGAGAATTTCAAGATGTTAATTTCGAGCTTCACATTCATGAGTTTAACCTATACACTTGTACATTTATGTTGTGAAGGGATTATTCAAATCATGATTAGAAAAATCATTAGTGAAGGTTAATATTAATCACATTTTAAAATCTGCAAAAGAGTGAATATTGTAATAGACAACAAATTGCCCTTAATGTCCAGTAATTGAGAATTTGTGATATGTTCCTTTAACTTTTTAAAATTGAAGCATAGTTGATTTACAATGTTGTGTTAGTTTCAAGTGTACAGCAAAGTGATTCAGTTATATATATACATATATACATTCCTTTTCAGATTCTTTCCCCTTATAGGTTGTTACAAAATATTGAGTATAGTTCCTTGTGCTATACAGTAGGTCCTTGTTGGTTATCTATTTTATATATAGTATATACTTTCCTTCTTCAAGGACACTTATCAGAAGACAGGAGGGCAAACTTTCCTTTTCCAATGCATGGTTGAATGTTAGATTCAATTATTTATCATGTGGAGTACTTTGTATTTTGTATGAAAATTTATTAAGACTTACTGAGATCTTTGTCTTTAAGTGTATGAGATAGGAAAACACACCTGACTGGGGAAAATATGATTTTGGTTTACTGATACGTTGTAGAGTAAACATCTGACCTGAGTTTAACCTATACACTTGTACATTTATGCTGTGAAGGGGTCTCCATGTGTTGGATTTTCCATCAGAAAGGTCTATAAATGAGTCCACAATGGAGCAGACCATGTGGCTCATAGTAGATAACACCACAAATGTTCATGAACTGTGAGTCCCTCAGTGACTTGGTTTTCTTAATTATAAAACAATTTCCAAATTCCTCCTAGCTCCAAATTATTATAGTGGTAGAATAAGATGCTTCATTGCTTTAACAGATATAAAGAGCATTAAAACAGTGAGTTCAGGGGAATAAATGCGTTAGTAATGAATGAATGAGTTACTGTCTTGAAACACATAAAAGTAATGATATCCAGAGTCACATAAAAGTAATGATATCCAGAGTCAGTGCTTCACAAAAAAATAGCACTGAATACAACAAAAGTTAAACTGGAGGTGCCCTTCTCTTGGTTGATTTGATTATAATGACCCTCTTCATCTTAATTATATATATGAAAAAAGATATATTCATGTTAAATAAAATGTAATTACTGGTAGAAAAATTCACAGTCCAGGTAGTTCTCATTTGGGAAGTGTGTGGTGGATTTGAATGGTATCAGTGCCGTGCACAAAGGATGAGGGTAGGTTAAACAGATGTAATGAACTGGGTACTCAAAAATTCCCTGAATTAAGAGACCTGGTGTAGTCCTTAATCATAGTCATTGTAAATCTATCTATCACATATCTGTTTTGTGTAGATTCACTTTATTCCACCTGTTCTGACACTTGGAAGGATACCCTAGGAGGGATAGCAAAGATGGATCAACTCTAAAAACATCAGAGGCAGTCAATCATCATCTCTGTAATTTTCAATTAAATGTGAGATCACAGAGGACTTGTAAAGGCAGATATTTTTTCAAAAGTTGAACATATTGGAAAATACTTGAGAGATGTGAGTCCAGAGATTTTAAACACTAGTTTCATATTGCTAATTTTCATTTCCCTAATCAGTTGTCATAAATAAAATATCATGTCAATATTAGGAACTTCAAATATTTACACAAGGACAAGGTAGCCTTGAAAATAGTTCACTGTTTCTTATTTAAATGTCATTTGTCTGACTTTGCAGACCTAGAGTTCATGACAGAAAAAGAATTTCGAAAATTCTGAATATTAAAAAGGGATTCTATGCTTACATTTAAATGTACATTTAAAGTAAACTGTCTTTGACGGACTTAAAATTACTACCTAAATAAGCAGTTTAAGATGATCATACTTGGAGAAAATATATTTATCCCATTAAATATCTTCTGTGGAATCATCTTGGGGAAATGCTGGCTTAGTGAAAAGAACCCTGGGGTCTGTCAGAAGATTGGCTTCAAGTTCCTGTTCCCCTATGGTGGGACGTCGGGAAAGACATTGAGTTTCGGCCTCAGTTTCTTTCTTCCAATTAGGAGTAATAAAGTCACCTGTTTCCTAGTTTCTGTGAATGATTAGCTATTCATCAAGTACATATTTGTTCAAGGTCTTAACTTCTTACTAGAATAAAAATAACAATTTAATGAATAAAGGAAATATTAAGCACCTACTATTTGCCAGGATTTATGCTAGATGCAAAAGGATACCGAGTTACATTATTTTGCTTTTGCTTAATTTTATTTATGAAAACAAGCTCAAGCTTTGACTCAATGGGCAATTTGTCCCTAAATTTTCTTCCTTCATTCATTTGTTCAAGAAATTGTAATTGAGTAGCTCCCATGTGTTTGGCACTATTTCTAGTGTCTGCTGACACAAGGGTCAACAAGACTAACAGTACTTTGACTTTCAGGAATCCTCTTACCTTCTACTTTTTAAAATTAACACTAAAACAATCAGAAAATAATATGAATCAGAAGGTAACAAAAGTAAGATGACTAACACAGAAGAAAAAGGGGGAAAGTTAGCTATTCTGAAAACGTATTTTCTTAACTCTCTTCTTAGCAATTTCATATAATTAAAATCACTTGCATTTCAAATATAAAGCAATTTATGGATTATTATGAATATTGGATGATTTAATAATAGTTAAGTGAATAAAAGTCTATTTGGAAAAAATGATGTGGAATATAACACTGCTAACTAATTTGTTTTCTAAAAATAAAATATTTTTAAAGAAGGTGGTAGATTTCAACAGAATAAGTTACTAATATGCTTGTTTCTTTTGCAGAAATCACTAGCTCCATGAATGATCTTGTCATTTAAGAACAACAACAAAAAAATGTAAAAGCAGTAATACTGAGAATGTTTACAATTTCTCAATTAACATCTAGATTATGCCCTTGCAGTTCATTGACAGGAATCTACAACCTCTCTTCTACTCCCCTCATTAAAAAGACACAAATATTGCATAGTCACAGAACAACATCTTTAGAATGTTTCAACTTGCTAGTCTGCTTCCAGTTGCTTTTTATAGTACTTAATGCACAGTTAGGAAAACTATGTATTTCTAAGTTGCTATAAGCTAGGTTATATAGCCATTAAATCCTTAGACCTCAACTATTGACATTTCAGCAGTTTAGTCAAATTTTTTAGGGATCTTGCTTAAAACTTTACAAAATGTCACAGAATAGAAATACATTAGACAAAATTGAGTGTGAGAATATAGCACAGATGTCCTATACTGAAGTAGGGATTTTGAGTTGTAGCTACAGTTGTCTCTTGATCTGAATCTAGTCAGCTACGATTTGACATAAGGAACATTCTCAGGTAATCATAAGGGAGATTTGAGAGGAAGGCTGATTCCATTCACGTAGAGAAGAGCAAACGGAGATATGCTGCTGGACCAATGGAAAGAAATCTTAAAACCTGAGTTTAAAGTTGGGTGGAAAAGAAACATGAAGAGATGAGGAGAGCCTCTGTACACCCTACGAATCTTCTGTGACATGAGTAAGACACTCCAAAGGAGCACCATTAGCTCAAGGAGGGGGTTTCTAATTGACTTCGAAATCCTTAGATATTTGTCAAGAGCTGACAACTGACTTTCAAGAAGAGTTTTTTGCTTCCGCTTTGATTCAATTCACTTAAGGACAACAAGAAAAGAAGCTACACTCTTAACCAAATAAAAAATACAAAAGCAAACACAGACAAAAGCATTATGCTTCAATATTCTTGGAAATGATACTGGCGATCTCCAAGTACAAAGGTCAAGATCATAGAAATAACGTTACTATTATGCTGTAGAAAATTAATGTGGCCCCCAAATATCAAAGAAACCCATAAACTCTGAATCTGAAAAATACTTAGACTTACATATTGATTGCTGTGCTGAAAAGGAAGTTTTATTTAACTGCCTATTTTCAGGTTTGTTATTGTCTTTAGTAAGCCACCCAAATCAAGTATAGACATGATATTTACTATATTTCTTTTGCTTCAACTCTTTGCTGTTTATAAAGTGATGGATGAAGTTAATACTGAAGATGCTGACTACAAAAGGAGTTAGTATTATCTAATCCTAGTTAGTTCAAATTCTGGTTCAAGTCCTACCTGGTTGAATAACTAAGCTCACCCACTTTCTTCCCACTAAACATATCACCCAGAGGATTACAGGCTTTCCAAGAAACAGGGATCAACCGTTCAACTGATTTCAAAAGGGAGCCTTCTGATGGCTTAGTGAAAGCAATTTCATAGGGTTAAGAACTCTTCCCTTTAGCAAAGAGTATGCAATGAAAGCACGAGAGCAAGAGCTCTGTGCTCTTTATACAGAAAGATGTTAACGGCTTCTTAATGCACATGCTCTCTGACTGAATTTACACTCAGGTAATTAAAGGCAAAATGTTGGGATCTTAAGTAAAATTCACTATAATGATTTTTAGTCTTAAGTCTTTTGAATTTCTGTAAGAATATTATAATGAAATGACTTTTAGAAACCTTGCAAATATGGATTATATATAATGTTTTCTTGTGCATTCTCATATTCTTCACTTTCTCTTTAGAATTTTAATTTTACTATTTATTCAATAGCTGAGTAAAGTTTTTTCAAGACACCAGAATAATTTCTATAAATTGAATACATGGCTTTAACCTTTTCTATTTTTATGAATTTCATATAAGTTTACGTGATTTATTAAATAAGTTAAAAATAAAATGATGTCATTTTTTATATTCCTGGATAAAAGTTCACACTGGTTGAACTGAAGTAAATTAGTCAGTAAAAGGTAGTCCAAACAAAATCTGATGCTTTGATCTCTAATAATGTGTAGTCATTTTTATTAACTCTTTATCATTTATTTAATGTATAACTACATAGAACATGTCATAATGCTATGTACCTAGAGGATATAAAGACTTCCATCATATCCTCAAGGAGCTTACAGTACTGTAGAGAAGACCAAGTTATGTAATTTTTTTCCTTCAATTTTCTCAAAAGAATAATTCTTCAGAAGGTTAACCAAAGGAATTAGAAAACAAAACAAATAGTAGGAAGTATGTCAATTATTGGCCAATCAAAGAGTCTACTGTGCAAGTCTCTCACTGAAAGTTCCTGTTGGGAACAGAAATACTTCATGATTTTACATTATTTTAATCCATAAGTCATCATTGTAAGGGAATTTTGAAATCAAGAAACTGTATCTGCCCCTGAATATGTCTAAGATTTCTCCATGTCCTAGGGGGAAAAAGCCAGTCACCTTATGTCCCATCCCAAGAGCCAAAAGCCTCATTAAAAAAAAAAAAAAAACAACATATAAGAGAGTTCAGGTAATATTTATTTGTCAAGCATTTATAGGACTAGAATGGAGAAAGGAAACATGATTCAGGCATAATCTCCTTGTTTTGAAAATTTCTTAATTCACCAAATGATGTAAAAAAATTCCTGAACTCTTACTAGCAGAATAAAAAATGACTAATAGAAAACAAAATGAAAACTGTGGTAGGAAATAAATAATTGAGTGCTTTGTAAAGTTTAAGAGGCAGGAAAGAGAACTTCACATTGCAGGGAAAAGCAAAGGTTCATAGCACCTGTTAGATCTTTAAAAACACTAAAACTTGGGCATATGGAAATAAGAAAGGGGAGTTCCAGGACAATGAAAGAGCAAAAGAATAGAGTTCAGAAAGAAAATAGATTTGCACAGTATGCCATGATTAGTGTTAGATGGCATGAATGTATAGAAATCATGGGATATAATGTTGTCAGGTTAGTAGCTAAATCATTAATGCTATACATATATAAGAAAGAGATTATTCTTTTTATTGTTATTCTTTTTTGTGCTTGTTATTTAATACTCCTAAATGAAAGGAGAGGGCTTTTTAAGTCACAGATGTTTCTAAACACACATTGGAACTTAAACTTTTTTTTTTTAATCAAATACATCTTGAAGATGTGACATAAATCGTAAAGCAGCGTGAATGTCAATTTATCTGAGTTCAAAATCTCATCGAAGATGCTAAGAAGATACTTTTAGCACCTAATCTCCCACTCCATTCCTTTTTAAAAATGGACTTTGTATAATGGTAGGAGGCAATTCATGAAGAAACAGTGGTAAGCTACAGCGTATCCCACAGGTAGGACCAACTGCAAATTTGACTTTTTTTCTAAACTCAACCAATACCTGACCACAAACTGATTTTGAAAGCCTAGAATCAGTCAGCCACAAATAATTCTGCATTGTCTATTAGAGGTGAGCTGCTGTGTTAGATGCCCTTGGGAGAAAAAGAATGCGAAATTATTATTGCACTGAAATAACTTAATTTCCTTTTGAAGAGATGAGACAGAGGCACACAAAGTCAAATAATAACGAATGATAATGCGTACTTAGGTAAATACATAATAGATATGGAAGATAGATAATTCTGACGGGGCAGTACATTTCATTCCGGGACACCCACATACCCTAGGTCACTGGGGAATAACCTGCTTGTGATGAAAGTATTTTCAGTATTGTAAAATGCCTAGTGGAAGGGGCATACATTACCTAGGATCACATAAACTCAAATGCTGTTTAAAAAAAATAGGCTACTGGGCTTCCCTGGTGGCGCAGTGGTTGAGAGTCCGCCTGACGATGCAGGGGACACGGGCTCGTGCCCCAGTCTGGGAAGATCCCACATGCCGCGGAGCGGCTGGACCCGTGAGCCATGGCCGCTGAGCCTGCGCATCCAGAACCTGTGCTCCGCAATGGGAAAGGCCACAGCATTGAGAGGCCCGCGTACCACAAAAAAAAAAAAAAATAGGCTACTGCCGCTGGGTTCCAATTTATAAGTGTGTGTTGGAGGGTGGAGCGGCTGGGGGTGTTTCAGTAGAGGAAAAAGCAATCGAGATTCAACAAGAGGAATGGCCTGGAAAGAGTATATTGTGTAAAATGAGGCCCAGGGTCTCTTCCAGACTTAATTTCTATGATGGGACTAACAGAGGATAATCCACACGAAGTTACAAAGTCATAACATTGACTGCCCTCCAGTTGCACTTAACAAGGGTTTCTACTAATACTCTCATCATAATTTCCATTTTAATTATTTTTAGGGTCTTTGTTTTATCTTCTTAGACTGATTTTTCAAGTAGGCTCTCTTTATTCATCTCTATAACCCAGGCTCCAGCATAACACTTGACATACATATATTATATACACACATTTACACACATGTATTATATATATACATACATATAACTATCCATATATATATATATATACACACACACATATAAAAAACAATAAATGTTTATGAAAGAAATAAATAGAAACCTGGAACCAAATCATGGAGAATACTGAATGTGAATTGGCAGGATCTAATCTGTAGAGAGGTTTTTGTGTGGAGGTTTGGCTTGACCAGAACTTTAGTGTAGGAAGGCAAATCTCATAGTTCCACGAAACACAGATTGGAGAAGGGCATAAAGAAAGGGAGAAGGAAGTTAGGGGTTGTTGGAAGAGTACAGGAGGGGAGTGAGGAGGACCTGGGTTAGGATAGAGATAAGGGGAAGAGAAAGAGAGAGATTTTAGCAGTAGAATAAACTGGATTTAGTAATTATGCAGCTATGTGGACAAGAAGCAAAAGACCCCAAGCTCTTGCGTTTGCGGATCTGCAACTGTGATAGACTATCGACAGAAACAGGAAGAAGCATTTGTATTAGATGAAGTGATAATTTTAGTTTTGGACATATGGAGTGTAAGGAATACTTCATTTATTTCGGTGGGAATATTTAGCAGGTAGTTGACCATTCCAGAGCAATGATACTGGAGTAAAAATTATAGCTGTAATAATGTTCATTATTCTAAACATTTGGGGAAAAGGGAGGAAGTCTGGGAGAAAAAGAATAAACAAATATTCAAAATATCGTTGTGTTATTGTTGTTTAAAACAAATTGAGTGGAATTATTTTAGAAAATAAATCATTCCTAGGTTGTAGCTTGTTATAATTTATGCATCAGGCCACCTTTTAGGGCTCTGAAGGAAAACTTGGCGTACCAAAATACGGTGGTAATCTAAAATTCATTATCAGGACCCAGTTTACATTTTGGTATCTCCCATCCTCCTGTCCTCAGCTTTATGCTCCATTCTGAACAGCTAGGGTCAATGGTAATTATACAAACATATAAAATATGTCTAAGATAGTGCACCATATTTTTATCAGATATCTATTATGGTGCCTTACATATACTGCAGAATAACAGGATAATAACTTTCATACTCGTCTAAGATATATATGCTTTGTAAATAAGTTCACTTGTATAATTTTTTTAGATTCCACATGTAAGTGATATTATATGATATCACAGAAACAGACTCACAGACTTCGAAAACAAACTTATGGTTACCAAAGGGGAAAGGTTGGGGGAAGGGATAAATTAGGAGTTTAGGATTAACATATACACACTACTATATATTAAATAGATAATCAACAAGGAGCTACCATATAGCACAGGGACCTATACTCAATATTCTGTAATAACCTATATGTGAAAAGAACCTGAAAAAGAATGGATATATGTATAGCTGAATCACTTTGCTGTACACCTGAAACTAACAACATTGTAAATCAACTATACTCCAATATAAAATAAAAATTAAATTAAATTTAAAAATAAAAATACATATGCATACATTGTGAATGAGAGAGATTTTCTGAGGTCTCAATTATAAGAATATGGAGTAATAATTTCCAGTTTCAGCCCCAATGTATAAAAACTTACAAGCCGTCACTCCTGTCCTTACAAGACAAAAGAATCTGAATAAACAGAAAATCAGTGACTTCTCTTGGTTGCATCAGAGAACTGAGTTTGTGGGGAAATCCCCTCCCCACATGCGAAACTGGGAGCAATGGGCAAATCCACAGAGTCACAACTGACCTCTTCAACTGGAGCAGAAGTTGCTGGAACCATAAAATTAGAAGCACTTATAAAGTAATTTTAACAAATTGCTGAAGTTGAGTACAGGATAGCATGACAGTGGGAAACTGCTGGGGTCAAATCTTAGGTGGAACCCACTCTTTTGTGAGTTTCACCGCCAGGAAGACCACCCAATTCTCACAATAAAGATTCAACAAATCTCCCCTTTTGGCACTAACAGAAGGAGGCGAAGCATAATCGTTATGAAATATGCCCAGAGCACTCTCCATAAAAAGGGCCTACTCTCCAGGGGAAAAGACTTTATCAGAGTCTTAGCTCCGCAGAGAGAAAGACACTGCTCCCACCAGACAATGCTAGAGCCTTCCTGCTTCGCCAAAGTGAGGGAGCTCTGTAAAGGCCACCTGAAGATGACAGTTCAGAGACACAGGCCCACTGAAAGACTGAGATCCAGTTATAAAACCACAGGATGCTCAGCCTCCCTCAGACCTTGCCTCAACAATAGGACTCCAGTATTAACAGTGAATTACAGCTGCAAGGCACCGACGCTGCAAAATTGAGAAGGGAGACAAAAACAATAACCCTAGATCAATTTCTCCAGGCTGCCATCCTGCCCTATAGATTTTGGAATTGTCAGCCCCCAAAATTGTATGAGACACTTCCTTAAAATCAGTAAGTCAATCTCTCTTGCTGTCCCTCTCTCTCTTCTGTGTATATACACACACACACATATATACATACATGCACATATACATACACATATACATACACACACACATATATACACACAGATGTGAGTGTATATATATGTACATATACACACATATACACACATATATGTATCTCTCTCTCCAACTGTGCTTTTTTTTTTTCTGGAGAATCTTGATGAATACATTAGGGACAGAGTATGAATGGTTCCTTCTCTTTAGTTCTATCACAGTAACTCTTCCTGAGTTTTGCTTTAGCATCTAACATTGGTTTTATATAATTGCATACATCCTTAAGTGGATAACACACGTAATTCTTTCCTCTTATGCAATCATTAGGGTAGGTCAGGTAAAACTATTTACAGTCTCTTTGCCTCCAAAATTCAGCCCCTCCTGCCATCATCATGCAGCTTAGCTTGAGGAATCTCACCTACATTTTGTTAGTCATGACCTTCCAGAAAGTCATAATCAACATGCTTTGGCTTCTACATGACTGCCTAAAGGATTTGGTAGTGGCCTCTTCAATGAGGAAGCCAGAAGAAGACTGACCAGTATTCGTAGTGAAAGTCTTTACAAAAAGTCATGAATAAAAACAGTATCAGATATTAAGGTAAAAAATTAGAATATGTACTATTCATGTAAAGAGTAGTAATCCAGAAGATGGATGTCATAATTCCAGCAGCAGATGAATGGATCTATACTGTAACTTTTCAACTACAAAATAGAGCCTTTGGAATATTCTGTTATATTTGGGGATCATAACAAAGTATACGAAGTCCTAAATAATCATATAAAGCATTCAATAATATATACAAAATCTTATTCTGCGTCTAAGATTCCAAGCAAATGAAATACACAAGGCTGTGTTTCTTTTAAATGAAAAGTTTTAAATTATCTGGCATTTTAAACAAATTACTGTGAGAATTTCATTACTGTAGTTCATTATTCGCAATAGAATAATTTGTGTTCACAGTTGGCTGTATCTTAATGGACAATCATGTCTCATTTCTGGTAAAAATTCAAAACTAGTAGAACTGTGATACAGCCGTGGTGCCTGCAAAATTAATGTTTACAGTTGCAAAAACAGCAACTAAAAATATGGATTGGAGAATTAAAGCCATTAATGTAAAATGTGATTTGTTCTCTGTGTTTAATAAATACATCGAGAGTTCTATTAATGAGATCTTTCTGAATGAAACTTGTGATGCCTCTCATTCAATACAAGCAGGCCACTAATCTTGCTTACAGAGAGTAAATAAAAAAGCCAGAAGAGTACACCAGAGAAAGTGAACATTCATTTCTTATACGATTTCATAATTATGTCTATATTTTGAAGCAAAATTACAACCTAAATCCAATTCTAACACTGATTAATAAATAAAATTAATCTATACATTGATAATGTGACTAGTTGAGCCAAAGCCCTGCATATCTGCCAGGATTTTTCTAAAAATCAATATCACTAATTCACTAAAGTTAAAATGAAAACTTCCTTGGTGAAAACATATATATATTTGCTGAAACATATTTAGCTTCTGAAAAACTGCCTCTCTCTTCTCGTTGGCCATACACACACATGAAAGATAAAAGTGTATATAAAATGTCAATGAGGATAAGAGAAACATACTGATGTACACAGAGAGTCACAGAGCCAGAAGAAAAAATCTAAGTCAACATCCTGAGTAGGACCATGAACATCAATGTCTGTGGGGACTTGGCGTAGACAGATAAAGGGTGCCAGGTGTGTGCTTCTCTTGACCACAGCCCATAAAAGGCAGCTGCTCTTCCTTTACTCCAGCTGATTATGTCATGCAGAAACACGGGACACACAGACGCTTCCATCATCATCCGGTTAGCTTACTGTTTATCTTTGCAGAGAGCAGCTTACATTTTTTCTCAAAAATCCCTGAGTAGATCAATACCCTGCAGACTAAACAAAACAAGTCTGCAACCTGCATCTTTTCATAGACGGAGTTTGCCACACCTAATCCAGACCATTCAGTGGCTCATATAACTTGCTTTCCTAATATAAATCTCCTGGGACTAATACTAGTTATAAGATCTTCACTAGGTATTTTAAGGTCTAATATAAAATAACCTTCAGTTTATACCAATTTCATCCTGCCTTCAGAACAAACTGTTATATTTGACTTTTTTTTTGACATTGGGTTCACACGGTAGATTATTATTTTTTAATTCTCCTTCATGACCACATGCAACATTTAACCAAATCCCCCAAATACAAAATTCTAATCAAGTTGTAATATGGTGATAAGATTATTTGGTTCCTATCTTTAATAACACTACCATAAAGCCAGTTTTATCTGATGAAGTAGTAAGAATTCGTAGTAAATTTTCTAGATCACAGCATTTTTACCCATTTAGCAACCAACTTGTTGGATTTCATACTTTTCAGTATGCTGTCTTAAATGTACTGCCTCCATAAACAATAAAATTTTCATTTCACTTTTATTGTAAAACTTGGAGTCATCACGATGACTATAGTAATATCAATGTTTTATTATATTCATGCATTAATAGCCTCAGAGAATGAATATCAAAACAAATGGTATGGGCTTCCCTGGTGGCGCAGTGGTTGAGAGTCTGCCTGCCGATGCAGGGGACACGGGTTCGTGCCCCAGTCCGGGAAGATCCCACAAACTGCGGAGCGGCTGGGCCCGTGAGCCATGGCTGCTGAGCCTGCGCGTCCGGAGCCTGTGCTCCGCAACAGGAGAGGCCACAACAGTGAGAGGCCCGCGTACCGCCAAAAAAAAAAAAAAAAAAAAAAAAAAAAAAAGGTATAATCTAAGGTCCCAAACTGATTTGGTCTTTGAGATCATGTGTAGGTTAATTAGGATCTTCTGTTCTCAACCAGTAGTTAGCAGTGTGGTTAAAATGCAGAATTCCCCACCTCGCCACCCTGTTCTCATTTTGTTTTGTGTTACAGATTTTCTATGATTTAAGACTACGGGTGGTATGCTTATTAGAGAAACACATAAATTAGAGTTGGGGGATTTTAGAGGAGAGTTAGAATGGTTCTCATAGGAGCCCTTGTTTCCAGAATACATGGTGCAGTTTGAAGAAAACCACCCAAGTTGTTTTGTTTGAATTGGTGCCCTGCTTCCCTCTCTCCAGCAGGCTAACTGAAACACATGGAGGAATTATGCCCTAGTGCCAAGAGGCTGCGTTTTGGAGAGAGTTGTGTGTGATCCAACCTTTAGTACATGTTTGACCTTAGGTAAATCATGTCATCTGAGTCTCATTTTTGTTGGCTGCAAAGAAAGGTAACATTCTTGCTTTATGAAACTAAGACTCTTGTGCAGTATCAACATGGTCATGTATTTGAAGCAACGAGCACAGTCCCAGCACTTAGCTGCCCTAAAGTAAATGTTGGTTTTATTTGCCAGTATTTACTAACCTTGTATATTGTGAACACGATGAGAAAGTGCGAGGCAGTGCCTGACTTCTTCCTGTTGCTCAGGCAGACTGTGGCACTTTCCTCTTGAAATAAAGAATTTCACAGAACTTTAACATCAGGCAAGGTCACTCTGTGACAGCGATGGATCAAGACAAAAAGCAAGACTCCTCGATAATCATTTCTGAGCACAGAGCATAATTTCCAAATCAACACAACTGACCAAACACCTCCCTGTCCTGGTATATAGAACCACTACTTCTTTACCAATTACAGCTGAGTCTCACTGTAGTCCTCCCCCGTTCTACACAGGGTTTACCGAAATACCCAGTCATAAAACTACTTCTGCTTCCTGACAGAACCCAATTCAGAGCAAAGAGCTCTAAACCTTCTCTCAGGTAACCTAAAGTGAGCCCCAATCTTCAGCATCCTGCTACTGAGATGGTCCATGGTTCCCCATGGCGTGTGTTCTTTCCCACTACAGTGAGCAATGCATTAGACTTGTTCAATCACAGGTGTATTCCTGATAGTCTCTGGCTGGAGAGAATTCACTAAGGAATACCAGGCAAGTTCCAAAATGGGGCAGCCATTTGTCAGCAATGACATTTATAGCCATGCTGCCCTAGCCACCATATGAGTCAAAATTCCTTCAGAGATGGTGTATTATTCAAGTTAAATATCAAACTCACTTAACAGAGGTTATACAAGTTACTAGCAAGATTATTTTTCTTTAGTCGAAATACTGGAAGTAGGAAATTCATCTCCATTCCCTTATACACTCATAAATGTGTTGAAGATCAAAATAGTTGACTTCCTTTTATATTTTTCACTAACTCAAGGAAGGTACTGGGCTTCCCTGGTGGCGCAGTGGTTGAGAGTCCGCCTGCCAATGCAGGAGACACGGGTTCGTGCCCCGGTTCGGGAAGATCCCACATGCCGCGGAGCGGCTGGGCCCGTGAGCCACGGCCGCGGAGCCTGCGCGTCCGGAGTCTGTGCTCCGCAACGGAAGAGGCCACAACAGTGAGGGGAAAAAAAAAAAAAAAAAGTATTAATAAAATAGAATGAAGTCAATTACTTTAAATTTCTAAAATGGGAATTTTACAGTAAAAAAAAGTTCAGGAGGAGTTTTAAATTCATATTAACTTTATATTTTAAAGTCTAACTTAGGAAAGGAAACTATTTAAGAGGGAAAGTGTATATAACTTAAATTTTGATTTTAGTAATATTTGATGCACTACAATCTTCAATAGATCTAGAACAGCAGCACCACATGAATTATGAAATAAGGCTGTACTGGGCAAACAACTTATTCCAATCAGTAAAATAGTAATAATGCCTGACATCAATTGCACACTGATCACCAGCTATTCTACATGCCTCACACCTGTCATCTGAATTAATCTTCAAAATCACCATTTGAACTGGAAGTTAAAACTGTCTCCACTTTACTGGTTGGGATACCTGGGCTTCGATAGGGTAAGAAACTTGTTGGAAATTACACAGTTTAATGATACAAGTGAAATTCAAACCCATAAAATCCAATTCTAGAAGTCACATGCTGAACCTTTAAGAATCACTTCCAAACTGCCCAAGGGTTCAGATTTCTCCTAGGAGCATCACACATATCCACACATAATGAACCCTGTATATAATAATCGGACTTTAAAACTTCAGAAGAACATCTGTAGTGAAGCAACTCTAAAACACCTCCAGAAATCAGGAAGTAACTCTTTGTGAAGTCTGAGGACTCAAGGGCTGGTGTCCTCGCTTTTGCACCATTGACTTTAATCTCATTAAAGATGTTTGCAATCAAAATAATAAGTCATGCAGCACACTGTCAATAAAAGATCATGGGAAGGAGATGTCAGAACACATGAGTTCTCATCCTGACTCCATTAAAGGCCTCTTTCAAGTAACGCCCACCTTTTCAGAGGTGAACAAACTGGGGGTTAAATTCCGAAAGAGTTGGCAAAATATTTAAGTTCAAATCTGGAGCTAGGCATCAATGTAATGCCCAACTCTGAAAATTTATTTTCAATAATTATGTCATTACAGTGGAGAGTATTTTTTTTTATAATACAGTAAGTTCTGGAACAGGACAATGAATTAAAAGTTAAAAAAGTAAATTCACTAAAGAATAATACTTATTTTAAACATGTGGACTCAACACCTCTTAAACAGTGGGCTGTGTTTATATACGGGAATGGCTATTCGTTACTACAATATTCAGGAGATGTAATTCCACAAACAAACCCTTCAAAAGCAGATAGAAATTGACATTCCCATTTAGTGATTTAAACACATTTATTACAGGCCTTTTAAGACTTGAACACTGTACTAGACACAAGTGGTATATTAAAAATAACTCATCTGGAAAATAGTTTAATATATACGGGTTAAGGTTTACAGAAAGTGAGAGAGAAACTTACGTAACTTGTAGAATCTACTTTTTAATATATAGTTATACCTCATGGTTTGACCAAGTTCAAGTGTCATTCAAAGCCCACTGATCGTGCCCAAGTATTATTATCTCTGTCCTTATGGAACCAGTAAAAGGGATATTGTTACATTCCCTTTGGTTCTCTACACAGAGCTAATAAGTTTAGTTCTGCAGAACGCTTGAGCCAAAATGGCAGAAAATAACTCTGTATTTAAGAAAAGCATACTGCCTGGAGCTCACATTAGCAAATTCTTTATCATGAGTCTAAAAATGATTCTAAAATTCTACACCTTTTCAGCTTTCCTAGGTTTTTCATGGACCATGGCTTTTCTCATATGTTGAACTAAGAATTTAAAAGAAACTATGTCTCACTAGGTCTGTAAAGCTTTCAACAGGCTCAGTTTAATTTCCTGAAGTAGTCAAATGTAGTTACATCGACAGATATTCTATGGTCCATTACATTACCCTAGGTAGAAATGGGCTGGTTTTATAGGCCTCTCCATTGGAAGGACATAGACTATTCTACCTGCTGAGGCTTAAGTGAGTCACTGGGGTATGATTTGAGGTCCCTAAATGGAATAGTTTATGTTTCATTTCTTTTCATGTGAAGTTTATATATACATATATATATCTTCAAATAGCACCTATAGTACATAATGTAAACAGTCCACTTGGGTACATGACAACCAAATTCTAAACTTACTACTTCTGCCGTAATGGTTGAAAAATAGTGAAATATATTTACATAGCATTTTTATTCAGAATTAATTGGCCAGGAGTAGGCTATCAGCAAGATGTTTTGGCACATTGAAATGAAAGACAAATGCTTTGCTCCCATAATGATAATTGGAAAATGAAAGGTCATATCTGGGGAGAGTTTCCCTATCTGCTCTACAGATAAAATGTTTCCTCTAGTCATCCTGTAACACAGGCAGTTACAGCAACTTGGGATCACCGAGTCATCAGCGATACCTTCACAAAGCAGTCAGGGTCATATGAGCAGATCACCCCTCATATGAAGTCTGCCTTGGGTGTGCTTTCAACGTGAAAGGTGGTGATGGGTAAGGGAATTCTGGCAGCACCTACATTCATCTAGCCCTTTAGTGCACATATGTTATGACCACCACCCAATCATAAACATCATTAGTCCACAATTCTGCCTGGATCTCTGTCAGCATAGACTATTGCTCACAGGTGAAAGAAAATAACCGTTTGTATTATATATATATATATATTTTTTTTTTTGCAGTACATGGGCCTCTCACTCTTGTGGCCTCTCCCGTTGTGAAGCACAGGCTCAGCGGCCATGGCTCACGGGCCCAGCCGCTCCGCAGCTCGTGGGATCTTCCCGGACCAGGGCACGAACCCGTGTCCCCTGCATCGGCAGGTGGACTCTCAACCACTGCGCCACCAGGGAAGCCCTGAAAATAACCATTTGAAGCAAAGTTGCTGTTCCCCCTCCAAACCCCTCACACGTAACATGCATTCATCTAGCACCAATTCTGCACTGATTCTGTCCGCCAGATGAGAATAACGCTATTTGTGAAGCTACCTTACTCTTCCTCCGACCTCAAATCTCACATTCTGGAATTGTCTGCCTTTAAGATAATTCTGTGGGGTTTTTTAAGGAGGAGAAATGACACACACTGCCTTGGTATGGCTGAGGTATTTCAGCAGAAACATTTTTTTCAGAAAAATATGATAGGCGAGAACTATAAGTTGATTACATAAATGATGGGGTTGTAATTACGTTTCCTTAAGTCATGCTGAGTCTTAATAGAGCTGACTAAAATCATTTCATTTTTTAAAGGCAAGTTTTTTTCCAACACAGCAGGAAAATAAACAAAAAAATTACAAGAACAAATGACGTCTGAGGTTGTGATATCCCATCCTAGGTCTCCAAGTGCGTTTCAGAGTCCTGCCGCAGGAAGATGGGATGGATTACAAACTGGGCACAAATGCCATGTTTGCATAAGCATCTAGACCTGGATCAACCTCTGCCCCATTTCCTGGGAGACTTGACTGAGCTGCCAGTTAGTTCATCACTTACCCATCAGACAGCAACTGAAAGAAACTGCAGTGAAAGAATAAACTGTAAAAACAGTATATATTTGTGTATATGCCTTAATATGGCATTTTGTGAATATATTTAATTGAAAATATTTCTCTCGGCACCATACTGATTCTCTAATTTTTCCACTTCCTAACTTCAGAAAAACTGCTGAACAAATGGCCTTAATTAACTAAATTGTGCTGTAATGGAATAGATGGATACTTAACACTTTTAAACTGAATGCTAAGTATTTAGTTTTGTTCTCTGTGGACAGGGTTTACCTAACAGTTGCATTCTTAGAATTACTACTGGTTTTTCTGCAAAGTAAACTCCTGATCTAAAATTTTATTTCTCAATAACTTTAAATTGACAAAAAAAAATTCTAAGTTAAAATAGAACTTATTTTTCATGGGGCCTTAGGTGGTTAATTTACGTATCTTCTAATGCACATAAAGGACAGGCTTTACTAAAATGATTAAATAAAGAGCAATATATGATGACCTGAAATACCTTATTAACAAAAAAACTGACAATTGGCTTCAGTGCTTCCTCCTCTCAGTGTTCCCTTCTTTTTAAGCCCCATTATATTTTCAAAGGATGCAAGAAGATTCAATATACCTGTGCATGAAACCAAGATAAGCCTGGTATAACTTTAGTCGTCTGATCTTTTAATCCTGTAGGTATGCAAAATTTAATATCACCAGTTCCTTTGTTTATAAAGTTATTCAGTTACGTGACAATCTGCCCTAGAGGCAAAACAAAAGGATTAGAAACCCTCTTTCCTGTTGATTTTGAAAGGCTAATAGATACTATTCAAACGATAAATGATTTACCATCCAGTTTAAAAACAAGTAGTCATTTTATGAGCATGTGTGGAATATTTCTTCTTTTTCAAGTGAATTTTAGTTGCTTAATATTCCATGATAATTTCTACATAAGGTATTGGCTTAAACATTCTTTACATTAAAAAATAAACTTTAATGTTTCCTCTGGGAGATGAAATGGCAGGTGAAGAGGATGTGACAGCAACATGCCTCATACATATTGAGATGACACTGTCCTTTTTATGGCCAATGAACTGAATACTCTTGTCTATTGCCTTGCAATTATAAAAGTGCTCTACGTAATGTGAGTTCTTATAATGTGTATTATAATGTGCATGTCCCATTAACTGAAATGAGCTAAGCATGGGCACAAGCTTCTTGTATAACCACTTTGCCAACACTTTTGCTTAAGTTAAACTTGAACTATATAATGGAGTTTAGTGTGCACAACCTTGACTAAAGAAATTTTAAGAGATTTATATAAATCTATCTGAGAATATGCTCTTGTCATGCTCAGTAGCACTGTAATTAAAGTATAAAATGCAATAATCCTTGTAACCACTCTCCGGACTAGTAAAATAACCTAAATTCCCATTTAAATCATAGATGTGAAACCACGTCTTCCTAATGTTCAACAATTCACTCAACATCACCCTAAGGTAGGTAGGATGGATGTAATTGATGACAGTGCAGGAAAGCAAGGACCAGACAGTACAATTTAGTTTGCAAACTTAGAAGCCACTAGTGTTTTGCAGACACCACATTTTACGCAGCATTCTGTGAAACTTGATTATAATGAATAGGAAATGACATACAAGGTTTGAGGTATAACATTTGGATCAGGAAGATATTGGCATTTTGAATGTTTCCTTACCAGCCCTACTTGGATTTACTCTGGTAGTTTAGTTCTATGTTTACATTATAATAGCCAATTATTTCAGTAAGAATGAGCTAACAGAAGCTAGCATCTAAAGAGGGTTGTCACTCTCTGTAGCACTGTCAAAAGAAAATTTCCCTGTGGTCTTAGAAAAAGGATAGTCTCAAAGGTGAAAACTTTAGGTATGCCCATATTCTAAAGAGGCTTAAGGAGCTTCCAGGTCCATCTCCATGAAATCTGCTAAGTTGGCCGACCTGGCCCAGTTACCACCAGCAGATTACACTCCTACAGTCTACAAAAGCAGAGCTATGAGAGAAAGGAAATTAGATATGTTCTCAGGAGTGTACTGTTGTTGGTGAGAGATTATTTGGGGATGCAGAGGGTTGCTTCTCTCCCAGAGGCCAACCTAAGTGCGGAGGGCACACCAAGGGAATCACTCCTAGGGAAAGACGCTGCCAGACAAAAGACACAGCAACATCCCATCCATCCAGTGGAAGCTGGCTTATGCAGTGGGCTTGCAGATCTTTGCCCTTTGCCAGGCTGAGAAGGAGAAATGAATTACACTGAGATGGCTGAGAATTTTAGCAGCAAAGCAGCCTGCAGAACAAGCCTTCGACATGGGAAGGGAGAGCGACGTATTAGTGGGTATAATGGACACTGTTGACAGTAACCAGGATTGAGCATCTTACCAGCATGCAAACCAAGAGAGCTGCTGCTCAGGTGAGGACAGGGAGCAGCGAGCTGAACTACGAAGATTAATAGGACCAGAAAACATCAAGCCAGAGAGGAGCCCTTCTGCCGGAGAAACATGTGTGAGAAAAACACCCCCCTTCCCAATTTCACATGTGTGAGCCATGAGAAAGCCAACATTTGAGTAGTGACTCTGCAGAGGACACAGAGAACAACTGACCGTGCTAATTAAGGCTTTTGTCCCTTGGCTCTCACTCCCCCCACCCCGCCTCCTCTTGTCCCAACAGTGGAGAAATCAGACCAGAGGAGAGGAATAGAAGGAATAAGGAAAAGTGTTCTTTCTTGGCACTACAGGACTCAGGCTGGGACCTGGGCGGCACTGGAACGAGGGGAGAACATGAGCATCGACTTAGAAGGAACATTGACTTGACTAGTGTGAACTTGAGCGGAAAGACATGATGTGCCTCAGATAATATCGATGTAGGAGAAAGGGAGCTTAAACAGAGTATGTTTGAGTCAGTGATTGCAGAAATAAGTCAAGTCTGAACTCCACTAAAATAATAAACTGGCTTTACGGGTAATTTTCAGACAGTTATTTAATATCGCTAAATATTACTTAATATTGCTGGGCTTCAGTTACCTCATTTAAAAAAGTGAGATGCTAGTACCCCACTTTTATACATTTATCCCACAAATATCTATTAACTACATAGTGTATGCCTGATATTTTTCTTCAGGCAGAAGGCTAATATATATGATCAGAAGACTGGCCGTTCTGTGTATTTTATGGCATTGCAGAAAGTTAGGGGCCTTAATCAAGTAACAACCTTCAAGAAGTCAAACAAGGTAAGGAATACCCATCATTTATATCTCAAGTCCTATATGCCAGAAACTGTATAATGCACTTGGGGAAAAAAAAATCCCCACCCTAAAGATTCTTACAATCGACAGTAAAAACATACACAGGGATTATTATTTTTAACTGTGGTAAATGTAATGATGAATTTCTGTTTTCCATTTCAAAAGTCACAAAAACTCTGTCAAAGGTCACATTAAACCAAGCTTTATGAGAAAATTAAGTCATGGTGCTAAGAAAAAATATGCTATGGTTTTGAATAAAGGTCTACTTGGCTCCAAAGTCTATACTGTTTTGATTACATCATTCATCATAATCTCAAAGACAAAGCAGTGCTTCAGATATCCAATTTATAACCTCAAGATGAGCTAAAGCCTGGACATATCATGTTAAAACAATGGTTTTCACATCAATAATGAGTTATTAAGAGAATCTAAGGACGTTTGAAAACAGTAATTCCAACCTTCTTTGAGGGGTGACATGGATAGACATGGTTTTGATGGTGGCTTTACTGGACTGCCATTTTTACGTGTTATCTTTAGTTGGTTTTAATTAAACCTCATCCCTTAGTTTTACATATATGACCAAGAATGGTCATACTCCCAATCCAAAATCTTCTCGGGAATAGCAAGAAAATGGTATTTTCTTTTGGCTGTGTCCCTAGATGTGAGGATGATTAAGCCTAGAGTTCTTTATGGCCAACTGGTAGCCATATTTTCCATCAAGGAGACCTTTTCCAAGGAGACCTGCCAGACAATAAAGGCATTAGAGAGATAAGAGGGAGAGAGGAAGGAGTAAGAAGCGAAGGAGGGAGAGAGAGAGGGAGCTTCTCTAGTTCCTTTTAGCTGGGTCTAGAACGCCAATATGTATGGGGCAAAACAGAAGCTAAGGAGCTCAGCTTCCCTAGCTTAAGAATCATTAAGCAAGGATTTACCAGTGCGTCCCTACTATACGTCAGCCTGCACAAAGTGCTAATGTGTGTTAGCCTAAGTAAAATAACATACTACTGTATTATTCTAACTTAAAGACGATATCCTGCGATTAACGACTCTGCTCAAAAAAAAAAAAAAAAGAAATTCACTGAACGGTCCAACAAGACCAAGGTTTTGACAACTCCACCGTTTTTTCTCTATGGATCATTTTGTATTTTTTAAAATTTGACAATGGAAGATAATATCAATGGGACTTTTTTCTTTTTCTGAATTCAATCTAATATTTTCAATCATATGTCTGTGAAACACATTCTTTCCCTCTCCCTCCCCCGACCCTTCTCCCTTTCCCTGTCCCTCTTCCTTGGTTAATGAATTTAAAAGCTAGGGAAGTTGAACGATTAAAGAGAATAAATTTCTATTGGTCAACTTTTCTCATTCCAATTTCCATATATTAGGATGCCAATAATGTTGCACCCATCTGGCTCTACAAGGATTGAATAATTAGCCACTGCAGTTGCTGACCTTTAACAGACTCTGAAAGGACTTCAGGGTGGAGATCAGGAATGAGGCCCTCTGTGCTGTCGGAAAACTGGCCGAACAGGCTTTCAGATAGGTATTTTCAGGAGAAAATTTTATGAACCCAATTTCTAGCATCTTCCCATACTTAGAAAAGCCCTAACATCATTAGGATATCTGTGCTTGGTAACAAGCAGTATCCTTCTACCAATTCATGGGCTTGATGGCCTGTACCCCTTCTCCAAAATCACATACAGGCTGAACTCCCCCCTTACCTATTTGGAGCAGTTCCTCAAAGCTATCTGAGAGGCTGTATCCTGGGCCACAGTCCTCAGTCACTCCCCAAACGCAACAAACTCACAGCTCTCACACCTGTTTTTATTTCAGTCAACATTACAGAGACAATTTGTTCCTCTGATTCCATATCACTTGGTCTTCCAACAATTTTTCCCCATGCATACTATGAATCTAAGCCTAGCAAACCTAGCCAGCAATCCTTAGACTATTATGCTAGTGCAAATACAATTTAATAAACATTCACTGAACACTATACTAATCTTGTCCTTGTCCTCAAGGAGTTCACAGTATAGTGGGGAACACAGGCAAAATGTAATTAAACTTCACAGTGAGAACTGTAGCAGTGCAAGCATGAGCCACATATGAAGGCAACACAGAGGAGTAATTCATTCTATTTGGAGACATTTAGAAAGGCCTCATGGGAGAGTTGATTCAAAAACTAAGGTTGGAAGGATAAAAAGAAATTTGCCCGGGTAGCCATCACAGTAGAAATCTAGAACAATCACAACAGTTCTCCTAGCCGCTCCGCGGCATGTGGGATCTTCCCGGGCCGGGGCACGAATCCGTCTCCCCTGCATCGGCAGGCGGACTCTCAACCACTGAACCGCCAGGGAAGCCCATAACAGTTCTTTCTTGATTTTATTTCAGGACATTTTTCTGCGTTAAAAAGTTACTTCAGGGCTTCCCTGGTGGCGCGGTGGTTGGAAGCCCACCTGCCGATGCAGAGGACGGGGGTTTGTGCCCCCGTCTGGGAGGATCCCGCGTGCTGCGGAGCGGCTGGGCCCGTGAACCGTGGCCGCTGAGCCTGCATGTCCGGATGCTGTGCTCCGCAACAGGAGAGGCCACAACAGTGAGAGGCCCGCGTACCGCAAAAAAAAAAAAACAAAAACAAAAGAAGTTACTTCATTACTGAAAAAAGTTGTGGCAATTTTTTCTAGGCAGAGTCATGTAGTAAATATTTTCAGTTTTAAGAGCTGTGTTGTCTCTATCATCTATTCACTTCTTAAGCCGTAGCTTGAAAGCTGCCATAGGTAATACACAAAGGAAAGGGTGTGGCTGTGAGCAAATACAACTTTATTTAAAAAACAGGTGGTGTGTGGATTTAACCCGTGGGCCATGGTTTGCAGTTTTTTGATATACAGTAATTACCAACAGCACAGAATAAAATGATCTTCCATTTTCACCAGAGTTCCTTGTACCAGTGAGAGAATATTCTGGCAGGGGATGGGAGGGGAGACATTAAATTACTGAAGACTCCTTATTAATGTCTTCCTTTTTCAACTCAGAATCTAGGTGCACAGTTTATTTTCTTACTAGTTCAATGTGTCTTTTGGGAAGGGACAGAACATTTTGAAGAGATTCTAATTAGCTTTCCAAAAGGGTTTTAATTCCTTTCAAATAATAACAACTTGGGGAATTGAGTAAATTTTGTCACAAAATAAGTTAAGAGCAAGAGATGATATTTAAGGAATACCGGGGACAATTCTTTGAACACAGGACAAAAATTATTACTAAAAGTAATAATTATTATTACTTTTTATTACTTTACTTTTTATTATTACTTTTATTTATTAATAATTATTACTAAATTACTAAATTACTAAATTACTACTAAAAGTAGTAATTATTACTAAAATGCAGTAATCCCAAGCTTCTTTATAACTTAGAACATTCAAGATTCATCAGTTACCACATGGAAGAATAAAACTAAAGAAATATAAAGACAAAACTGAAGGAAATAAAACTTTATTTCAAACAAGGGTAAAAAAAAACATGAAATCTTGAAAAATATTACCTCAAAATGGATTATACTTTGTAATATACATACAAATGTTTATTCAAGATAATGCAAATTTAAATTATTAGATATTTTTATTTTCATAAACAAGAAATAAATTGTGGAAATTATAACTCAAAATTAATTCTGACTTACTTTAAGATTTTTTTCCCTAAGCTCTTCTAAGTCATAGTATATTTTGTGACATTTTAGTTGTATTGTTAACTTCTGTGTGGTTTTTTTTTTTACATGTATAGATATGTTAGTAATTATAAAACAAAATTTTAAAAACCCTGCTAATCCTGTGCAACCTGCAAAATCTTTGGGGTCAATCACTGCATTTTAAGCTTGAGTCTCTAAAGGCTTTAAAATTTGGTTCATTAAATGCTCCTACTTGTGAGATTTAGAAATGTGGATTTTTGACAGCCCTCCCTTCAGGTGTTTCTGATGCAAGATACCACACTCTGAAGGGGAGGTAATAAAACTTTCCTAGATCCAAATGACTGAGAAAAAACCAAATCTTGCTCTTTCAACTCTTCTCGTAGAACACATTTTGTATCTACTTGGTCTTGGTGCTGTAACAATGCCACTTGAACACCTGTCTTGTAGGAACTCTCTACCAAAGAACTTCGTATGTGTCAGGCACTGATGCGTTTGGATTAAAATTAGGATTGATTTCCTTTTTAAATATAAATTTGCAAAATTTTCATTTACAACTTATAATTTATTTTACACTGTTAAATCTACATAATTTTCATCACTTAAGTTACATAGTTTGGGGTGAAAGTGTAACAAATGTAGTTTGTGAGGTATAATATATTTACATTTGTCATAGATTCTTAAAAAGGGATTCTAATTCTAATTCATTTTCAGAAGGTAAATTTTGTTTTTTAAATGTTATGTTTTAAATTTTATTGTAAAACTTTAGTGAAAGATTAAATATACCAATGGACAATAGCTAGACATTCTATGACAAATGAATTCTGACCCACAATTTCCGCAGCAACTGGCCTGGGAGGTGAAACATAACCTCTGGAGCAATCAGCTCACAATATGCATGAGTTTTTCAGTGTCTTCCAGCTCTCATCTTTTTGGCCCTCGACTCCAACTAGGACCAACAAATAACGGCACCCCAAACATCTTATGAGACTCGGTTACTTGATCCTTCTCACGGTACTTTTCACCTCTGCAACACCTAAATCCTGCCAATTTTCGGCCCTTACCAGGAGAAAGGAAATAGGAAGTCCATATCTATCAATAATTACTTTAATTATAAATGCGTTGGCGAATTTTAATTTCGTCAATCAAAAAACACAGCGTGGCTGAATGGATTTAAAAACAAATGAGAGCAGCACTGAGGAGCTTCAAGATAGTGGAAGAGTAAGACACAGAGATCACCTTCCTCCCCACAAATACGTCAGAAATACATCTACATGCGGAACAACTCCTACAGAACACCGGCAGAAGACCTCAAACCTCCCAGAGGCAAAACACTCCCCATGTACCTGGTTACGGCAAAAGGAAAAAGAATAAACAGAGACAAAAGAATAGGGACAGGACCTGCACCAGTGGGAGGGAGCTGTGAAGGAGCAAAGGTTTCCACACACTAGGAGCCTCTTCGCAGGCGGAGACTGCGGATGACGGAGGGGGGAAGCTTCGGAGCCGCGGACAAGAGCACAGCAACAGGGGTGCGGAGGGCAAAGTGGAGAGATACCCGCACAGAGGGTCAGTGCCGACCAGTACTCACCAGTCCGAGAGGCTTGTCTGCTCACCCGCTGGGGCGGGCGGGGGCTGGGAGCTGAGGCTCCGGCTTCGGAGGTCGGATCCCAGGGAGAGGACTGGGGTTGGCTGCGTGAACACAGCCTGAAGGGGTTAGTGCGCCACGGCTAGCCGGGAGGGAGTCCAAGAAAGAGTCTGGAGCTGCCAGAGAAGCAAGAGACTTTTTCTTCCCTCTTTATTTCCTGGTGCACGAGGAGACGGGATTAAGAGCGCCGCTTAAAGAAGCTCCAGATATGGGCACGAGCCGCGGCTATCAGCGCGGACCCCAGAGACGGGCATGAGACGCTAAGGCTGCTGCTGCCGCCACCAAGAAGCCTGTGTGTGAGCACAGGTCACTGTCCACACCTCCCCTCCTGGGAGCCTGTGCAGCCCACCACTGCCAGGGTCCTGGGATCCAGGGACAACTTCCCCGGGAGAACGCATGGCGCACCTCAGGCTGGTGCAACGTCACGCCGGCCTCTAACACCGCAGGCTCGCCCCGCATCCGTGGCCCTCCCTCCCCCCGGCCTGAGTGAGCCAGAGCCCCCGAATCAGCGGCTCCTTTAAGCCCGTCCTGTCTGAGCAAAGAACAGACACCCTCAGATGCCCTACAAGCAGAGGCGGGGCCAAATCCAAAGCTGAACCCCAGGAGCTGTGCGAACAAAGAAGAGAAAGGGAAATTTCTCCCAGCAGCCTCAGGAGCAGAGGATTAAATCTCCACAGTCAACTTGATGTACCCTGCATCTGTGGAATACATGAATAGACAATGAATCATCCCAAACTGAGGAGGTGGACTTTGAGAGCAACCATATATATACATGTTTCCCTTTTTCTCTTTTGGTGAGTGTGTATGTGTGTGCTTCCTTGTGTAATTTTGTCTGTATAGCTTTGCTTTTACCATTTGTCCTAGGGTTCAGTCTGTCTTTTTTTTTTTCAGTATAGTTTTAGTGCTTATCATTGGTGGATTTGTTTTTCGGTTTGGTTGCTCCCTTCTTCCTTTCTTTTTTTTATTACTTAATTTTTTAAAATAATTATGTTTTATATGTTATTCTAATACCTTTATTTTATTTTATTTTATCTTCTTTCTTTTTTTCTCCCTTTTATTCTGAGCAGTGTGGATAACAGGCTCTTGGTGCTCCAGCCAGGCATCAGGGCTGTGCCTCTGAGGTGGGAGAGCCAAGTACAAGACATTGACCCACCAGAGACCTCCCAGCTCCACATAATATCAAATGGCAAAAATTGCCCAGGCATCTCCATTAACACCAAGACTCAGCTCCACTCAATGACCAGCAAGCTACAGTGCTGGACATCCTATGCCAAACAACTAGCAAGACAGCCCCAACCATTAGCAGAGAGGTTGCCTAAAATCATAATAAGGTGACAAACATGCAAAAACACAGTACCAGACCTGGACCTTCCTACCAGAAAGACAAGATCCAGCCCCATCCACCAGAACACAGGCACTAGTCCCCTCCACTAGGAAGCCTACACAACCCACTGAACCAAGCTTAGCCACTGGGGGCAGATACCAACAACAACGGGAACTACAAACCTGCAGCCTCCGAAAAAGGAGACCCCAAACACAGTAAGTTAAGCAAAATGAGAAGACCGAGAAATACACAGATTATCAAGGAGGAAAGTAAAAACCCACCAGACCTAACAAATGAAGAGGAAATAGGCAGTCTACCTGAAAAAGAATTCAGAGAAATGATAGTAAATATGATCCAAAATCTTGGAAATAGAATGGAGAAAATACAAGAAACATTTAACAAGGACCTAGAAGAACTAAAGAGCAAACAGTGAAGAACAACACAATAATTGAAATTAAAAATTCTCTAGATGGGATCAAGAGCAGAATAACTGAGGCAGAAGAACAGATAAGTGACCTGGAAGATAAAACAGTGGAAATAACTACTGCAGAGCAGAATAAAGAAAAAACAATGGAAAAAATGAAAACAGTCTCAGAGACCTCTGGGACAACATTAAACACATCAACATTCAAATTATAGGGGTCCCAGAAGAAGAAGAGAAAAAGAAAGCAACTGAGAAAATATTTGAAGAGATTATAGTTGAAAACTTCCTTAATATGAGAAAGGAAATAGTTAATCAAGTCCAGGAAGCACAGAGAGTCCCATACAGGATAAATCCAAGGAGAAACACGCCATGACACATACTAATCAAACTATCAAAAATTAAATACAAAGAAAATATATTAAAAGCAGCAAGGGAAAAGCAACAAATAACATACAAGCGTATCCCCATAAGGTTAACAGCTGATCTTTCAGCAGAAACTCTGCAAGCCAGAAGGCAGTGACAGGACATATTTAAAGTGATGAAAGGGAAAAACCTACAACCAAGATTACTCTACCCAGCGAGGATCTCATTCAGATTTGACAGAGAAATTAAAACCTTTACAGACAAGCAAAAGCTAAGAGAACTCAGCACCACCAAACCAGCTTTACAACAAATGCTAAAGGAAATTCTCTAGGTAGGAAACACAAGACAGGAAAACACCTACAATAACAAACCCAAAACAATTAAGAAAATGGTAACAGGAACATACATATTTAATGTGTTTAGATAATTATCTTAAATGTAAATGGATTAAATGCTCCAAACAAAAGACACAGACTGGCTGAATGGATACAAAAACAAGACCCATACATATGCTGTCTACAACAGACTCACTTTAGACCTAGGACACATACAGACTGAAAGTGAGGGGATGGAAAAAGATATTCCATGCAAATGGAAATCAAAAGAAACCTGGAGTAGCAATTCTCATATCAGACAAAATAGACTTTAAAACAAAGTCTATTACAAGAGACAAAGAAGGACAACACATAATGATTAAGGGATCCATCCAAGAAGAAGCTATAACAATTGTAAATATTTATGCACCCAACATAGTATTTGCCTTATGTACTGAGGTACTCCTAACAGCCATAAAAGGGGAAATTGACAGTAACACCATCATAGTAGGGGACTTTAACACCCCACTTTCACAAATGGACAGATCATCCACAATGAAAATAAAGAAATAAACACAAGCTTTAAATGATACATTAAACAAGATGGACTTAACTGATATTTATGGGACATTCCATTAAAAAACAACAGAATACACTTTCTTCTCAAGTGCTCATGGAACGTTCTCCAGGATAGATCATGTCTTGGGTCACAAATCAAGACTTGGTAAATTTAAGACAACTGAAATCATATCAAGTATCTTTTCTGACCACAATGCTATAAGAGTAGATATCAATTACAGGAAAACTCTGTAAAAGATACAAACACATGGAGGCAAAACAATACACTACTTGATAACCAAGAGATCACTGAAGAAATCAAAGAGGAAGTCAAAAAATACCTAGAAACAAATGACAATGAAAACACGAGGACCCAAACCGATGGTATGCAGCAAAAGCAGTTCTAAGAGGGAAGCTTACAGCAAAACAGTCCCACCTTAGGAAACAAGAAACATCTCAAATCTCAAATAAACAACCTAACCTTACACCTAAAGCAATTAGAGAAAGAACAAAAAAAACCCAAGTTAGCAGAAGGAAAGAAATCATAAAGATCAAATCAGAAATAAATGAAAAATAAATGAAGGAAACAGTAGCAAAGATCAATAAAACTAAAAGTTGGTTCTTTGAGAAGATAAACAAAATTGATTAACCATGAGCCAGACTCATCACCAAAAAAAGGAAGACTCAGAACAACGAATTAGAAATGAAAGAGGAGAAGCAACAACTGACACTGCAGAAATACAAAGGATCATGAGAGATTACTACAAGCAACTATATGCCAATACAATGGACAACCTGGAAGAAACGGACAAATTCTTAGAAAAGCACAACCTTCAGAGACTGAACCAGAAGAAATAGACAATATGAACAGACCAATCACAAGCACTGAAATTGAAACTGTGATTAAAAATCTTCCAACAAACAAAAGCCCAGAACCAGATGGTTTCACAGGCAAACTCTATCAAACATTTAGAGAAGAGCTAAGACCTATCCTTCTCAAACTCTTCCAAAATATAGCAGAGGGAGGAACACTCCCAAACTCATTCTAAGATGCCAGCATTACCCTGATACCAAAACCAGACAAAGATGTCACAATGAAAGAAAACTACAGGCCAATATCACTGATGAACATAGATGCAAAAATCCTCAACAAAATACTAGCAAACAGAATCCATCAGCACATTAAAAGGATCATACACCATGATCAAGTGGGGTTTATCTCACGAATACAAGGATTCTTCAATATATGCAAATCAATCAATGTGATAAGCCATATTAACAAATTGAAGGAGAAAAACCACATGATCATCTCAATAGATGCAGAGAAAGCTTTCAACAAAATTCAACACCCATTTATGATAAAAACTCTCCAGAAAGTAGGCATAGAGGGAACTTACCTCAACATAATAAAGGCCATATATGACAAACCCACAGCCAACATCATCCTCAATGGTGAAAAACTGAAACCATTTCCACTAAGATCAGGAAGAACACAAGGTTGCCCACTCTCATCACTATTATTCAACATAGTTTTGGAAGTCTTAGCCACAGCAATCAGAGAAGAAAAAGAAATAAAAGGAATCCAAATTGGAAAAGAAGAAGTAAAGCTGTCACTCTTTGCAGATGACATGATACTATACATAGAGAATCTTAAAGATGTCACCGGAAAACCAGTAGAGGTAATTAATGAATTTGTTAAAGTAGCAGGATACAAAAGTAATGCACAGAAATCTCTGGCATTCCTATACATTAATGATGAAAAATCTGAAAGTGAAATCAAGAAAACACTCCCATTTACCATTGCAACAAAAAGAATAAAATACCTTGGAATAAACCTACCTGAGGAAACAAAAGACCTGTATGCAGAAAATTATAAGACACTGATGAAAGAAATTAAAGATTATACAAGTGAATAGAGAGATATACTATGTTCTTGGATTGGAAGAATCAACATTGTGAAAATGACTCTACTACCCAAAGCAATCTACAGATTCAATGCAATCCCTAACAAATTACCAATGGCATTTTTCACAGAACTAGAACAAAAAATTTCACAATTTGTATGAAAACACAAAAGACCCCGAATAGCCAAAGCAATCTTGAGAAAGAAAAACAGAGCTGGAAGAATCAGGTTCCCTGACTTCAGACTATACTATAAAGCTACAGTAATCAAGGCAGTATGGTACCGGCACAAAAACAGAAATATAGATCAATGGGACAGGACAGAAAGCCCAGAGATAAACCCATGAACATATGGTCGCCTTATCTTTGATAAAGGAGGCAAGAATATACAATGGAGAAAAGACAGCCTCTTCAATAAGTGGTGCTGGGAAAACTGGACAGCTACATGTAAAAGAATGAAATTAGAACACTCCCTAACACCATACACAAAAGTAAACTCATAATGGATTAAAGGCCTAAATGTAAGGCCAGACACTATCAAACTCTTAGAGGAAAACATAGGCAGAACACTCTATGACATAAATCACAGCAAGATCCTTTTTGACCCACCTCCTAAAGAAATGGAAATGAAAACAAAAATAAACAAATGGGACCTAATGAAACTTAAAAGCTTTTGCACAGCAAAGGAAACCATAAACAAGACGAAAAGAAAACCCTTAGAATGGAAGAAAATAATTGCAAATGAAGCAACTGACAAAGGATTAATCTCCAAAATTTACAAGCCACTCAATATCTAAAAAACAACAACCCAATCCAAAAATGGGAAGACCAAAATAGACATTTCTCCGAAGAAGATATACAGATTGCCAAAAAGCACATGAAAATATGCTCAACATCACTAATCATTAGATATATGCAAATCAAAACTACAATGAGATATCATCTCACACCAGTCAGAATGGGCATCATCAAACAATCTACAAACCATAAATGCCAGAGAGGGTGTGGAGAAAATGGAACCCCCTCTTGCACTGTTGGTGGGAATGTAAATTGGTACAGCCACTATGGAGAACAGTATGGAGGTTCCTTAAAAAACTAAAAATAGAACTACCATACGACCCAGCAATCCCACTACTGGGCATATACCCTAAGAAAACCATAATTCAACACAAGTCATGTACCACAATGTTCATTGCAGCTCTATTTACAATAGCCAGGACATGGAAGCAACCTAAGTATCCATTGACAGATGAATGGATAAAGAAGATGTGGCACACATATACAATGGAATATCACTCAGCCATAAAAGGAAATGAAATTGAGTTTTTTTTGTAGCGAGGTGGATGGACCTAGAGTCTGTCATATAGAGTTAAGTAAGTCAGAAAGAGAAAAACAAATACTGTATGCTAACACATACATATGGAATCAAAAAAAAAAAAAAGGTCATGAAGAACTTAGGGGCAAGATGGGAATAAAAACACAGACCTACTAGAGAATGGACTTGAGGACACAGGGATGGGGAAGGGAAGCTTGGCCAAAGTGAGAGAGTGCATGGACATATATACACTACCAAATGTAAAATAGATAGCTAGTGGGAAAGCAGCCGTATAGCACAGGGAGATCTGCTCTGTGCTTTGTGACCACCTAGAGGGTGGGAGGGAGGGAAACACAAGAGGGCAGACATATGGGGATATATGTGTATGTATAACTGATTCACTTTGTTATAAAGCAGAAACGAACACACCATTGTAAAGCATTTATTCTCCAATAAAGATGTTAAAAAAACAAAACAAGAACCAACTTTGTGCTGCCTGCAAGAGATTCACTTAAATTTTAAAGACACAAAGACTGAAAATAAAGGGGTGGAAAATGATATTACAGGAAAACGCAAAGTAAAAAAAAAAAGTAGGGGTAGCAAAACTTGTATCAAACAAAATAGACTTTAAGCTAAAGACTGCAATAAAAGACAAAGAAGATCATTAATGAAAGAGCCAATTTTTTGGAAGTATAAACAAAATAGACAACTTGTAGCTAAACTTACCAAGAAAAAAAATAGGAATCAAAATTTTAAGTGAGGAGGATACATAGAAAGTAATACCACACAAATACAAAGCATCCTGAGACAACTATGAACAATTTTATCCCACGAAATTGGACAATCTAGAAAAATGGATAAATTTCTAGAAACATACAATCTAATAAGACTGAATCATGAAGACATAGATCCGAATAGACCAATTATTAATAAGGATTTGAATGAGTAGTCAAAAAACTTCCAACAGAGAAAAATCTAGGATCAGATGCTTCACTGGTGAATTCTACCAAACCTTTAGAGAAGAATACATACTAATCTTTCATAAACTCTTCCAAAAAGTAGAGGAGGAGTGACAACTTCCAACTTCATTTTATGAGGCCAGCATTACTGTGATACCAAAACTAGATACGGACACTACAGGAAAAGAAAATTACAGACCAATATTCCTGTAAGTGGGAAAATCTTTAACAATGTGTCAGCAAACTTAATAATATATTGGGAAGAGCATATGCCATATCAAGTGGAATTTACTCCACTGAAGAAAGGATGGTTCAACTTTTACAAGACAATAAATTAAAAATCACATTAACAAAATGAAGAATAAAAATCATATAATCATTTCAATGGATGCGGGAAAACATCTGACAAAATGGCCAAAAATGGCCCATGTGGAAGAATATTGCTAAAATGTCCATACTACCTGAAGAAATCTATAGAGACAATGCAATCCCCATAAATTTCCAATGGAAACTTTCTAAGAAATAGAAAACCCATCCTAAAATTTTATGAAACCACAGAATACCTGGAATAGCCAAAGCAGTCTTGATAAGAACCAAGCTGGAGACATCACACTTCCTGATATCAAACTATATTACAAAGCTATTCAAAACTGTATGGTATTGGCATAGAAAAAGATGCATGGATGAGTGGAATAGACTAGAGAGTCCAGAAATATACTTATGTATATATGGTCAATTAATTTAAGACAAAGGAGCCAAGTATATACAATGGGGAAAGGTCAGGCTCTTCAATAATGGTGTTGAGAAAACTGGATAGCCACATGCAAAGAATAAAACTGGACCTCTTCTTAACACCATACACAAACATCAACTCAAAATGGATTGAAGACCTCAACATAGGACCTGAATCTATAAAACCCCTAGAAAAAAACATAGGGGGTAAGCTCTTTGACATTAGTCCTGGCAACTTTATTATTTTTTTAATTTGACTACAAAAGCAAAAACAAGCAAAAAAAAACCCGAATGGGATTACATCAAAATAAAAAGCCTCTGAATAGCAAAGGAAACCATCCACAAAATAAGAAGGCAAACAATGGAATAAATAAAATGTTCGCAAACTAATTATCTGATAAGGTACCCAAAACATATAAGAAACTAATACAACTCAACAGCAAAAAATGAAATAATGCAATTATAAAATGGCAAAGGATCTTTACAGACATTTTTCCACAGAAGACATACCAATGGCCAATAGGTACATGAAAAAGTGCTCAAAATCACTAATCGTGAGGGAAATGCAAATAAAACTACAATATGATATCACTTCATACCTGTTAAGATGGCTGTTTATCAAAAAGACAGAAGAAAACAAATGCTGGTAAGAATGTGGATAAAAGGGAACCCTTGTACACTGTTGGTTGGAATGTAAATGGGTACAGCCATTATGGAAAACAGTGTGGACGTTTCTCAAGAAATTAAAAATACAACTACCTTATGATTCAGCAATCCCACTTCCGGTTATATACCCAAAGGAAAGAAAACCATTATCTTGAAGAAATATGTGTGCTCCTGTGTTCACTGCAGCATTATTCACAATAGCCAAGGTAAGGAAACAACGTAAGTGTCTGTCAATGGATGGATAGATAAACAAAAGGGACTAGTCAGTGTTATTACTGATGTCATAGTGGTCATTTTTCATCATAAAAAGATTAATTCCCTTTAAACAAAGAAATTCTTATAAACCATGCTAACTCAGGGGCACAATAAAAAAACATAACTTGTATATCAATTACTGGCAGAAAATCTAATTCATTATAAAGCCTACACCACTGGGGAGAGGATACTTTTATACAAAAAAAGTACTACACTAATATATAGCACTTTTAATTGGGCATTTAAACATTTTTTGTAACCTCAAAAGGAACTGGAAGGACTACAAAATAAAGGACCAAGAAACTAAAACATAATGGATACAGGAGAAAGTCCTCAAATGAGAAATAACTGAATATTAACAAAGACAAAATATAAGCTTCCTGAATTTCCTAAAATATTGTTATATGTAACAGAAATATTTTTTTAAACACACAGACACATACACAGTGGATTATTACTCAGCCTTGAAAAAGAAGGAAATCCTGCCATTTGTTGACAACATTTATCCCTTATACATAAAATCTTAAAAAAAAAAGTTGAACTCTTACAAACAGAAAGTAGAAAAGTGGTTTCTAGGGTCTGGGTGATGGAGGAAATAGAGGTTGGTAAAAGGGTACAGACTTTCAGTTATAAGATGAATAAGGTCTGAGGATCTAATGTTTAACATAATGGTGATTACAGTTGATAGTACTATATTGTATAGTTGAAATTGGCTAAGAGTAGTACTTAAATGTTGTCACACAAAAAAAGGATAAGCATACGAGGTGGTGGACTGTGTTAATTATCTGAATAGAGGGAATCCTTTCACAATGTATACATATATCAAATCATCATGTTGTACACCTTAAATATCTTTTTTTTTTTCAATTACAGCTCAATAAAGCTGAGAAATAAACACATAAAATTGAGTTGTGGATTGTGTTTATGGTCACTAAGTTGTCAAACTGTCACACTTAAGGCTGGGGAATTTTGTGGTATGTAAATTATACCTCAATAAAGTTGTTTCAAAAAATTTAATCACTAACTCTGACAGTTATTTATGATACTCTCTCTGCCCTGGATAGAAAACAGATCAGTTCCAACTCCTTGGCACAAGTAATGATACACAATTACATTGCTCTAGGTTTGTTTTCTTGTGGGTTTTTTGGGCTCATCATGGTGACATCTATGCTACAGTTAGTTCTCCTTGCTGTACTTGGATCAATGAAACAGGTCAAGTAGAACAGGCATTACACTGGCCTAAGTAAAAAGCAAAAAATGTCTCTAGGACTGGTCCTCATAGTCTGTTATTTGTTCTCTTGGTCTGAATGCTTTGGGTTCCAAAGCATCTTATAGGGACTAGTCATTATTATTTTTGTCATAGTGGTCATTATGCTTTTCCATTGCATTCTATCTAGAGTCTAAATGCTTTTGTGCAGCTTCTCTTTCATCAATAATTGCCATGATGCAAAAAGTAAGTCACAAGGATGTAATATACAGTATAGGGAATATAATCAATAATATTGTCATAACTTTTTATAGAGACAGATGGTAACTAGACTTATTGTGGTGAGCATCTTGTGATGTATAAAACATTAAATCACTATACTGTACATCTGAAACTAATATTGTAAGCCAATGATACTTGAATAAAAAAATTACCACAAAAAGGTCAAGAATATCTTGTGTTATAGTTGACTATGCAGACAACTGAACAATCCCTGAGCAGTTAAGATCTGAGTCTCTAGACTGGTCAACCTCTTGCCAGTGAGAGAATGACCAATAGCGTATACTAAGAGGCTAAATATATAAACAGATAATATGACATTATAACTCTGACCCACAATCTCAGCAGCTATCAGCCCAGAATAATAATTAATTGGCCAATCACTTCTAGCGTCCCTACTGTTGCCTCCACTTCCAATTCCGGACCAACCAAAGAAAATCAAATATGTTCCCCAAACCAATCACATGCCCTAATTTTAGTTTCCCCACCTCCAGCTTCCCCATGCCAACGATCTCCAACCAGATCATAGCTGAAGCTTTTCTCTTTTTTATGCTGTAAAATTTCTCATTCCCCTACCTGCCTTTGAGTCTCTGATGGTGACTGATTTCCTAGCTACGAATGAGTAGCTTGTTGATTTTCATTTGGGTGGTTTTCATTCATTTCCACATTAGTAAGTCTCCATTTTACCAAGAAGAAAACCTAATAGATATGTAATTAACAATTTTGATAGCTCTCACCATTATATCAGACTAGAATACCAAGGTCTCACAATTGCCATCTTTTCCTTCTGAAACAATTTGCCTACTGTGGGTCTTATAAATCTTAATGTGAAGATATCTTATGAAACCTTTAAACTGCTAATAGTGGCTTCTCCATTCTAAGCTGCAATCCTCACTGAAAATTTCTCCATCAAATTTTGCATCTTCTTTCTGGGACTCAGAGTTATGAGCCATATTTCCTACATAATGTTGTTAGATATGCCTGGCTGATTTGAGCCATACCTCCAACAGAAATTGTCACTTTTCTTAATTATTTCCCTCATCTCCTTGTACTTAACTCTCACATGATCATACTTCAGTGTTGATGAATATTCTGATACATCTTTTATTTTTCTGTCATATTGTTTCTGGCTAGTATCCAATTATAAATTACAAATTCCCAAAGGCAAAAAATATTTAAATTCCACTGTAATTCCCCAACAGAACATAGATAAGCCTATAAACTCTATGGATAGTCATGTCATGTGGGCAATGGTATAATGGGATGAAAAAAAGAACTAACTGATTAATTTGAAACTGTAATTGTCCTCTTTCTAGATACTTAAAAGACAAAAGTTGTTCCGAGTTCTGAGACCTCTCAGTGATTGTGGACTAGTGATTCTCAAGAATGTGGTCCCTGTACCAGCATCACCAGTATCATCTGGGGGCTCGTCAGAAATGAAAATTCTTACCCCCACCCCCATATACTGAATCAGAAGCTCTGAGGGGCAAGAAGTGTGTTTTAACACTGTCACGTGGTGATTCTGATGCATGCTAAAGTTTTGGAACCAGTACTGTATACTCGTACTACTGCAATTGTTGTCTATGGAGCCAGAAGTTTTGACATCATCTGGGGACTTGTTCAAAGTATCTGAGGCCTCATTCCACACCTGCTGAATAAGAATCTGTATTTTAAATAAGAAACTGCTTGGGTGATTTGGTTTTGCATATTAAGTCTGAGAAAAGTTGGTCTGGAGAATTTCATTGTGCAGAAACTATCGTAATTATATCAAGAATATCAACCATCCATTTTATTTTATTTTATTTTTAGTCCGGGAGGAGGCTTTTACTGGCTCTGCTCATAAGAGTCAAATGTGCACATCTCTTATTAACTAGGAGTTCACTGCCATCATGTCAAGAGTGTAAGATCAATCATCATGGAAATATTTACGCCACAGAAATCATCAAATACTACAAATCAGAGCCTCTGTCCTCTGTCCCCAGCTACTTTACCTGCCTACCAACGGTAAGAAGTGTCATTTTATTAAATCTTACTCAATCTAAGGTATGGTTTATCCACCTGACAAGGAATCAGAACTTTTTTGAGGAAAGAATTATTTTATTTCTGAAACCAGCTACTGGCCTTATAGCAGTGTGATTTTAACTGAGGTCTGAATCTATACCATGGTTTCTTTTTGTTAAAAGAAAATTTTCCAAGTTTGATTCTCTAGTTATTGAGAGGGTTAATAAATTCACATCTGAGCACAGGTTTCTATTCTTTTGTAGGAAAATTGCAAGCCAAGGTCAAAGCAATGTGCTATAATATTAATGGAATTGAATAATTCCAAGAGAATATGAATGGCATTTTAGTAACTACATTCAGCAACATTATACCAATCATGTTATTATGAATTATTTATCAGTTCTATGAGACTACCCATTCTCCTTCCTTCACTGTTAATCAGATGAAGGAACATTATTGTGACCTTGGTTAGTTGTGGTGGGATTTGCCCCTTTTGGAAAGAGTAAAAAGAAACTAGCTAGAGCTGATTACTATTTTTCAATATTGGCAATTTTTATTAGAACGGACTTTGTAATGTATAGAATTTCACCTCCATAACCTTCATACTGCGCTTTAAAAGAATCTTTGCAGAAATATAAATGCCTGTTAAGTTAGAAAGACACTTACAATCACAGGACATGAATGAAGCATCTGCTGGAAATCAAAATACAGAGATCAAACTTCCTAAGAAGCTTGGACTTCCAGACCCAAGAGGTTTCCCTGGGCTTCTCATGTGATTGTAGGAAGTGAGAACAGATACAGCTGATAAATGTTTGCAGGAGTTAGTGGTTTCAGTGGTCAGTATTTCTTTCTACAAGGAGAACATGATATGTGACACATGGAGAAGGACTGATGTCAATTACATAAGAATTTCTGACACACTATTAAAAGCAGTGTACATTAGCATAGTAACAAGGCATACTATGCATTTTTCTATTTTTACTTTAAAACATTTTATTATTTTTCACTTTAAATATATATGTGCTTACTTTAACACATTAAAACTAACATGTTTTCCAGATACTCATGTGTTAACCTAGCTGATGGCATTGTCACCTATGTTTTGTGAAGCATGCAGAAAATTATATTAAGGGATTATTCACACTAAACCTACTGACTTTACAAATAGGAACAAGAGAATATACTTAAACAACTGCCCTAGTTTCTTTACTGTTTACATTGTAAAAATAAACAGTGTAAATATTCTACTTCCAAAATATTTCAGAGTTAAAATTAATATCAGAGACAAATTACAGATTACCAAAAAAAGGAGTAGTTAATGTACCATAATGATGTAGTTATTTCCTTGCTGTATAACATGATGCAGGCACAAAGTCCTGAACAAGTCCATTGAGTTCACCTAGTTCACATAGCTCTTTCCAAAAATAAAGTCATCTTTTTAATGTGCGATTTAGTCAAGACAAAATCATTACTTCAGATCACAGTACTCAAACAATATTTTTCTTTTTAGAGTCTTTGTCTTACAATTGTCCTCATTACAGAAAAATTACCTACTTTTTGGATAGAAAAATAACAAGGTCAAGGACAGTGCTGCATAATTGGCATTAGTGGATTAATTCTCATCTGAAATAGTTTCAGTAAGTGGCATTGTAAGCCAACAAAAACAATACTTTTCTGTTTTTGTTTTGTTTTGTTCAAGTATGCCATAATTTAACAGCAGTTTCACTTGAAAGAATTATATTTAATTTGGAAGGAAATTATTGATATTATAGGAAGATCATTTGAAAAGCTGGGTTAGAATTAATACATTTTTTGGAAGGTAAGGGTTGTTTTTATTTACTTTTTCTTTGATATTCATGGAATATCCCAGTGGTTCACATTTTGAAAATTATAGAAAATACACTTTCAACAGGGACACTTTCAGCTATAAGTTTGCAAGCTAGTGTCTCAAAATATTGAAGATTCAGTGTAATTCTGATCTATTGCTGCTGTAAAACATTATTACAAATTTAGTAGCTTTAAAAAAATTATTTATTGGGCTTCCCTAGTGGCACAGTGGTTGAGTCCACCTGCCAATGCAGGGGACACGGGTTCGTGCCCCGGTCCGGGAAGATCCCATATGCCACACAGCGGCTGGGCCCGTGAGCCATGGCCACTGAGCCTGCACGTCCGGAGCATGTGCTCCACAACAGGAGAGGCCACAACAGTAAGAGGCCCACGTACCTCAAAAAAAAAAAATTATCTTCTCACAGTTTGAGGGTCAGAAGTCCAGGAAAATCAGCTAGATACCACTCAGACTCTCACAAGGCTATATCATGGTGTCAGCTGGTTCCTGCCTGGAGGCTCTAGAGGAGAATTCCTTTCTTGCTTATTTAAGTTGTTGGCAACATTCAGATCCTTGTGGTTGTAGGAATGACGTGGTCATTTCCTTGCTGGCTGTCACCTCAGGGCCATTCATAGCTTACAGCAACCGTTCATATTCCTTGGCCCATGGTCCCTCCTCCACATTCAAAGCAAGCAACAGCAGGTTGAGTCTGTCTTATGCTTTGAAACTCTCCTGCCTCTCCTTCCATTGCATCTCTCTGACCTGTACTCCTCCTTTCTTCTACTTTTATGGGCCCATGTAATTATATTAGGCCCACTGGATTATCCAGAACAATAATTTTAAGATGGAAATAACCTTAATTCCATCTGCAAAACCACATTGTCATATAATGTACCATACATAGGCATAACACCAAAGGATGAAGGCTATGAGGACCAAAATTCTACCTACCACATTCACAGTTCATAATTAGTGAAGCAAAACCCAAAAGACAACGAAATAAAATGTCAAATAGCTTTGGGTGCTGAAAATCAACAAGAAAATCTTTATGAAAAAAATGAGTTCTGAAATATAAATTTTGGTGAATAAGCAATATGAATTTCCAAAAAAAAATTATGATCTAATCACATAATGAATATATTGTGAAAAATTAAACTTCTTAGGGAAAACACTGATGATACATATACTTATACTCAATGCACTATGGACAGTAATTGCCTTCTAAAAGAGTAAAACACAACTTCTAAACATTTCAGTAGTAAGTGGATAATGCTTTTTACACGTATTAGGAAGTGACTAAGTTAATTTTCTATCTTATGTTCCATTTAACATGTTAGATAAAGATGATTCACAGGCCAATTTTTTCTTCTTCAATTTGTGTCTTCAAATTTTTAAAGCAAACCACTAATTTCCAGGTTTTAGAGAAAATTAAGTAGGTGGAGTTTCCATCCCATCTTAAGAAATCATCAATGTTGTTGACATAATAGGTGTCCTTATCCAATCTGACAATAACTCTAAGGTAACGATTCCCTGTGTATTTTACAATTCAGAAACTACAAATCTATTGACCCTTTAATGGAAAATAAATTCTTGCTAAGATTAATGAACCTTAGAGAAAACCAGATATTGTATGTCATAAAGGACTAGAAGAAAACAGTTTTAATGGGGTTCCCAAAACCACATGTCCATGGAACATATGTCCATGAAGCATTGGTCTTAGTTATTCCTACACATTAAGTTATTTCATATTCATTTTTTATATAGATTTCCAAGTGTTTTAACCAATCTAATTTTGTAGTGCTCAGCTAAATTCTCTATTTCAGACCTGCATTTATAATTACATAAATATATTCACATTTTAAACAGTGATAGAACTTAAGATTCTTGCTGTCACCTAAGAAAAAATAGTCACCCTTAAATTTGAAATAATGATTTAATGATTCTGGAGCGATGTAGAAGTCTTCTGGAGATGTATTTACTAAAGTAGTCTTAAAGAAGGACCTGCCTGAAAACACTGACAGGACAATGCCTAATGAGCATCGTACTACACAGACTTATTAAACATTTGTTGATTTTCTTTAATAGAATTGTAGAGTTAACATTTCAAAGTATGCCATAAATCTTTTTCTGGCCTTTAGCAGAGTACTTATTTTGGTATCTTGTGAAATTATACTATAAAAATCAATTCTAATTACTACATATAATACAACACAGGCAAAAAATAAGGAAATGAAATGTTGATGGTAGGTGATCATGCATTAAACTGCAAGGATTTTTATGATGAGAAGTTCTGAGATTTGGTGTTATCACTGCTCTTAATTCATTTTTACTGAGGTTCATTGAGCGAATAGCTTAAGACCCATAAAGTAGTTTTCCTGGAATAGTTTGTAGTACTGATATCCAGAGTTCTAGTCATTCAGGCTTCACTTACTAAGTGAACGTTTGATTCAATATACTATGTTGGATACCAAAGGGAATACAGCAACAATGACTGCATTAGAAACATCTCTGAAGATGCTATAATTGTATGACAGTTATTACATTAGAGTCTAATATTCAACTGTCTTATATTTTTACTTATTGCAATCTCTATGAGGGCTGAGATTATATCTTGCTTATCATTCCATCACCCCAGGATCTCCCAATACTTTGCAAATAGTGTTTAGCAAATATTATCTTGATGAATTTGTTTGGTCTATGAATGAGTCCAAATTTTACACAGATCAATCAAAATCAGGGAGACGGTGCACGGGCTAAGAGAAGACAATGCAGAAAGTTCTTGCTTGACTACAAACCTAAACACAGTTTTTCTTCTCACACAGAGCAAGTATTAACAGAAAACCAATAATTACTCTTCTCCCTGGAAAACCAAAGGGAGTTCTTAATTCAGAAATGAGTGTGCCTGGCTTTAGTTAATTAATCTCACTCCAGCTTTTCAAAGGACCATAAAATTAATACCTAGTCTTTTAAAGTAATTTGAATTATAATTCACTCATAATCCATTCAATTCATTACTCTCACAAATTTCATAATTCAGAGCAAAGTATTAAAAGGACACTTCCAAATTTTAACTTTCAGGATTCTGTTTAATTTTTACAAGTTTTGTTTCTGAGGCTAGGAGTAGAGCTTTCAGCTTATTGGTGATAATAAAAGGTCTTTACTTTAGTAACTGAATGCTTTACTGCTGACCATTCCCACAAGTATAACTGATCTATCGACTCCTAAAAACCATCTTGGAACTCCTTTAACACACACTGCCCTCATTTCCAGCACTGAGGAAAATCTGACATTTGCTATTTTCATATTTCATTCCAGGTCAGAAAGACCCTAGAAAACTGTGTTTTTCATAAAATTACCTTACAAGTTAAGAAGGAAACGGAAAAACATGTTTTAAAACCCCCTCTCATTTCTTCATGTCAAATCACTGTATTTACCCAATTACATAAAGATATAAATCTAGAGTTCAGGGGTCTTAAGGTGGAAGCAAAAAATGAAAAAATAACTTTCAAAATGCCATTATCACTAACTTTGTAATATAGTGAGTACAAAGTATCACTTATCAGCCTCAGATTATGTCACTTCTATTATGAGAAAGGTAAAAAGTGACAAGAGTTTCAACAGACAAGAGGTAAAATAACCAAATGCTTTAGCTGTTGAAGACAGTGATAAGCATATCCATTAGAACGCCATTTTTTTATAGAAATTTTGTGGCAACAGAGTTTCTACCATGTAAATGATCCAATAGCCTTCTGGAACATTACTCTTAATGAATGCATCAGGGTGATTAAAATTAAAGAGGGTTTGTGTGTGATATGAGCAAAACTGTTTATAACAATCACAGGATATAGAATAGGTTAAGACTCATAGCTATGAAATCATCATCCTCTGTTGCTTTAGAAGCAGAGAACTTAATGTTACCAACTCTCTGCTTAGGAGTTTTGATTAATGTGGTTTTCCTTTTTTCCATTTTGTATTTGGTTGTTTCTTTGTGTGCATTACTGGTATAAACTTTAACATATGGCAACAAATCGAACGGATTATTAATATAGCTGTTCTGCCTGAAATGGGTGTAAAATGATGATTCAATACAGAGACACTCAAACTATGCTTTGAAGTAGAATAAATCTAGAAACAATAATGCTGAAAGTACACCAAGTAAATGTCAAATTAAATATTTTTGCAATATATCAATTCGCAAACCCTCTATCTTACGTTTCAAATAACAAAATTATATTTCTATGATATGTGCACTAGTCTTGAAGTGCTAATGACAATCTCTGAATAATAATGCTATCAGAGTTTCAATCAAAACATGAAATTTGTGTTGATGCTTAAGTGATCTTTTTTTCTTAGGTGTACTACTGAATGTACTAGGTGTATGAAAGAAAGTAATGCTCTGTCTTTCACCAAAGAGATGAAAGACCTGTACACTTAAAACTTTAAGACATTGATGAAAGACACAAATAAATGGAATGATATTTCATGCTCAGGGATTGGAAGAACTAACATTGTTAAAATTCCCATACTATCCAAAGCAATCTACAGATTCAATGCAATCCTTATCAAAATTCCAATTGCTTTCACAGAAATAGAACAAACAATTCTAAAATTCATATGAAACCACAAAAGACCGTGAATAGCCAAAGAAATCTTAAGAACAAAGTTGAAAGCATCATGCTTCTTGATTTCAAATTATGTTACAAAGCTACAGTAATCAACACAGTATGATTTTGGCATCAAAACAGACACATTGATCAGTGGAACAGAATAGAGAGCTCAGAAATAAACCCGTGCATATATGGTCTATTAATTTAAGACAAAGCAGCCAAGAATATGCAATAGGGACAGGGAAGTCTCTTAAATAAATGGTTTTGAAAAAACAGGATAGCTACACACAAAAGAATGAAACTGGAGCAGTATCTTATACCGTACACAAAAATCAACTCAAAATGGATAAAGACTTGAACATAAGACCTAAAACTACAACTCCTAGAAGAAAACATAAGGCAGTAAGCTCCTTGACACAGGTCCTAAAGATGATTTTTTTTTTGGATATGACACCAAAAGCAAAGGCACCAACAGCAAACATAAACAAGTAGGACTACATTAAACTAAAAAGTCTCTGTACAGCAAAAGACATGACCAACAAAATGAAAAGGCAACCTGCCAAATAAGAGAAATATTTGCAAATCATATATCTGATAAGGGGTTTGTATCCAAAATACATAAAGAACTCACATAAATCAAAAGAAAAAAAATCTGATTAAAAAATGGGCACAGGAGCTGCATGGACATTCTTCGAAAGAGACATACAAATGGTCAACAGGTACATGATAAAAGCATTGAGCATCACTAATCATAAGGGGAATGTAAATCAAAAAATCACAACGAGATATCACTTCACACCTATCAGAATGGCTATTACCAAAAAGACGAAAAATAACAAGTGTTGGTAAGGATGTGAAGAAAATGTAACCCTCGTGCACTGCTGATGGGAATATAAATTTATGCAGTCACTACGGAAAATATGGAGGTTCCTCAAAAAATTAAAAACAAAGCTATCATTTGATAAAAGAAATACCACTTCTAGGTATTTATCCAAAAGAAAACCAAATCACTAATTTGAAAAGATATATGCACCCCATGTTCATTATACCATTATTTACAGCAGTCAAGACATGGGAGCAAACTAAATGTCCATCAATGGATGAATGTATAAAGAAAATATGGTATCTATATACACAATGGAATATTATTCAATCGTTAAAAAGAAGGAAATCTTGCCATTTGAAACAACATGTATGAGAATTGAGAGCGTTATGCTAAGTAGAATAAGTCAGACAGAGAAAGACAAATACTGTATGATCTCATTTATATGTGCAATCTTAAAACAAAAACAAAACAAACTCATAGTTACAGAGAAAAGATTGATTGGTGGTTGACAGAGGTAGGAAGTGGGTGAAATGGGTGAAGGTGGTCAAAAGGTACAAACTTCCAGTTATAAAATAAGTCATAGGGATGTAATATACAGCATGGTAACTATAGTTAACAAAACTATATTCTATATTTGAAAGTTGCTAAGAGTACATTTTAAAGGTTCTCATCATAAGCAAAGTAAAATTTGTAAGTATGTGTGATGGATGTTAACTAGCCATATCGTAGTGATCATTTCACAATATATACACATATTGAATCATTGTGTCTTATACCTGAAACTGACGTAATGTCAGTTATATGTCAATTGTTTCGCAATTTTTTTTTAAAGGCAGGGAAAATATGCCATTAAAGGTAAGTTTAAAAGGACAGAGAATACCCTAAAGGGCAGCAATCTTTAGAATTTTTAAGAATCCACACTGAATCCCTAACTGCTATACTTTTATATTAATATATTTATTAACACAAATAGGCTCCAGGAATAGGGTTAAGTGAAATTTGAGAACACAACTCATATATCTAAATAATTATGGGTCAATGGTATTATTACTGTATGAAACATTGGTTTAGAGAAGCAAAATGACCTTTTAAAACTGATTTTCATTATTTGCCACATGAATATTATATGTACTTGATCATTTCAGGAAAACACTCTTATTCATCCTTATCTTTTAGACAGCACTTTATTGCCTTTTGAATGTGAGATTGGGCTTGTCGTTGTCAGCTTCAACTCTCTCCTTTTATAAGACTAGATAACGGATTAGAGAAAATGGGAATGCAAAACAACATATATTCAGTAAAATTACATGAATGAGAATTAAATATGATAAAATATTTTATATAGAACAAGTCTTGGCAGAATATAAAACTCTGCCATATTTCATTTAGGTAATTTAATGATGAATGTTATGTTGCTTAGTTCAAAAGTTGAAACTGATTTTATGAACACTAGGATGTTTAAAATGTGGTGTTAGGAGGAAGCTATAGAAATGTTAATTTTATAAAATCATGCTCAGATGGGTTCATTTTAAAAGGTGAAGGAATATCATTGTGTTTCAATACGTGTCTGACTCATATCAAAATAGCCTTGTTTGCCTAGTTTGTCAAAAGCAGTAGAATCTGAGAACTCATGAAATAAAATAAGGTAGCTTTAAGAAAAATAAAACTAACATAGCATGATTTCAGTTCCATTTCAGAGGAAAGCAAAATAAAAGTAGTTTAAGGACAAGAATATTAGCACAACCACAAAATCAAACTGAAAGCACTATTCTTTCTCATAATATACAGCAATTGAACTGCACTTGGTCTTCCAAACTCTCAGTAATTAGTAATTTCCTGCTCTCCCTGGCTCCTGGGATATAGGCACAGACATATTGATCTAAATGATGGTGAAGCATCACTTTGCATTAAGTGTCTAAGTGGTGTTGCAACACCTGCTACTTTCTGACAGCTTGAAAGAGAGACGCCACCAGACCTATCTTGTTATCAAGAAGTAAGACCAATTTTGGACCCTTGATAAATGAAATAGAAAGCAAGTGATTGTTGTGAATTTCACATCTTACCATGGTACTGTTTCATATATTAGCTATTTAAGTTTTTAATTAAAATATTAAATATATAAATATTGTGTTCTAGATGGAAAGAAAAAATCATATACTAAATGTTGTAATATATGAAAGCAAAGTGCAAAGAAAAATGTATAAAGCAATATGATAAAATAATACTTATAGGTTTAAATAAATCCCCTGAAGATGATATTTCAATACTTGACAAAGCTGGAGTAATACAAAATGGTGACAAACTTTTCCATTTATTAGGATTTAGAACTTTCACTTAAAAGCAATAAGAAGGAATGGAAGTGTCTTCAGCAGTACATTCACATATGTAAGGATTCATTTGGCATCATTGTCAACAATATTTACCAATAGTGGGTGCACAGAAACCAGTTAGGAGGCTACTGCAATATTCCAGGGGAGAATCAGTTACTTGATGAACAATTAATAGGAATTTATGATTAATTAGACATGGATGGGAACACCTAGTTAAGGAGTATAAAATAAAAATAGAAAATTAGAGTTCCAAGCAATGGACATCATGCGCTGGAGGAGGCAACTGGAGAGTGCAGAGTGGAGCAAGAAGCTGCTAAGATAAGAGGTCAGGGCCTTAAGAGTCAAACAATTAGAGGAGATCAGAGGTTCCAGAAAATTCTAAGAAAAGATAATTCAAGATAAGACATTAGGGAATTGAGAAGTCAAGATATCAAAGAAATCAAAGGTTAAAAATAGAAATTTTAGGACTATAGCAAGATAATTTATAAACATATACGTACTACATAAGAGAACAGTGATTTCTGTTCTCTATGAGGTAGGTGAAACCACCTACCTCAACCTACCTCTGCTTTCATAAACATAACTTTGGGTTTTTGCACTTCATTTTTTGGTTGATAAAGTTTTTCCCCCTCAATAGATGCTACTCTTTAAATTTTTATAACATTTTATTATACTCAAAATTGTATTTATTTAAAATTTAGTAATAGGGGATTTACTCTGGCAAAAATTTTATGTCATTTGTAATCACTGAAATTTTATTTTTATACAAACTTGAACTTACAAAATCAGCACCTCGACTCTTAATTATGCCATCAAGACACCTTTGAAGAAGATTTGAAAATATATTTTTTACAATAAAAAAAATCCCTAAAATATTCACATCACTTTAAAATCACCAATACAAATAGTTTCTTTTAATCTTGTAATTTAATTCACATGTTTTCTTCTTTAATCTTAAAAAATAAAAAATGTATTCCATAAACAAACATTTACAAGGTGATACCAATATATGATCCAGCAATCTGCCTTTAGAGATTAGGCCTAAATTTGTTTCCTCCATAAATACTTGTGAAGATAAAATTTATTGTGAAATACTAAAGTAAAGCCCTTGAAAATCCTTTTTACTAAGAAGAAAATCAGAGCAAATTAATGATACTTATAATTTCGTATTTTTTAGCTAAATATTTCATGATCTAATCTCACATTTGCTTGAGAATATGGACATATTTCTTTTATCCAGACTCTTGAAACGAAACTAAAAGTGAATTACTGTTTTCATTATTTTGCCAAATATTTCTTAAAATATATCTATAATTGAGTCTAAAAACTAAGAAGGAATAGAGCAAGTGAAAAGCACAAGCAAATGAACACAATTTTTGTTCTTCAGCACTTTATGACAAAATGATGTTCATTAGATGATATTTTTATGTTTTACAACCCAGTGGCCTACCTGAAGACACTAAATTCTGTATAGTAGGACCCACAAGAAACTTTTTTCATTATTTTTACCCATTAGAGCCAAACTGAGTTTTTACACCTCTTGATAGAAGTCAAATACTTAGTTTCTTATAAAAGCCACAATAAAGTTTTTTTATTTTCAATACAGCCATGTGATTGTTTTTAATATTTCATACCTTAACAGTTTCATATCCAGCCCTATCAAAAGGTAAAGAACCAAAATCGCAATGCTTGAAATATTAGAGAAATGTTTCAAAATAAAAAGTTTTAAAGAAAATCTAAGATTTTTATTTTTATCTACAACTAAATAATAATTATTTAGTTTTATAACTATTTCAAATATTTAAAATACTTTAGATTCAGTCAGATTTCAGAAACCGGGGATGGATACTAAGAGTTTTGACTACATCTACTTGCTTAATATTCTATTTTGGCTTTGATTATGAACCTTGTTATTGAATGAAAAGCTTCTTTCCTAAATTCCACCTGTTTTCATCATTATATGCCATTACTGCTTCCTTGAAAATAGATCAAAATTATTATTTGCATATAATTTTATTATGGAAATGTATAATATGTAAATATTTCCTGATTGACATTAATTGATAAGCCCAAATTTCATCTCTTCTCAACATTAAATACTAAGGTATTATTAGTTCTTCTCTAATTTTTGTCAATTAGTTTCTATCCTGAGTATATTTTTGGTAAAATATGTAAAAATGACAAAAAAATGAACACTTGTTTCAAGAAGTAAACACCTGACTAATGTACTTATCCTCATATTTTTGTGCATAGATACCAATACTCCACATACTTATGGCCTAGTACAAAGAAATAAACACTTTTGCAGATATCTCTGTGTGTGAGCATTTAGCATCATAAAAACATTTAATCCATTGTTAAAACATAGGTATAAAAATAAGCTACCTCATAATTATGAATTATTAGAAAATAACATTTAATTGTTATAATAATACCTTGCTTTAACTGTCCTTTAATGCCTTCTGGAGATGTCCAAATTAGTAGAAACGAGTGCCTGAATTTATTAAAATTTTAAACTAACACATTTGCAGTAGCTTTGGAAATTGCACAGCTCAAATGTACAACCCCAATTTTTATATATACCAAATCAACATTTTTCTGTGAGCATGAGATCAAATATTCTTAAAGATAATTCCCAGTACATATTGCTATTTAATTGTTTAGTTATAATACCATTTAGTTCATTCCTAAATGGAAAGTGGTTATAAACATGGCAGAAGTCTAGATAATGTTATGAAGTTCGAGTCTCTCAATATGCCTCCCAGTTTCATGAAATAACATTAATAAATGTTACCCAGAACACTTAATGGCTCATTAAAATGTTCTGGTTTAATATTATTGATTATTCAAACACACGGACTTCTCATTAGAAATCTATGAAGCAAAAATTTACAAATAGAAAATGATTTCCCAACCTTAACATATTACGGGCATAATAAAACCTTCTGCCCTGAAGGACCATTTTTAATCACTAGCAAGACAAACTGAAGAAATATTGGAAACAGAAGATGCTATAGATGAATAACCTTTCATATACAAGCACATACACACACATATATATATATATATATATATATAAAATATGTATTCACTTCTAGCATCCATTTTAAATAGAAATATTTTGAGATGGTCTAACTTGTGTCAAGCAGGTACCTTTGTTTAAATAAGTATTTTAGGGAAACATCTTTATTATTCTGTTCTTTTCATTAAGGCTGAGTCTATAGAGGGATAAAATTCAGTTTAAGAAGGAATCATCAACAGCTATTTTCTTGAACAATGAAAATTTCTCTATTTTCTAAACTAAAATGTGTGATCTGCTTCCTAATTAAACTGTAATAATTGTAATATGTTGATTGCTTGTGCTCCACTGTGCTTACTGCTCACAGCATTCCTATGAAGTACTCTCAATGTTCTCATTTTATAACTGAGAAAACTGAGGATTGAGGCAATTACAGAAGTGAATTGTCGAGGCCTTCCAGGAGTAAACGAAGCTGGGATAGGGCACAGATCCCCATGGCTTCAAAGCTCCTGCTATTAACACTACTTACTCTCCATCAATCATCTTCATCCCTTACTGCTAACCACCACTTACAGGTAAAGAAGAGAAAAAAACAAGGCAGAAGCTATCAAATGGATATCCTCAGCTTGTTTATTCTAGTCCCATTAAGAAGTACTCTCTTTCAAAAGGCTTAAGCCAACTTCAGATACATGCCATGTCACCTAAAAAGTACAGTTTATTATTACGTATTTAATCAAAACTTCTGAAAATGTATTGTAGACAAAGTAGAAGGATTTCAGAGTCATTATAACAAAAGGAATCATTTGAGAATGTTCAGGGTGGTGGTGTGGCTGCATGGGGGGACACGAATGACGTTAGCAACTAACTTTTCAGGAAATACTTCAAAGATTTTTAGTGCTATAAGAAGGGGAATTTGCACATATGCCTCTAATTACAGTTTATATACTCAGTTGCTTTCGTATCATTGAAAATGGTAATTACTTCTTTGCTTAGTAATTGAAAATTCCTTCAGCACTCCTATTTGTCTTATTTTTGTTATTGAATTGAAAATATAATAATCCCCTACTGGGTGCAACTTAGTAAGCATGTAAATACTCATTTCTAATAAAGTTGTAATTGTCTGGCAAAGACCTGAAGACAGTACTGTAAGACTGCTTTTTTGATGAGCAAAATTTTGATTGTACTGATGTATATTTTATTTCATATTATATATTTCAGCTCAGCATTCAGACAAAAATAATATATTTAATTATTTTTTGGATTTTTTTATCTCAAGATGAATATTTACCCTTGCATTGATGGAAAGCCAGTGGAAGAGACATAATTTGAAATCTCTGTCATCAACACAGCCAGTATGTTACTGTGCCCTTATTTCAACCAGATAGCTCAGTCACTATTTTGTTTTACAATTAACATTATTGTGAATGTAAAAACTAAGAAAACTATTTATTTTTCAATTTAGTCTTCTCGTTAGTGAAACTCCAAATTTCACCATTCATCAACTTCTCATTATGTGACAAGGGATCCAAAGACAAAGAGAGGAACCAGATAAGAGGAAATAGCTTAAATTTGCAGATTTGATTCATTTCAGGAAAATAAAAAACTGGAGGCAGTTTGTAATAATTATGCTTTAAAATATATTTCTCCTTTGTCTTCTGCCTCACTGAATTTAGGGTGTACTTCCGTGCATTAAAAGACTGAGGAGAAAAAAGGAAGACGGACAGCCTGGATCATTGAAGAAATTATGCACTCAGGCTTCACTGAAGAATGAGCCACGATAATACACAGGCAATTAAAGATTCAAATCACCTTAGAATGTTCTAAAAATCTATTTGGACTTTTTTGTTAAATTGCCTAAGATGAATTTAAAATGATGGGAGCAGTAAAATTTAATTATAATTTAAATCACCCTAAACTCTAAGGAGAGAAAAGAACTGCTTGCTATTTTTATTTAGAATCAATCAACTTTGAAAACAAAAATGATGGATTACATTATTATTATTGTTAAGGAAATGAAGGAGCAAAACCATTCAGGGATTTCTTAGAGTCAGCTGGTGGGTCTCTGTCGACCAAGGAGTGTAATGACGAGTTTCACTCCCCTGAAGGCTCAGCCGTGCCTCACACCTGAATTAGGTGCCATGTGTTCTAACAAGCATGGCCAATGTTACCTTGTTACTAGGAGATATGTTTCCTGTTCATCCAGCTTCTTCTCTGGGGAAAATAGGGAATACTTCCAAGAAATATAATTATTTTTAAATAAAAAGCAATACATAGATACGTCGTTAATGAAATCAAACATTTTAGAGGGGGTTTACATGGAAAGTCCTCTTAACAGTCCCTCACCTTCTGATTCTACTCTCTCTGGGCCAGGAAAACAATGCTAAGAATATTGTTGTGTGTTTCCGATAACTTTCACAGAATGAATTTGCACACGTCTTTTAAAAAATTTACATATATAAGATTAAAATGTACATGGAAATTGCTTGTTTGATGGATGAATGAATTAAAAATATAGTGAATGAAGAATCAGTCTTCTGCAAGAAATTGTTTCACCTCTAAGATATGCCAGGGGCTAGTACGGGTACCATCTCAGTAAGAAATAAGGATCGGGAACTTGGGTAGTCACACTGAGCCGATTCCAGTCCTCCATCACTGGCAGCCTCCATTAGCCAAGGAGGAGACATAATTGGGAGGAGAGTTCCCTTGGGGCAGGAACTTGCAGCATCTCAGCATACCAACCCATGCATTGCTAACCACAGTCTCTCATCTCCAAATGGTGATTTATGATTTGCTGAGCTGCTAAGTACTCAATCAGCCGTCCAACAACTCCTTTAGTTCTCCATCTGACTAATTAGGAAAAATTGGCTTGAGGCATGGATGTGTGAGAAAACGGGAAGAGATTTGTTTCTACAACTAAATAGTCTCATAACCGGTTCTCTTTCATAAAAGGGGAAATTAATAACATCAAAGCCTCTTCTAACTCCAGAACAATTAGGTAGAAGGCAGTTTGTCTAGTTGAAGTAAAGGTCCCTCATGGAGGGATCTCCACAATTTACATCTTCCTTTGATCACTGTTTACCAACCCAGAACACCATGGCTGCCTTATGCTGTCTTCTTGGCCACTGTTAATAGACTACTATAGCCATTGTCTTTTTGCCTTTTCTAAACCCAACATTTACACTTCAATAGACTCCTTGAATTAAAAAGAATAAACAAACACATCTGGAAGAATAATAATCTCCCCCTTTACTTCTATACTGTTTGAATTTTGCTTTTACAGTGGCTTAAGAAACTGATGATGAGAGGATGATAGGATAGCTATTTACTCCTTCATACACGTTCGAGGGAAGGCTAATCATAACCTTGTAGACTCCCTGAATGTTCTCACATCCTTAACTTCTCAGGAATTTAGGACTGCAAGCCCTAATGTAGGTTGGGGCACAAAATCCTAAGTGGATGAACCAGGCAGAACCTGAATGAACCCCCCAAAATACCAAGTCATCGGTTGAAAGCTCCTATGTGTAGAATCCAGTATGGATTAAAAATAACAGTAAAAAGCACCACCTCAAAATGATGACTAATAGGAAACCCAAATAGGACCAGAGCATTTTAAATAGGTAGGAATCTAGAACCTAAAGAAACACTTTGAGGTATGGAAATTGACAAGCCTGGTTTTTTTTTTCTTTCTTTTTTATTGTCTACCTTTATTATCCAATATACTGTATTTTATGCTTTTTTTTGGTTTTGTTTTTGTGGTACACGGGACTCTCACTGTTGTGGCCTCTCCCGTTGCGGAGCACAGGCTCAGCGGCCATGGCTCACGGGCCCAGCCGCTCTGCGGCATGTGGGATCTTCCCGGACTGGGGCACGAATCCATGTCCCCTGCATCGGCAGGCGGACTTTCAACCACTGCGCCACCAGGGAAGCCCTGACAAGCCTTTTGATTAATCCTTCTTTTCCTTTCCATGAATATGGAGATATGAATGAATTTGACCAGCTGTAGACACCCTGACATAAGTCTGCTCCTGGCCATGGGTAGTTTCAGGAGCTCTATCATTGGTACCTTGTTACTTGTGTAATTTGCACAATTTACTCTGGTTCTTTTCAAATAAACAACTCTCACCTTATAGCCCAGCTCCGGTAATATATTCACTCTCATTCCTCTCTGACAAAGGTCTTGCTTTAATGCCTTTTCTAATATTGCCATTTACTTGGGACCAAGATTTCTACTTCTTTTACTTGCTCTCCTAGGAATAAGCAAACTGTCTAATATCCCCAGATCCTACATCTTTGTCCCTTTTCTTTGTATCTGTTATTTCCCTTTTGAGAACGCCCCGTCAGGTTGTTCATCTGCATTTTGCAGTCCTCCAGACCCTTGTGTTGCCATGTTCCTTTTGCCTACCAGGAAAATCACTGTACTACATTCCCAGACTTGCACCTATTCCTTCCACAATTATAGACTGAAGACTTACGCACCGAACATGTGCACACTCCCGGAAATGCAAAGAGAAAAAGACATGGGTTCTCATTTCAATAAGGATGACTTGTTAACAACTGGATGAATCACAGTGCCGTAAGTACCATAAGAGGTATACACAAAGCTCCTTCTGCCTCCAGGTAAGGCAGTAAAAATTATGCAAGACACATTTCAAGGAGGGGTCAGGATTGGCTAGGAAAAGCTTCACAGAGGGCTATGTTAGGCTTTGGATACAAATTAAAACTTTACCCAGTGAAGAAAAGGTGGAAGCATCTTCCAGGCATAGGGAACTGCATTTTAAGTGGCTTGGAAGAATAAGAGGACTTTCTGTGGGAAGTGAGGGATTTGCTAGTAAGGAAGAGAGGGTAGGAAATGATGTGAGAAACATAATCTGGGGACAAAATGAGGGGTTCTTGAGTATCACAGTAAAGAGTCTTGATTTTGTTCTGTAAGAAATTGAAGAGCCATCTATATGCTTTTAAAATTAGAGAAAGCATGATCATGTCTGTGGCTCACAAAAATAATGCTGATGGTAACGTTCAAGATGGCTGCGTGATTGGATCTTCACCAGCTCTTGTTACTGGGAGCTGCACAGATTATTCAATCTGCTCTAGCAAATACTCCATTTTCCCTGATCTGGTCCTCCTGACCTACAATCAAGGGAGCCTTATTTTGGTAGCTTGAATGCTGTTTATCAGGGAAAACTTAACTATCAGAATATCTAAGCAAACATAGTAATTTTGTCAACTGGACAAATATAATCTCTCCAATGTATTAAACGGTAACATAAGTACGTGTTATACACAGCAGGGAACATACAAGAGTTGAGCTTTAGACTGGAAAGTGTTTTACAAAAAGAAACTGAGTTTTTCTGATGGTATAGCAGTAAATCTGAATTAAGTAAGAACACTGTAAATTAAACTTAGACATCTGGTTCTTTCCTATCAGCTGGGAACCAAAGTTAATGATGTGAAGAAAGCAAAGGCAAAAATGGTGAAATGGGTTTAGGTTCCTGAAGTAAATTATTATGAACAGGACTTTGTAAAGAGACTAGAACTCACCAAACCAGGATAAACAGTAATTCTCAGAATGTTGTGAACAAAGGAAACACTAAAACAGATTAGCCCAAGCTAAAGACAGGAGAGACAGAATGAAAGGATGAAAGTAATACATAAAGTGAGGTCACACTGGTTACTGCAACCAGGGTCACCATGTAGGTGAAAGTGAAATGTTTACGACTACAGTGGGGCACTGCTTCCCGGCCATACAGCCTGAAGGCGGACAGCTGTGTGAACTGCTGTCCCGAGACCTGTGCTTGGTGAAGTAGACAGAAAAATGAAAATTGCAAGAAGGAGCTAAAGATTAGTCAAGGTAGAAGTGACTGGCAGGAAAACTGAGTCAGAGTAAATTAATGTCATTTGCTGCAATAGTTAATACACTAATAGAATGACCAGACTCTAGTCTTGCAAAATTGCGATCAAATCTTTGTTCCATCACTTGCTAAATTCCTGGCCTTTGGCAAGGTACTGCCCCTCCCTTTGCCTTCATGTTTATTACCTGAAAAATAGAGATTCTGATTCAGCATTCTGACTGTAAAGTTGTTAATGCAGTCAACAGAAAATAGGATAATATACAAATCGCACTTAGCACATAGCAAGTATTCAGCACATGTTGAGAGAAAAAGATATGTATTTTTCCACGAGAGGGAGAGGCCTCTTGCTTCCAATAGTATAATACAATTCATAATGACATTTTTAAAAAAGAACAATAACTAATGAAAACTTTCAATGGCAGCGGCACTTAAGGTACAAACCTTGCCCAATAGAAGTGTCTTCAACAAGCATTCACAAGAGAGAAAGCAGAGACCCAACTTGTAAGGACAAACATGAAATCTGAGCCTGACGACCCTGACCCGGACTGAAGCTCTGGCTGTAGCCAGTGTCATGAAAAATGACCCCCGATTTGGAAGTAGGCAAAAGGATTCAAGGTGCCTTTGCCTAGCAGTAGAAGGTGTTCCAGTCGCTCCATTTGCTTGAGGAATTATCTGACTTTCGAGATTCGTGTACCTTTTTCTTCCTATTTACTATCAACAAGTATATTTCACAGAGTTGAGGTTAGCATACAGAAAACCAGTAAGAAAGCAGATGACTGAGATCAAGGAAGATAAGTTTATACAATGGTAATATAATAACTTCTGTCCAGGATAAAAGGTAAAGCCAGATATTACTGTTTATCGCCTTGAAAGAATTAGTTTTGGACCTATTAGCACACTCATTTCCCCACTTCTTGGACTGACCAATCCATAACTCTCTATTTCTTAATTCTGTTTCGAAGTAGTCTTAAACACCATACACATCCTTCTCAGTATTCAATGTTAAATGACATCTTTGGCATATATTCAAATTTGGTTTCTAGGGCTTCCCTGGTGGCACAGTGGTTGAGCGTCCGCCTGCCGATGCAGGGGACACGGGTTCGTGCCCCGGTCCGGGAAGATCCCACATGCCGCGGAGCGGCTGGGCCCATGAACCGTGGCCGCTGAGCCTGCACGTCCGGAGCCTGTGCTCCGCAACGGGAGAGGCCACAACAGTGAGAGGGCCGCGTACCGCAAAAAAAAAAAAAAAAAAAAATTTTGGTTTCTATGAGAATTTCATTAAGTTTTTGAAAATGATACTTTAACACAAACTTCTATTAAATGATAGTACAATTCTCTGAGAAAAAAGACTTGATTGCTATGTGCAATTGCTACTATTTCATTATAAGTATACCTTATTTAAATATCCATATGTAACTCCCTCCAGATGTTACTTTCGTCTTTTGTAGTTCATTTCACTGTTTTCAAAATCCTAAAGATTCCTATTCAGGTGTTGCTAAAAGGGAAACTTTGCATCCATGGGGATCGGATCATAGTTCTGCTGGGAGTCTGCCAAGTTCACTAGCCATTTATATTAACTTCGCCTACACAGCTGCTGATCAAAAAAGGACGGTGCCAGATTTCGACGAGGACAGGTTACCACATCCTTCACAAGAGCAGTTAAAGTACAAACGCTGACTACAGGGCAACTCCATATTTCAAGATAAGAAGTGAGGGAGAGAGGGCAAAAAGGACAGGCTTACCCATCACTTCAGGCTGTGCCAGAGCAACCTCCCTACTTCTTCCCAATACACACATGCTCACGTCATACTCTCCCCACAGGGAATGGAGACGCTACATCAGAGAGCATTCTCGGATAGCTATGCACACGATTTTTCTTGGGTAACATATTTTTTTTTAACATCTTTATTGCAGTATAATTGCTTTACAATGGTGTGTTAGTTTCTGCTGCAAAACAAAGTGGATCACCCATACATATACATACATCCCCATATCTCTTCCCTCTTGCGTCTCCTTCCCCCTACCCTCCTTATCCCGCCCCTCTAGGTGGTCACAAAGCACCGAGCTGATCTCCCTGTGCTATGCGGCTGCTTCCCACTAGCTATCTATTTTACGTTTCGTAGTGTATTTAAGTCCTTGCCATTCTCACTTCATCCCAGCTTACCCTTCCCCCTCCCCATGTCCTCAAGTCCATTCTCTACATCTGCGTCTTGATTCCTGTCCTGCCCCTAGGTTCATCAGAACAATTTTTTTTTTTTAGATTCCATATATATGTGTTAGCATACGGTTATTTTTCTCTTTCTGACTTACTTCACACTGTATGACAGTCTCTAGGTTCATCCACCTCACTACAAGTAACTCAATTTCATTTATTTTTATGGCTGAGTAATATTCCATCATATATATGTGCCACATCTTCTTTATCCATTCATCTGTCGATGGAACTTAGGTTGCTTCCATGTCCTGGCTGGTTATTACTCTAATTTACAAATAAGTTATTACTTAAACTTCCAAATAAGTTATTACTTAGTAATAACTTACAAATTACTTACAGAAGTATTTGATAAGCCCTTACTATACAAAAAGCATCCTAGAGGTTGTGTGGGTGTGTACATGCTAAAAAAGAAGCATAATTCCTGCTGTAGACTGTGTCCCTCTAAAACTCATGTATTAAAACCTAATGTCCAATATACTAGGCAGTGGGGCCTTCAAAAGGTAATTAGGTCATCAAGATGGAGCCCTCATGAATGGGATTAGTGCCCTTATAAAAGTGGCCTTTGAAAGCTCCCTTGTCCTTCCTGCCATGTAGTTACAGTGAGAAGACCAGTCTAGGAAGCAGGCTCTCACCAGATACCGAATCTGTCACTGCCACGATCTTGAACTTCCATCTCCTCACTGTGAGAAATACGTGTTTTTTGTAAGCCACCCAATTTATGGTATTTTGTTATAGCAGCCTGAACAGACTGCTAAAGGAAACAATTCCTTTAATGAAAGTATTCACACTCTACAAAAAATAAATTAATAGTAATTAAGTGGCCCCAAAACTGTCAGTTTTCAAAGGCCTGATTTATAAGCAAGAATTACTTAAATTTTCTTAGGCAAAGATGTTGCCTTTACTTGATTTAAACAAGGATTAAACAGAGGTCCCACATTATGATCACTGAAGTCATCATCTGAACAAATAGATCAGCTGGGACACTAGAAGGAAAGGGAAAAAGAAGACACCATCCTGCTTAAGTGCTAACATTTCACCGGCTTGGGAAACACTATTTTTCAAACAACTGATGTTCATTAAATATTTTTCATGAACACTTAAATGTTCTACCACTAATGCAAATGTAATGTGAAGTCAAGTAGACTCATAAGATATTAAAAAAAGAAAATCAATAAACTACCAAAATCAAACAAGTATACAAAAAAATGTACACACTGGCTGAGATTTCCATAAAGACTGAGTCACTTGAGGATAATGTTATAAAATGTTTAGTCCAGACTATACACATGCAAGCTGTTTCTTAATAGGTTTAGGGAAGGAAGAAGAAAAAATATATAATAATTCATTTATCTTTTGTTGTGCGAGTCTCATTTTTTTAAAAAAATCAGACAGGTAAGCTACTTGCTGATAGAAGAAATTGCACATGAATGAGAACATCAGAAATCTAATTTCCTTTCTTTTCATTAATAGCTTTATTCCTCAACTTAGAGTAGCAATATCTAAATAAGACATTGTTTTAGATGATTTTGAAAAATTAGAATCACATCTGGGATTCAAGAATTCCTAGTTAATATGGCACTGGAAAGTCATACTTTCTAAACATGTTTATTGAAGTATACTTGACATAAAATAAACAGTACATATTTAAATATACAGCTGGATAAGTTTAATGTGTATACACCCCTAAAACAACTACCACCATCAAGAAAATGAACCTATTCATCAATCTCAAATGTATGGGGGGCGCCCTCTGTAACCCTTCTCTGTCTGCTCCATGACCCATCCATAGACAACTACTGATTTTTTCTATCACTAAACATTTGTTTGTATTTTTTTAGCACTTTTTATAAATAGAATTATATAGTACAAACTCTTTTTTGGCTATTTTAGTTCACTCAGCATAATCATTTTGAAATTCAAGCATTTTATAGTACATATATCAATAGTTCATTCCTTCTTAATACAAAGAATGATTCCATTGTGTGGATATACTACCATTTGTTTATTCAATCACCTGTTTGTCTGATGACAGGCCATACACTATATTCCCCTATGCCCGTTCTTCCTACTTCTTCCTATTCTTGATACAGGAAGAATTCATCCTCCACCTAAACAATTCGTCCTCTGAACAATCACAGCAGGGCTGATCTAATCACCATTCCCCTTACCCCCTATGTGAACTGTTCTCCAACACTATAGATTCACCTAGAATATAAACTCAGGAATACCACAGTAGCTTTAGAAGTGTGTTGGGTGTTTACTTTTGTTTTGTCTCCATTTATCTAGTCCAGTTTGACCAGCCTGCTTATCACAAGTTATTAAATTCCACATGGCCTTTCTTAGCCACTTTACCCAATCGGAATCAATACGTACTTTTAAAGGCATGGACTGTTTCCTTTCTTCACTCTGATGTGCACATCCATAATCACTTAATTCCATTAAAATCATTGGATTGATTGATATATGTGAACAGATTACATTATTCATCTGAGAAGATATTGATTTTATACATGACATGTACAATATATAAAAATATATAAAATATACAAACATAAATGTATACACACATACTCCAGAAGTTATTATGGGTATATTCTCTTTTTCAGATTGACTTTCATTTGGAAACTTCCTTTCTCCCTTCCAAATATATGACAATATATTTGGAAAAGGTCATTTTTTCTTCCGCAAATTAAACTATATAATTTCATTCTCAGTCTGTAACGTTTTTCTGGTTTGTTTTGTGGGAGATGGAGTATTTTGAGGACACCTAGATAAACATAAGCTACTTCCATAGTGACTGTAAAACGCTTCTTGATCAAACTTTGTCACCTTTTGTGATGCAGAAGTCTATGGTAACATTCAGCACATCTCTAAAACCTCTACAGCAAAATGCTGAGAAAGTCACAGGTCACACACACATGCAGAATGCTTTTACAGCATTATCTCTGACTTACAGATGTTGATTAGAGCTCACGCTATGACAACAAACTTCAGCACAGTGTCTTATCATTTTAAAAGTCTTCTTTCTATCCTCAAGTCTCTTAACTTGGCTCGTGTTCTCTAATCTGTGCTGATCTATAATAAAGCACCAGAGAGCTGCCACCTACTTAACTGAACTTTACTCTCTGTCATTTATTATGCCAACCAGGCATTTAAAATATTTTAGCTGTATTGCAGAATGCAAACCTTTGTTTCCTACTAAGATAATATTAGACATTAATATTCAGGTATGGAGAATTACTTTGAATTGGCCTACAGCAAACATTTTTTACATCTAATCATAAGCTAGAAGGTGGATGTAGTTCTAAAATCATGTATTTTATGCTGAATCAGCCACACCTTTATGTGCTCTGTTTGGGGAAATTGCTATAATCATTTTGAATATGGGAAATATCAAGCAATAGAAGCTGTCAGTATTCAATATTACTAAATATATTAGTTTTGCAAATTAACCAAATGCGCCTAACTTATTGTTTTTGTTATCATTAACATATATTTCTTATTTGTTTAATTTTAAAGTACTACAGATATATACGCAAACATACTTTGATACGTGTTCACTGTATTATATTGTAAAGTCAAGCCTGCATAAAAGAAATAATTTTTTCTTCATTGACTTATTCACAGATTTTTATAACTCCGGAAATCTCTACAGGTTACACATGATATACTATTTAACCTCATGACAAGAAAGGATTTCCATATTAGTTCTCATGAATGGAAACCACAACAAAACATGACAGTAGACAACACACAACAGGTAAAGGGACGTTATAAAGAGCACACTCATCTCAACACTACTTTTTAAACATAGTGAACCGTGAATTGTTAGCTTGAAATCACAGAAACTAATGGATTTGTTTTCCTCTGCTCTGACATACCACCTGTATTTATCTCAAACAAATTGTATTTTGAGTATATTTTATACACAGAGAACATGGATATTAGCAGAACAAAGGATTCATTTGATTTATGGACTTTAAAACTCTATTCTTAAGATCAGGAATCATGCGCAAGGAATCACTGACTATTTAATAATTTTCAGTGTTTCCTATCCGTTTAAAAACTTATTTCAAAGAAATCTTTCATTATTAGATTATTCACTACATAATTAGAAAGTTTTTGGAACTTTGGATTTTGGAGGATATATCAATATAGTACATTTTAAAATATATATGCTTTATTAATTTAGAAAATAATAAATGAATGCCTAATGTGTGTCCCCTCTTTAAATATTTTCTTCATCATATAATCAGTTCAAACCAGTATTTTTGCTCTATTTTACCAGAAATACATGTGACATCAAAAATATTAAGTATCTTGTTTAAGTGCTTAGAAATAGTAATTAAAGTTGATATTGAAGCACTGATGTATTTGATTTCATAGACTTGCTCTTTTCATTACACAGCTTCCTTCAGAGCATGTTAAGCTTATTAGCAAAGAGAGAAGAGAGAAGGAGATTAATTTTAGGAAATGTAAAATTCAACTATTTTTTTCCTAGGAAGAATCTTATAATAACAAGGTTGAAATTCTGCTTCTCTCTAACTCACAAATGTCTTGGTTTTTTGTCTCTCCTCACAGACACAGAGATGACCTAAAGTCTTAGCAGGCTCTCTCTTTCCTGATGTGAGATGTAGACGCTTCCCCGTTAAGACACACATTTTCTGTTTTAGAGAATGCTTGTGGTAGCAAATTTAAATAATTGTCTGACATCGAGAAATTGAGAGAGTAAATTGTGTTTTCAAGTCAGTATGTCCATGACATGAACTAAGCATGAAACATTATTTCTTCAAAGATGAAAGGCGCAACAGAGTTGAGCCCATGAAACCTGTTTCTACTCAAAGATCTCCCATCACAAATACACTGAAATTTTAATAAGCTCACAAGTACTCTTTGAATACCTATGTTGACAGAAATGAATTTAGTCTAAAGAGAATTATAACGGCATACAATCTAGCCAGTAAGACTGCAGCAACCATTTACAAGATCTATGTATGCACTTGTATATGTTCTTGCATTCTGCTTAGAAGGCCAGAATTTTCCAGTAATTTCTTCTGCTTTTTCTAGAAATTTCAGAGCTATGTTTTACTTTTACGGTTTCACAAAAAATACTAACTTTTCCTTCTGATACAATTGTTGTCAGATGCTCCACATAATTTTCCTTTCCTTTTTTGCCTTTTTATTTTAATGCCCTAACTTAGGCCAGAGCTTCCATTTATTTCACTAACCATCTATTTGGTTACTTGGCTACTCATCTCTCTTCTCCAAATCTAAAGCTCTACCACTTATTATGTGTGTAAAGTTGCACAAGTTATTTAACCTCTGTGTGCCTTTGTTTCCCCACTTGAGTTAAGAGAGGCTATGTATTAATTATCTCTGTATTCCTAACTTAGCTGTTATGTCATGCATTAAATAAATACTTGCTACATGGATGAATTCACTTAATTATTGTTTGGTTATAAATTAAAGTTGAAAAAGAAAAATTAGATTAATTATAATCACAAAGACTATTTTGACTAGTATCCATGTTTACTGTTGATATTAAGTATCATGGCAGCTATGATATTTCAAAGAAAAAGGAGCAATACAGGAAATTTTTTCAACCCATTCTAAAATGGCTAAAAGACAAGAAATAAATATGACCACATGAGTTGAATTACAACAGAAAACACAGTAAGGAAATTTAGTGGCCAAATCAGTATACTGCTACTACAAAAGCATAAAGAAAGCTGTTCCTGGGTGATCTTTCCCTTATATTCCAGTCTTTAAACTTAATCGTTTTTCAATTTATGCATTTCAAAATCTTTACATTTATCTTCTTACATTTAAATGTAATTTTATTAGAAAAGCATTGATGTAAAAAGATGACAGTAACCATAGATACATTTATCTATAAAGCATTTTAAGGAGATCTAGGGGAAGATGGCGGAAGGGTAAGACGTGGAGATCACCTTCCTCCCCACAGATACACCAGAAATACATCTACACGTGGAACAACTCCTACACAACACCTACTGAACACTGGCAGAAGACCTCAGACCTCCCAAAAGGCAAGAAACTCCCCACATAACTGGGTAGGGCAAAAGAAAAAAGAATAAACAGAGACAAAATGATAGGGACTGGACCTGCACCAGTGGGAGGGAGCTGTGAAGGAGGAAAGGTTTCCACACACTAGAAACCCCTTCGCAGGTGGAGACTGTGGGTGGCGGAGGGGGAAGCTTCGGAGCCGCAGAGGAGAACACAGCAACAGGGGTGTGGAGGGCAAAGCAGAGAGATTACCGCACAGAGGATCTGCCGACTGGCACTCACCAGACCGAGAGGCTTCTCTGCTCAACCGCCGGGGTTCGGGGAGGGGGGGGCTGGGAGCCAAGGCTCGGCTTCGGTCGGAGCGCCAGGGAAGGACTGGGGTTGGCGGCATGAACACAGCCTGCAGGAGGTTAGTGTGCCACGGCTAGCTGGGAGGGAGTCCGGGGAAAAGTCTGTACCTGCCGAAGAGGCAAGAGACTTTTTCTTCCCTCTTTGTTTCCTGGTGCGCGAGGAGAGGGGATTAAGAGCGGTGCTTAAAGGAGCTCCATAGACGGGCGCGAGCCGCGGCTAAAAGCGCGAGCCCCAGAGACGGGCCCCAGCTAAGGCTGTTGCGGCCGCCACCAAGAAGCCTGTGTGCAAGCACAGGTCACTCTCCACACCTCCCTTCCGGGGAGCCTGTGCAGCCCGCCACTGCCAGGGTCCCGGGATCCAGGGACAACTTCCCTGGGACAACGCACAGCGCACCTCAGGCTGGTGCAACATCACGCTGGCCTCTGCCGCCGCAGGCTCGCCCCGCACTCCATGCCCCTCCCTCCCCCGGCCTGAGTGACCCAGAGCCCCCGAATCAGCGGCTCCTTTAACGCCGTCCTGTCTAAGCGAAGAACAGACGCCCTCCGGCTACATACACACAGAAGTGGGGCCAAATCCAAAGCTGAACCCCGGGAGCTATGCGAACAAACAAGAGAAAGGGAAATCTCTCCCAGCAGCCTCAGGAGCACCAGATTAAATCTCCACAATCAACTTGATGTACCCTGCATCTGTGGAATCCCTGAATAGACAATGAATCATCCCAACTGAGGAGGTGGACTTTGAGAGCAAGATTTATTATTATTTCCCCTTTTCCTCTTTTTGTCAGTGTGTATGTGTATGCTTCTGTGTGAGATTTTGTCTGTATAGCTTTGCTTCCACCATTTCTCCTAGGGTTCTATCCATCTTTTTTTTTTACACTTAAAAAATTTTTTTTTCTTATTTTGTTATTTTAATAACTTTACTGTGTTTTACCTCACTTTATATTCTTTTATCCTTTCTTTCTACTTTTTCTCCCTTTTATTCTGAGCAGTGTGGATGAAAGGCTGTTGGTGGTGCAGCCAGGAGTCAGTGCTGTGCCTCTGAGGTGGGAGAGCCAACTTCAGGACACTGGTCCACGAAGGACCTCCCAGCTCCACATAATATCAAACAGCGAAAATGTCCCAGAGATCTCCATCTCAACACCAACACCCAGCTTCACTCTATGACAAGCAAGCTACAGTGCTGGACACTCTATGCCAAACAACTAGCAAGAGAGGAACACAACCCCACCCATTAGAAGAGAGGCTGACTAAAATCATAATAAGTCCACAGACACCCCAAAACACACCAGACGTGGACGTGCCCACCACAAAGACAAGATCCAGCCTCATCCACCAGAACACAGGCACTAGTCCCCTCCACCAGGAAGCCTACACAACCCACTGAACCAAACTTAGCCACTGGGGACAGACACCAAAAACAACAGGAACTATGAACCTGCAGCCTGCAAAAAGGAGACCCCAAACAGAGTAAGATAAGCAAAATGAGAAGACAGAAAAACATACAGCAGGTGAAGGAGCAAGATAAAAACCCACCAGACCTAACAAATGAACAGGAAATAGGCAGTCTACCTGAAAAAGAATTCAGAATTATGATAGTAAAGATGATCCAAAATCATGGAAATACAATAGAGAAAATGCAAGAAACATTTAACAAGGACCTAGAAGAACTAAAGAGCAAACAAGCAATGATGAACAACACAATGAATGAAATTAAAAATACTCTAGAAGGAATCAAGAGCAGAATAACTGAGGCAGAAAAATGGATAAGTGACCTGGAAGATGAAACACTGGAAATAACTACTGCAGAGCAGGATAAAGAAAAAAGAATGAAAAGAACTGAGGACAGTCTCAGAGACCTCTGGGACAACATTAAATGCACTAACATTCGAATTATAGGGGTTCCAGAAGAAGAAGAGAAAAAGAAAGGGACTGAGAAAATATTTGAAGAGATTATAGTTGAAAACTTCCCTAATATGGGAAAGGAAATAGTTAATCAAGTCCAGGAAGCACAGAGAGTCCCATACAGGATATATCCAAGGAGAAACATGCCAAGACACATATTAAGCAAACTGTCAAAAATTAAATACAAAGAAAGCATATTAAAAGCAGCAAGGGAAAAACAACAAATAACACACAAGGGAATCCCCATAAGGTTAACAGCTGATCTTTCAGCAGAAACTCTGCAAGCCAGAAGGGACTGTCAGAATATATTTAAAGTGATGAAGGAGAAAAACCTACAACCAAGATACTCTACCCAGTAAAGATCTCATTCATATTTGATGGAGAAATTAAAACATTTACAAACAAGCAAAAGCTGAGAGAGTTCAGCACCACCAAACCAGCTTTACAACAAATGCTAAAGGATCTTCTCTAGGCAAGAAACACAAGAGGAGGAAAAGACCTACAATAACAAACACAAAACAATTAAGAAAATGGGAATAGGAACATACATATCAATAATTACCTTAAATGTAAATGGATTAAATGCTCCTACCAAAAGACACAGACTGGCTGAATGGATACAAAAACAAGACCCATATATATGCTGTCTACAAGAGACCCACTTCAGACCTAGAGACACATACAGACTGAAAGTGAGGGGATGGAAAAAGATATTCCATGCAAATGGAAACCAAAAGAAAGCAGGAGTAGCAATTCTCATATCAGAAAAAATGGACTTTAAAATAAAGACTATTAGAAGAGACACAGAAGGACACTACATAATGATCAAGGGATCGATCCAAGAAGAAGATATAACAATTGTAAATATTTATGCACCCAACATAGGAGCACCACAATACATAAGGCAAATACTAACAGCCATAAAAGGGGAAAGCGACAGTAACACATTCAGAGTAAGGGACTGTACACCCCACTTTCACCACAGACAGCTCATCCAAAATGAAAATAAATAAGGAAACACAAGCTTTAAATGATACATTAAACAAGATGGACTTAATTGATATTTATAGGATATTCCATCCAAAAACAACAGAATACACATTTTTCTCAAGTGCTCATGGAACCTTCTCCAGGATAGATCATATCTTAGGTAACAAATCAAGGCTTGTTAAATTTAAGAAAATTGAAATTGTATCAAGTATCTTTTCCAACCACAATGCTATGAGACTAGATATCAATTACAGGAAAAGATGTGTAAAAAATACAAACACATGGAGGCTAAACAATATGCTAGTTAATAACAAAGTGATCACTGAAGAAATCAAAGACGAAATCAAAAAATACCTAGAAACAAATGACAATGGAGACACGACGACCCAAAACCTATGGGATGCAGCAAAAGCAGTTCTAAGAGGGAATTTTATAGCAATACAATCCTACCTTAAGAAACAGGAAACATCTCGAATAAACAACCTAAACTTGCACCTAAAGCAATTAGAGAAAAAACAACCAAAAAAAACCCAAAGTTAGCAGAAGGAAAGAAATCGTAAAGATCGTATCAGAAATAAATGAAAAAGAAATGAAGGAAATGATAGCAAAGATCAATAAAACTAAAAGCTGGTTCTTTGAGAAGATAAACAAAATTGATAAACCATTAGCCAGACTCATCAAGAAAAAAAGGGAGAAGACTCAAATCAATAGAATTAGAAACGAAAAAGGAGAAGTAACAACTGACACTGCAAATACAAAAGGTCATGAGAGATTACTACAATCAACTCTATGCCAATAAAATGGACAACCTGGAAGAAATGGACAAATTCTTGGAAATGCACAACCTGCCAAGACTGAATCAGGAAGAAATAGAAAATATGAACAGACCAATCACAAGCACTGAAATTGAAACTGTGATTAAAAATCTTCCAACAAACAAAAGCCCAGGACCAGATGGCTTCACAGGCAAATTCTATCAAACATTTAGAGAAGAGTTAACACGTACCCCTCTCAAACTCTTCCAAAATATAGCAGAGGGGGGAACACTCCCAAACTCATTCTACGAGGCCACCATCACCCTGATACCAAAACCAGACAAGGATGTCACAAAGAAAGAAAACTACAGGCCAATATCACTGATGAACATAGATGCAAAAATCCTCAACAAAATACTAGCAAACAGAATCCAACAGCACATTAAAAGGATCATACACCATGATCAAGTGGGGTTTATTCCAAGAATGCAAGGATTCTTCAATATGTGCAAATCCATCAATGTGATACACCGTATTAACAAGCTGAAGGAGAAAATCCATATGGTCATCTCCATAGATGCAGAGAAAGCTTTTGACAAAATTCTACACTCATTTATGATAAAAACCCTGCAGAAAGTAGGCATAGAGGGAACTTTCCTCAACATAATAAAGGCCATATATGACAAACCCACAGCCAACATCGTCCTCAATGGTGAAAAACTGAAAGCATTTCCACTAAGATCAGGAACAAGACGAGGTTGCCCACTCTTACCACTCTTATTCAACATAGTTTTGGAAGTTTTAGCAACAGCAATCAGAGAAGAAAAGGAAATAAAAGGAATTCAAATCGGAAAAGAAGTAGTAAAGCTGTCACTGTTTGCAGATGAAATGATACTATACATAGAGAATCCTAAAGATGTTACCAGAAAACTACTAGAGCTAATCAATGAATTTGGTAAAGTAGCAGGATACAAAATTAATGCACAGAAATCTCTGGCATTCCTATATACTAATGACGAAAAATCTGAAAGTGAAATCAAGAAAACACTCCCATTTATCACTGCAACACAAAGAATAAAATATCTAGGAATAAACCTACCTAAGGAGACAAAAGACCTCTCTGCAGAAAATTATAAAACACTGATGAAAGAAATTAAAGATGATACAGATAGATGGAGAGATATACCATGTTCTTGGATTGGAAGAATCAACATTGTGAAAATCACTCTACTACTCAAAGTAATCTACAGGTTCAATGAAATCCCTATCAAACTACCACTGGCATTTTTCACAGAACTAGAACAAAAAATTTCACAATTTGTATGGAAACACAAAAGACCCCGAATTGCCAAAGCAATCTTGAGAACAAAAAACAGAGCTGCAGGAACCAGGCTCCCTGACTTCAGACTATAGTACAAAGCTAAAGTCATCAAGACAGCATGGTACTGGCACAAGAACAGAAATACACATAAATGGAACAGGATAGAAGGCCCAGAGATAAACCCACACACATATGGTCAACTTACCTTTGATAAAGGAGGCAGGAATGTACAGTGGAGAAAGGACAGCATCTTCAATAAGTGGTGCTGGGAAAACTGGACAGGTACATGTAAAAGTATGAGATTAGATCACTCCCTAACACCATACACAAAAATAAGCTCAAGATAGATTAAAGACCTAACTGTAGGGCCAGAAACTATCAAACTCTTAGAGGAAAACATAGGCAGAATACTCTATGACATAAATCACAGCAAGATCCTTTCTGACCCACCTCCTAGAGAAATGGAAATAAAAACAAAATTAAACAAATGGGACCTAAGGAAACTTCAAAGCTTTTGCACAGCAAAGGAAACCATAAACAAGACCAAAAGACAACCCTCAGAATGGGAGAAAATATTTGCAAATGAAGTAACTGACAAAGGATTAATCTCCGAAATTTACAAGCAGCTCATACATCTCAATAACAAAAAAACAAACAACCCAATCCAAAAACGGGTAGAAGAACTAAATAGACATTTCTCCAAAGAAGATATACAGACTGTCAACAAACACATGAAAGAATACTCAACAGCATTAATCATTAGGGAAATGCAAATCAAAACTACAATGAGATATCATCTCACACCAGTCAGAATGGCCATCATCAAAAAATCTAGAAACAATAAATGCTGGAGAGGGTGTGGAGAAAAGCGAACACTCTTGCACTGCTGGTGGGAACCTGAATTGGTACAGCCACTATGGAGAACAGTATGGAGGTTCCTTAAAAAACTACAAATAGAACTACCATATGACCCAGCAATCCCACTACTGGGCATATACCCTGAGAAAACCATAATTCAAAAAGAGTCATGTACCAAAATGTTCATTGCAGCTCTATTTACAATAGCCAGGAGATGGAAACAACCTAAGTGCCCATCATCGAATGAATGGATAAAGAAGATTGGCACATATATACAATGAAATATTACCCAGCCACAAAAAGAAATGAAATTGAGCTATTTGTAATGAGGTGGATGGACTTAGAGTCTGTCCATACAGAGTGAAGTAAGTCAGAAAGAGAAAGACAAATACCGTATGCTAACACATATTTATGGTATTTAAGAGAAAAAAAATGTCATGAAGAACCTAGGGGTAAGACAGAAATAAAGACAGAGACATACTAGAGAACGGACTTGAGGATATGGGGAGGGGGAAGGGTAAGCTGTGACAGAGAGAGTGGCATGGACATATATACACTACCAAACGTAAAACAGATAGCTAGTGGGAAGCAGCCGCATAGCACAGGGAGATCAGCTCGGCGCTTTGTGACCACCTAGAGGGGTGGGATAGGTACGGTGGGAGGGAGGGAGACACAAGAGGGAAGAGATATGGGAACATATGTATATGTATGATTGATCCACTTTGTTATACAGAAGAAACTAACACACCATTGTAAAGCAATTATACGCCAATAAAGATGTAAAAATAAATAAATAAAATTAATTAAAAAAAATTTTAAACTGTCCTACCATCAAGCCATCCCCATTTGCTAAAAGATGGGCTGAGTGACTTACTCCAGATATATCTTTCACAATTTTTTTCAGGAAGGTAATTTCTAATACTACTATTCTACATTATGCAAAAGAGAAAACCAGTAGTAATTTGCTACTATCAAGAAAAATAACTCATATCAAAATTTGAATTTAATAAGATACCAGGGATTTATTATCAGTGAGTGAAAGATTCAACAAGTTTGATTTATATATTTTGTAGATCATTATTTATTTTTTAAAATCCACATTAAAAAATATTCTTTTTCCGTAAATGTTTTGTTCCAAAATCTTTAAAACAACTCAGTGAAATTTAGGTATTTGTGGTCCTGAATTTTCGGTCTGCAGTCTTTCTCACTGTTAATCAGATTTGGCATTTGCCTTATGTTTTGATGAGAGAGTTGCAGCTTTGATTAGAAAGAACTTTAGACAAAAGTATATTTTCCCTTATCAAGGGTCATTAAGAATTAAGGCATCCAGCAACAGGCAAGCTGGAACTCATTAGTTAGCTTAATAAAACACTTATGAGGAACATCATGTACTAAAAGAATGACTATATTTATATGGCCTTTTAAATAAACAAAGAAAAGGCAAAAATTACAAGCAAAATGGCATAAAATAGATTTATTGAAAGGTAAAAGTTGAACAGCTAGAAAAAGAAACACCTGCATGTCATTACCCTATATGTTGGAGAAATAAGTTTTTCTTTAAAAGAATAAACTAGGTCTTTATAAAATTTATTTAATCCTGTATCATGTTTTGTTTAACACAATGGTGATATTTTGGTTTGATTTTACTTTTCCCTCAATTAAAATATTTGAGATGACAAATAATTTAAGTTCCTTAGATTGCTTAAAAAAAATGCATGAAACTCCATCTTCTAACATGGCTTTGCATTTCTTTCATACTTTGGAAGAAACTTCAGAGTCAAAACAAAAGAAAGTGGTATTGATGTACATTTATAAGTTACATCCTACATTTATTTTTCTAATTTAGGCTAAGGGAGACTACTGCACAGCAATAGGTAAATTACCTTGATATAAAACTCTGTATTAATATGTGCTAATGATACTTAGAACAATACATGGAAGTTGAACGAGTAAATGGAATTAAAGACCATAATGCACTGGTTTCCATAGCCTGTTGAACCAAAGATTGGAATATGACACGGTGCAAGATTTTGTAAACTCTGAAAATTTTCTCTGAAAGATGGTGGTCATAACAACTTTGATTTACTACACTGTAAAGTATGCCTGACAAATAAATGTATGGAAATACCTTACACCAGGTAGATAATACTCAATAAGGGCCAGCCACATTTAGCATATTCAGAAAGTACCCTCTTTTTCTTAAAATGGAAAAGGTCAACTATTACTGGAGTAATCATAAAAATGTTGGCTCCTGGAACTTCAATATTTATGTAGAATATATTAAGTATATGCTGATGTGTCAGACAATCTGTGCAGTAACACAGTGGACAGTGCTTTAGGTATTCGAAGTGGTTGATGATGGGGTAAGGGTAGGTGACCTTTACAAAGAATGAATTTCCATCTTAATTCACATTTTTTTAAACTGAATTCCTCTTTTAGTTTTAGAGATGCATTCCCATGGAGAAAAACCTTGGCCTCAAATTGTAAGCAAGCTCATAATTAAGATTCCTCATGTTTTTACAAAAGTATTCTCCCCTAGTCAATGTAGAATTTATGTACAGTTGAGCCCTGAACAGCACAGGTTTGAATTGCATGGGTCCACTTATACATGGATATTTTTCAACAGTGAACACAATAGTACTACATGGTTGGTGGTTGGCTAAATCCAACGATGCAGGGGGCCAGCTATAAATTATACTCAAATTAACCCCCTTGTTGGTTCAAGGGTCAACTATATATTTAATTCACTAATACCAATCCTGAAAGAGTGTGATAATAATCACCCCTAAAAATTGCATAAACATTCATATTCTCTTTTATGCAAGAACAGCAGATATTATTTCCACTTTAGGGATAGTTTTTAATCTACTCAAAGAAACTTCAATGCTTGCACTGCTACTCTTCTAGTTTCCACCCTCCTCTCAACCAACTGAAAGAAAAAAATGAAAATAACTTAGCAAATAATGTTTACATTTAAATAAATGGGTGCTTAAATACATGAGCTCTCCTTGAAATAGCTCCTTTATTCAACCAAACAAAAACAGATATTCACTGAAAATATTCTCCGTACCAGTTCCTGCATGCGTTCCTGGGGATGTGGAAAATAACATGTACAAAACAAAACAAAAATGCTAAAAACACATCTACCCCCCCTACAAAGACTTCAGAGATTAGTAGGGGGACACAAAAAATTATAGTACCATGTGATCATTTCTACAATAAGTATCTGTAAGTCTATGGGAAAACACAAGAGGCAGTGGTACACTGCACTGTACACTTACAATAAGTGGTAATAACCTAATTGATTAATGGCTATTAGGATAGTATGAAATCATGTATCCTGCACTGAACTGAGACTATTTTCGCAATAGATTCTCTCTTAAGAGATGGCTGGCAATTGTCAAAAATTCTGTGAGCGTGTGGTTAAACACAGACATTTTAAAAAACTGTATATTTACAATTAAATAACATAGTAAAATAAAAATAACATTCCAAACCTATAACTTCCTACTTATTTTATAACTTATTCCATTATTTTCTACGCTCTTGAGATTATTTAAGTCTGTATGGTGGAAATACTATAAAATACACCTCTCCTCTACTCCACATTCAGCAATGTTATGATGGAGATTTGAAATCAGCCATGATAATTGTATTTACCACACAGTAATTGGAAAACACTGCAATTCAGGTTTTGGGGTGTGTGTGTGTGTGTGTTTGCGTGTGTGTGTGTGGCAAACCAATTATTAAACATTTTCTAGCATACCACTAAAGGCACCCAAAAGCAAGCCATCTGATTCACAACCATATCAATAGCAAAAATAAAAATAAACAGAAAATATACTAAATTAAGTTGAATTTTATACTTCAAGATGCCCTGAATATTTAAAAAAAAGAAAAGAAAAGAAATCTAAGTCCTCCTAAAGTAGGTATGATTGTATTGTCAAAACTGAAAAGCTGCTATCAGAAAAATTAGGAATTGGTGTTAAGAATAAGATTTTCTCAGCTTATATTTGTAGCTTTCAGATAGGGGACTATCAAACCTACATTAATCACTAACTTCTGGAATATGCCTTAGCCAATGAATTACATTAACCAGAATTGAAATTTTCTACACTGAAATACTTAAAAATCTTATATCGACAAGACCTTCCAGATTGTTGTAACAATTAGAAGAACAGGATCCAACTAAAATGTCAACTGGCACCTCTTTCAAACATACGAAGGCTAAAAACAACACAAGGCAAATACATCCCTTTAAAATCTGATCTTCTCTTCTAATTTCCATCATTCTGAAACTCCCAGAAATTCCTCACTTTTCCTGAGGAACTCTCTCCCTTGCTCATTATCTTGGGCCCTCTTCCTCGTCCCGCCACCTCCCACCCTTCCACGGAGAGCATTGCGATCACACACACACACACACCTCTTTCTTGCTGTCCACAGCCCCAGACAGTTCTTTTGTCCCAGGCGCACGAACTACCACCATAATGACCTTTATCTCAAGAATCGTTCCGCTTGGGCAACCTCCAAATACACTTTTGGGGGTTGGAAAAGGCTCTGGACAGCTACACATTAATAATTTTTGGCAAACTGTGACATATTTAGAAATATGAGTGCTTATGAATGTAACTTCTTGAGCTATGATTTGGTATCAAATTTTCTACAGCTTACTTTTAATATAGAATCAACAAGAAAGACCACAACCAAAGGAAGAACAGCAATTTATTACATTAGGGGGAAGACAATATAACATTTAGCACTTAGAAATAAGAATAATTTATGAGTGATTAAAGGAAAAATATTCAACATAAAAGCTGACATAATTAGAGGTAAACTTAATCAAACATTATGAAAACACTCAGCAAAAGAAATGCAGGGAGCATGAAACCCCTTCCTTCATCCAGAATATTCCTTTCAAAACTCTTATTTATAGAGATGCATATGTAACTTTTTCTCTAGAAAATTAATCTTCAACTACTTTATCAAATGCAATACTATACTTGGAAAAAAATTGTTTAATTCCTTGTGCATTTGAGCTAATATATTACTTTGAGTCTGTTAAATAGAGCCTCAATGCTCATTCAGATTAACAGATACTCAGTATTGATACCATGTCTTTAGTCTTTATTATATCTTTCTTTACAAAAAACTATTTAGGAAAATAGGTATATAAACACTTAGGTAGTTATAATTCCATGGCTAAAATGTTACTTTACTGGGAACTAAATAAATATATGGGTGTACAAAATATGACTCTGATTAGTGCTAAAAGCTAAAGGAAAAGTTACATTCAGGAAAGAATAATTATTGCATAGTCACCATACTTGAGTATTATTTTCCAGACAATCAATGTCGGGGTGGGTGGGTATTTTCTATGTAATTAGCCCACAGATGTTTAAAAATAAAACTTCAGCCATTTCCACTAGGTGGAAAGAAGGTAGTGTTGGTCAGTGTTTTTATTTTAAGTTTACAGTTATTATTTTTTATTATCTATGATTTTCTGTTAAAATTTCTTACTGAACATTACTTTCTGAGCATTATACACAGATTGAGATGTAAGAAAAAGAAGAAATGTAATTGCCAAGTAGAAAGACTCTGAATACAATAAAAGTCTTCTAATCAATGCTATTTGAACCTTCAGTTAGTTCATTAACTAAAGTCAAAGTGGGGAGTTGTTTAAATATATATAAATGACATATTTTAATTTTATTTTAACCATTTAAGAGTTATATGTATTCACTAGTCTCTTAAGGGAAAGATAAGCCTTTTCCTTTAATACAGTTACTGAATAACTGGGGTATCTTTGCATAAACCACATTCATAACCTATCTATTTTTTTCTAATTTTATTTACTTTAAAGTACAGCAGAAATTAAAACACTTAAAAATGATCTGAGTGGGAGTCCTTCTCAGATGTTTTCTAGTTGTTTTCCCACTCTGTGTCTCATCCAACAAAACTGTTTGAGCAGTTTACCTTCACTGAATTGCTCCAAAACTTGAGTTGTAATTTTTATGGGAAAATCTCGCTTCAGGCTCCCTACTTCCATCCTTAAGTTTACATATTCCACTCAACTAGACACTCGTAATATCAATTCAAGTGACCAACATGGTTGGAAGCAGACAACCATCTTTGAAAACATATGTAGTGTTCAAGAGGTGGAGAGGCAACATGAGAGGGGCTCTTCCAACTCTCAAGTTCCAACCACTGTGGGCATGAGTCAGAACGTTACAGACCAAATGGGAAGAGCTGGTCAGCCCACTGTTTTATTTCAGTGAAGGTCAGGAAAGAGAACTTCTAAGAAACTAAAACTTGAAAGTGAGTCCTTATCCAATTGCCCACACCTGGAAACAGATTATTTAGGAGTCTTTCCCATTTATCACACCCACAACTCCTCAAAACTTCACTTGCCTATTCCCTCTTTTCCATTACCATTTCTATTACTCTAGCCTGGGTAACCACTGTCTTGCTCCTGGATTATTTCAGAACCTTCTAAAAAGGATTTCCATTTCCACTGGTGCCTTTTGCAACATATCCTAACTCACAAGCTAATGCCCTTTTACTAAATTATATCTGATTTTATCACCCTTGAATTTAAAACCTAAATTAGTGTTCTATTGCCTTTTGGATAAAAGCCAAAGTCTTCCATGTAAAATACAAGGCATTTTATAATTGACCCCTTGCCTCAAAGTCTCTCTCATTAGCTTTCTATGTTCTTATCATATTACTATTATTTTATTCTTCTGTTGCCATGTGTTTGTTTTGAAAATATGGTGATAGAAAAAAATTTCTCTTACTTTGGAGCACTCTTATGAATGCCTATTCCATTTCACTCTCTCTTCATCTGGATACTTTTCTTGTTTTTTTTTTTTTTTTTTTTGCGGTACGCGGGCCTCTCACTGCTGTGGCCTCTCCCGCTGCGGAGCACAGGCTCCGGACGCGCAGGCTCAGCGGCCATGGCTCATGGGCCCAGCCGCTCCGCGACATGTGGGATCTTCCCGGACCGGGGCACGAACCCGCGTCCCCTGCATCGGCAGGCGGACTCTCAACCACTGTGCCACCAGGGAAGCCCTGGATACGTTTTATTTATCAAGTGAGAGCTTACAGTTATCTCCCTTACCTCCTAGAGTGAGTAGGTCAAGTATTTTTCGTATTCATGTAGAAATCGGTTCTTCCTCACTACTCTATTGGAATAGCCCTTCTTCTGTTTGTTGCTTTACCTATGACACACATAGAATGCCTAAAAATGTGTTTTTAGTAAAAGAAAATAAGTGGTGAATGAATAAATGCTTTTCAAACAATCAGTTACTATCCAGTAAGTGTCATATATAAAAGCATTTAACATGATATCGCTCATCTAGCAAAATATTAGTCACCTACATTCCTTTCTAACTTTTTGGGGTATGTCTAGTGGGCAGAAAGTTACTTCATTGCAGTTATTTCAGTAGGTCTGGGTCTCCTTCTGCAGTGGAGGATACAAAACTTGGTTATTTTGAGCCTTGAAGTTATAAGAAACTGACGAGGAGCTGTGACAAACAGTATTGAGAGAGCGAAAGATACAACATACCTGACAACTGCTCAGATACACTTGCTTCTAAGAAAATTCAGGAAAGCGCAGGCAACACTGAAAAGAAATTTTAGGCGGTATTGCAATGTGGTATGTGCTATAGTTCTCCATTTGCCTCAGAAAAACTTCACTAAAAATCCATGAAATTCTAATATCAGAGTTTATATGCAATTTTAAATTTAATTAGCATTCTGAGCAACGTTATTTCAAATTCATAGAAGGACACATGACAAGATCAGCCTAAAGGAGGGCCATGGAAGAGTTCAAATTTATCCAGGTGATTACTACATCTGGAAATGGGAAAATTTCTCTCGTTTTCTTCACTCTCGTGTGAAAAGAGTATTCCCATACAAGGTACAAAATGGAACTAAGGTCTGAGGGTTAGGAAATAAAGCAAAGGTGTCTAAATAGGACTTTTCTGTCTGGCTCCATATTAGACCTTTAGGCATCAAGAAGGGGATAAAGTCTGGGTGGGATTAGCCTTTGAGCCCAGTTGGCTTATGTTGATAAGAGTGGAGCAGGGATATGGGGCAGAGGTCCAATCCAACAATTTGACAAAATCATCCTATATACCCTCTATGTTACATGATGCAGGCAAAGCAGAAACTGGCCATCTGAGGTCTGTCTTAGGCCAACATAAGGGAATCTTAACTTCTGGCACAATCAGCAAAAAAACAGAACCTCAACTTCTGGAAACAGTAGACACATCATACGGATAATCATTTTCCACTTGGCTTCCTTAAGTTGTTTGTCACAAATTATTTGCAAATGTCTCAAGTGAAGAAGGCCCTATTCTTTAGGCAAAATTTTGGGACTGTATTTTAGGTATAAGTGGTACTGGGTAGATCAAGATTAAAAAAAAATCTGTTACTCTTCTTAGCACAGCTCCCAGGAATTGATACGGGAATGTTATTCTTTGGGGAGTGGAGAAGTGGCTTGAACTTCTACTTCAATGACCTTGTTGGCTAGAAAATATGCTGTGTGTATCAGCAGCCCTGTTGCAATTTTATTTCCTTACTCATATTGTTTTTTTCCCTAGTTTCTTTGGCCAAAAACACTTAGAATTCCTATTCCAGGGACAGTGAGGTGACATGTGTTGATAAAAACTACTTTGAGAAAAGCAATTTTTGAGGAAAACAACTTCTTCCTCTGAGTTGCTGCCTAGGAATTTTACAGTATGATAATTTCACTCACACCCAGAGTCTAGACTTTTAGATAAGGGCTTGAGTTTAGAATGCCAGGTCTAAGTTCCCACTTTGGTTTCCTCAGGGCACTTTAAAAATAACCACTTAGATTTAAGTCCGCAAAAAAATTAGTGACCTCCGCCCCAACCACCTTATAAGAATAGATGCTTGCTACCCTGTTCTCTATCTCCTGTTAACCAATGACCTCAGAGAAGACTATCCCTCCCCTGGCTCAAGGATGCTCCTTTACTTCTGGGATATGTAAGAAATTATAAATCTTATGACTCTACTTCCTTTGTGTGGGGATACTGAAACTGCTCCTTTAGTAAAAACAACCCTATGAGTTTCCCTTCCCCAAGCGGGATCTGGCATGCTGAGGGAGCTACCAGTCACCCCCTCCCCACTGTGTAGGTGGCTAGTGACTTCTCATTCGTCAGGTCATAATTGTCTGTATATTTTTAATTCAATACACCAACTCTGACTTCAACACATGACAATTCTGTTATTCAGAAAACTTAGACTTTATATGAACAAGGAGATGGTCTACATAATTAGCTCAACACTAAGAAGACTTCTGGAGTTACTATATGGAGCCTGTTTCCTCAAACAATAGACATTTTGTAGTTAATAAATAGTATTGAAATTTGTGACCCATTTGAATTAGAATAGGTAATTCTTGTACCACAGATACTATTTTAGAAATTACTTAGGTATTGGATATTAATATCAAGAGTTGGAAGAACATTTCAAAAATTTGAGATTAAATGTTACTTGTTAACTGAAATTGAAGACAAAATTATATGCAGAGAATTTTTTTTCTAATTTAACATGAAGATAAATTACATTCATGTCACTTTAAAATTACATCAATAGGTCATGTCAGTAGAAGGCAAATTTATGATTAAATTTCAAAGGGAATTTTAAAGATGAGAAGAGCAAATGGATTTCATTCTGCTAATGAATATTCAGTGCATAACATTAAGCAATTATACAGATTATGAAAACAATATATGTTGATAACAAGTGTTGGCAAGAATGTGGAGGAAATGGAACCCTGTATACTGTTGGTAGGAATGTAAATTGATACAGCCACTATGGAAAACAGTATGGAGGTTCCTCAAAAAATTAAAAATAAAACTACCATAAGATCTAGTGAAATCAGTATCTCTAAGAAATATCTGCACTCCAATGTTCATCATAGAATTATTCACAACACCGAGGATCTGAAAACAATTCAAATTGTTCAATGACAGATGAATCAAGAGAAAGTTAGTTATAAATACAATGAAATATTATTCCACCATAAGAGAAGGAAATCCTGCCATTTGTAACAACGTGTAGAAAGCTGGAAGGCATTATACTAAGTGAAGTAAGCCAGACACAAACATACAATTACTGTTTGATACCATGTGTACATGGAATTTTAAAATGTCAAAGGGGAGAGGTGACCAAGACAGCCAAGTGGGAAGACCTTAAACTCACCTACTCCCATGGACACACCAAAATTACAACTACTTACAGAGCAAATATTTATAAGAATAACTTGAAGACTAACTGGAAAGATTTTTCCACAACTAAAATCATAAAGAAGGAACAATAATGAGATAGGTAGAAGGGATGGAGTCTCAGTATAGTCAGGACCCACACCCCTAGGTCAGTGACTCACAACAGGAGGAATATCACAATCATAGAGGTCCAGCCTAAGGAGAGAGGGGCCAGAGCCCTACATCAGGCTCCCCAGCCTGGGAGTCCTGCACTGAGATGGTGAGCCTCCAGATGTGTGACTTTGAAATCCAGCAGGGCTTATGTCTGGAAGAGCTGGAGAACTATAGGAAAACAGAGACTCCACTCTTAAAAGTCACAAAATCTCACATTCACCAAGTCCCAGCATAGAGACAGAGCATGAAGGGAGCCCGGATCAGACCCACTTGTTAATCTCAGTGAGCCTCCCAGAAAGACAAGTGGCAACTCTAGACACCCCTGAGGACAGAGATGCTGGCTGCAGCTGCTTTTTGGGAGCTCGTTTTTCCTTGATAACACTGGCACTGGCAAACACCATTTTGGAATCCTCCCTCTAGCCTATTAGCACTGGGAACACTGTCATACACTCTAGAAGGCCAATACTAGCCCAAGGCCTCCCAGAATATACAGACAAGCAAGCAGGAACCAAGCCCCTCCTTCCAGCAGGCCAGCACCAGCCTCTGGTCCCAAGCTATGCAGTCAACAACACAGGAAGACTACCCTACCCTCTAGTAAGTGTACAGTTACTGCACAAGGAATGGCCTTGCAGCCAACTGGACCGGGGTCAACCCTGCCTACCAGTGTGCTCACAGTAGTTAGCCTCACCACAATAGAAAGAGATATACAGTTCATGTAGAGGGCACCCCTTGAGGATATAGCTCCGGGCATTAGAAAGGATCAAGCTTGTGGGACCTATAGGATATCTCCTACATAAGGTCACTTCTTCAAGATGTGGAAACATAACTTACCTATGTAACAGATAGAAATAAATACAAAGAATTGGGCAAAATGAGGAGACAGATGAATATGTTCCAAACAAAGGAAAAAGACAACCTCAGAAAAAAACTAAAAGTGTAGATAAGCGAGCTACCCAATAAAGAGTTCAAGTTAATGATCATAAACATGTTCACCAAATTAGGGAGGAGAACAGATGAACACAGCAAGAACTTTAACAGAGTTAGAAAATATAAAAAACAAAACAGGGCTGAAGACTAAAATAAGTGAAATTAAAAATGTACTAGAAAAAAATCAAAAGCAGATTAGATGATATAGAGGAACAGATCAGTGTTCTGGAAAAGGGAGTAGTGGAAATCACCCAAGCTGAATTTGGGGGGGGGGAAGGGAATTTAATAAAATGGGGATAGTTTATGAGATCTTTGAGACAACATCAAGTGTACTAATATTTACATTAGAGTGGTCCCAGAAGGAGAAGAGAGAGGAAAGTGGCAGAGATCTTTTTAGAAGAAATATTAGCTGAAAACTTCCCTAACCCCAAGGGTAGGAAACAGACATCCAGCTTCAGGAAGCACAGACAGTCCCAAACAAAATGAATCCAAAGAAGTCCACACCAAGACACAGTATAATTATAATTGCAAAAATTAAAGAGAATCTTAAAAGCAGCAAGAGAAAAGCAACTAGCTACATACAAGGGAACACCCATAAGAGTTTCAGCTGACTTTTTAACCAAAACTTTGAGGGCCAGAGGGAGTGGCATGATACATTCTAACTGATGAAAAGGGGGAAAAAGTACAAAAAAAAATTAAAGCAAATATTAATGGACATAAATGGAGAAATCGATTTAACACAGAACTGTGGGGGACTAAACACCCCACTTACATCAACAGCAGAAAATCAGTAAATAAACACTGCCCTTAAATGACACATTAGAGCAGATAGATTTTTTGTTTTGTTTTTAATTTTTTTGGTCACACCATGCAGCATGTGGGATCTTAGTTCCCCAACCAGGGATTGAACCTGTGTCCTCTGCATTGTGAGTGTGGAGTCTTAACCACTGGGCCACCAGGGAAGTCCCAAGATCATATGGATTTAATAGATATATAGAGAACATTTCATCCAAAACCAGTAGAACAGACATTCATTTCAAGTGCACAGAGAACATTCTCCAGGATAGGTCACATGCTAGGCCACAAAACAAGTCTCAATAAATATAAGATGACTGAAATCATATCAAGGAACTTTAATGACTACAACTGCATGAGACTAGAAAACAACTACAAGAAGAAAAGTGCAAAAAACGTAAACATGTGGAATCTAAACAACATGTTATGAAACTACCATGGATCCCTGAGGAAATCTAAGAGGAAATAAAATACCTCACCAAGTGTTGGTGAGGATGTGGAGAAAAGAGAACCCTCATTCACCATTGGTGGGATTGAAAATTGGTGTAGACAGTGTGCAAAACAGTATGAAGTTCCTCAAAAAATTAAAAGTAGAACTGCCATATAATCCAGAAACTCCACTTCTGGGTATTTACTCCAAGAAAACCAAAACATTAATTCAAAAAAATATATGCACACCAATGTTCATTGTAGCCCTATTTACAATGTCCCAGATATGGAAGCAACCAGGTGTCCATTAATAGATGAATGGATAAAGAAGATGTAGTATACACCTATAGTGAAATATTACTCAGCTGTAAAATAAAAATAAATGAAACCGTTCCATTTGTGAAAACATGGATTGATATAAAGGTAACTGTGATAATTGAAATAAGTCAAAGAGATGACAAATATTATATGATTTCACTTATATGTGGAGTCTAAAAGAAAAAAAGAAAACAGACTCATAGGTACAGAAAAAAATGGTTGGTTGTTAAAGGGGAGGGAAGTGCGGAGAGTGAAATAGGTGAAGGGGATTAAGAGGTAAAAGCTCTGGTTATGAAATAAGCCACAGGACATAATACACAGCATAAAATTATGGTCGTTAATATTGTAGTCACTTTATATGGGGACACATCATTTCTAAACTTATGGTAGTGATCATTTCAAAATGTATGCAAATATAAAATTACTATGTAGTACACCTGAAACTAACATATTGTACATCAGCTATATTTCCATATTTTTTTTCATTAGAAGTTAAACTCACAGAACCAGAGTAGGACAGTGGTTGCCAAGGTTTGGGGGATGGATGGGGTGGGCCACATGAGGGAAATGTTGGTCCAAGGGTACAAACTTTCAATTATAGTATGAGTAAGTTCTGATTTCAGAGGATCTAAAGCACAGTATGATGAATATAGTGAATAAATTACTGTATACCTGAAATTTGCTAAGTAGGCAACTTTCTCTTATTACAGCTGACCCTTGAACAACATGAGTTTGAACTGTGCCGGTCCACTTTACACATGGATTATTTTTTCAATAGTAAATATTACAGCACTAAAAGATTCCTGGTTGGTTGAATCCATGTATGCAGACTTGCAGATACTCAAAAGCCAAGGATATGGAGGATAGACTACAAATTATACTTGGATTTCTAACTGTTTGGATGGTTGGTACCCTTAACCACTGTGTTGTACAAGGATCAATTGTATTTTCTTGTAGTAACCAGTGTTAAGAAGTCTTTGTTTTGTTTGTTTTTAGCTTTCTGAATATTATGTAATATATGCAGGGCCTTAACTGTGCAGAAACTGCTTTTACTATCCCCTCCTGCAACTTATTTTTTTTTCCCACTCAGCAGTATGGTATACCATCATATAGTGTTTCTTACCAGCACACAGATGTTAAATCTCCTTTAAAAAGAGAAAAGAGAAAAGACACTGGAGATATCCTAGGAAGAGGAGTAGAAGAAAGGCTTTGACATTCATAGCCGTTGCAAACTCACAATGTTATAAAACTAATCCAGTCCCACAGAGGCCAATGTAATCACTTTAAATAGCAAATCTGATTTTTCCCCTATTGTAGTTAAAATCCTTTAATGACTTCCAATTGTCCTTGGATTAGAGACCTAGGTTCTTTGTCCTTTATGTGGTCACAGTGGTACAACTGCTTGTCCCTGAATCACCTGACTTACTCTACTGCCACACTTGTTCTCTTAGCTTTGGCCACCTTGGCTTTCTCAAAGTTCCAAGGCACCCTCTGCTTTCTCCAAGGGCCCTCACATGTGCTCCATCCTCAAACTGGATTACCTCTCCCTTGTCCATGCCACACCCCCACTTTATTTCCACCCATCAGAGCTCATCCAAAGGTTATTTCCTTAAGAAACAACTCACTGACATCAAGACTAAATCAAAATTTCCTGTTCCTATCCTTTCTCCAACACATATCATGACTAATTAAATAATGTAAGAAGATATATTTTTAATGCCTAATTCCTCTAATAGTAGGTAAATCCAGTGATGGCAGGGACCATGTCTGTCTTCTCCACTGCTCTACCCTCAGTGGCTAAGATATTTCTAGTACTAGTTAGCTGCATTACAAATATTTTTAATAATTACCTTGTTTCACATTTTTAACTACTATGTGACTTTTTTTATATTTTAAGATTACTCTTTCTCTTACATGGATTCCCATATGTGTACATTATATTTATGAATTTACAATTATTTCTGTTCCTTTGTTCCAGAAAAAATATTAAGTTACCTTTTCTTTTGTGAGTCTTTAAATTTTTTTCCCTTTTAATTTTCTATTTTTAATTTTAGGCTATTTTAACACTTGAAGCCTGAAAATTAATTGCTACTAAACACAAGATATTCATGAAAAAAATGACATGATACATTCAATTTGGATAATCATCCCAGCACTTTTTCAAACTTTCCTCCAAAAATATTTATTAATGTTATCTTTATGAATTAGTCATTCACTATTCTTTCCCTATAATCCTATAATGTGGTTATTTGTATACAAAGTGCAAGCTCAATGATTTTTATAGTGTTTTCATATTTTTTGGATATATGTATATTGTAATGGGAAGAAATGAAATTAAAATCTTAGAAAAAGGCAGAAAAGATAGAAAAATATGACCTTAAAATTTTTTAAATAGAAAATGAGAGAAGGTAAATGACTTAATAAAACAATTGGGAAAATCTACCCCTTTATATGATATGGCCAGTCCACAGATAAAGTGTAGGTTTGAATTTCCCACTGTTCTACTTTCCAAAGAACTCTGAACAAATGGTTTTATGAAGGCCATCTAATGTACCTTGCACAGAACAAGATGCAACTCTCCCATTAAAACCATGTTCCTGCTTTCTAGAAAAGTCGAGCTATAATGTGTACTAAACTTTTGTCAGAAATAGATGTCTCCTTTTGCTGTACCACAGACTAATATACATATGAAATTGAGGAATATGATGACAGATTCAATACAAAAGCATTCAGCAATTTTACCCTTAGACACCAGCCTATTCATGTATAACACAGCAGAAAATTTATCTCACTCAAATATGTGAAAGTTATTAAAAAAAAAAACAAAAACAAAAACACTGCTAATTTGGAGGGAATTTTAAAGTAATGTTTTAAAAAAATTTTTAAAGGCTGTTTCTTAATTATTCACTAATAAGCTACATGAATAAAATAGATCAAACCAGTGGCCTGAATTGATAATAGTGTGATAGGTATACCAAATTAAATGTGTTTATCTATAAATACATTTAAGCTGTTCTATTCCTATAATATGAATAAGAATACAAATATTTAATTAATTATACACATTGTCATGAATTCTTAGATATCTGAAATAAGCTTTGAGAAATCATATAATTATGTCCTATTGCAGGATTTAGTTATTAATCTTGTGCCCATAGATTCCCAGTGAAAAAATATATACAGTCTCCTCAATCATTGCAGTGTACTGCAGCTTTGACAGTCAGAAAATTGTACATTTTACCTTCAATTACTTTTTATTATCTAAAATAATATATACTTTTACAACAGGCACAATAGGGTCTATATTCACTCCATTCTACTGCAGATGCTATCTTGTTTTAGACAACTATTAAAAAGCTAGTATTTTTCTTTTCATTTCATGAATGTGTTCAATATTTGCATAATGAGTCCTCTCAAAAGATAAGAGAATGAACGAGGAATAAATTGCAACCTCCCTGCATAATGACTCTACCTTTAAAGATGGATCACACATGGCCACGCTTAAATGTACCCAATCTATCAATATTTATTAAGTAGACAGAAAGTCAATTGAACCATAACTTGCTTTGTGCTAAGAAAGAAACACAGAAAAGGATATTGGAGGATTATTGAGAAGAAACTTAAGAACCGTTCCCAAAGTCAATACCAGAAGCTCCTACTAAATCTCTTTTTCCAAATTTTTATGGAATTGAACAAGCCATCTACAGTGGAAATTAGAGAAGGTAACTAAATAGGAAATGGCTATGCCCTGTCAGAAAACCTTATTGAGTTCTTCAAACAAGGATCTTCAGTCTCCACTTGTAAAGATGCTCTGTACATTCACATACATTGTACAAGAAGTTTATTATAGATTCCTATTTTACTTCCCCAGTTGGAAAGTATTCCTTGAGAACACGGTTGTTGCTCTGATGTATTTTGAGTTCCACAGTGAAGTGTTTAGTAAGGGCAAACTACTGGATGGTGAAGAATTAGTGCAGTATATTTGAAACGTTATCATTCATATACCAAAACAAAAACAAAATGCCACTCCTAAGCATGGCCTTACCCCCTTTCTTGACTCTATTAGTACTCACGTTGGTTGAACATTCTGTGTGGCAGATGCAGTGCAAGCACTTTCCCTCGGTCAATCATTGAATTCTGACAAACTCTAAGTTTTATAACATTCACTGTACAGATGAGGAAAACAAAGTCTGAAGGGTTATTTTAGCCTAGGTTAAAAAAAAGTAATACAATTGACCCTTGAACAAGATGGGGATTAGGGACACAGGTTCTGTGAATTTGAGAATCCGAGTATAATTAATAGTTGGCCCTCTGTATCCGTGGTTCCTCAATATCCTCTATTCTACATCAAAGATTAGAACCAACCAACCACAGATAATGTAGTACTGTAGTATTTACTATTGAAAAAAAATTGCTTAGAAGTGGACCCTCGCAGTTCAAACCCCTGTTGTTCCAGGGTCAAGTGTAATCAGAAATCTGAGGCATCAGACACACGTCTTTCTGATTCTACAGATCATGCTTTTAGCCATCGCACTATAGGGCCATACAGTGATTAACTTGAAAAAGAACTAAATGAACAGTCTGTTTAAGAGATGTAATAATTTAAATTTTCAGCTGTCACTCTCTGCCTGACAATTTAAAACCGAGTCCCACACACATTGAAGGCATACACTTCTTGAAAATATTTATCCTTAGGTGGTGAGGAAAATAGGAGCAAGTTATTCAACCTTACACTGCCCTATTTTCTCTATCTGTAGTATGTATATATGTTGTTCGGGATTTTTTTTTTAAGGCTTTTCTGTCTGTGTATGTGTTTCTTTTCTGTGTTTTCTATTTTTACCTCCCCTTATCCCAGTGCCTAAATCTGGCTCAGTTTTCAGGGGATGTTTGTGGCTTCTGTTTCATATAAGTTTGAGCCCAAGGAAAAGGAGATCTTGATAATGCAAGAATCAGAATACAAGATTTAAAAAGAGATACCTGTTTAAAAGAAAATTTCTTAAACAGCTTTTACCTTTTCATCATGTATGTAACCTCAACAAAAGAATAGCCTAAGGGTCTGAGGAAATATGTCAAATTTCACCTGATGAAAAGCTACACTTTACAGTGAGGAAAAGTGGCTCAACAGCAGACATTTTCAATATCCTGCGAGCTCTCTTTCACTGAGAGAGATCTCTTACTCTCTAATATAAGATCTCTGTCCAAAAAACCCCACTATGTTATACTCTTCTAAATTAATTGGTTCCAGGGATACTGGACAACTAAGCTCAAATACAAAATAATAATGCAGCAGGCTAAAGCTGAGCTAGAGAAAAATAAAGATTTGATGTCAAGGCTAAGGCCCTCTGGAGCCACAATTCACTACATGTTTTCCAGTTAGATCAAGAATTGAGAGCAGAGTCTGGGCAAGATTAGCTTTCAGAGAAGTAAGAAGGACACATCTGGCTATAGTCAAGTCTTCATTAGACCACCTCCCACATGAAGCTGTCTCTTGTCTGAATATACTTTCTTGTCTCTAAGGATCCTTCAAGCTCTTCTACTTTTTCCAGTACAGCACTGTTTGTGTGCACCTCCATTTGTGCTCCTTTTCCCCCTAATTCTTTCCTTCCTTACCCTCTCTTAAACATCCCAAAGTGACAGTGTTCCATAGATATTGATTCTGAGACTTCTGGGCCACAGGGCAGGGGGTGGGGAAATAAGAGTTCCACTTCTTACCAGTTTCAGTGTTTCACACAAGATCTCATTGTTTAAAAAATGGACTTCCACTTTTGAAAAAAATTCCAAAGCTTTGAAAAACATTGGTCTATTCTCAATTTCTTACTGCTCATTTACTCTACAGCATCTTGCAATCTCGTTTCCAATCTCACCACTCGACTGAAACAATCTTTCAAAAGTCACAGCTGGACTTAATGGATAAGGCCATTCATTTGCTCTCCTCAGCCCAATCCTTTCCCATCCCTCTATATCACTTCAAACACCTGACAGTACCTTCCTTTAAAATACTCTATACTTTGCCCTTCTTAGACAATGTGCTATCCCAGTTATGCTACCCAAAAAGCTATTCCCCTGAGTCCTTCATTAAATATCATTACTTCAGCCACAATCCATCGGCAAGGCAGTATCTGGCAGGGCAAGAAATAGTGGACTTGGAATCTGAAGACTCGGAGCCAATGAGGGATTTGGGAATTCTCCATCAAATATAATCAAATATATTACAGAGTTCTAATCACAATAGGTGCTTAATAACTGATTTTGAAGAAAAGAATATAATGAATAAATATGTTCTTAGAAAAGTATGGATATAAACTTAATGACAAATTTGAAATACTTGCTTTGCAATGACATTCTTTTATGATACTCTTTGAAGTGAAATGCAGTTTGTTTTATAATCTTGACAATCTAGTTTCTTGACCCATGATATTTCCATGACGGGGCTGTGTGAAGGGAAGAATACAAAAATGACCAGTAGATTCAGTCAAAGAAATGTGCTGAAGGTCAAGCCTGAGGGACAGATACCTTATTTTTCAATATATACTAAAAAACAGTTCTGTTGACTGAATATCTTAATGTCAGGTTAGTTATTTGGGATTTTATCATCAGTTCTATATATTTCTACCAACTTTTTAAAAAGAAGACTCATTGGACCCCTATGATATCTACCTTGCTTTGCAACATATTTTTAGACTCAAATAACCTGTGATTTGAAAGGATGGTGATATGTGTTTGCCCTCTATTTAACTGAAGGTAGCTTTGATGGCAGATACAGATCACAATGGTACTTCTTTAGTATAAATAGTTGGATATGAGCAATGAGTAATACAAAGTGATTCTGACAATTACATCACTTGGCAGAATATTTTCAATCTTTGAAAATAAATTGTTTAAATATATTCCTTTGAGATAATGATTATGGCTATATTCACTTCACATCATTTTTAAGGGGCATTAAAATGGATCTCGACATTGGAAAATGGATTTCTGAGATCATGAGCCATATCTCACAGTTCATTTGAGTGTAAATTTAGTGAGAAAATATATCAAAGTCTAAAAGGAGAGAAACAAATGTTCCAATTCTACAGAGTTACAATACCAACTATAGTCTTTCTAAATACGTATTTAAAGGAATATCATTAATAAATTTGAAAATTTATGTTTAAATATGCACATTTAAGATACATATTTGAAAAATTATTTTAAAAATTACCTCTGGTCATTCAAAGAATGTGTATGGGCTAAATCTCTTTACAACACACAATAACTGGAATTACCATAAAGATGGTAAGAATGTCTACCTATTTATTACTTCCCAAAAATTGGGTCCCAAGAAACAACTTAAGTTGAAAGCAAATGGCCATGTCAACACTCTGCATTAAAATTTGGAGAGCTCAGTACCTGGGGGAAGAATGAATCCTTCAAGATATGAGATTTGATGTCTACAGACATCATGAGGTCATAAGTTATTCTTTGTTGATGTGTATTCACATACCTCAAGAGTAAACAATAGCACAAAACATACATAGGAGTTGGTAGAGGTACATCACACATAGAAGCTACCCTAGGACATATGGAGTCTTTTTTTTTTTTCTATTGTAAAGTTTATATAAACTCTTGCTCTCCACCCTCCTCCCTTGTTATTTGTCTCTAATGGTCTGTCTCTATGATGGCAATTCTACCTGGCTACCTAGATTCATGTTTCTTAAATCATAAATATTAATCTAAATAGTCTTCAAGTGCTGACCTTTACTATTTGGAATCCTAACATCTGCTCATTCCCACCCTGCATACTTGAATTCTTTAAGTTTGAACTGTTTCAGAACTAGATATTCTGCACCTGCCTTTAATTTCTGATATTGAACTTTGTGGATTATAGTGACTTACTTAACTTCTTTAACAAGTATAATGCTCAATCATCCTTTGTACTGTCACTGAAACCCTGGCATGATGTTCTTTGCCCTTCTTGAAAAGAAGGACCAAACATGATCCCAACCACTGTTGTTCTCAAACCCCCACAGTTCTGTACTTGATTGTTTCATCCCATCTCTAAGACCTGTTCTAGTATCTGTATACTTCAAAATTATAGGAAAGGAACCAAAGAAAAATTAATAATAATGAAGGGGAAAAAATAAAGGAGTTGTGGTTACAAAGGGAAAAGATGAAAATGAAGTCTAGATCATAAGTGGAAAAGTTGATTGTGAATAAGAGGAATGGTTTGGAAAATGGAAAAAAGTAGAAAAATGAGTAGAGGGATAGTTATAAAGACCAGCCTTCTCTTCAGTACTTTGATCCTCCCCTAAGAGTATAGGAGGGAGGGTTTTATTGCAGGAGAGAAAATGGAAAGACATGAGAGTGAGATCTTAAGGAGATAGTTAATGCTTTTTTTGAAAAATGTGTGAGTCATTCTTCAGGGAATCAAAAGATGTTTTGATTTCAAAAAAAAAAAAAAGAGGTAATAGTCCAGGTGATGTTATTCAGCATAAATACACAGCTGGCCAAATTTTATCATAAAATGCTGACAAGATAATGTACTTACTACTCCTGCCCACCAGAAAAAGTGACAGACGTAATTATACTCATGATAAAACTTAACAGATTTTCTCATATACTAAATCTCTATAGAAATGGATAGTCCAACAGAGAACTTACTTATACAAAAGGTAGAATGAGAATACATGCAATATTCAGTACAAAATGTGATTCTTTTGATTCTTGGTTTGCTACCTTCTTTCCTTTAAAGCAAAGTACTGTAACAAAAAGAGGTTTGCATTTGGGTTATGTCCAAGGGCACAATTCACTTTTACAATTTCCTCTATACTAATTATACTGAGATCATTTAATTCATGTGCATAGAAGCACTCAAAAAAAATCTATGTCAACAATTGTATTACTTTATTCTTTTCCTTATGGGCATCATGTTGCCTAACAGTCCTTAAATAACATAACAGAAAAAATATTAAGTGCAACATTAATTAAAATACAGAAAATTAGTATTAACATTGTACTTAAAATGTTTTAAGTGGAAACTAATATGTTCAATATTATTTATTTTCAGGGTCAAAATTCATATTTATTCATATATATCTACATATATATGAAAATTCATATATACCTACATATGTAAAAACATACTATATTTATGCCTATATATTATAATTATATCACAGATTATATAATTAATTATATAAATATAAAACTATGTCTATTTACATAAAAAATGCATGTATATCTCTACATGATAGAATGTATGTAGAGCAGATTTAACTGTGTGAAGTTAAAATGAATAAATTTAAAGCATAATCACAGTCACAAAAATAATAAAATCTTAGACTCAATTTTATAAGACACTTTTAGAATTGTGGCCTTTTTATATATAATCCTTAAAACAACATAACAAAATGTATAACGCTCACTTCAGAAATTAGTAAACTAAGTTACAAATCGGTGAAGCAGCATGCACTAAGTCACAAAGCTAATAAGTGAAGAGTCCGAATTTTGCAAGCAACCAAGTTTTCTTTTATCTTGCTACTATATTTTAATACATTTTAGTGCCTATCTACACATCAATATACTCTACACATTTACCTAGATCCTCAGAAATCTTTTTACATGTCTTGGCACAGACCATTCTCCCATTTCCAACAACAGGAATTCTGAAGTTTCCATCTTCCCAAGCCCTTTAAACCCATTCTTGACTCCTGTCTAGAAGATGATTACATGATCTTCCACTTTGAAAAACTTATACCAGGAAGGAATACTCAACTTGATATGTACAGAAGAACCCATATTGTCCTGAGTTCCAATATTTCCTCTAGGATTAGAATAAAAGAGGTTTTATTTCCAGACAAGTTGATTTTAAGTGGAATGGTTTTTGGTGTATTCTCTCCCTTTTCTTATGCCATGTGCTAGTATGTTACTATGCTGCTTCAATAGCAGAAGAGCAGACTTTGTCTTTATTGCTGTTGAAACTGCAATGGCAACCCTATTAGTCAGGAATCCACCTTTTTACCAGTTTCAGGGACCAGGATCTTTAAATCTGGAGGTTACCCTTGCTGATGCAAATCTTATCAGACAGTAGATCCTCCAGGTGATTCTATTACAGCTAAAGTTTGAGGACCATTGCTTCATGTATTAAACTATGAGAATATAGAGGAAAAAACCCCAACACTCTAGAGGAATTAAAGAAAATCGTGGAAATGGGTGCAACTTGTTGTGGACATAGGTCTTTAGTAATCACATTGCTCTTTGTACGTGGTCTAATTTCCTCACTATTGTCCCTTATCCCCTCAAAACAACATTCTGGAATGTTATCCATTGCTTATAGTCCTCTGCACGTAAGAAGTGTGCTTCCAGAAAACCCATCTTCAGGACAGACTAAGAAATTTCAGCTTTATGTGATTTCGAACTCAATTAAATATAGTTTCATTGCTTCATGAGGGGTTAATCAATTGTTTTCAGAAAGAATTTGATTTAAAAAACAACCCTTCCAGGTATCGTTACAAATCTGTTGTCACACTATAAAATCTGGTTCCAGGGTGGGAAAATTAAGTGAGGAACACTCCTTACAGAATGTCAGTTTCACAAACCATCTTCTTCACAAGCCTCAGGCGAACTATATAATTTGCATATCATACAAATGATACAACATAATCACATAGTAACAGCTTAGAAGTTTCTACAATGTATGCAATACTTAGATAAAAGACGCACATTCTGTAATAAACCCACGTTAAAAGTCACTACTAATGATTTATTAGTAAGTTAAATGTGTATGAAATTTTAGTTATAAAAGGTGAAAACACAAAAGGTTACTTGAACGTTTAGATAGTTATCCTTTCACTTTTCTCAGGGTTCAGAAATAGTAATCCTTTTCTATTTTTTTCTTCACTATTCAGAAATAATTAGTTAGGGTTAGAGATCTGAAAAAAAGACAAAATCTCTAGGTCATAAAAATTTATGCTGTACTTATTAAATATTTTGTTTTTGTTCTATGTAAGAAGTAATTTTGTTATAAAAGGAATGTGCTATATAATTGGCAAGATTTTTCTGAGATTTTAGTACTTTTATTTAAAAGGAAATGTTAGTATTGGAAACTAACATTTATAATTCTGAATGTTAATGACAGTCATTATTCATAGTCACTCTTCTTTTGGAGGTTGGATAATCCCCTACTGTTTAACTTTTCTTTGAATATTTAATGAACCACCAAAGAATTGTTCCTAAGGATATTAGCTGCTGTGAAAAGATTTTCACTCCTCCAGAAATCATTTAAGATAAACCCATGGTTTATTATATGGAATGCTCTGAAGTTCTGAACTATGGCCTTGAAAATATTCATAAAGATTTTTGTCATAAATTGTGGGACAAAGAAAAAAATATTGTATGATATTTTAAGAGTTAGAGTGATATACATCACATATTTCAAACTTTTATATTTTCAATTAAAAAATTCTTTATAATTCTATAACTTAAAAAACTGGAAAACAAAATCTTATGAAATCATCATTTCCTAAATTTAAGAGATTTCCGATTTCCGATTGTCAGCTTACCTGAATCTTCTATATTAGCCCAAAATTTTTGCCTGAATTTGTTTTAATCAGCAAGTATGCAAAACTAAGGGACTTGTCAAATTAATTGTAATTTACATTCATAGAAAAGTGCTATAAATCAAAATAACAATTCAAATCCATCACCTCATAGAAGTTAGGTTACAATAGAGGCTTAATTTGTTCACTGAGTCTATTGACTATATTTTTATAGCAATGGGAAACAAGTTGCATAATCATCTACCAATTAATATATACCTGTAGCCTTGACTTTTTGAAAGTTTCACGTAAGTAAACACTTCAAAATTAATATTACCTTAAATTTGTATAATCTTTCACTGTATTGTCAGACACATATCCCCTAACTGCTACTTTAAGAAGTATTTAATATGATTCTATGTCATAGAATGTGTGTATACAAGGGTGTATGTGGATACTTTTTACCTAGCTTCCAGTTCCTGCTGAATTTCTTTTGCAACAATTTAAAAGAAATGTAAGGCTTATGGTAATTAAATTCTAAAGAAAATTTTTAAGTGGATAATTGATAGGTAGCTTTGAGAAGTCTTTTAGGGAATCTTTAAGCAGCTCATGAGCCTTCTAAAAGGTGTACCTAGTAGAGTATATTTTACTGCTTTCTAAAAAATATTAGTACTATGGAAAAAGACTGGTGATGCTTTTGATATCGGCATACCCACCTTGCTTTTAAGTTGATGAAATTTATAATGAGAAGAGCTAATGGTGAAGCATACTAATCCTCAAGGATTCACTGATTATTTTTTGACATACTATGACAGGCAATTAACAGTCTCTGATATATAGTAAAAATTGTTAGTTGATATTAGAGTTATTAATAAAATCATACTGTGGTATATGTGGTAAAGAAATTAGTTCATACAATTGTGACCTTCATTTCTATGTTATTTTTTACAAAATAAATTGTGTTTGAAAAAATAATGGTTGAAAAGCTCACAAAAGTTATGAAAGATATCAAATACTCAGAGATCCACACGTAGACACATTACAGTTGACCCTTGAAAAACATGGGTTTGAACTGCATGGGCCCACCTATAAGTGATTATTTTCCATATATACTTTAGTACTACATGATCCACATTTGGTCGAATTCTTGGATGTGGAACCTTGGATATGGAGGGTTGATTGTAAAGTTATACACGTGTTTTCCACTGTGTAGAGGGTTGGCACCCTTAACAGCCAGGTTGTTCAAGGGTCAAATGCATAATTAAACTGTTAGAAGACAAATAATAAAGAGAAAATCTGACAGTACCAAGAAAGAATTGACTCACCATGTATAAAGGACTTTGAATAATATAAACAGCTAATTTATCATCAGAAACTATGGAGACCAGAAGGCAGTAGGATGTTTTATTGAAAGTACCAATTCATCAGGAAGATAAAACCTATACACAGGAAATACCAGAGTCTCAAAATATATGGAGCACACATTGACAAAACTTAAAGATGATACAGATAGTTATACAATAATAGAGACTTCAATACCCCACTTTCAATAATGGATAGAACAGCTAGAAAGAAGAGCAATAATAAAAGACTTGAAAAACACTATAACCCCCAAACACTATAACCTAACTGACACATACAGAACACTTAATACCACAGAGTATATATTCTTCTCATGTGTACCTGGAACATTCTCCAGAATAGACCATATGTTAGGCCATGAAACAACTTTCATGTTTAAACAAGACTGAATTTATACAGAGTAACTCCTCTGATCACAATGAACTGAAGCAATAACTAAAACAAAACTCAAAGATATGTGGAAATTAACCAATACACTCAAACAGAGAATAGGTCTGTATTACGTTGTAGGGATACCATAACAAAGTACCACAGACTGGGTTACTTCAGCAGTTTACCTTCTTACATTTCTGGAGGCTAGAAGTCCAAGATGGTAACAGGATTGTTTCTTCTGAGAGCCTCTCTTTGCCTCAGAGAGGACCATCTTCTGTCTTTACATGACATTCTGTGTGTGTTGGTGTCCTAATATCCTCTTACAAGGACACCAGTCATATTGTGTTACAGACCACACAGATGACCTCATTTTACCTTAATTACCTCTTTAAAGGCCCTATCTGCAAATCTACTAATATCATAGGGTATTTGGGTGAGGACTTCAACATGTGAATTTTGGGGGAACACAGTTCAGCTCATAATAATATCAAAGAAGAAATAACTAGGAAAATTTGAAAACACTTTTAGGTGAATGGAAACAATCACAGCATACCAAATGTACTGAATGCCACAAAAGCTGTGGTCAAAGGGAAATTTACAGCTGTCAATGCCTGTATTAATAAAGAAGACAGACCTCAAACCAACAACCTAACTTTGCACCTTAAGGAACTAGAAAATAAAGAGCAAATTAAGCCCAGAACTAGCAGAAAAAAGGAGATAAGGCTAGAAAAGAGAATTGAAAAATAGAGAATATATACAAAATCAATATTGGTTCTTTAAAAGAATCAACAATATTGAAGAATCTTTAGTTAGACTGACTAAGAAAGAAGTGACAGGACACAGCTAACTAAAATCTGAAATAAAAGTGGGACATTACTACCAAATTTACAGAAACAAGGATTGTAAGAAAATATTATGAACAATTATATTGACAATACATTAATCTAGACAAAATGGGTAAATACTTAGACACATGCAAATCACTAACTTTTCCTCACAAAAAATTTAGAAACTCAATGGACCTCTAATGAATAAAGGGACTGCATCAATAATCAAAAACCTACTGACAAATTAAGTCCAAGACTAGATGGCTTCACTGGCGAATTGTACCAAACTTCTAAGTAATCAAAACCAACACTACTCAACTCAAACTTTTCCAGGGCTTCCCTGGTGGCGCAGTGGTTGAGAATCTGCCTGCCAATGCAGGGGACACGGGTTCGAGCCCTGGTCTGGGAAGATCCCACATGCTGTGAAGCAACTAAGCCCGTGAACCACAGCTACTGAGCCTGCGTGTCTGGAGCCTGTGCTCCGCAACAAGAGAAGGCCGCGACAGTGAGAGGCCCACGCACCACGATGAAGAGTGGCCCCCGATCGCCGCAACTAGAGAAAGCCCTTGCACAGAAACGAAGACCCAACACAGCCAAAAATAAATAAATAAATAAACTTATTTTAAAAAAAATAGAACAGAGGAAACACTTCCTATGACATTCCAGAAGACCAGAATTACACAGATATCAAAGTCAGACATAGATACAAGAAAAACAAAAACTACAGACCAATATTCTTTATGTATATAGACACAAAGATGTTCACAACACTACAAAACGAAATCCAGGTGTACATTTAATGGATTATACATTATGGCCAAGTGAGATTTATCCCAGGAATGCAAGAATGTTTCTGTTTAAGAAAACTAACCAATGTAATACATGGTATTTACAGAACTAAGAAAATATAAACATGATAATCTTAATAGATATGGGAAAGGCAACTGACAAAATTCAATACCCTTTCATGATAAAAATTCACAGCATACGCAATGGTGAAGGACTGAAAGCTTAGCTTCTAAGATTAGGGGAAAAAGCAAAGATTCCCACTTTTACTACCAATATTCAACGTTAAACTTGAAGACTTATCTAGAGTAATTAGAAAGGAAAAAATAAAAGTCACCCAAATTGGAAAATAAGTAAAAGGATGTCTATTTGCAGATGAAATGATTCCATATATAGAAAATCTCAATCTACAAAAAAGTAATTTTTTATATTTTAAAAATTAGTAGTTTAGGGCTTCCCTGGTGGTGCAGTGGTTGAGAGTCCACCTGCCGATGCAGAGGACTCAGGTTCACGCCCCAGGCTGGGAGGATCCTACATGCTGCAGAGTGGCTGGGCCCGTGAGCCATGGCTGCTGAGCCTGCGCATCTGGAGCATGTGCTCCGCAACGGGAGAGCCCACAACAGTGAGAGGCCCGTGTACCGCAAAAAAAAAAAAAAAAAAAAAAAAAAAAAAAAAAAAAAAAAATTAGTAGTTTAATATTTGTATTTTTCCATTTTTTTTTAGTGCAATTGGCTAAACCCAGATAGATGGATCCTGAAATTCCAGTTTCTTTCTAAAATAAAAAATTTTTATTTGGCATCCATCTGTTTACACTACATTATTAGTTTTAATCAAGTGGTATTTAAAGATATAGTGAGAATATGTGACTATTTTTCTAGTGTCTAAATACCATCAAGTCAGAGGTCAGTATTATTCTCTATATATCCATATAATTTATGTAACAGATGTTCATGGACTACCTGTTGATTGAATGAGTACTTCTTCTCAGACAGAGAAATGGAGAAAAGATGTCTGCAATGCCATTTTATGATCAAAATTCTGAATGTCAGTTTTTGAACATAAAAATTCTTTTTTTTTTTTTGCAGTACGCGGGCCTCTCAGTGTTGTGGCCTCTCCCATTGTGGAGCACAGGCTCCAGACGTGCAGACTCAGCATCCATGGCTCACAGGCCCAGCTGTTCCGCGAAATGTGGGATCTTCCCAGACCGGGGCACGAACCCGTGTCCCCTGCATTGGCAGGTGGACTCTCAACCACTGCGCCACCAGGGAAGCCCATCATAAAAATTCTTGATCATTTAATTTTACAATATCCACCATAAGGGCAATAAAAAAAGTAAAAATAAAACCTTAGCACTGAATTTTAAGGTATTCTCCAAGTGTTTTATTGTCATTGGCAACAGGACACAATGAATCATTCATTTACATGTGTTCTGGAACTTTAAGAGGTATCTTCACCATTGGGTCAAATAATAAGTGATGTATAATCTTGTGCTTTTTCTGACCATATGCCATCCGAATCTTTGATCACACTTGAACAAAACGCCCAGCTATAATTAGGCACCAAATAGAAATACATGTGTATTTCGTATAAGATAATCCTCATTTAATTCTTATTTCTTTGGAATATACATAAAATGATTGATTTGACCTGTGACATAAAATTCATTTCTGTGTTTCCCCCATGAAATTTCAGTGCAACCACTGACTTTGCCTTCCTCTCCATTGCCCAAGGACACTCAAGCTGTTAAGTGTTTCCAGACCAATGGTGCATGTCCGCTCTCTACACTCTGGAAAAAAATCTACAGACTTGGGAAAAATATGAAACAGAGCTGTGAAATTGTTTCTATGTTATTTATTTCAATAATAATAAGGAAAAGGGCAAAAGTTGAAAGACTGAATCAATCAGGCATAATTGAAACTCACCCCAGTGTTACTAAAGCAACTTTCTGGGGCTTACATTTCCTATAGATTTAATGTAAAGTGAAGGAAAAAGAAAAGACTAAAAGTAATGTTTACTCTTCATATTTTCAGTGCACTGAAATAATGCTGCAAATATATATCTTGGTCTGGATGAGTAAAATTATACTTGCTTCATCATTTGTAATTACTTTCAGTGAACTTTATACTAAAATTTTACCATGTAATGCTTTCAGTTCCGCAAAGATGTTAATTTATGGCAGTGGTAATAAACGTAAAGTATAGTGAGTCTTTATAAGTCTATTGGATCACTGCACACTAGGATAGTTTTTCGTAACATAAAGCCACTAATTCTTCTCAGTAGAAACTCTGCAGGCCAGAAGGGAGTGGCAGGATATATTTAAAGTAATGAAAAAGAGAAAAACCTACAACCAAGATTACTCTACCCAGCAAGGATCTCATTCAGATTCGAAGGAGAAATAAAAAGCTTTCCAGACACACAAAAGCTCAGAGAATTCAGCACTGCCGAACCAGCTTTACAGCAAATGTTAAAGAAACTTCCCTAGGCAGCAAACACAAGAAAAAGACCCACAAAAACAAACCCAAAACAATTAAGAATATGGTAATAGGAACATACACATCGATAATAACCTTGAGTGTAAATGGATGAAATGCCCCAATCAAAAGACACAGACTGGCTGAATGGATACAAAAACAAGAAACGTATATATGCTGTCTCCAAGAGACTCACTTCGGACCAAAGGACACATACAGACTGAAAGTGAAGGGAAGGAAAAAAATATTCCACACAAATGGAAATCAAAAGAAAGCTGGAATGGCAATACTCATATCAGATAAAATAGACTTTACAATAAAATCTGTTACAAGAGACAAAGAAGGACACTACGTAATAATCAAGTTATCAATCCAATAAGAAGATATAACATTTATAAATGTTTATGCATGCAACAAAGGAGGACCTCAGTACACAAGACATGCTAATGACCATGAAAGGGGAAATTGACAGTAACACAATAATAGCAGAGGGCTTTAACACCCCACTTTCACCAATGCACAGACCATCCAAAGAGAAAATAAAGAAGCACAAGCTTTAAATGACACAATAGACCAGATAGATTTGCTTGATACTTATAGAAGATTCCACCCTAAAGTGGCAGAATACACCTTCTACTGAAGTGCACATGGAACATTCTCCAGGAGAGATCACATCTTGGGTCACAAATCAACCCTTGGTAAATTTAAGAAAATTGAAATCGTATCAAGTATCTTTTCTGACCACAATGCTATGAGACTAGATATCAATTACAGGAAAAAATCTGTAAAAAAATACAAACACATGGAGGCTAAACAATACACTACTAAATAACTAAGAGATCACTGAAGAAATCAAAGAGAAAATCAAAAAACACTAGAAACAAATGACACTGAAAACACAATGACCCAAAACCTACAGGATGCAGCAAAAACAGTTCTAAGGGGGAAGTTTATAGCAATACAATCCTACCTCAAGAAACAAGAAACATCTCAAACAATCTAACCCTATACTTAAAAACAACTAGAGAAAGAAGAAGAAAACCCAAAGTCAGTAGAAGGAAAGAAATCATAACAATCAGAGCAGAAATAAATGAACTAGAAACAAAGAAAACAATAGCAAACATCAATAAAACTGAAATCTGGTTCTAGAAGATAAACAAAATTGATAAACCCTTAGCCAGACTCATCAAGAAAAAAAGGGAGAGGACACAAATTGAAAAAATTAGAAACGAAAAAGAAGAAATCACGAATGACATCACAGAATTACAAAGGATTATAGGAGACTACTACAAACAACTATATGCCAATAAAATGGACAACCACGAAGAAATGGACAAATTCTTAGGAAAGTACAATTTTCTAAGACTGAACTTGGAAGAATTAGATAATATAAACAGACATATCTCAAGTAATGAAATTGAAACTGTAATTAAAAATCTTCCAACAAGCAAAAGTCCAGGACCAAATGGCTTCAAAGGCGAATTCTATCAAACAATAGAATTCGGACGAGTTAACACCCATAATTCTCAAACTCTTCCAAAAAACTGCAGAGGGAGGAACACTTCCAAATTCATTCTACAAAGCCACCATTACCCTGCTACCAAAAGCAAAGATACCACAAAAAATGAAAATTATAGATCAGTATCACTGACGAATATAGATGCAAAAATCCTCAACAAAATACTAGCAAACAGAATCCAACAATACATTAAAAGGATCATACACCATGATCAAGTAGGATTTATCCCGAGGATGCAAGGATTCTTCAATATACACAAATCAGTCAATGTGATACATCGTATTAACAAATTAAGGAATAAAACCCATATGATCATCTCAATAGATGCAGAAAAAGCTTTTGAAAAAATTCAACACCCATTTATGATAAAAACTCTCCAGAAAGTGGGCATAGAGGGAACCTACCTCAATATAATAAAGGCCATATATGACAAATCCACAGCCAACCTCATACTCAATGGTGAAAAACTGAAAGTGTTTCCACTAAGATCAGGAACAAGACAAAGATGTCCACTCTCACCACTCTTATTGGAAGTCCTAGCCATGGCAAACAGAGAAGAAAAACAAATTAAAGGAATACAAATTGGAAAGGAAGAAGTAAAATTGTCACTGCTGGCAGATGACATGATACTATACATAAAAAATCCTAAAAATGCCACCAAAAATCTACTAGAACTAATCAATGAATTTGGTAAGGTTGCAGGATACAAAATTCATGCACAGAAACCTCTGGCATTCCTATACACTAACAACGAAAAATCGGAAAGAGAAATTAAGGAAACAATCCCATTTACCATTGTAACAAAAAGAATAAAATACCTAGGAATAAACCTACTTAAGGAGGTGAAAGACTTGTACTCAGAAAACTATAAAACACTGATGAAAGAAATCAAAGATGACATTAACAGATGGAGGGATATACCATGTTCTTGGATTGGAAGACTCAATATTGTGAAAATGACTATACTACCCAAAGCAATCTACAGGTTCATTGCAATCCCTATTCAACTACCAATTGCACTCTTCATGGAATTAGAATGAAAAATTTTACAATTCGTATGGAAACACAGGAGACCCAGAATATCCAAAGCAATCTTGAGAACGAAGAACAGAGCTGAAGGAATCAGGCTCCCTGACTTCAAACTATACTACAAAGCTACAGTAATCAAGACAGTATGGTACTGGCACAAAAACAGAAATAGGGATCAATGGTACAGGATAGAAAGCTCAGAGATAAACCCATGCACCTATAGTCACCTTATTTTTGATAAAGGAAGCAAGAATATACAATGGAGAAAGACAGACTTTTCAATAAGTGGTGCTGGGAAAACTGGACAGCTACATGTAAAAGAATGAAATTAGAACACTTCCTAACACCATAAACAAAAATAAACAAAATGGATTAAAGAGCTAAATGTAAGGCCAGACACTATAAAACTCTTAGAGGAAAACATAGGCAGAACACTCTATGACATAAATCACAGCAAGATCCTTTCTGACCCACCTCCTAGAGAAATGGAAATAAAAACAAAATTAAACAAATGGGACCTAATGAAACTTCAAAGCTTTTGCACAGCAAAGGAAACCATAAACGAGACCAAAAGACAACCCTCAGAATGGGAGAAAATATTTGCAAATGAAGCAACAGACAAAGGATTAATCTCCAAAATATACAAACAGCTCATGGAACTCAATATCAAAAAACAAACAACCCAATTAAAAAAATGGGTGGAAGACCTAAATAGACATTTCACCAAAGAAGACATACAGATGGCCAAGAAGCACATGAAAAGATGCTCAACATCACTAATTATTAGAGAAATGCAAATCAAAACTACAATGAGGTATCACCTCATGCCAGTCAGAACGACCATTATCAAAAAATCTAGGAACAATAAATCCTGGAAAGGGTGTGTTGGAAAGGGAACACTCCTGCACTGTTGGTGGGAATGTAAATTGATACAATCACTATGGAGAACAGTATGGAGGTTCCTTAAAAAAACTACAAATAGAATTACCATATGACGCAGCAATCCCACTACCGGGCATATACCCTGAGAAAACCACAATTCAAAAAGAGACATGTACCACAATGTTCACTGTAGCACTATTTACAATAGCCAGGACATGGAAACAACCTAAATGTCTATCAACAGATAAATGGATAAAGAAGATGTGGCACATATATGCAATGGAATATTACTCAGCCATAAAAAGAAACAAAATTGAGTTATTTGTAGTGAGGTGGATGGACCTAGGGTCTGTCATGCAGAGTGAAGTAAGTCAGAAAGAGAAAAATGAATACTGTATGCTAACACATATATATGGAATCTAAAGAAAAGAAGTGGTTCTGATGAACCTAGGGGCAGGACAGGAATAAGACGCAGAAGTAGAGAATGGACTTGAGGATACGGTGGGCAGTGGAGAGAGGAAGCTGGGATGAGGTAAAAAGAGTAGCATTGATATATATACACTACCACATGTAAAATAGACAGCCAGTGGGAAGCAGTTGCATAGCACAGGGAGATCAGCTCGGTGCTTTGCAATGACCTAGAGGGGTGGGATTGGGAGGGTGGGAGGGAGGCTCAAGAGGGAGGGGGTATGGGGTGTATGTATGTATGTATGTGGCTGATTCACTTTGTTGTGCAACAGAAACTAACGCAGTGTTGTGAAGCAATTATAGTCCAATAAAGATGTAACAAAAAATAAATAAAGCAACTAATTCTGATGAAATAATTCAAAATATAGTGTAAATGTTCCTTGCAATGTGTTCTGAAACCTGGAAGGTAGTTGAAATAATAATAAGTAACAAGGACAGAAAAATAGCACCCAAGAGTCATGTTTTTTTCCTAAGAGCCCAGGAAAATGTAATGGTCAGCTTAATGCTGAGTTAGTTTTGGTTGTGATTTCAAATACAGATAAATATTGTGGGATTTTCTTTTGACTCTTTTAACTGTAGTAATAATGTCATGGCCCCAAAGAAAAATTTTCTTGTAAAAGAATACATTAGCTTTCAAAGGAAAAACCTATGAAAAATTAGAATTTTAGATGGTAAAAACAAAGCTTAATGGCTAAACAAAACATTCTGGAAAAGCAGAATGATTAGGTACACTGTGGATCACAAATTATTGCACTTTAAGTTTTAAATGAGCTTAGACATCTGTGAAATTTAAACCCCAGAGCCCGTGATTTGTGTGGCACTATGTTACAAAAGGAACAAAGCTTCGACATGCAAATTTCAGCTCTATGTTGCATCAGCCCAGGTAACCTTGCAAACAACCTTCACACACACTGGAAGCTGAGTGATGCCTCCCACGTGGATCCATCCTTCCTTTTCCCTTCCCAGTCAAGTTGACAGCAATTCTGGGTTCATTTTCTAAACGGACTGATAAAAGTTATCCTAGCCCTGTACCTGTTATTAACCTCCCTTGTACTATTATTACTCATTTTCCTTTGAGATAAGCAGCTAGACACAGAAGCTGATCTTTGCATATGGTGGGCTATTACCCCAGAAAGAGAACTGCAAATGTCAATCTATTATTGGGTCATTAATGTCAGGTCATGATATTTCAGAATTTGATGTTTTTAACCTTTACAGACATTAACCCACATACAATACACTTTTGAAAAGAGTTTATTTATCCTTAGAAAGAGCGGATGCATGCTCCAGGAATACTGCTCTGTAATATTAGGTACTGGATCTATGGTAAGTGTATTTATGTAACCACCTCTTTAGCTTAATTTGGCCCTTCATCTAGTACTTTAGAGGAATCTAAAATCATGGATGAAAGAAATGTTCAGACGTCTGATAGGAGAAATGGGGAATAAAACAGAATTTAATAGTGTTCTCTTAAAGAATTACTCCTAATTCTGACACTGTTTAGACAAAATTTGCCAAGATGATATTATCTTATTTCATTTATTTTTCTTTGAAAGTCAAAATTGTTTCCTGTTATAAAATTCAATGAAGTCAATTTCAGTACACAACGTAGTTTTAGGGTATACCGTTAAAGTCATAATTCAAGAGGCTGAGGAAAATCTAGGATGAAAGCATTTAAGTAGGAGATTTTATACACAGCGGCAGCAATGCATGCATCGCTCTGGATACAGGCTTGCATGATGCAAATTCAAAATATGAGAAAAATGCAGAGCGCATGTGGATTAAGGAAAGGATACAGTCAGAAGAAAAAACATGAATATAGTGACACACAGTAACTTATGCTCCGAAGAAGGGATTTTCTGCATATTTCTGTAATGAAGTGTCCACAGAAATCATCTGTTCATTGAAAGACTCATTCATTTGGAGACTATTGTTTCGTCACTTACTATGTACGAGCGCAGTTCCGGGCCCTACTGTGGTGGGCAGACGTTAAGATGGCTTCCATGATCCCCACATCATGTAATCTGTCCACCGGAGTGTGGACGGACCTACGCTTACTTCTATGTAACAGAATGTGGCAAAGGTGATGAGGTACCACTTTCATGATGATGGAGCCTAAGAATGTAACTGCCGTCCTGCTAACAAACCGTCTCTACTGTCCGCTCAGTTTGCAGGCTTCAGCAAAGCAAGCAGCCTTAGGGGACAGGCTCACACGGCAAAAACCGGAAGGTGGCCTCTGAGCAGTGGAGCGAGGAACCGAATTCTCCCAACAATTATGTGAGCTTGGAATCTGATTCTTCGCCATTTCAGCCTTTAATGAGACTCCTGACTGACACCTTGGTGAGGACCTTGTGAGAGACCTCCAAGTAGAGGACACAGTTAAGGTATGCTCAGACTCTTGACCCACAGAAACTGTGAGGTAATAAATGTGCTTTAAAGCTGCAAAATGTGTGGTAATTGGTTATGCAACAATAGATAACTAATAAACCTAGGGCCGCCATAATGAGTAAAGCCATTCATCGTTGCTATTTTGGGGGGAGTTCTGTGTAGAAAGGCGACTAAGCCTCAACTATGGGGACACAAATCCAGAACCAAAAACTGGGTCGTGAGAAATGAGGAAAGGATCCCAGAGAAGTAGCAGCTGAGGCTTGAAGGATGAGCATGGGCTACTCAGAAGGGGTGTGTGTTTTTGTGCACCACGGGGAGAGTGGGGTTAGCCTGGCGGAGGACGTGGTACGTGAAAACACACAGTGGGGAGAAGGTGAGACAAAGTACGGCCTGATCAACAAGTCTGGGTTGTTGGAAGGAGTAGTAAGATAAGAAGATAGAGAATAAAAACTGAAAGCAGATCATGAAAAGCCATGTGACTCAATTTTATGATGAAAGCCTTGCCTACAGTAAAATTCTAAGGGTCATATACATTATATGATTTTGCAGAATTATTGTATGTAAGGAACATATGCTCCAAAATATGTTCTAATTGCTTTGATCAAGTATAATTTTCAAGAAGTTTAAAATGGGACCTTACTACAAATGTAACATGAATGTGTGGTCAAAGATTAATTGATGAGGGAATACATGCCAAAGCTTATTTAATAAGAAAGCCAATAAAACATTTAAATTGGGTCAAATTTTGAGACAATTTTTGATAAGAACTTGAGTTAGATTCACATTCTCAACTGGACAAAATTATCTGCACTGGTGTAGACAGGACTCTCTGGCTTTCTATCCATTTTCTACAAGTTGATCTCTACTCCTGCAGAGTTGTAAAAGAACCTGGTCAGTTAAATATACACCCTTCTATAATCCCTTATATCATCGGGTAATTCCAGGAGGGCCCACTAGACTAGGTTCAGTGATCCACTGAAAGGTACGACACCGTCATCATTTTGCCAATTTGCAAGTATTGAAAAATGTTTCTTATTGTATGGCGTATCACCCTCTTATTTTCCCCTCTGGCTGTTTCCTAGGGATTAAATACTTGGACCACTATTTCTCCTGAAACTTGGATTTATTGATCCTTTTTTCTCCTGGCACTTAAATTCACAGAGAAATTTGAACTTCTTTGCCAAATCGTTGTATCTTTATCAGAAAGTTTTACCATTTTGTACTGTCACTTCCATTTTCTAAAACCACGTAATTATCTTACCAGAGCGTGTCTAGAGAGGTGAGACTCCTTTTATTATTTTGATTGGAACATCAGATCATCTGTATTTTTATACCTCGTTCTCTTTTGTTATTGTCGTTTTGATAGGATGACAATTGTTAACATTTATTCTGCACTTATCTGTACTGGGCATTAGGACAAACATCTTACGTGCCTTATCCCTGTAAAAACCTCATAATACTCAGAAGACACTGTTATGATCGCTGTTTTACAAATGAGAAAACTTGATCCACGAAGAGGGCATTTCCTCAAGGCGACAGAGCTAGTGAGCATTGGGATTAGAGGTGGACTCAAGTTGACCAGTCCCACTTTGATCAGTGTAAAATCATCATCCAGTGATCGATTCAACTGATAGTTACAGGATTCTGACAACATCCAGGCACGGTGCTAGACACTGGGAATACCGTGCTAAACAAGATAAATGTTACAGTCTAGGAAACTTCCTAATATTGTTTTAAGTTTAAATTAAAGCAAACATGGTGATGAGAAAGAAGTCCAAGCAATAAGGTAAAGCCCTGTTTGTTTTCAAGTGAATTACCACCATCCAATTCCCAGAGAGATCCCAGGGGTTATCACTGGCCGCAGGATCCCCACCAGGTAAGCGCTTTCATTCTGCTCTCACAATGTTAACACTGCTTGCTCACTCATCTTTTGTTTCCTAACTGTATTTTTGCCACAGTCCGGCTTTCTGTTCTTCTCAACTCGGGATCATGCTGTCTCCAGTATCCTATCAAGGATGTCAAATTGCTTTCTGAAATGTTCTGTGGGCTCTGTAGGAAATCATTTATAGAAGTGTGTCTTCTTCCGAGTCACACAGATTCTACTCCCTGCAGCTTGATCTGCAATACATTCTTTTAAGCCCCATGGTGTTGGGTTTCATTACTTTTCTCATCTTCAACAAGGAGGGAGCGGTACAACATTGGCATCTGCCCTTGGCTTTGATCGGTGGCCACAAAGGTCTCGGGCCCGGGCTAATCCCCTTTTCATAGCATGTGGAACAGCGAACTGTTTGCGCTTCCAAATGTCATTCCTCCAGTGAGCCTGGGCCGTGCAGGGGTAGTAACTTCTTCTGCCCCAGTCTGGCCCTCTGACAAGTTGGTAGCACACACACTGACTGGGAGGATTGAGAGTCACCATCTTTGTTTTGTATTTCAAACAGGAAAACCAGTTCTATTTCATAAATGAATGAGAACATTTTTTCAGATGGTTAGGTCACAGGCAGTATTCGCGAGGTAGCCCCAGTGGAGAGCAGGGTGGCTTTCAGTCTTTGTGCTCTGCGCTGATGTGAACTTCTTTCCTTCCTGTGCTCTTATCTTCCTTCTTCCCTTCCCATCCTTGGCTTCTCATACTTTGGTAAAATCTTGGGGAGAGGTGTATTAGGATCAACTAATTTAAGTGCTTTTACACAAAAAGTCATTCATTCCAGTGCAAACCCCGACCAGTTTTAAAACTTCCTTGTTAGTGTTTCAAGTGCATTTAGGGTTCCAGGATTCAAGTGCCCCATCCCTGCCTTTACTGGCTGAACAGTGAACAGAGTTGGCATCTGGAATGGAGAGGATGTAGGTTTGTCAAATAAGACCTGGGAGCCCCTATGTTTTCATTGCCGTTCATTCATTAATTACCTAGTCACATATACTAAGACCTGCTGAACTTTGCTCACTCTTGCCATTTCTCTCTAGATCTCTACCCTTCTGCCTCTCTGCTCTCCTGTGCCTTTACAACCCTAGCCTAAATTCCCATTGCCCGGGGGAACATTGCTATGCCTTACATTCTTACTAAATTTATTAAATGTTTTTAGAAGATGATGACTTAGAAAGCGCTCTTCATTTTATTTAGGATCTGTTGCATTATATTCCCGTGGCATTCTATCTTTGTCATCAGTTTACTTCTCTCTCAGAAATATGGTTTTAGCAGCTAACTTTACAAACAACAATGTATGTCACTATTTAAGATTGTTCTCGTTGATTCATGGAAAACATATGTTCCAAGGGAGGTAACAAGTAAGGTACAAGTCATAAGAGTAGGGTTAGAAACAGATTGCCCATCTATCATGATCCCTGTGAACATATTTTTGCTGGAAGTGACAGGTTGCTCTCATTCTAAACTTAGTTTAAATGTAAAGCCAAACATGCCCACACAACATGTTTTACTTCTCCCCCAAATGTCACCTTTGGCAAAGCACAGTAGATTCAGTCACCCTGGCATTGCTCTGTACAAAAAGATATGTCAGCAGAGGTCACACATTTGTCTCACAGCACTGAGGCTCCAGGGAATTGGGTTCTAAATTGTGTCCATGGGTGCTCTGTCAAATGAGAGGTCAGCTCCCAAGTTTCCCGGGGAAACCACAAGAGTATGTTTGCCCTTTGAAGGCAAAAGTATTTTTAAAAAGCAGTCCTTTGAACGTGCAACAAAGATGCATACCAACCATACGTAAGCCAGTGGAGCTAAAACACCTCTTTCTTCATCAAATAGAGAACAAGACTACGAATTATAAGCATGCATAGTACAGGTCAGGACTAGGTTAGCTATGCACATGTTAACATTTTAGAAAATATACATTCAGTATATTTTTAAAAGGAGTTTAGTTTTGTGATTTGCTCAGAACAGGATTTAAATCAAAGAACTGAGTTCAGAATTTTCATGTGAGGTCTTAATATTAAGAAAATCAATGAATACCAAAGATATTTTCACATCTTCTTCCTATTATGTACAATTTCCATCATTAGTTACTCTCTAATGAGGAGTACCTGACAAATGTCCACATTTCCTAGAAATATTAAGGGAATATCCATTACACCTCATCAAGTATTAAAGTATCTTTTATGGTATAATCAACATACTTCTGTCACTAGAGTTAAATGGTTCCATCACTTTCCCTTCATGGACTCCTTTTCTATTGCTGTAATCCATGACTGTGGACATAGAAGAGATTCCTCCTCCCCAACCACACCCTTATTGAACCACAGTTACCATGTGGGCTTGCCACGGAATAAGAAAAGGTCTGCAGTTGGCAAACAGAATCATTCAGGGGATGTAACTAATTTACTTGTGTGAAGCTAGGTTTGGGTAGGAACGCTTACTAATTAGAAAGCTGAATGAGAAATGCAGATAAAAGGACAGTACTAAAAATCACCCATCCAAACTATGGTTCTTTTGGAAAGCAAGAAAACAGAGAATGAAACACAAAATTCTACCCTAACTTAGGCAAACTCCTGTGTCCCACGAAGCACAAAGACTCAAAAGGTCTGTAGGGGTTAGGCTTCAGAAGATTTATCTACATTATTTTATATTCACTTATGTAGTTAATGAGTCAAAATGGCAATAGAAAATATCTATACCTTCTATAAACCTTTTTTCAGAGATCGAGAAAAAACTATTATTTTTTCTCCCTTTGACATATGTTTCTTACAAATCACTTTCCATAGTGTCTTACATCACACTTTATTTACTATTATTTACATGAACTTATGCTTACCACACTAGCTTGGAAGTTCTTTAAGAACAAAATCTTTTTTGCATTCTTTACAGTTCCTAATACAAACTGTTACATATAGCAGATATTCCATAAATACTTATGGTGTTGAATCCATTTTTGAAGCATTTAGCCAAATGGAACAGCAGAAGTTTTAGAGCATTAGAGTTTCAAGACAATAAAATTAGACAATAATTTAGTGATAATATCTATGTGTCAGCAATATGATAAGCTAGTACAAAAGATATAAGATGACTCCTTCCCTGTGAGAACTTAAATGTAAGAGAAATGGGAATCTAGAAACAGATGTGTAAACAAATAAAGCTACTGTAATTAAGACCGTTTGACATGGGAACACAGTTGACAAATAGAAAATTACAACAGAATAGAGAACAGAAAGGGAGTCAGATATACAGCAATAGAAGTATTTCAATTCAGAGAAGAAATAATGGATTATTTAATGAATGGAACTTGGCAATTTACTATATGATTTGAACAAAATAACCCTACAACCCAGTAAATACAAAACAAATTCCAAATGTATAAGGACTCCAGTATTAATGAATGAATTTTTAAATTAGAATAATTTTTATATTCTTTAGTAGAGACCTTGAAAACACCCACAGCTGGGACGCTAGGTAAGCTCAAACCTAGAAGTCTAAGTTAGAAAAAGCTCCTGGAGAAAAGCACTCCTTCTAGTTAGAGAATCAGGAGGGGACCCCCTGCAGGACAGACCTTCTTGGAATGTCCCTGCTCTGGCCCAGGTGAGTGGCAGGCGTGAAGCAGCAGCTCTCCCCTCTTCCCCCTTTCCCTGGCTGGTACCAAATGCGAACAGCAGCAACAGTCCTTCAGAGAAGAGTCTTTTGACACTCCCCATCTTACACCAGTTCAGCACCAGCAATCAAATGGCCTGCCTCCCCTCTTCTCTGACATGGTTGAGACCCACTTGTGCAGGGTGGAGTGTTCAATTCTCCCTGCCCTACAAAAAGCAAGCTCCAGTAGCAACACTGCACCCCTGATGCAGAGGTAGAACTGGAGGTGGTGGCTGAATCAGCCCTGCACCTTGTTTTCTCTCATCTCTTTGCCCATGTTGGGCCACTTTGTGGGGACTGTGCAATACAGTGCAGAGGCTGAAGTCCCAACTTCAAAAAACGAACAAAAGGAATGAGAACACTGGGAAACCAGAGGGCGAAGAAGGATCATGGAGAGGAGGAAGCAGAAGGAAGGGACCCTTTAAATCTTTGCATGAATTCCTAGTCACCACACTAACAAAAATCAAAGAAAGCTGGAACGGCTATATTAATAGCATACAAAAAAGGCAAATGACCAGAGGTAAAGTGGGACATTTAAAATTGATGAAAGGGTTAGGTCACCAAGGACACAAAACATTTTTATATTTGTACCTAACACTAGAGCTGCAAAAATACAGCAGAAAAAAAACTAATAGAACTAAAAGAGAAACAAATTCACAATTATAGTTGAAGTCTTCAATACTAATTCATAGAACAGGTAGACAAAATCGACAAGGATGTAGAAAAGCTGAACAGCACAATCAGTTAACTGGACCTAAGTGACACTTATGCAACACTCCACACTCAGCTGAGTCCACATTCTTTTCAAAGGCACATGGAACATTTTTTAAGACAGACCATCTCCTTGGCAAAACAAATAAATCTTATTTTTATAGAAAACTGAAGATGTACAGAGTTTGTTTTCTGACTATAAAAGCAGTAACTGAAAAAACTGAAATATGAAAAATCACAAATTAAAAATTATAACATATCTAAGTAATCAAAGAAGTTTCAAGAGAAATTTGAAATTGTTTTCTACTGAATTATAATAAAAAACACTGTTGTGAATACATCAAACTAAAAACTTCTGCACGGTAAAGAAACGATAAAAAAATGAAAAGGCAACTTCTGGAATCAAAGAAAATATTTACAAATCATGTATTTGATAAAGGGTTAATATCCACAATATATAAGGAACACATAGGACTCAATAGCAATCAATAAACAAATTAAAAGATGGGCAGACATTTTTGTAGACATTTTTCCAAGGAAAACTGTAGACATGAGTAGACATTTTTCCAAAGAAGATATTCAAATGGCTAACAGGTACATGAAAATGTGCTCAATGTCACTAATCAGAGAAATGGAAATCAAATGCACAATGAGGAATCACTCCACAACTGTCAGAATGGCTATCATCAAAAAGATAAGAGATAACAAGTGTCCGCAAGGATGTAGAGAAAAAGCAACCCTTAGTACACTGCTGGTAGGAATATAACTTGGTACAGTCACTATGTAAAACAGTGTGGAGGTTTCTCAAGAAATTAAAAACAGGACTACTGCATAACCCAGCAATTCTACTTCTGGGTATCCATACAAAAAAAAAAAAAGAAATCACTAACTTGAAAAGGTATCTGCACCCCCATGTTCATTACTCATAATAGCTAAAGTATGGAATCAACCCAAATGACCACTGACAGATGAATAAAGAAAATGTGGTATATGTATATATATATATATATACACACAAACATATATATATATATATATATATATATATATATACACACACACACAAAATGGATTATAATTTAGCCATAGAAAAGAAGGAAATCCTGTCATTTGTGGCAACATGGATGGACCTTGAGGGCATTATGCTAAGTTAAATAAAACAGAAAGACAAATACTGCATGGTATTATTTAGATTTGCCATCTTATATTAAAAAAAAAAAGGCAAGTTCAGACAGCAAGTAGAAAAGTGGTTGCTAGGGGCTCAGGGGTGGAAGAAATAGGGAGTGGTTTGGCAAAAGTGTACAATAAGAAAAAGAAAAAAGGTTAACATATGATTTATTTCACTTATATGTGGAATCTAAAAAAAAAACTCAGAAGAGATTGGTGATTGCCAGGGGCAGGGGGTTAGAAGTGGAGGAAATGGGTGATGCTGGTCAAAGAATATAAACGTCCAATTATAAGATGAATAAATTCTGGGGATCTAATGTACAACATGGTGTCTCTAGTTAATAATAATGTATTGTATATTGAACATTGCTAAAAGAGTAGATCTTAAAATTTCCTACTTAAAAATAATGTTTAACTGTGTGAGGTAATTGTATGTTAACTAATCTTCTTGCGGTAATCATTTCACAATATATACATGTATAAGATCATCACACTGTACACCTTCAACTTACACAATATTACATGTCAATCATATCTCAGTAGAACTGGGAGAGAAAGGAATAGAAAAAGCTGTTAAAACTAACATAAATATCTAGTTTACAGCTAAACTGCTCAGTGAGACTTTAACATTGAAAGCTTATGTTACAAAAGAAAAACCAGTAATTTTAGATAAGAAACTTGCAAAGGAAGGGCAAACTGTGCCTAAACCAAGAAGAATGAAGGGGAAAATAAAGAGGAGAAATTAATAAAATTAAAAACAAAAATAGAAACAAATCATTGAAATATAAGATTCTTCAAAATCAGTCAATTGATAAACCTCCAGCTGGTTTGACCATATAGTAAAAGGAAGAAGGGAAGATGCAGTTGTGGATATTGACAAATGAGTGGATATCACTACTCACCATATAGATATTAAAGAATAACAGATTATTATGAATCACTCTATGCCCATAAATATAACTGAGATGAAACTGACAATTCCTTAAAGGAAACAAATCGGCAAGACCCAGAAGAAACAGATAAGCAATGCTATTGAAAAATAGTAAAAAAAAAAAAAAAAAAGAAAAAGAAAAAAAAAATTCTAAAAAAGAGATCTAATCTCATGCCCACATCATTTTGCTGGTTCATTCTACCAAATATTTAAGGAAGAAACGAATTCTAGACAGTCTCTTCCAGAAATTAGAAGACGGAATTCTACTTTATGAGGCTACCATAAAATAATAAAAAGAGAGAAAATAAAATTTCACACCAATACACTTTATGGACAAAGGCATGAAAATCCTCACCAAAATGTTAGCAAGTCAAATCCAGCAACACATAAGAATAATGAGAACCAAGTCCTGTTCAACCTTTGAAAATCAAGGTAATGCCATAATATCAGACAAGAGAAAAGCATATTATACCAATAGATGCAAAAAATAACAACACACACTGTAATATTCAAGACTCATTCATGATAAACTATCAGCAAACTAGACATAGAAAGTCTTCCTTAAACTATTAAGGGACATTTAAAAAAACAATCCATGGGAAAGTCACACCTAATGGTTAAAGACTGAATGTATTCCCCCTATGATTGGCAGTCAGGCAAGAATATTTGCCCTTACCAGTCCTATGTTATACCACGCTGAAAATTCTAGCAAATTCAATAAGGAAAGAAAAATAAAATCACTTGGACTGGGAAAAAATTAAGAATATCCTTATTTGCAGAATACACAATTGTCTTTAAGACAAGGAATTTATCAAAATTTCTTTTCACTGTAATTAAATAAAGGAAGTTCACTGGGTAAATATGTCAATTCTAGCCAAAATGATCTTTACATAAACATAACCTCAGCTGTATTCTATGTATAGATATGCTTACAGTAAAATTTATATGAAGAAAGGACTCAAATAGCCAAAATAGTTTTTAAAAAGAAGAATCAAGTTGGAGTACAAACAATACCTGATTTTAAAATATACTCTAAAGCTTGAATAATTAACGAAATGGCTAAAGGAAGGATCAACGAACTATTGCCCAAAGTCAATTCAACATTTGTTTTTGTAAATAAAGTTTTATTAGAACAAAGCCATGCCCTGGCATTTACGTATTGTCAGTGCTGCTTTTCAGGTACAACAATAGAGTTGAAGGGAGTTGTGAGAGTGACCTCTATTGCCAACTGAAATATATGCCTCTTTCAAATCTTGGGCTTTATTAAACTTCAACTACATGTGTTAAAATATATTCCCCATATGAAGAATCAGTTTTTAGCTTTTATATACATCTCTTAATACATCCATGTATGCAACAAAATATATAAAAGCATCAATCTGTGTTACAGAAGAGGTGATTATGCCTTTTAAAATTAAGGCTTAATTCTCCAACGTTTAAAAGTTTGTAAGATAAAAAAAGGTAGAAGTACACCCAAACATCACCATGAAATTCCGGTGGTCATAGATACTCATATTTCATTTGGTGCAGAGCATCCCTGTACTTTTCCACGCTCAGAGTAATATACTTGTGTATTTATAAACACACTCACAAGCTTTTTTCTTTACAAAAAAAGTTTTATGCCCATATTATACATTTTTTCTTGAAGATGTATTATAGATACCATTCTATAATTATATAAACTCTATATCAGTTATATAAACCAATGACATTGGTTTATATAATTGACATTTGGTCTTATTCCTAAATCTTCTAATGTTCCTATTAACAGTATATTGGTTTTTTTGTTGCCTTTCTAATTATCTTGCTTTTCCCACCTGCATTAACGAGGTTTACACTGAAATTGTCTTCTTTGCCTCTTATAATTTGAAATTTCTGTATATATCTCTACTGTAGTGATTTTCTACCTGTAACATTTAAATGCCTTTAAAAATAGTGTATACAAGCCCTCACATGATCATAATTGCACATTTAATTTTCCTCACACCTTTCATCCTACTTCCAGTGTTCGAGATAACTTGAAACTTTAGATACATTCTTATTCAGGGCTTTTAATAATATCATAGGATAATAACATGCATACAATTCTATTCCACTATGAATATATAGACCGAGAGAATCTTATACTTTACTACATTATCTTCAAAAGAAATCGCAAGACAAATGTACATGTTAAAGTTGAACTAGACCTAGAATAACTGAACTGAGTAAAGCTTGGCATTAAGCATACTTCCACTTTTATCTTCCACTGACTTTAATTCCGGTTCTCAGCTATGTGACATGACACCCAATATCCACATTTAGAGTATTTTTCACTATTTCATTTAACAAGAAAATCAAAGATATTGAATATATTTCATGCACTGTGCCAAGTGGAAAAAACCTGAAAATGGTGTTTGATCTCACAAAACTACCAGTTTAATGGGGCAAAAAAATAAATTGGTTGTCAAATGTAATAGAATGAAGTGTTGCAATGGGCAAAATATTGAGTGCTACAAAAGCACATAAAAAAGGAAACCTATTCTCTCTCTGAGGAAAAGGTATGAAGGAATATTATATTGCCTGAAATTAGGGTATACTACACATGGATATAAAAAAAGAAAAAATTGTGGAGATAAAGATACAGTTGTGAAATAGAGTAATCGAATGATAATTCATTGTGACAGGAAGATTACAGAAAATGGGGAGCAGGAAGGTAAGAGTCCAGAATGATGAGAAGCATTTTAACTATAAAAAGATTCAATAGTCTTGCTAAAATTTTGGACCTTATTCTCAGGGCAATGTTATTAATTCTAAGTCTGATTAAATCAGAGCTTTAACATATTATTCTTAATAGCAGGCAAAATTCCCTCATTTTTAAAAAGTATGCAAAGTCTATATACACATTGACAAAAAAGGACATGTTGAAGTCACACATTAGTGACCCTAGTTGAAGCTAATATGCAGCTCAGTGAAATATCAACATAACCTAGCTTTCAAAAAAAGCAAGTAAACGAGGTCATTTGAATGCAGGAGGTCAGTTTATGGTTTTATTTTCAATGGTGCTCAGAGTAGATAGCAATTTACTGTAACTATGCTTCATAATGAGGGTAATCATTTATTTTAGAGACATATTAACAATGTAAATAGTTTTATTGACTTGTTTAAGAAAATAAATCGTTTCACAAGGGTGTTGTTTTCATACTTATTTCTTAAAGTTGACAAAGAACCTTAAGCATATTGGTCCAGCTGAGCCAAAGAAAATACAGCTATTATTCAGTGTCCTCAGTGAAGGACATAAAATTACATTTTTAATTTTGAAATGGAACTAAAGTTGAATAAATATTTAATGGCTATATGGTCATATTCAGAGTAAATTATGGTTGAAAACAGAATTTATGAGTTTGTTTTTGGCCACTAGGGCATTATGTTCCCACGAAGCTATCTGATGAAAAATAATTCATCTCAACCATAAAAGTTACTCTACAAAATTGTAGATTAGTTTATTATATTATGCATGTTTTCTCAAAAGAGAGGTGATTGGAGTATACACAACAATTTCTGTTGTAATGAAGTATTAGCAACCCAATTTTACAATGACTACCCTGGGCATTACACTGTCATTGCCTAGATCTTCATGCACAGATCCTTAAAGATTAGTTTTTTTTTATTACCTTGTCTGAAAATGATTCCATTTTCATTATTTTTTCATGTTACTGTTATATGAAGACATGAGTATATTATCATTATATCTTAAAATTAAGGCCTTTTAGAGTAACCTTTGTTAGACTACGTCTGAAAAAATTAAGGATGTGGCCAGGGCTATGCTTCTCTGATGGATTCCTGATGGTCAGAGTTGATAGCACCTGATAAGTTCTTCATAAATATGTTCATCACTAATGAATGAATATCAAATTCTTCATGCGTATTAGCCTACAACTGAATTCTGTTATTCAGGGTAGCTGTGTTCTATTAAGTCACAGAAAACACTGAATTAGCAGGTATTGAACCACTGCTCATAGGGGAAATACAGAATCAGGTTCCTGTGAGCCTTTGTTCAAACCATTTTCATCAAATGATTAATATATAACCTTGTTGTGTATATGTTTGTTTATAGACATTGTATTTACTAGATTCATTAACACTGAACTCATAGCCAACAGCACTATAACTCAAGCTTGAATAAAGCTTATCAAACACACACATTTTTCACCATAAGGTGTATCAGAGCCTTCTTGTACACAGGAACAGTGGGCAGTTTTCAGCACTACAACTGGGAGCCATTTTGAACAAAGTTACCAAAACAAAAAAGACATAAAAATGCTGTAAATTGAGAGCTACAAAGAACCTGCCAATTTTTCTTTAGAAGTTTGAAATAAAAGGAAAGATATACTATGTTCGTGGAATGAAAGCATCAATGTTGTTAAGACTTCTCCCCAAATTGGTCTATAGAATCAGTGCAGTTCACATTCTAGAAAGCTTTCTTTCTGTAAAAATTGAGATAATTCTAGGACTTACATGAAAGTGCAAAGTACCTAGCCACATCCAAAGTCTGGGTGAAAGAAAACCCAGAAGATCAAAGTTGGTGGACTCATACTTCCTGATTTCAGACTTTCTGTAAAGCTACAGTAATCAGGAGTGTGGTAATCATGAAAGGATGTATAAATCAGTGGAAGAGACTCACTGATGTATAATTCAAATGATTTTTGCCAAAGGAGCCTCGGTAAATTAATGAGGAAAAAATATAATTTTACTAGTGTGATTAATAGGAAAAAGATACTTTTGTAAATTGTAAGGTAAGATATTGGAAAAATTAACCTTAAGTGTAATTTTCAAATAGGTAGTAATAAAATAATTTCCAGTTATATTTAGCAGAATGGTAACTGGACAAGTACACTGTTTCTCATCATTCAGTCCATAGCATCTACTAGTTTATTTCTGAGATTCTTGCTTCAGACCTAGACTACTTCAGAGAGCACAGCTTGTATATTTCTCAAGCCCAGAGATAATTTGAACAAACACAAGAGCCTGGGATCTACTAATCTTGAAGAAAAATTTTCCGTGTGTTGAAAACACAAGTTGGGAGGTATCAGAAATTTTGTGCCGTGCGACAATACAGGGTAAATACATATCTTTATTGTAATATGTAAATAAACACAGGGTAAATACGTATCAGTAAACACATATCTGATAGGTGGTACATATACAGGATTTACCTCTGCCCTATGATCGCTGATATTTGTTATTTTTCTAAAACTTTCCGAAGGCACTTATAAGTTTAAAATGGGCAATTTTTGACAGGTTTTCCTGTGTCCAAATTATAGATTTTCAGAAATATGATTGTTAAATTTAATGAGGTACCGGTTACTCAGTAATTCTAGTTGACCAATTTGTTGTAACTGTTTACAGCAATATGAAAAATCTATAGTTTCAACATAAGGAATTTCCTGCATTCTTTTTGTTAATTAGTGCTATCTTTTGGTAAACTGACTTTTAATATTACTCTTAGTAGGGCTAATATCTAGATTGAAAAGGGAGAGATGAAAATCTAGTCTCTTGTTTATACGGATACTCGTTACCATGTCTATTACTGAAAGCATTGGGTGAATGAGAAGAATGATTGAATAAACATGTGTATCAAATAAAATTTCTTAACATTTCTTATTTTTACTGTAAGAAGCATATTTCCCCAACCAAAAAGACTTAAAACAGTCATTAGTCTCAACTTATTTTTGCTATTTATCTAAAAGCAGTCTACAAAGGATGGGTTGTTCCTACATACATAAGTTTGGGTAAGTGTAATGTTAACATCTACTAGCAAAATGTTCAGCAACCTATTAAAATACAACCCTAAGTGGAACAAATCCTCTGTTAAGGCATATTTATTTCAAAATAATCACGTCTCCAGAATTGGATGTCTTTTTGACCCTGGTTTGTATGTGTGCAAATGCGTTATCAGAACATATGGACGTGTTTTGGAACTAAGAAATAAAATTAATAAGCAAATGGGAAATAGATAACTATTCAGTAACCACCGAGGAACAAATAGATCTGGATTATGTGAAAATGTTGGCTCTCTATTAAAGGAATTATAACAAGTATAAAAGGCACTGAATTTTATACACTTTCTGAGGAATTACAAGTAAGAAACATAGATAACAGATTGGTTCACTGCCAAAGAGAAATCATTTTCTGGCAATAGAATTTCTATTACCATTCAAATATCCACCAAATAGAGCAAACCTAAAAATTTCTTCCCATGGGTTAACTGGTGATAGAACTGTCTTGAGGTGGAACTGAGGCAACATCAATTCAATCAAAATATTCCTTTGTTCTCCACCCCACCCTTATCAGAGACCATTTACTCTAAGAGTAGCTTAGCGATAGGATCCTGACAAATTGCATTGGTTTGGTAATCTAACACCTCTTCAGTGGCCTTAGATGAAATGAATATCAAACTAATTATGTCTTCACCATTATTATAGACAGCAGATAATGTTGATATCATGAACAGATTTGATAGAAAAATATGATGAGAGAGTAATTTTTTCTAAAAGCAGTTCCAAGTGTTCATACGCTGATGTTAAAAATACGTGCTTTCTGCTAGCAAGATTGGAAAAAGACACATACCCAAAGATATTTTATGCATGGTAGGCCCCAACTTTGGGGACTTTGGGGAAAGTTATCCCTCATTAGCTTATACAATGATCAGTTACTTCTAAGAGTTAAAGGGATTTAAATATGGTATCTAAAATATGAGAGGAAGGTCCAAAGCATTTGTTTTTTTCACCTCACCCACATAATTTGCCGACTAATTCAGTCTTAAGGACAGAAATATTGCTAGGCACAGAGTGTTTAAGGCTGAAAGTGACATGAACCATATTTTTAACTTTTCAAATTGAAATATCATATTCATACAGAAAAGTGAGCAAATTTTGAAACTGTCCATAACTATGTAGCTGACACTAGATCAAGGAAGACATGGTGGTCTGCCTTGGTTTGTTCCTGATTTCAGTAGGAAATTTTTGAATTTTAACTATTATGTGACATGTTAACTTCTAGTGTTAAGTTTATGCTATTCTTATTTTTTAAGTTGGAAATTTTCCTTTTTTGTCCTATCTCCTTAAAGAACTGTCCTCAGTGTTACTTCTCCCGTAAGTATTTGGAAGACTTCATTATTGAAGCTGCTGAGCCTGTAGTCTTCTCTGTGGGGATTTTTTTTTTTATTACCAATTCAATTTCAATAACAGAATGTAGACTATTCAGTTATACTATTCTAAGTTTGCTATGTTGAATTTTTCTAGGCATTTGCTCACTTCAAAGTTTTCAAATCTACTGGCAAAAAATGGAGTCATGTCGTTCACTTATGGGCAAATATACAATAATGTCTCATTTTTTTCATGATATTAATAATTTGTACCTTCTGTCTCTCTCATTAATTCTTGTCAGGGGCTCAGTTTTATTCTTCCCACAAAGAAGCAATTATTTTCTCTTTCAATTGAACATACTTCTGCTTTATAAATTTCTGCTTTTATTATTTTACTTGCTTTTTTGCATTTGCAGGTATTCTAAAGCTTTTCTAGGTGCAGATTGATTCCTAACCTTTCTTCTTCATCAGTGTATGAATTTAAAGCTACACACTTTCCCCTGAGCACAGCTATAGCTGTGTCCCACATGTTCTTATTGTCATTCAATTCAAAATATTGTTTAATTTTCTTTGATTTCTCATTTAACCTACAGGATAATTAGAATTATATAAGTTAACTTATATAATGAGAACTTATATAATTAGAAGATATTTTTCCTACTTACATTTTGTTACCAATTCCTACCTTATTTATGCCGTATTCATATAATATGTCCTATCCTTGAGAATTTGACATTATTTTGTGGTATTGTATGTTCGGTTGCAGTGTGTGTGTACAGCCATGCTCAAGAGCAAACCCAAAGAACCACAGAAACATTTACAAAAAAATTAGGTAATTAGGTGTGAAGGTATTCCCCTCCAAAAAACAAACTGGAAGTGAGATGGGGAAAACCAACAGCAATCAGAGAACCGTGGGTTATCTTCAGGTGTATGGGGGAAAACTGAGGAAGGCAACAGGGCATCTGAAGGACGTGGTGAACCTAGGCACTGTGCCCAACTCTTAAAGGCCACCTGCAATTTCTAACCAACATGCTCGCTTCCTCCCTGAAGCCAGTGCGGAGATGCTCTGGGGTGGGTAGGCTGTCAAGATGGATTCTTACGTAACACAGCATAGTCATAAGGGTGACATTGCATCGCTGTCACCATTTTGTTTGTTTGAAGCAAGTCACAGGTCCTGTCTACCTTCAAAGGGAGAAGATTACACAAAGACGTAAGCACCAGCAAGGCAGCTTAGAGTGTGTCTGCCGCAGTCAGGGTGGGGCAATTAACCTTCATCCAACCTGTCATCAAGTAAAATGGTTCTTAATGAAAGCAGGTCTCTCTGGATAATGTAGATTATTACTTCCAGGGTCTAACACTCTACCGATCCTACATCTGTGTCTAATTTGTGTCCCTCACAACCATGAAGAACTTTATAACTCTGCTTAGCTTCTCAGTCTCTGGGATCCCATTCTTAATTTTTACCCTATTCTCCTTGGCTTCTATGCAGCTAATCCACAGTCACTGGCAAAGACCTTGAGGTAAAATACTGTATCAAATGCTGGGCTTATCTCTCTGTTTTACCTCTTTCAGAGATCTATCTTGTTGCCTTCGGGTTATCTCATGAAAGTTAGCTTATAACAGTACATAATATATAATCTTTAAAAATTAATTCTAGGGCTTCCCTGGTGGCGCAGTGGTTGAGAGTCCGCCTGCCGATGCAGGGGACGCGGGTTCGTGCCCCAGTCTGGGAGGATCCCACATGCCGCGGAGCGGCTGGTCCCGTGAGCCATGGCCGCTGAGCCTGCGCGTCTGGAGCCTGTGCTCCGCAACGGGAGAGGCCACAACAGTGAGAGGCCCGCGTACCGCAAAAAAAAAAAAAAAAAAAAAAAAAATTAATTCTATAGCCATTCCGTTATGCCAAATATTTCATTTTATTATTTTTCTTGTTAATAGTATATTTTTTCTCTGAACTAACCTGATCATTTGAAGGTTATATTAGTATACAAAACAGAATATAGTAGGAAAGATACATCTATTTCTGTAAGAAACTTAGAAAACAGGCTTATTAGAGTATTATAGTTGTTAAATATGCTAGAAAAATTTACATGGTTGATAGTGCATTTAAATATTATCCCAACAAATCAAATTATTGGCCCTAATTAATGGATATTTTTAACACCCAAAGATAAATTCAGCTACTAGCCATTTAACTGAATCATTGGTTGTCCTCTTTAACATTGTTGTAAGTCATTTGGCAGAAAATATAGGAAGAAAACCCTTTTTTAGATGAACCTAAGCTAGAAAGTATCCCTTAAGATACAAGGTAAAGATTTATCACTATGTGGTAAGACCTTCATCCCCGTGTATGAATGAGGAGATTCCATAACATCCAATATAACACAGCTAGCATTTGAAGTATTATCTGACTTCAAAGATCAATTCCCTACTCTCCATCCTCTAAATGTTATACTTCATGGAAGACAGGAAACAAAAAGAATTGATCTAAGAAGGGAATACTCCTTGGAAACACAATCTTTCTTATTCTCAAATAGAAAATGAGAGGGAAAATGGTACAAAGAAATACTGTGTTGGAGAGAATGAAGGAAAGAACTTATGCCTTATGATGTTAAGTTGACCTTCCCAGCTGAATGACAGGAAGCAAGTCTGTACTGTGAGTGGAAAGTGTGTTGGTGCAACTTAAGGATGCATCCTCTGTGCTGCAAAGAGCTTGTATTTCTGTGTTAGTATGTAAATGTTTTAAACAATATCCAAGGGTTAACTTACCTCACAGGACTTTCATAAGTTTGTTTCCTTGTATTGTTTTACGTCTCTAATCTTGTCTCTTATTTTCATTTTTCTGTACAATGGAGATAGACCTTAAATTCCTTCATAATAAGTTAAAGTGGCTACTCTCAGATATAAAAGTTCAAAGTTCAAGGTATTGCATCTTTATGCTAACGTATAATATATTGGGTCCCCACTGATAGCTGGACAGCATGGAAGTGGTAGGACAGGAATCCTGGGGTAAGACAATAGCTTTATCCAGGGCTTAGTATACTCAAGATATACTAATGAGCACATGAGAGAGTGATGATAGGGACTAATTCTCTGTTTAGCCCATTTTTCCCCCTAAGGCTCTGTAGAAAGCATATTTACATTATTCCATTAACTTAAGGTTGTACACCACGTGAAACATGTTTGAATGAAATACACATTGTGATCATTTGTAAGGTAATGGACCCTAGTTCCTTCCCCCCTAAGGTGTTTTTGTCTCAGTCTATGACTTGCTACTGCCTAAGCTGTATTTGACTGTTATCTGCCAGTCATTCTGTTCAAATGATCATATTAAGTATGCTCTGAAAAACAGATGAGGTAAAACACATGGCATTAATGCTAATAGGAAGCTCCTTTCCAACTTTGTTGGCCTCCTGGCCCAAACTCCTTCACTCTAAAAGACAGATAGAGAATGACACATCTATTTTCTTTATTACATCAGGTCTTAACCCAACATTAATATCAATTGAATAAAAATCAATTTTAAAACTTCCCCCAAATGTCACATTATTCACAAATAGATCATGCTGTCACAAAATGCAGTATCCATTAAAGCAGTAAAAGTAAAACACAAATGCCCCGTGTTGACATTTCACTGCAGAGCATCTCCACTAATAAGATTCTGGCTCCAGTTCTAGTTCTAATGCACTTGTGAAACACTAGAAACTAAATATAAATCAAATGTTATAAAGCAGCTCCAAGCTCCATGGCAGCAGAAGAACCTAAAGAAAAAAAGGCAGTGGAAGGAAAAGGGCAGGGAAGTTCTGCTTCTCCTCCCCTGAAAGACAGGCAAGCATTTTTCTTTCCTTACTCCTTGTTATGTTTATTGTATTAAAAACTATAAATTTGGGAAAGGAAATACCTGACTACAAATACTGTATATACAGTAAAGCCTCAAGAGGTACTTTTATGTGTGTGTGTATATATATATATATACACACACATATCTCTACACCATTTACAACACTACAACAAATGTCTCATGAGGATGTGTGCTTGCACACACACAACTTTACTTGATATATACACTATGTTGTCTAATGTTTTGTGTACTATTTGATCATATGCTGTTTTCCTTTTTTAATGTGTTCACAATTGCATTTGACTGGTTAGAGGGATTTTCCATCTAACCGTTATTATTTCCCTTCCAAATTCCCCATCTGAATCAGTAACTTTACTATACCCCAACAAAAGGGATGATCAAAGTACTGTCTTTGATTACCTTACTCCTTTGGTTTTCTTTCACCAGTGAATACGTTTCTCTTTTAAATTACGTTTTCTCTTTTGATTAAAAGTAGATGTACGGAAAGGCAACTCTAGGAAGAAAACTTCCAGTTGAACTAATATGGAACCCATTTGCTAATTGTGGGGTGAAAAAGTTTTTTTTAATTAAAAAAAATGTAGACATACAGACAATATTGTAAAGTACTACAACCATTTCTCAAAAATCCGTAAATTTTCTTATGTCTCTTTATTAGCTTATTGGCTACCATTGATATATCATTTATTCATTTAGAATTGCCTTCCATAATCTCTTCCCATTTCCTATTTAAAATTGGTTATTTTATACTTTCATTAAGTTACATTAAAGTTTCCCTTTGCTTTTACAGAAATTTGTTAAATGTTGTTAAATAGCTTCAGAAAGAAGACAATATTTGAGCAACGTATACACTGAAAAATACTGTATTAGAAAAGTTTGATATTTTTCCTCTGGAAATCATTTAGTCTTACATAAATATGGGTGTGTTAAGTTCCAACGTGTCTTTCTGCACAATGATTTTATACATATTAGACATTTATAGTCACCAATGGAAAGCCACAGGACACAGTTATGTTCAAATAATGTTTTTTGACTTGCTAAATGAAATGAATATCCAAAGTTGTAGTTTTCAAAGGAGCATATAACAGCTTTTCTGAGGAAGACTGGGGAATTTTACTTCTTTATCTGATGAGTCATTTTCCATTATTTCTGGGGAATGAAATTCTACAGAGGGGTGAAAGTTAAATATCAGCTTCCTTTCGTTGTCCAAACCTTTATTAAAATTTAACGAGTCTTTTTCAATATTTACATAAAGTACTTTATTATCAAATGTTTAATGTCATGAATTAATGTCTTTTTAATATGAAAGGAGTGAAGTTTTTCCATTGACCTGTACATCATTCTGCTCACTGATATAATTAGTGGTAATTAAACATTATCTCCCTTAATCAATTCTTTCAAGCTAGCAGGAATCATCAATTTTACATCCTTCTCATTTAGATGAGTAATGCATACTCTGCAGAGATTTTTTTTGTCCCATTTAGGTGAAAATATGTTTTTAATATACTTAGAGACAATGACCCATTCACCTTACCAATGACTAACCAATGTCCATATTTACTATATAATACTAAATTCCTTATTACAATGTAGGAATTTTTTTTTTTTTTTTTTTTTTTTTTTGCAGAGTTTGGCCTCTAAAGCATTTAAGCTTTCAATTACCTATGCAGTATGTGAGATACTGATTGGAAAGATTACATGATTCTAAATCATTTTTCATTCTCATTGTATATGATGTTAACAAAATTAGAAAATAGAAGACTAAACAAGAAAACAATTCTGACAAAAAGATAACTGGTATTCATTACCCACTCACCTATTTTTTCATTTCATGGTGTATCATAGAATTGTTATTTTAATAAATCATTTAATTACTTTTACGTTTTAAATATGAAGGTATTTACCATGTTGCTGTAATATTCTGATGGTCATTTTGTTACACAAATAGTATTACATAAGAATTGAGATCAGTTTTGGAAAATTCAGATAGTTCCCAGTAATTTTTGTTATTTCAACTACTTTGACAACTGAAATTTAAGTTCTAAGGATTAAACGTTTAGCTTTTAATTCAAATAAATATGTCTTTAAGCAAAGAACATCTAATCTCAAGAAAGCTGGTTTTAAAGTCTCATGTTAATTAAATCAAGTAATAAGGTAGGAATGAAGATGGATGTTATGTAATAGATTTTCTACCAAGAAAACATAAGAATGCTATCAACAGATGCGAAGAAAAAGAAAGGAACTAAATCATGGTTTCCTAACGTGGCCCAACCCATCACACTAATTTCCTATGGCTTATGTGCAGATGTTTTTAAACTTGGAAATTCAGTGGGGAGTTGGAGACAAGGCAAGAGGAATGGCAAAGCAGCAGAGGCTCTGGTTCATGATGTGGTGGCACAGAATGCCAGGCAAGGAGCCCAGGCCTTAGCAGAGGGTGCTCCCAGAGACTTGCTTGGATGAGCAGGGCCTACTGAAGACTTAGAGAACAAACAACACGTACAACAGTGCTGTAATGTGCAGTAATGACAGTACACTAGTGTTACAGAGGGTTAAAACAGGATTCTTCCCGTCTCATTTTCAACTTCGGAATGAAGAGAGTAGATACTACATTCCAAAGAGAGTTAGATAAGCCACATTGCACAGTTTCCAAGGAGGGGCTTAGAAGTCATTTAGAAAACTCATCCACATTGAATTGTTGAGATTTGGGAGAGTCTCTGAAGAGTGTTTCTGGGGAGAGCTGCACCCTCCTACCCACCAATGTGCAAGAGTGGCCAAGGGCTAGCTCTCATTTCTAATTTCAGTTAGACTTCAACTGGGTATTCCAAAGAAAACTTGACATGATTTCTAGCCTTAGTAGGTAGATAAGATTGATTCATGTATGGAAATCTAGAGGGAGAGGAATAAGCAGCTTAGTTGCTCTGGCTGCATCCCAGAGTGCAGTTGCTGTTGCAATGGATTTGGCTTGTTTTCCAGACTTTGAGTCTAGGACGGCATGACCGTCTACCATCCAAAAGACTTGGGTCCCACAAGTGAAAGCATGAGAATTACATGGGAGCCTCCCCAAATGGGCTACTGAGAGGGGTGATGTGACCTGAGACACTGTTGAATTTCTGAAGCAGAGTTGCAGAGGCAGTGAATCACCAAGCCAGTGAGGAATGCTTTGCCCAAGCCAAGGGAGGGCCCCAAAACTGAAAAATCTGTTGAGACCACAAGTCCTTTTAAGTGGAAAAACTCAAGCTCTAAGAATCTGCCAGGCTCAGTCATTATAGGATAATTCAGGTAAGAACATTCATCATTGACATCTCTTTTTTGTTTTAACTTTTTATTTTCTATTGCAGTAGGGTTGATTAACAATGTTGTATAGTTTCAGGTATACAGAAAAGTGATTCAGTTATACATATACACATATATCTATTCTTTTTCAAATTCTGTCTTTCTTGTTCCCATCTCATACCGGGTACCAATTGTTAGTAAGATGAGAAACTTGAGTCCAAGTATTAGGCAAAAAAGAAGGGAAAAAAAACAGGGCAGACTATTTTAAGCACTGGACTGAGTCTGTTTTCCACTTAACTTCACTGAGGAGTTTTATTATCCTCCCACAAGAAGAAAATAATACTCTTGGAGTTTTCAACTGGGGGTAGGGGAGAAACTTCCTCCAAAAAATACATGTTAAATGGACAGTGGAGGCAAAAATTAAGCCTCATATATTCCTTTCATCTGGTTTGTTCAAAGTATTACATGAAGCTTCTACTTGCATTTAAAGGCCACCCAGATATGAAGGAAAGGGCAGGGGAGAAGAAAACTGATTGTGATTAAATGTTTACTCTAAAGAGAACAACTTGTAAACCTGAAGTAAATGAGGGAACTTGAAGTGACAATTATAAATGGTTCCTACCAACAGCAGAAATGGGAGCTTGGAGAAAACTGAATTCAGATTTAGAAAGAACTGTCACACGTTCTATATACCCAAGTTGTAATTCTGTAAACACCATTGCTGGGCACATACTGTGAAAATTATCTTAAACAGGATTGTAAATTTATACCCCCTTGAGTGGTATATGAAAATGCAAGCCTCACTCTACCTCACAGAGCTCTTCAATCTTCACCAAATTCACTGGCAAAAAATAGAATTTCAGTGTTAGTCACCAGGGCATCACAGAGTTGATTTCATGTGTGTCTGTTTAGTATGAAGTTTTAGGAGTCTACCAGTCATCATTAATATGGTTTAAGATAGAATTAATATTCTGGATTCAATTTACTTCCCAATCCAATATATTTGGAGCTGTATTATGAAAATAAATCCTAAATATGTCTTACCTTTTCCCAAGTTATTACTGAAAAAGCCTTCAGATTCTTTCTTCATTGATATCAAGGCACTGATTGGAAAACAACTATACATACTTTAACAACTTTAATCATTGGAATCCAATGTTGTTAAGTCTCAAAGCCTACTCCCAAATAATAGTAATTATAGAAGGTATTGTAGTTGTAACATATCCAAGTCCACTGAGGATGTTTTAGGATGCATTTCTGCACAGGTTAGAAAGTGCCTGGTAGATTTGACCTAAAACACTAGAATTAGCATTGTTCTTGAACTCTTAAGGGACACAGCCCTATTCTTTATTGGTTGCCCTGGAATCTCCCTATAAATAAGTGAAATTGTATCTTACCAAAAAGTTTCAATGAAAAGAAGCCTAGGCATTTAGTTATCAGAAAGTGGTTTATTTCCCATTTTTTCCTTTTCAGATCTGTAATTTCTTCTATATTTTAACAAAGATTTGATAAGCAACTCATGACTTAGTAAGGCAATTTTATGATGAATTGGTGACATAAACCCCCAAACAGATTACTTTTCGTTTTATTACACCTTCTAAATAAAACCTCTTCTTACTTCTGGGTAATTACTTAAAATATTAAAAGGCAAGTTCATTTAGCTCATGCACTCCACAACTCAAACTATTACCAGATATTCCCTAGCAGATATTTTCTACTTCAAATAATCCTTTTTGGCTTTGTTTTGAATCTGTTCAAGGACTTACCTCAAGTGAAATATCTAGTCCCAGCTGAGCAAGTTTACTGCTGTGTGTTTTTACTTTTTCAAGGATATTCAGCAACTGTTTTCTAATATGATTTTTGAATGAAAATTTAGTAGTATAGAAGATCAAATAAAGCAAATTTAATTCTATGTTTTTTACATGATGAGGGGAAATAATGCAGAGATATGTTTTTTAACAGAAGGTAATAGAATAATTTTGCCCCAGGAACTATCAATTAGAGGATTGATTTTAACTGGCAGGAATTCATAATGAGCGCAGTAACTGTTTTAATAGTAAATCTCTTTTCAATGAACAATGGATTAAAATTAGGTACATGTTATATTTGGAAAGTGCAGAGTTAAACAGTAGCTTGAAAATCATGACTAAGAGATGAAAAAAACGTTGTAAAGTAAATGATGGAACTAAAATTCATCCAGAGCTACAGAAAGTTTCAGAGACTCTCTCTCAAATATTGAGACCTCTAGGTAACCCCTGACAATATGCTGAATTTAAAAGTTCTGGAATCATTGGGGTATTTGGCTATGTAACTTAACCTAGTTTTCATTTTCTTCTTTTCTGTTATATAAAATCATGTCTAGCTGACAGAGACCTTATGAACATTCAAGATAATAATGTGATATTTGCAATGAATTAGACACGGATAGGGACATATGACATTCAGTAGAATATACCATCTTTGAGTGACTACTATGTGCCAGGAGCTATACCACAAAAGTGGCTATATATTTGTCTATCTACATTTCAAGCCAACAAGTTCTACAAATAAATTAAGCCTTTTTCAAGAATACATAAAAATTATAGGTAAGGAAATTATGGCATATTAAAAAAGTAAAATATACATTCATTTCATCAATGTTGCTTGACCTGCTTTAGAGAATCATTGATTCAGAATATTAAGTCCTATTGATTCTCAACCTAGATGATTTTGAAGGGGCCCCATAAGGGTATGCCAGAAAATTATATAGAATTGCTTCTTCTCAAAATATTGTGTACTCCTGTTTGAGGTTAGCAAGGCTGTGAGAAATCCTTGGAATAGAACTAGAGACAACATAAAGAGGTAATAAATGGAGAAGGAAAATGACAATATTGATAGAAACCAAATATTGTGAAAGTTCCAACTGCCTCAAGCCAAGGGACCCAGCTGTGTTACTGTTGAAATATATCTCTATGCTAATATTCCAAAATCTACTAAGAGATCTAATGGAGAAATCCAGACTAGCAGCGATTGCAAAAAGAAAATATCTTCCCAAGCAACTGTTTTTTGTTCCTTTAGATGGGGCCTGAATATCATGATCTTTTAATTTCACATATCCTTATTAAAATTGTTTGTATTTTTGAGTACTGAAGGATATTCAGCATTAAAATAACATTTTATTTTTTAAGCTTATATGTCCAGATGTATAAATCTGTAGAAGACAAATGTATCCCCACCTAGAACCTGAAAGAATTTACACATTTTTAGGTTAGGTGTTCTTCCGTGCAAGTTCACTGATTTAGAAGCCACGGTTGTTTCAATGAAGAAGAATCACAACTCTTTCTTTTGATGTTCAGACAGAAAGTATGCTTAGCTCTTTTATGCCCCAGTCTAATGAAGTACAGAGGTTTTTTGGGTCTGCTTTCATGGCTGTTTTACCAGTATGTTCTTTTCAGTAGGAGGTACCCCAGAGGATAAAATATAAAAATCAGTCCATTCCCCTTTGTGCACACAAGTTATGTCCCTTTCTGGACAGATGAATAAGAGTGAGGAACTAGTTCCAAAGTTACTTTATGTGAACCTACACAAACTTCATTAAACGCAGAATATCTGTCATTACCCAAAAGGCTTTTCAAAGAAGCTTCCATTATTTTTTGAGTAAGCCTGGGGTATTAACTAAAGAATAGAGTCTGATTATTCAATTGTCAGTACTATTAACACTTACTAAGTCAAATATTCTGCCTAAGGTCTCATATTTCTATCTGTCTGTTAGATCTCCCTATTGGCATCTGTGCTGAGTATCTCCCCTTGTGCGGGTTTATTCTCCATCCTGCTGCCTGTCCCAAGACGCTGACATGTACGGATTTACCTTCATTGGTTCTCATGCTTCTTTGGCTTCCAGTTAGATTTGTCAATAGGGAATCCCAGTTGGATACCAAAGGAAAGGAGAAGAGAGTCATCTAATTGTGCATTCTGGTTCTTTCCCTGTGAGGTTGCATTGGTCTGTCTGTGGCCCTTGACTACTTGTAACACCATTTAGCAATGCAGAACTTTGTATCTCTTCCTCTCTTCATCCATTCAGCCTCGGGTAGAATCAGTTGGGCTGCTACTTGCTCTGGGTTCTTATAGTACAGTATCTTTTGAAGTTCCCTTATACCCTGTTGACAGCATTATAATTAAGCATTTTGTAAACAAACCCTACTTTCACTATCCTAATTTTTCTCCTGTTGGGACCCTAAATGGTACAATATCTCCATTTTGATCTTTCTAAAATTAAACTCATTAATTTCCCCCAAATCTTGATTTTTGCAATTCTGTTAATATGAACATTTTTCTAGCGATGTTATGAAATTTAATAAAACTAATAACAATGTTATTCATTTTCTTAGAGCAGTATAATTAACAAGTCTATTTCATGTACATCCTTTCGTTTAATCTCACAACTTCTGCATTACTTGTACTGCACACGTGAAGAAATTTGCTTTGCAACGTGATGCATTGGTTATCCAGAATGCTATCTTAGCTTCAGTGCCTTTGGTCTCCACTAAATACAGGTAACTTCTTTCTTACCTGAATGACTGTTAGAAAGGAAATAAATTCTCTCTAATGCCTCTTACTTCTATTTTTATGTCCCATTATTTCCAGCCATAGAGCCCTAAATAGGTTTCCCACAATCCTAACTCACCCCAGTGTATCTGCAATAAAATAACCTTTCTTAGAGCTCTCATGTTTTTTCCAAGTTCCAAACCCTTTAGTGACTTTTTAATCGCCACTAATAATTTCCAGTTTCCAACAGTCTAAACTATAACAACCCCTCAAGACTTATCTTTCATTATTCTCCTTGCTACTCCCTTCATTTCAGTCCAAGTAGATGAATACAATTGTACCTGATTTCCTCTATTCATTTGCTTTACTCACATTTTCTCCTATACTGGGAAAATCTTCCTGACTTGGAAACTGATCAAATACTCCCATCTTAAAAGGCCCAAATAAAGTATCACTGTGGATTTCTTCTGCCAAAAGGAAATCACTTTGCTCTCTGAACATCCACAGCATTTCCACACCGGCCCCCCTTCTCTTTATCACGTCATGTTTCTATTTTAGCTTCCACGTGCATATTTTGTATGCCCATCGTATATTTCAGAACCTTTAGCTAATGGAATGTGTCTTACTTGTGTTTGCAGCTCTTACAAGTGCATTGAAACTTGATTGACTCAAAGAATGAGGCTCAAAGAAGATGGCATTTGTATTTTTTTTAGGAATATCAACTCAGTAGTGTATTAACAGCAATGTTCCTTTAAAATTTTTGATCATTGCTATTAGCTACATTACCAAACCCTACTTTCTATCTTGTAACAGCATCTTAGGTGCATTGTATAACTTTATGGTAACCTCTAGCAGAGGAAGTATAATCCAGAAAAACTTTATAGAGCAGTAATATTTATCTAAGAAATAGTGGAAATATACATACACACACACACACACACACACACATATAGGTCTATATGTATCAATACTTGCCTATATATGTAATTTCCCATTACATTCTAACACCTAGAACAGACCTCTCATTTTGCAGCATAAAAAGTAAAAAAGCAGAAATAAGACTAAATGTTTCTTCTGGTTTTATATTAATGCTGTGAAATCCATTTTTAGTACTTTGATAGACACGTAATAAAAATCTCATTGCAACACACAGGGACCTTCTTTCTCACACATTATTTGCATTTTTATAATGTAATTACCTTCAATTAACTAGAAATAGCTATAGTGTATTCAAATATCAATCTCCTTCCTTTACAAATAAAATTATCATCTTCAAAAGCACAGGTCTTACTCCTTTACTATTCTCCTCAAAAAAAAAAAAAAAAAAAAACTACAAACCGTACTGTCAGAGAGTCCAGCCATATCATTAATACTTTCCCAGACTTGAGTGCTACCTCAAATCAATGGTTGGCTAATGTTTCAAGTTACTAAAATTCCACCCATTCTCAGATATTTTCTCTCTTCGGATAAGACATAACACTAATGAAGGTAACCACACTGGAGAGATTATTTTACCTTTTGACTGCATAAACCCAGTTTGAGATAATTACATTAGGATGTTTGCTGTTCTTTGCCTCTAACTACATTTACCCTTGCTCTGCATTATTGGATAACACTGTGCTATAGTTGGGAACCAGGTTCCTTTGGATCACACATGATTTAAGATGAGCCAGAATAAATACTCCTAATCGGGGCTATGAGCGCTCACTTAAGAAGCTGTAGTTTAAGCACAGTTCGCTCTACTCTTACAGAGGCACTTCATCAAAGTCTGGCTTTATTCTGCCCCTCCCAGTACCACGCCATTTAAAAGGAAACAGATATTGCCTTTCAGGGTCTTTTATGTGCCAGGCACTGTGCTAGGATATTGTATATATTACTTCCTTCCATTCTCTGTACAAAAATGCGTTTTATAAATGTGGTCCAGAGAAGCTAGCCTGTTCCCATGGTCATGTAGGGAGAAAGGCAGTAGGATAGGATCCTAAAGTCCACAGTCTTTTCCAGGCTCCATGCTACCCTCCAAGAACGGTCCAGAGGAACAGTAAAAGCAGCTGCCATGAAGCACAGAATCTACTGAGACATACAGTGGTGGGCTGGTAAATGAGACCAAAAAAGCTTTGATTTGTAGCATTGGAAGATTTCGTGGTTAATTTCAGGCTACCGACCTGAGGTCACTGAATGCAAACTTGGGAAGAAGTGTGCATACCTGGCTCCTGTGAATTCGTAAGAGCCAGCTCCTGCACACCACTGGATATTCCAAAAGAGAAGAAATGATGCTATCAAGGAAATCAAAATGCAAAAGATGTTTACCACCTAACTGGTGAGTAGTGAAAGGTAGGTGTGAAGCAAACATGGCAACTTCTGCCCAGACATCGTAAGGCCATCAACAATGAGTCACAGGCTTTCTTTTGATAAAGCAATCACTCACTACATAACTGAACCATTTTCGGAGTAGAATCATTGGTTCTTATTGCAAAATGATTTCCACCAGAAAGTGGTACCAAGAAGTCTTAGATTATATCGAGGAGACAAAGAAAGCTCACAGAAAGAGGTTACCCTCTTGATGGAGGACAGAGCCTGATCTTAAGTATGCAAAAAAAAAAAAAAATTCTTAGGATATATTATGGGTCTTTCTCCCAATTTTGGACTCTATTATATAAATTCACATTCATAAATGTGCATATTCACAGAATAATTTATTCATTCAATAGTTGATCAACTTCCATGTGACTGCACTGTTCCAGACCCTGGAGACATATGAGTAACCCAAACAGATTAAATTTCCTGTCACAGCAGTCTTGCATTCCGTTAAGAAAAGACAATTCAAATTGTAAACATAATAAGAAAATAAACTTTATATCTTGTTAGATATAAACAAAGTAAAATTTCCAAAGTCCAAGCTATTGTTTTAAAAGATAGAAGACATACACCTTATTTTATCTAGTACCCAAATATTTTTGAGTTATATTCTGAAAACCTAGAAGAAAAGTCACTTATTCAAATATATTTCTTGAGTGCCTACCATGTGCAAACAATATTCTAGGAAATAAGCAAATTGTTTCCAAGTCAGTTATTTTCCCTTACCTTGAGATTTATATTCTAATGGAGGAGGGAAACAAACATTAGTAGATGAAGATATGAAGATATTAGATAATTTCAGTTACTGATGTGTGCTATTAAAAAGTGATAGTGTAACAGAGTGACTACATGACAACTTAGTCTAAAATGGTCAATAAGAGTTCCTGAAGATGTGGACTAGAAAAGATCTCTGAAAACACTACCTCTCAGTGCATCCAATAATCCCAATCTCTTCCTGCCTTTACTTCAAATTTCCAGGGGTTTGAACCTCATTCCTTTAAGGACTATGAAAATATTAGGAACAAAGCATTCCAGGCTGAGGAAACAGAAAATGCAAATGTCCTGAAGAAAGAAAGAACTTGAAATATTCTAGATACAGAAAGAAGGTTCATATAGGCCAAGAAAAGAGATGAACATGGAATTCAGTATGAGAAAGAAAGTTTTGCAGAAACCCATTACAAACAGCCTCATAGGCCTCGCTAAACCATTTGGAGTCTACTCTAATCCCAAAATGGAATCACTAGAACATTTTAAGGAGGGAAGGGACACAATCTCTTCATTGTTTTTTTAAAAAAAGATCATCTTGAGTACTGCCACAGCCCTTGTGACAGATGACGGCGATGGGGACTAGGGTGTAGAAAGACATGCAGGTAAGTGGGAAGGTTGGGCATGCTTTAGAGATTCTGATTCAGTCTGAGTCCTGGTATCTCGGAAGACTGTTTGCTCTGTATTAGTAGCTCACCTATGCTTGAGGTGCTGTTTTCCAGAAGCCTACCTCATTTTCTTCACTGGAGCATCAGAAATTTGTGTGTATACTTGCTTGGTGTCTACTTTCCCTAGAAAACAAGTTCTATGAGTTCAGGGAACTTGTCTGACTTATGCACAGTTATAACTACAGTACACAAAGCACTGCCTGAGACATAGTAGGCGCTCATTAAGTAAACAAATGAGTGAGTGAATTAATGAACATAAGTTCTACCCAATGGTTCTCATTCTACACCTTGCGTCACATAGGACAATTCAAGTCCTATTCCAAAAGAAAGCTCTTAAAGTAAATGCAGCTATGTTATACCTTTTGATATTCTCTTTTCTAGACTATTTCTACTTCCTTACAGTATTCCTCTTATACACTTTTTAGTTTCTTAAATATTATAGTTGATTTTAAAACTTTGATTTGTATAATACAGTGATTAAATAAACTTCTAATCGTATATACACAAAGGTATATAAATTAGATATAATTATTTACAGCTTCTTCTGACTTTGCTTATGTTTTTTTCCCTACTGCTCTTCTTTGCTAAGTTTAATTAGTTGATTATAGTACTGCCCATATTATATCATCATTTTGAGGGTTCAGAATTATCTTTTACTTATGATCTGTCATGATAAGCAATTTTTATTCCTGCAAACTTGGTCTAATTAAGTTCTCCCATGGAAAAGGAGGTAGTTATCTATAATAGGACTCAGTGGTACAGACTTCTACTTGCCATCCATGAACTTTTATTACTTGGTAATGCAAAGTTGATCTTATCTGAGGTTATATAGACCAACTCTTTATACAGCTGAGTTTGGCCATGTGAGTTTTCGGGCCAGTTAGATGTAAGTAGAAGCATGAGAGGTCAAAGGCTGTTTAAAGAAAACTTACTGTGTTGGAAGGAGACCTTTTATTCACCTTCCCACTATGTGGAATGTGGACGTGGTATTATCCTGTAGGAGTTCCTGTGGGGATCTTGGAACCTGCATTTAGTCATATATTAAGAACAGTGGAACAGAAAAATTGAAGAATTGTGGTCCCTCATAACCAGGAGACGCCCTAACAACTCTGTTGTTTACCTTCCACTTGTTTTATGTGAGAGAAATTTCAGTCTTCTTTAACCTTCTGTTATTTGGGGTTTTCTTTTGGATACAGATTAACCTAATCCTAGTTGATGAAGAATTCAGTGTATTTCTAAATTTCTACTTTACATGGTCTTTCCTTTAGACTTATAAAAATTATTATACCATTTCACTGGGGAAAAAATGGAGGAAGATGTCACTGTGACTGCTTTTAAAATTGATGGCAAAAGACAAAGCACAAATATTCAACTCCAGCTCTATTCTGCTCCTTTTTTTCCAATTATTTTCTTTGATGAATCAAGCATGTATAAATACATAAATTGGAACTACTGGTATTATTTGCTTGTTGGAAAAATAAACATGATAATTGGTTCGATTTTATAAATGAAGAATTTAAAGTTCCCAATCATGCTTATATTTTTCCTGGATTTCATAATTGCCATTTACATGTGCATGGTCACTGATATTATTACAATAATATATCTTTAAATTTTAACTACATTGGTCATTGATGGAATATATTCCAAGTTACAAGGAAAGTATTTAATTTATATTAAATATCCATGAACTCAATCTGCTTAAGTTATAAGCATCCTAATTCCATTTGAATTTATAGGTAATCTAATGAATTCAGCTAATCAATAACATCTAAATATCCTAATATCTACAATAATACATCTATATGTATGTTATATTCTCTACTTTAAAAATGTCTTATACTGGGCTTCCGTGGGGGCGCAGTGGTTGAGAGTCTGCCTGCCGATGCAGGGACACGGGTTCGTGCCCCGGTCTGGGAAGATCCCACATGCCACAGAGTGGCTAGAACCGTGGGCCATAGCTGCTGAGCCTGCGCGTCCAGAGCCTGTGCTCCGCAATGGGAGAGGCCAAAAAAAAAGCAGCCTTATACACTAGAATCCAAGCACAACATCAAATACTTACAGAGCTCTCAGACATGAAATCCATTGTGTTATAAAGTTACTCACTCTTCCTCAGGAGAGATGGACACAAACACATATAACCCACTGTGAGTGTTTATGGTAGGTGTCTGGAGAACAGCTATGATGGCAATGAGGTGGTGAAGAGAATCTGTGTTGGCGTTAGGGAAAGAAGAAGTAATACTTCAGCTGTGTCTGAAAGGATAAGAAATCAGCAGGTAGAAAAGAAAAAGGAAAAATGAACCAGAAGGAATGCCCTGAACACAAGCATGGAAGCAAATACAAGCCACCTCCGTCACATTATTTTCCCAATAGCAAACCTTGGCCTAACACATTGATAGCACCATCCCCAATAATTTGCTAGCCTCTAAGAGTCCCATTTCAGACACTCTGCTGTTGGATACACCAATTCCTATACATCCAGCCTATTGATTTACACATTGTCACTTCCATCAGCACCACCCTTAACTGCCTTCCTAGTTTTGCATCCTATTTGCGGAGCTCTAGGAGGGATTGTAGTTTAACTGACGTTATGTGGCATTATAAAAATATTTAAGCGTACAGCACGTGAATTACAAAGAAAGTAAGGGACTAAGGAGAATCCTGGATATAGCTTACACATTTTAAAGCATTACCGTGTTTTATGGATTTAAGTCATTTTAACTTGGATTTCTAATCTAAAGCCCATTTGGGGGAACACATTTATTTTCATACATGAAAATCTTCAAATAATGAAGATGACCTGCCATATGCCATCATAAATCTAATCAGGCTTTAGTTTTTTATTACTTTATATTCCATCCTCACTTAGCAGGATCTAGAAAAGTCCGAAAATCCAGTTGTATCAGTCATCCAATACGCATTTGCACATGCATTCTTTTAATAAATTTTACATATTTCCTCTATATTTTTTTGTGTAACAAACAATGGTAAGTTGTGGTCATTTTCATGTATGAAAAGTGATAATGTTAAAGTAGAGAATACAACAGCAGTGAGGGTCACCTGAGCTATTTTGATGAACCTCTCCATACCACTGCCTACAGCTTGGAGTGAGGCTGGGCCAGCGTCTTTGAATACACTGCCTCTCTATGGACACAGAGGGTGAGGTGTACGTGTAGTCTGCCTGCCCAAGACACATGGTGTAAAGAGCACTGTCCTCTTGAGGACCCTTATGCACGTTTGGTGACAGCTGTCATCTGTGAACACCAATTTAAGTTTCATTAATGGGAGTCTCTTTCAAACTTATCTTCATTTATTTGAAGGCTAATATGAAAAGGGACATATGGTAGTTGCCTGTATTATGAGTGAAACTGCCTAAAACCAAACCTATGAACACAAGTATGCAGATGTACACATAAAACGCTGTACTTCTGCTGCATAGGCACGCGTATTAAACTGTTTTCTCTCTCAATTTCATTGGCGGAGCATATCAGTGAATTCCTGTAAATTAAGTGCTTGAGGTTACTCTATAATTTATAACCTGATCATCATTTGCCAGAAGAAAAATACATATTCATACAAATGAATGCATCCCCAAGGGGATGGAAAAGGGTTGGATTTCTTCCTTTCTTGATCACTTCAGATTAACGTAGGCCGGTTCTTCAAATGTGTGATATGGTGGAGGGCATCCGTTTAGTCACTCGAGGTTTGTGGTAGTAAGGTCTACTGCTACTACTTCTCGTTTGGACGTGAATGCTTCCCAGATAATGAAGACTATTAATATGACTGCTGTTAATGAGATGAATGAACCTATTGATGAAATAGTATTCCATGTTGTGTAGGCGTGTGGGTAGTCGGAGTATCGTCGAGGTCTGCCAGATAAGGCTAGGAAATGTTGTGGGAAGAAGGTTAGGTTGACACCCACTAATATAATCATAAAGTATGAATTTTTGCTTGTTAAGTGTATATCCTGAGAATAGTGGAAATCAGTGTACAAAACCCCCTATAATGGCGAAAACAGCCCCCAGTGAGAGTACGTAGTTGAAGTGTGTGACTACATGGTAGGTATCATGAAGAACACGTCTAACGACGAAGTGGCTAGGACAATACAGGTTAGACCGCCCACTGTGAAAAGGAAGATGAAACCTAAGGCTCACATCAGGGCTGGCCATCATTTAATATAGCCTCCGTGAAGTGTTGCCAGTCAGCTGAACAATTTTACTCCTGTAGGGATAGCAATAATTATAGTGGCTGATGTAAAGTATGCCCACGTGTCAATGTCCATGCCCACCGTGAATATATGGTGAGCTCATATGATAAAACCTAGGAAACCGATTGATACCATAGCTCAGAGCATACCGATATATCTGAAAGGTTCTTTTTTTCCCGAGAAGTTACAATGTGTGAAATTATCCCAAACCCAGGTAGGATTAAAATGTATACTTAGGGATGTCCAAAGAATCAAAATAAGTGTTGATATAGGATTGGGTCTCCTCCTCCTGCAGGGCCAAAGAAAGTTGTATTTTAAGTTTCGATCGTTTAGCAGTATGGTAATCCCGGCTGCTAGGACAGGTAAGGACAATAGAATACTGCTGTAACTAGGACTGATCACACGAAAAGTGGTGTTTGGTATTGGGTTATGGCAGGTGGTTTTATGTTGACAATAGTGGTGGTAAAATTAATGGCCCCGAGAATTGAGGATACGCTGGCTAGGTGTAGAGAGAAGATGGTGAGGTTAGCTGAAGCTCCTGCAATGTGCTAGGTTTCCAGGTAAGGGAGGATATACAGTTCAGCCTGTGCCTGCGCTGGCTTCAACTATTGACGATGCTGAAGTCAGTGCTGTGGAGTAGTTGAGCTGTATGTAGAAATATAGGTTGAGTAGTGCTGTGATGGCTGTGAATGTTAGTAGAATAAGGATATTATTTTTTGTTAATTCTTGAATAATCATTCACTTAGGCATGAATCCTGACAGTGGTGGAAGCCCTCCTATTGACAGTAGAGTGAGTATGGTGAGGGTTGTGATAATAGGTGTTTCATGTCTATGATAATGATAGTGTGGTGGTAGTTGAGTTTTGATTAAATAGTATAAATATAGTGAGGGTTGTTATGATGTAGATCAATAGATTTAGAAGAGTTATGGTTGGATTATACAGTAGGATGGTTGTTATTCATCCCATGTGGGTGATTGATGAGTAGGCCATGATTTTTTGGAGCTGTGTTTGGTGATAGAAAGGATATGGTTAATATTAGATATAGATTGATTGATAGTGAAATTTGATAAAGAATTGACAGAAGTGCAAGTTTTTGTCATGTTAGTAGGATTAGGCCTGCGGCTAAGGGGATGCAGAAGAGTTTTTTATCCATTGACCTTTATTACTACATATTTGTAAGTTAGTTATTGCTCTCATTTAAAGTATGCAATTATATAAAATATCATTTTGTTAACCAAACCATATATACCGTGTATTACCACTACTAGGAGAGTTATTGTATTAGAACCTAAGGGAGTTAAATGGATAACATTTCCACTATGAAAAGTTTCTACTATGAATGTAATTTCTATAGCTTAGATAATTTGTTCAAGTTGAATAACATATGTTGACAAAACAATTAAAATAACCACCACGGATTCCTGAATTGCTTGCTTTGCTCTGTACTCTCTACATATGGTCATTTCACATTCTGTCACTACCTTAAATATCCTAAGACATTGTATTTGTCACATCACTATACCCGCCTGAATTTTTTTTTTTAATGTTCTCCTACTGTGTATTCAAAAAGGCTCCATCTGGCCAACTCCTCAATACTAATCTATAGAAAAAGTAAAAAACTATCAGGATAAACACACAAAACTCTCAGCCAGCTCTGACTTCTGCTCATAGGGACAAGATAGGGTATTATTAACACAAGAGGAACACACAGAAAAATTTAGGGAGCATATCTTTGATTGTGGGTTGACAGATACTGAACACAGATACCCTTCTGTCATTCATACCCCTTTGTACTGGCCTCTGTAACACTGGTTTAAAACAAACATTGTATTTATCAGAATTTAGCCATCTCATGAAAGTTAAAACTTAAGGAACTTTGCCATAGTTCTTCAGCGGGTGAAAGGCTGGATCAGGCAGCCTTCCATCGTTTGGAGTGAGAGAAACATCCTTAGCAGCAGTACAAAGAATTTTCCTACTAGAATCCCCATCTCATTGCCTGTCTTCAGCCACTACTTTGTGCCCTTTGCAGATTAGAACCCTAGCCTTCTCTCCAAGCCTCCCGGTGAACATGAAAACTGTTTTGTTTGTTTGTTTGTTTTTTGCCCGTGCTGCGCAACTTGCAGGATTTTAGTTCCCCGACCAGGGATTGAACCCGGGCCCCCAGCAGTGGAAGCATGGTGTCATAGCCACTGGACCACCAGGAAATCCCCATATTTTTTTTTTATTACAAGTTTTTACTGAATTCTTTACATACATTTTCTCATTTAATCCTACCACAACCCTATGGGGAAGGTAGTATTTTACAGATGAAGAAAAAACTGAGACTGGGGAGTTTAACTAACCTGTTCAAGGTCAGGCTGTTGAGTTAGTGAAAGCAGGATTGGAAAGCAGCTTATGCCATTCCAGAGCCCTAAATTTTAGCTCCTGTGCTTAGGTTCTTACTGTTTACTATCCAATTTCCTTCCCTTGTCTGAACTTCCACACGTTGTCTGTTGGCCGATTGGCAAGACACCAAGCTTAACTTGCTGCACACCATGTGCTTTCCTAAATACTCCTAGCCAGCCCTCCCAAATACCCCAGACTAGGGGTCTGAAAACCTAATGGTTTTCTATTTATCACTCCTTTATTTCCTGTCCCACCAACCTCTCAATGCCTCCTGTAGTATCTACAGGATTAGGTCCTCATGTCAGTATCACGCCTTGTGCGTTTGCTGAAGTAGCCTAGATGATTTGACTCAGTCTGGCAGTTTGCCTATTACCTGAGTCCCAGACATCCCGACAACCCACCTTTTCTCTTTCACTGTTATTTAACATACTTATAGGTCTCGTCTGTGCATTTAGACTATAAATGTGTTAATAGGATTATGTAACTCCATCCTCATAGTAGCTATCAAAGGATAATACGGACACCGAACAATTCAGGTGAAAGAAAATGGATAAATACTGCTTCCAAATTATGAACACTCTAGTTTCCCACCAAATAATTAACAGTCAATGTTCAAATGGGTGTTAAGAGATCCTCATGAAAAAGAGACTAGTATTCTGTTATATTGTAGTTATAGCTAAGGTAGAAAAAGTGACTTTCTGAATAAGAACAGCAGTATATTTCACAAATAATCACTCACCAACTTATCTGACTTACATGGCTTACTTCATCTTAAGTATCCCCTGTGTATCATGCACATTACAATATATGTATAAGGAATAGTGTATAATGTTTCCTAGACTACATTGTATTAAATACTATTAAAGTATTTTCTTTACTATTGAAATATAATTTACACTTGCCTAAAATATCTGAGTCAATATTAACAGCAACTTAAGTAGTATTAAAGAATTAATTATATGTTAGTGTTACCAAATGTAGTATATGGTGACATGAGTCACATTTCAGCTATTAAGTGACTACTCAGATATTTAACTAATCTAAATCTTAATTTCTTCATAATGGCCATCAAATAATACCTTCTTCATGGGATTCTCAAGAAGAACAAATAAGGTTTTATAGGCATACATATTCATGCAAAAGTGGTTTAGAAGCTACAAGTATTCGATATGTTATTAACAGCAGCTCTGGAAAACAGCGGTCTCTTTTCAGAATTATTAGATTTATGATAAAGCAAAATTAAGTCACAGTATATGACTTAAATGATATATTTTAATTGTTTATTTTTATATGACATCTTACGCACATCTAAGTCTACTGCTGGTCTTTAATAATCCCACACAAGACAAACGTTGTCCTTGTGGGAGAATCACACTCCAGCGTGGCAAAAAAAATTGAAAGAAATTTTCCCATCACATCAGCATCACTGAATATGGATTTTACCACAGACACTTAGACAAAAATCTCCAGTGGTTAATGAAAAGATTAGAGTTAGTGTACCGAATCTTTTACAAATTAAGATGAACTACCTTAAAAATCAATGCTGAAAACCAGTGCTAAAAAGTTGAAAAACATTACACTGTGTCCAACCATAATAAACTAAGAGAAAAATTGATACATTTAAAAGTAAAACATGTTTTCATAGCCAGAGACCAGACTTCAAAGACTGAACTCTAGCCTATTTCTATGTTCACCTCTGGATTATTAGTTAAGCAGATTGTTTTCACATATGAAAGGCTGACCTTCCAACACCAGCTTTTGCAGGAAATAATAAACTGTGGTGAGTTCTTTCACCTCCCTCCAAGTCTCCACAGTGGCAAAAACACTGGCAGGATGGTTGGTCAAGGTCAGGGATGTGGTTCATGGGCAAATGACACAGCAACATCTTTACACCTGTCTTCCTAACAAGTAACAAAGACAAGCAACTAATATTCTCCCTCTGACTACCACATAGTTAGACCATCTCTCACTGACACAAGCAGACATTATCCTAATGAATGAATTCAATAAATATTCACTTGTTATTAATGTTATAGAGAACAAAATACTTCAGGGCTCTTTAGCCAGTAGCAAGTGGAGGTAACAAGTCAGATACAAAGTCCTCAAGTTTAAAATGAATGATGCCTTTTAAACTTCAGTTTTACCAGATAGGACCTGGGGATGTGTGGAGTAATGTACGGTACCAAACAGTTCTTGCCACTCAAAAGGAAAAGGCATTTTTACTACCAATTCTTACCCTCAACTTAGTATTTCAGAATTTGTGGGGTAATCACAGGTAATGCAATTATTTTTATGACTAGTTTACTACACTATAAATGAGGCATATTTCTCACCTTTGTACTCAAGAAATTGCACAATAGAGGGCCCACTGTTGTCATAAGAATGTTCAAGAACAAATGCCCAGTTAGACAATCACCAAAAATATATTAGAACCCAACCAAAAAAATAGATATTCCGTCCAAAGATATTAAAATAATTGAAAAATATGATAATAAAAGACCCTGACTACACATCCTCAAAGCAACTTTAGTGAGGCTAGGATCTACTAACTTCATAGATTTGATGTAGTACTAATAAGTTATTTTTATAGCAAGTATGTCATAGTCAAAAATGTTTTGGGTTATGTATGCAATATTAAGACACTAAATATTTATCTATATCAAACCTGACAGCAAAGCACAGAAAACATTTGTATCATTGACTGAAAATATTCATGCGACTTAAACAGGTGCTCTCTCTACTTGATGAAGAAACGGATTCAGACTCGTTTACTCATTCACTCACTCCAGCATCACTATCTGGCACCTACCACAGACAGACCAGGCCACACCCTGAGTGTTAGGAATATAACAGTGAATGAAACAGATAAAGTTCCTACTCTGAGCTTATTCTTGAGAGAGTAGGGAAACAGATACAGAAGTATGTCTGTCAAGTGTGGATAAACACTACAAACAAAAATAGATCAGGTAGGCCAAGGAAGCTATTTCACATACAGTAGCCATGGACAGCCTATCTTTTAGCAGAAAGCTCAGTGAAATGAGGGTGAACCATGTATTCATATGGAGAGATGATGTTCCAAAAAGACGACAGTGACTTCAGAGACCGTCAGGTGGGAGTAGCTCACAGGTTTTGAAGGATGATTGTCTTTCTAAATAGGTGCTTCTTGAATACCTAGGAGAGGAACTGAGCAGACTTCAGCTGAATGAAAATACGCAATTTAAGTTGTTTTTGTAATTACACAGTGACATCCCAGCTTTACAGGAAAATCTTATATGTATAAATGCATTGTGAGTGGTTTAGGAGTCCAAGAAATGAAAAACAAAAAGCTGAATAACAGTGTTCCCTATTTTAAAAAATAATCTAAGGAAAGTACAAATAGGAAAGCAAGCCAATAAGAAAAAGATCTTGGAGCCAGAATTGTTTCTTCAGAAGCTAGTAAATAAGTGGCAGAAAATTCTATACTAAAACTCAGAGAGCTTCCTTATTTTTTTTCCTAATGTGATTAACACTTCTCTACTTTTAGATGAGAATAGTACAGCGACTTCAAAGAAATAGATGTCTGCCCAAAAGACAAGTGACAACTTTAAAACTGACTTGTAAGTTTTTTCAGAACGTAAAATGACACATTTCAAGGCTTTCAGTAATATCGCTGTAGTCAGACACTCAGAAAAACAGAATGCACTATTTTCAGACCATGTTCCCAAGAGGACATGTAGTCATCCATGTTTCACTCAAAATGCACTTCAACAATGTATTCCTTTTCTATTCCCTGAACTATATACTATTACTGTGAAATGTTTCAATTCTGAAATCTGAGACTGCCGTTGTCCAATTTTTTATTTATAATGTTTATTCTCCAAGCTTTTCAAACAAAACATTGTATCTCAATTTTGCTGAAATCTTTATCTCCAGCTGGCTCTAGTTCTCTCCATTCTTTGACCTTCTGATTAACTTCTATCATCTTTTCCATGGAAAGCCTATGTCTTCAATGACTCACTTCTTGACAGATTTCTTGTCCCCAAAAGTTTTATTTCCTTTTATTGGTTCCTACACCAATAATTCTGGGATAGCATCACATTTGGCAGAAACACTCTTAAGTGGTTTCTCATAACAAATGTCTAATTTTATTTAAGGTTACTCCTGAATGATAGGGAGTGAATATTTCTCTAAAGAATAATGTAATATACTTGGTTCTTGGCAAAGACATACTAACTTAATTGTATGGATTTAAGAGTATATTTAAAGAAAATAAGTATTTTCTCTCTCTAGCCATAGGTATTCCATCTAATCCTCATGCCTGATTAGTGTTTATGAAGAGGATTTCTTCTAAGCCTTTTAAGTTTATTTGTTTCTAGTTCACTATTTCAGTTTTAAAGACTTCAACTCTGTCTTCCAGAATTATTTTCTTTGCAAATGATAGAGATATCTTCTTTGCAAATTTAAACTTACTAAAAAGGTAATTTGTTGACTTACGCAGCTGAAAAGTCCAGGGGTAGTTGAGGTTCAGGTCCGGCTGGATCTGGATGTTCAGATAAAACCAGGAGTCTTTCCATATCAGAGCATTGCCATTTTCTTTATTGGCTTTTTTTTTCTTTTTTAAAGGCAAGTTCATTCCGTATCAGGATAACATGGCTAAGAATAGCTACAGGTTTACAAACGTTAAGCTCAGCTAAATGGATAAAGAATTCCTCTTTCACCTTTGTTCAGCAATAATCCCAGGATATTTGTCTAGCTTGTGTCACTAGCCTGCCCCTAAAACAATCACTTTGGCTAGAAGAATAAAATGCTTGAATGTGGCTCCTTCCCATCCTAAGAAACAGGAGTAAGATCATTCTTATCTGTAATGCATGGGCTGAGAGAAGGTTGCTCCTGAAAGAAAATTTGAAGGCTGCTATTGGATAAAGGGAGAACATTTTCTGGACAGTGGAAGAATATTCGATTCCTAATATACCATGAGTTATAAACTGAATTATACACCCCCAATACATACGTTGAAGACCTAACTCCCACTGTGACTGTATTTGGAGATGGGGCCTTTAAGGAAATAACTAAGGTTAAATGAGGTCATAGAGTGGTATCCTAATCCAATAGGACTGGTGTCCTTTTAGGAAGAAATGCACCAGGGAAGCGTGTGCACAGTGAGAAGTTCCTGTGAGGACAGACCTCAAGCCAAAGAGAGAGAACTTAGAAGACTCCAGCCTTGTTAGCACCTGGATCTTGGTATTCCAGCCTGCAGAATTGAGAATTTCTGTTGTTTAAGCCACCCTGTGTATGGTATATTATGGTAGCCCAACAGCTAATATACTGTTAAACACAATTGATAAATATTGATACTTGGAAAATGGGGAGAGAAACCAGGATTACGTTTAAATCAGATAGGAATTTGGGGGGGGAATTCAAGCTTCCTTTAACTTCGAAGAGTAGAAATAAATTCTATTTTCAAGGTCAGTGTTAAAGATTGGCTAATGGCTTCAGTGTCAGTGTACTACATGAAACTAAGGACAATTATACCAATAAATACTTGTGTTTATAGAAATAACTGGAACTAAAAAAACAAAAACCCAGGACATTGGAAGTAAAAGATCTCCAAATATCACCAAAGCAGAGAAAGGGTTGAGGTTTTTCAGTCTCTTTATAGAAATGTTTTTTATATCATATCTTATGAATAAATCTGATAATAACTATAATATACACTATCAGTATCACAATATTTGCATTTTTATAAGCACAGAGTTTTGCTGTATCACTGAGGCACTATGTCAAGCAGGTGCCCTGTCATTGGTATGATGAAGGTTTTTAATGGTGTAGATATTTCACTGAGTGATCTTATGTCAAAAAGTGTTGTTTTACTACAAAGATTGTTCAGCAAAATTATGGACCTAAGTAAATGGAAAGACATTCATGTTTATGAATCAGTTGACAATACTGTTAATATGACAATATTTCCCAAGTTAATATACAGATTCAACAAATCCCTATCAAAATGTTAACTAGTTTCTTTGCAAAATTTACCAAGGTGATCCTGAAAATTATATGCACATTCAAGGGACTCAGAAAAGCCAAAACAATCTTAAAAGAACAAAATTGGAAGACTCATACTTCCCCATTTCAAAATTAAAAAGCTACAGTAATCAGTATAGTGTGGTACTAGACATAAATGTCAGTGGAATAGACTTGTGAGTCCATAAATAAAATCTCACATTTATGATCAATTCAACAGTTGTAAGGATAAATTCAAGAAGATTCTTTAAAACAGATGGTGCAGTGACAACTGAATATCCATATGCAAAAAGAATGAAATTGAATCCCTACCTTATACAATATGCAAAAATTTACTCAAAATGAATCAAAGACCTAAATGTAAGAGCTAAAACAATAAAACCCTTAGAAGAAAACATAGGTGTTAGTCTTAACGATTTTAGGATGACACTGTAAACACAAGCAACAAAAGCAAAAGGTAGACAAAAGCAAAGTGGACATGAAAATGAAAGACTTGTGCTTCAAAAAACGTCAAGAAGGGCTTCCCTGGTGGCGCAGTGGTTGAAAGTCCGCCTGCCGATGCAGGGGACACGGGTTCACACCCCAGTCCGGGAAGATCCCACATGCCACGGAGAGGCTGGGCCCGTGAGCCATGGCCGCTGAGCCTGCGCGTCCGGAGCCTGTGCTCCGCAACAGGAGAGGCCACAACAGAGAGAGGCCCGTTTACCGCAAAAGAAAAAAAAAAAAAAGTCAAGAAAATGAACAGAACCTATACAATGTGAGAGAACTTTTGCTAATCCTATATCTAATAATAGAGTTACATTTAGAATATTGAAGAACTCTTAAAACTCAATAAGAAAAGCAGATAACCCAATTTAAAATGGCAAAGAATCTGAGAAAACATTTCTTCAAACAAGAACATTGGTCATCAGGGAAATACCAATCAAAACCACATGAGATCACTTCACACTCACTAGGATGGCTATAATAAGAAAAACAAAGGTATTGATAACAATTTGGATAAGGTGGAAACTTCACATACTGCTCATACGAATGTAAAACAGTGTAGCTGCTTTGGAAAACAGGACGGGAGTACTTCAAAAAGTTAAGTTATCATATAACCTAGAATTCTATTCTTAGTTATATACCTAAGAAAAAAGAAAACTTGTTCATACAAAAATTGTACATGGATATTCATAGGAGCATTATTCATAAAAGGTAAGATAGAATCAACCCAGATGTCCATCCGCTTGTGAATGGATAAACAAGGTGCTATATCCATACAACGGGATATTATTCGACCATAAAAGTGAAGTAACAATACATGATCTTATGACTATTATGCATGATATATCTAAAACATGCTACCACGTGGATGAACCTTAAGAACATTATGTTAAGTGAAAGAAGCCAATCATAAAAACCACATGATATGATTCCATTTATAAGAAATGTCCAGAATAGGCAAATCTATACAGACAGAAAAGTTAACTAGCTGTTGCCTAGAGCTGGGGATAGATGACTGTGGGTGTGTGGTTTCTTTTAGGGGTGATAACTCTTCTAAAATTGACCATGGTAAGAGTTATACAACCCTGTATATACCAAAAACCACTGAACTTTATACTTTAGATTGTATGTGAACTCTAAAAGATCTTATAAAAGTTAATGGTGTTTTAAAATGTACTCAAAAGTAAATACAGGTGTGTACAACACACATACTTAGAGAGTCACACGATCATGAATTTATTAATGCCAATGAAGTTGAAGAAACAAGGCCTTCATTTGTGTAGAACTGTTATTAACAAAAAGACAAGGCAAACGCTAAGGTGTGCAGCAATGTCATCTGAGCTCATTAAATGTTCAGGATGAGTCTTCAGAGCATGCCAGTTCCCCCAGGTTAATCCCTCCAGATAAGAGTTATGTTTCCATGAATACCACCATGAGGAATCAGAGCAGCAGATGTACTGAAATCATAAACTAAGATGTTTATTTAATTCCAAATATATAAGAAAATGCATGAGATGACAACCACAAAGAGAGGACAAGGTCAGTAACTTGAGACATCGTGGAGGAAGAGACAGTAAGTAGAAGTAATCAAGACAAGAAAAAATACTTGCATGTGAGGAACAGAGAGACTTGCTGAACATCCTAGGTAATTTGGCTTTACCACTGAGAACTTTGCACTAAGATTACTGTAAACACTTGGTATGACAAACTTAAACTTGAAACAAGACGCATGTCCATAGCTTGTTAATTTAGTTGTAATTATATGCGCTTAGACATTTTCCATTAAGTTTTCACTAAGCTTCAAAGAACATTAAAAGAATGATTTTAAAAAGAATCTAAGTAGAAACAATTGATTTAAATCTATGAAATAATTCTTATTCATATTAAAATAGCATTCAATTACTCAAACAGTGATATTCAAAAGTTAATTCAAGGTGAGGTAAATTCAGTTTCAGTCCCACAATTTCATCTCTGTCCAACACATTCCTCCAATGTTTCTATTGGTACATCTAATACCTACTTCATGATATTTTATAGACAGTGGTATACAAATTAAGTTATTATATAGATTTACATAGGTTTGTCACTGTGAAATACTATATTAGTATTAAATTATTCTTTAATATTTCTTCTCCTTATTCAATTTCAGATTGGATCTGTAAAAGTCCTTTCATCATTGTCTTTTTTGAAATTCCTGTCTAAATTATATTATCTAAGTTGATTATATTTAAATACAGTATAAATGTTAAGAAATTCTCATTGTTCCAAAAATGGAACATTTTAAGTAAATCCTATAAGTGCTTCCTTATAATATTATAACATAAAACATCAATATTGCCTTATTTTATAAGAGGTCAGATAAGGGTTAGACTTCTATTATAGAGGAAGAAAAAAATGTTTTTCCATCTAAATGAGGAGGAAAAAAGAGGTCTAACTTATAAACAAGTGTCTCAAAGGAAGTTTTTCCATTTTCTTAAACCGGTTTCAAGAAAATCTTTAGCTTTGGTACAACTAAAAATGCCAATGGCTATCACTATTATGTCAACTATAATAAGAAGCAAACAGAAATAATAATAAAGCGACAAAATAATAAGAAAATAAATTTTGAATAGCAGCAACATAGGAAAGTCATTGGTAATAAATTAAACGATATCATCCTATCTGGATTGAACTGGAGATTTCAATTAGGACCACTATTAAATTTTCCTTCCTACTTGTGTAAGATGCTCCTCTCAATTTACTAAGTTAATCAGCCCATCATTTTTGATAGAAAAAGATTTGTGCCACTGCATTTAATCAAACAGCATTCTATTTAAATGTACAAAATTCAACTTAGCTAAAAACTACAGAAGGAGTGGGTAGAAGTATGATGTATGTAGATATGGGTAAAAAAATTTGAGGAAGACATATTTCATAAATACAAAATTTTCATGTAGGCAAATAAGTGAAGTGGTATTTAGTATTTAAATAACTGAAAAATTTGGGTGTAGAAAATAGTCCTAATGATCAGGAGTCTCTTCCAATAAAATATACGTTGGGGAGCCAACAGCACACTACAGCCAATCCAAGGGGGCCTGGGCAGAATAAAAATTCTATTTTAACTATGTACTAAAAGGCAACATTTCTTGATCAAGAAACTAATAGAAACAAACCTTGGAGTAAATAAAATGGTGACCTTTAAGAGTATGAAACCTAGAAAGAGAAGATAGTTTACCATTTCTTGTCCCCAACCAACATTTTTTAGTTGAGTTAACGGAAATAGAGGGCTAACCCCCTCTAAAGTTATAAATTACAGTTAAAGGCTTCCTTACGTCCTTAAAATTTTAATATTCCCCTGCCTTTGCTCCCTGACTTTCACAGATTTATTTGTATCTTTCTACCGGGTTGTACGGCCCGAAATTGTTGATACTGTTTTTTGTATACTTGCCTCAATTTAAAAACACAGACTAGATTCTCTGCCAATTTGTAAATTGTTCAGAATTCAACCCCATCAGATGAACAAGTGTTTGCACTGTTATGTCAACACACCAATGATTCACTTGCTTACTCGTTCAGTGTGAATTGCTCAAAACTGTAGTAAGATACCAATGTCTCTTTAATGGCCACAGAATGTGCTTTATACAGTAGAATCTGGTACTTGGTGACAGCAATGACTTTCAACTCCTCCTCCACATCTGATTTTGTACCTAAATTGGTTGCCTTAAGGCAGATTCACCATTTAAAAATGCCTTTCTGATGTGGTACCATAGGCATTGTTCTTCGTTTACCCTGAAATGAGATGATTACCAAGTGTAAGAGCATTTTGTAGCCATAGTGGCAATAAAACAATATTCTAAGGACAGACCAAAAGATTGCATGGAAGCTACAAAAGAGTGGCTGACATTTAGATATGATCGAAATGCTTAATGTATTTCAAGCAATTTCTGGAAGAGCACCATTCATTTATACTAAGAAGTTCTCCAGGTTAAGTTGAAGATTTTCTTGAAAATGACATCAATACTCTTGCCTGAAAGGTTGGAAAAAAAATGTAGAAGTTTTGATAACTGCTTCAATTACACATTTAATATGGTCTGTTTAGATCAGCAAAGGACCATCCTACAAAGTATACTTAATAGGAGGAGAGCTTAGATAAAAGCCACTGACGATAGAAAACTTCTACCTCAGAAATATTTTTATACCTAAAGTCTTTAATATATTTCAGGCTATAAATCCATGATAAATTCTGTAAGTCTGATAACTTCCTGGCCATTTTAAGGCCTTCTTTTAGAAATGTAGATTATAGCTTTCAAAACAAGAATTTCTGCCAAGGAAGAGTGTCAGATGGGTCTACTGTATTCATGAGTTTCCATCAGTGAATGGTGATAGATTCTATTTGCCAGACACATGAGAAATATTGCTAACCCCAGTCAGCTTCAGTCGAACATTTGATATTCCTTTACTCAACTCAAATATGTAGAAATGCTATATGATTTTAGAAGAAATGAGCCATGAAAATAACCTTGCAGTATTACTGGTAGCCTGTCTCTAAACTCAAATAAAATTGTTTGAATTTAACTTACTGAATAGAACTTAACTACTAGTACTAATCCACATACACTGAGAAATGGAATATTGCTGGCCATATTGGTAAACAAAGGATGTCAGAGTCATCAGTGATTGCAGCTACTGACAATGGTGAGCTGGTAAGCCTTGAGGGAATTCCGGAAGGAAAGAATGCCTGCGGTCTAGCAGCCATCAGACTGCAGCCACTCCCCACAATGAGCTCAGAGGAAACTCAGGATGTGCAAACACAGGATACTGGCCCCGGATAGCTGAGGTGCACATCAAAGGAATGATTTCAGTGAGCCCAGACTCTTGCATCTTCCCATATACAGAAAAGCACTAAATTCCTTCACTTGAGATATCTTGTCTTCTTTAACAATAATCTTTTGAAGTTCAGACTACCTGCCCTTTGTTGCAAAATTCCTATATATCCTCGCTCCCCCCTCACCTCCTCGGAGTAATTCTCTCAGGATTACTTGAGATGCTGCCTTCTGGGCTTGAAGTCCTAAAACTTTCCGCAGAATAAAACGTAACTCTCAACTTTTAGGTTGTGAATATTTTCAGTCGACACACACACATTCTGTTGGTTTCATACGTGTGTTTTTGGAAAATTTGCCTGTAAAGACATGGCAATGTAACAACTGCAACATATCAGACTAGATGAAAAGCATAATTTAGTTCTTTCTACAATTAGGAAAATTATCAAAGGTAAACAAAACTAACTGCTGCATCAGTCTATCAGAATAATTTACAACCATAAGGCATTATGTGAGGTTTCATTCATCCCATCAAGAACAAGGAATTCTCTTAGGAAATTGTTATCTAGCATTTATATTTTTCTTATTAAGCAATCTCTAGAAGTAGATATATCTGGGTCTATATACTTCCACAGGTAGTTAAAAATTGTAGATTAAGGCTAGCTTAATTTTAATCCTTTTTCTCTCTTAATGATAAAGTTAAATTCATCTCAGGGGGATTTAAAATATCCTATTTTGTGAGGGATGCTTTAGGGATCTCTGCATCTATTAATGGACCGACTGGTGTCCTCCAAACAATTAGGACTAATTAGCATTTTTGTTGACTAGATTGAATAGGGAGCTCTGGAAGAAACACTTAATAGCCAAATAAATGATTATTTTACCCTTGGAATTTTCTTTGCCAGCAAAAGAAGTAAAATGCGCTGGGGAGAAGCATGGAAAAGTGAAAATTGCTTTACTCCATGATTGTTATTATGAGGTAACTTCCTTCAAGACAAATAAAAAAATATTAAGTTGTTTATAATTCAAACTAGATTCCCAATTACAATGGCTACCATACACTATTGTTGAATCCTTTACATAGTTCACCTCTTAGCCTCAGAAAAGTCTTACAAGATAGGTACTAATATCACCATATTTACTTTTAAAGAAACTATTATATGGAGAGAATATTTAACTGATCCAAAATTATAGAAACAAACTCCAATCCTTGGCTATCCCATTATAAAGGGCCTTTGTTTCCCCATGACACCTTGCTACCTCTCCATCCATCCTGTATTTTCTAAGGACATCTCATATTGAGGATTTTATTTATGAAACTGGAAAAGCATGGTGAATTAGATGGTCACTGATTATGCCTTTCTAATTTTATAGAAAATTCACTTCATACTTCTTTTCACTAATCAGTGTAATTTGAGAATTTACTGCAAGTCAGTCATTGTACCAGACCCCTGGAAAACAGGCTAAAACAGTACTTGCCCTAAAGTAAAGGGATAACTGGCAGCATACTTCAATATAAAATTGTAAGTCTGTTCTGATTGTTATTTATACCCATTTTCATGCAATCTCTCAAGTTTGCTAGTCATAGAAAGGTAATTGACTTAGTGGATCATTAATAAGCACATTGATTATTTAAGTTACTTTTGTTCTTAATATATTGAGAATGAGAAAGCCACAGATACTAGAAATCTCAACATTAAAACAGCTAAGGTTATGTTGATATCAAAAAGTACAATGAAAAAATCATACAATAACTGAGTTGTTTCAGTGTTACTGAAGATTTAAGTTAATATTTGTTCACAATGTATTACACTGATATTCTCTTCTAAACACACATTGTTGGTGAGAGTTATTAAATACAATTTGACCACCTTATCTTTAGAAATCCCAAATTGCATTATAGCTCCAGTATAAGTCTGAAAATGTACTGCTGCTAAGGTAGCAATCTTAAAAAGCCATTATATGAAGATTTATTTTGAACTTTTCACTTTATAGATAAGAGTTAGGCAAATATTAATACTTATTTAAAAAGTGGTCATCTTTTTGCTTTAGATTTTTCACATTAGACCATATCTGCTCCAGGTGTGATGATCTAAAGAATACTGATAAGATTTTAATTCTACCTTACACAAATATTAAGAAAGTTTACTTTAGGAAACTTTCCTTTAATAATTCTCAATCTTAAAAGATAGCAGCATATGAAAGCTAGTAATTAAATAAGATTTAAATAAATCCCATCTTAATACAATTTTGTATTTAAAGTACTTGGGGGGATAAAAGACTATAAAACAATGCCAAATGGCACCTATATCAACCTGCCATTGGAACACAAAAGAGTTCAGAGCAACCAAGATAATTCTTTGAAATATCTTTAATACTACGGCATAACATTCTGTCATATGTTCACTCTTATAAGTCTCTAAAAAGTTAGAGTAACTTCTGGAAGCTCAAAAAATAATCAAGCATGGTTGCTGCCGAATTATACACAAGAAGTCAAATATATGGCCTAACTCAAAGACGCAGATGTAGGGAATAGACTTGAGGACATGGGAAGGGGGAAGGGTAAACTGGGATGAAGTGAGAGAGTGGCATGCACTTATATATAGTACCAAATGTAAAATAGATAGCTAGTGGGAAGCAGCCACATAGCACAGGGAGATCAGCTCGGTGCTTTGTGACCACCTCGAGGGGTGGGATAGGGAGGGTGGGAGGGAGACGCAAGAGGAAGGAGATATGGGGATACATGTATATGTATAGCTGATTCACTTTGTTATACAGCAGAAACTAACACGCCATTGTAAAAGCCATTATACTCCAATAAAGATGTTAAAAAATAAAAAAGACCACATTAATGTTACCATAATGCAGAAACTTCCACAACAATAACCTTCATTTAGCTTTTTTCTTTCTTAGATGCTTAACTTAAAAATTATGTACTTTATTCACAATTGAGATTTTATTAAGGGTATGAAATATAATCAGAGTAGATCCAATCTAGCATAAATTCAATCATAGAAAAGGATTTAGGAGACTAATAGTTTTGTTCCACTTCCCAATAAGCCAACTAAAAATGTATTAGTACACTTTTCCACAATAGTTTAAAAATGAAATATTACCTTTCCTCAATAGAATTTTAATTTTAAGTTATGACTGATTCATATAATTTAAAGGATAATCAATGACTTATGATTTTAAGAAAAGCAATTCCCAGTCCTATTCTTTGAATCTCATTTCCTCACTCCTGTTCTCCAGAGAAACCTTTTTAGGTAGTTTAGTTCTTTCATCAGGAATTCAGCTTCATATGCAAATACATATCATTACACTGCTATTACTTGAATTATCAATCTCAGATTCTGATGATGACTTCCTGCTATAGGAGGTAAGGATTTAGTTTCTCAAACTCCCATCTTTGACATTCCCCTTCCCTCCAGAAGCACTTCTAGAGCTATCACAATTTTTGGATAAATTGATGGATGGAGTCTACATTTTCAAGAGTACATAAACACTGCTCACTCCTGAGCCACATAATATACTATAATTACTTTTGCTTTCTTCTGCAAGTTTCTATTTTGCTATTTTTTTATAAAAAATTTTAAAAAATTATAAAATTATAAAAAATTTTTAGTTTGCTGTCTTAATATGTATATACATACTGTTCTTGAGACAAACACAAATACATCACTGTTTTTTTTTTCCCCAAGTACTTAAGTAAATCTTTCAAATCTATCAGTATCTTCCAAATAATCATTAAATGGGTAGGTAGACCTTTGTTATTCTCCCTGGCTACCATCCCTGTGCTGGTTTCAGCTTGTTGCTCTATTTGCACTGCTACCCTCAGGGATGCTACACTGCCATCATCCTGGCACTCTCCCTGACTATTTTCTAATTATGAAACTCCAGGTTCTTTCTCTTCATTTAGTTCCCTTTCTGATGAATATCCTCCACTAAGTTCAAGAAATTGCACAAGAACGGTGATGGTTTATGCCTAAAATGTATATATTATTCTCTCCTTTATTGGTAAATTAAGCAGCTATGTATTTCTGATTGAAGATCATTTTTCTTCAAACTTTTGACAGTACTGAGTGGATAGGCTCTTCAAATTAATTCTCACATACTTTACTTCTGGGGGATTTTTAACATTTCCAAATCATTTCTTTCCCTGTAGTTTCTTATTTAATGTTTTTACAACTCCTAACTGGTATATATAAGCCCTCCTAATTTTATATAACTTGACCTTATCCTCCCATTGATTGCTTAATTTGTAGTATTTTTAAATATTATAATACCTTATTTTTAATTATAATTTAGTTTATATTTAGTTATATTTTATAGTATTATGTGCCTTTGGAGGAATCTCTGAACATGTTACATAATACCTCTAGTATCTTTTTCCTTTTATCATTTTTTTCTACGTCCCCTACTGTAAGATTTTTCCAAATCTTTTTCCTGTGTTTTGATTTTTTTTTTTTTTTTTTACACTGAAAATCTTCCTCAACTACCTGTTGACCTTTGACTATTTTTAAGAAAGGGAGCTATAAAAGTTGATGACAAGCCCTTTATGAGAGTATAGATTGGTAGGCTTCACTGAAGGGTCACTGGGTGAGGTAAAGTCTTCTTTGAATGATTATCTCCTGTCACTCTTGAAGGGCTATCCTCTGGGGCCATCTAGATTCTCTGGGGGAATAATCACCTAATCTCACGTCTAGGGTGTTTTTCTGATGTTGATCTCAGGTGAATGGAAAGAAAAGAGAAGGGACCTAGAGGACAGCGCAGTGTTCAATTTACAGATATTAATCCACTCTACCACAGGGGAGATTTGCTTTGATCCTCCACTTAGCCTAATTTTTCCATATCCAGAGTCTCTATATTCAATTTTTTCCTCCACGCAGAACAAATTCCTAGCCTGTTTCAAATAAAGGTCCAGAAGGAGGCGAAATGAAAGCTGGTATTTGCCTGGTTACTCAAGGATGAAGAAGGGACCTGGATTTCTAACATCTCCATGTATTATTGACTTTCAATAATTTTCATTGCTTGTAACTTTAATGGATCCAAGTTCAGGGCCTTTCTTGGGATTCCCGCAACTGAGCGCACTTGGTCTCTCTAATATGACATTCCCATTGTTGCTCAATAACCACTTAGTCCTTTGTAGGCTCTATCTTTTCTCCCTATTGTCTCAGTTCACTTCTCGGTTGACACCTTGATGTCATTTTTAGATGCTTTAAAGAGGGGAAAATATTATGTCTGATTAATCTGCCATAATTATTCAGAAGTGTCAAAATAATCTCAAAATTGTAAATTCATATTAAGTGAATAACTGAATAAGAATCTCTGGAAATTTAACATCAGAAGGGCTAGATCTCCAGAATATTAATTGCTCTTCTCTCATAAACTCTTTTGACAATTCTATCAAAAGTTAAGAAATACACTTAAATAATGGCTTTCAAATTTTTTACTTCTGAAATTCTATCCAGGGGTTTTTTAGCTTGTAGCTATCGCCCCGTAGTTAGCAATTCAAGTCTTTAAAGAGGAATTTTAAACAAAAACAAAGAAAACATGATATTGACCCCTTGGGAAAGGGTTTATGAAGACATTGTTGGGAAGAATTTGAGATTAGCATTAGTTTGGTTTTTTTCTAGAAATTGTTCTAACAAGACTAGTTTCTATGTTATTTTGTATGTATGTACATATACTTAATAACTTAATTCTCTTGAGTAATTTTGGTTCCCTCTTATATGTATCCAGAAAGCAGCTGGCAGAAGTTCATGCATTTTTCTTCCAGGTCAATCAAAATTATTAGACTCCACTAATCATTTACAGATCACTACATTGTTTAAAATTCAACAGCTGCATTTTACTTCAACTTCCCCCTCATATTCTAAATTCCAGTCTTTGTATACATCCTGAGATCAGATGCAAGTTGTGAATATCTACTTCAATGACATTCTCGTTTAAAAAAAAATCACTTAATATGGTACACATACATTCATTCAAATCAAAGACATGATTCACGCAGAGTATAAGCAGCTAAGGGTGACCTAAGTTTAGTCTCCATGTTCGAATACCTTAAAATCAGATAGGAGAGGAGACGTGGACATATCATGAAGTACTTTGATTAATGCCTTAAGTGAATCAAAGTGAAATTCATGCCATAAGTTAAACAAAGTAAAATTGATAGTTATAGTCAGAATATTCCAGAGTCATTTCCATTCAAGGAACAGTGAGAAAGTCAGGAATAATTTTGGGGAGGAGTGTCATCCATGCCCAGCACTGAAATGTTACTCAGTAGGTGATGGAATGAGAGGGGCTAAGGAACAGGTATAGAAGTTGTCAAGTGTGATTGACAAAACTAGTTTCTAAGACCATTACTAAGTTGGGGGTTCCTACGATTACCCCCCAGTTTGGTCATTTGCTAGGATGACTTACAGGACTCAGTCCTTCTCAAGTCTAGGACTTATTATAGCAAAGAAATAAAAATTTAGTTCCGAAAAGGGAAAAGGGCAAAGGCACATGGGCCAAAATCAGCAGGAAGCCAGATAATCTTCCAGAGTCTTCTTAGTAGAGCCATACAGAACGTGCTCAAATCCTCCAGCAACAGAATTGTGACAACATGTATGAAATGTTATCCACACGGAAGCTCACCTGACCTGAGTCCAAGGTTTTTTCGGGGGGGGGGGGGTCAGTCACAGAGGCAACTCTGCCTAATACCCAACTTCTAGACTTCCACAAGGAGAGCAGGTATTCAGCATAAACCAGTGCTTATACAGGTAATTAGGCAAGTGAGTCACTTTAATCAGTTCTGAGAATGGCGAGAACCCTCTTAAAATCCCAGTTACCATAAACCAACCAAGGCAAGCAGGCCCTTCTAAGGAAAGCAGTCTCAAGCAAGCTATGTTAGTTCTCTTCTGCATGATTAACTACACAACATAGTTTGTGAAAGGTCTTGAGAATTAAGTCTAAAAATGTTTTCTGAAGCATTCAATCTTGTCATTGAGATAATTTTGATACACTTTGAAAAAACAAGACTTCCTACTCTGCCACAGTGGAACTTCCTACAGTTTCATTTATTACTCTACATTCTTCTGAGAAACTTAAGAGAGTTCCAGGTCAACAACAAGATTACTGATAGTACTATTCTGACCATGTGACTAGTACATTAGGTAAAATTTTCTTTCATTAGTTCTTCTATGGTACAAAAAGCTCTTTTAGAGTTCATTTTTTTTAAGCTACAAGTTATCCTAACCTATGTTTGCATTGTTTCCTGTTTCAAATCTAAAAACAATTTTCATAATGTTGTACACACTGGGTTTGATAAAAACTTTGGATGTGTGTGCGCGCTAGATGCTTATTTTTTTCCAACGTGCCATGAATTGCTTCACGAACACATTTCAGCTTTGCTCATTTGTTTATTTCTTCTCATACTCTTAGAGAGTTCACCTACAAGTTTTAGGCAGAGTATTTCACAGCAGAAGGCCAGGCCGAAGCTGAAATGCCCTTCACAAAACATTGACTAAAGAAGCTTTTTTTGCTGCTTAAAAGTTTGATCTTTCATGAGTTGCAATTTGTGCTGTCAACAAGCTAGCTTTTGTTAAGTATATATATGTATATAAACTAGTTTTCCAAACTTTTCCTTTCAACGCATTTTGTTTTTAAACCAACACCCAGAGTCATAATTATATGAAGTATCCACACTGAAAAATATGTTAATGACATTTCATCTTTTTATGTCATATGCTGACAACTTCAGATTTATACCTTCTATCACCGTGACTAAAGAAATAAGATCTCAACTTGCAAAAGCACCATGTCTTTTTGCAAAGAAATGGTGAATGAAGGAAACTTTAGTAGTGTATAAAAATGGAAGACCTTTAATACTCTCTACAGGATAAGGTTCTTCTGCTGTTGCTAATGAAAGAGTACAACTAAGGAAAATTTGACCCCGATATTAAATCAAATTTACTTTATCTCCAAAATAGAGCAGGAGTAAGTTTGGTTACAATTAGGAGGTGTAACTAACGTGATGATTATTCCCATGTATCAAAACCAGAGGAAGCAGCCTTTGAAGTTCCCTAGGTCCAACTTTCATAAAACAGAACGGCTTTGAAGTCAGGTGTAAATTCTTGTATTTGTGCCATTTATCTGAACACCAAACAGTCCTTTCTTTCAGCTTCCACAACAAGTTCTAATGGTTACATATCCTGTAAAAGTTATACAAACAAGGAGAGAATGTGGATACAGAAAGTTACTTACATTCAGGACTTACAGTTCTCACAATACATCTGCAAACTACCTTGAAATAGTTTAATAAGCCTAAAACAATTTTGCATGAAGTATGAAAATATATTTTGCGGCCCAACGCCTGATGCATACCGATGCTGCTGGGCAAAACATTATTCTGTTTTTGTTGAATGCTATTTTTCTATAAATACGGTACGTTTATAATATTTGAAATAGTTTTATACTAGCTATCAATACTACTACTATTTGAAACTAAGAATTGTATTTGGGAAACTCTTAACATGAAACGTTCTGAAATTGGGACATATTCTCTAAATGAAATAAAACTATGTAAGAGAATATGGGAGGACCTAGAAAAATAAAGGACAAGAAAACATTCTTAACAAATTTTAAGGCTGTCAAAGCAAAAGAACAGTGAAAGGAATGAAATTGTTTTGTGCCTGAAAACTAGCTTCATTTCTTAGGTTTTCCTTAATCTAATAGCTTCGAATTAGCATTTTCTTCTTTGACCATCTGTCGTTTCTGCTTCAGTGTTTTCTTCTCTTAATTTAATGTAATTAAACTTCTCTAATTATTTCTATCAAGTCTCAGTTCATGTACACGTCTATTTAGACAATTTCAAATGCATGAGATAAATAGTACTATCACTCAATCATGAAAAATATTTTAAGGCATAGTTTATAACCAGTTACTTGGTGCTATTTCTGCATCCCATCTTTCCCTCCTAACCCAGTGAGCTGAGAGATGATGATAGCCCAGGCCTCCTGTGCTCTGAGGGCTTTTCTTACCCTTTTACACAGTGACACATGGTGCCAAGAGATTATAGAATTGATTGGAGATATTGCAGGAAGATAGGTGCTTTGCCACAATCCGAAGTGCCACTTCACTGCACAGATTAGCTCCGAGAAAACAAAGGTAGGTAAGAAAGGTTCCCACCAGCACCTTTAGCGGGTGCTGACCAGCTGAAGGTCAGCGACCCAACTCCCTTATTAGCAACTCTCTAACTGGGTGAAGCTAGTAAGACAGTAAAAAGTTCATTGTGCAGAAATGTGAATGTGTATTTTTCTGTAGTGAGCTTAATGATACAGCTCTTTAGCAAGCGTATAGGAGCTCCAGAGTGGTGTCAAGAGATGGAGCCTGTGAGCTGGAATCTAGCTGAGCCAGTTTACACTGGAGGAAAAGTTGCTGCACAGAAAGGATGAAACTAATACAGAAAGAATGTTGACAATAATAGGAAGAAAAAAAATCAACGGCAGGAAAGCACAGGCACTGTGATATAGCAGTGATCAGAAGAGGCTTCATTCTAAGACATCAAGTGTGGATATAACTCTGGGACCGAACTGGCCCCCAGACTCCTGCCAAATGCCCACCCCAGTGGTAATGACACTGAAGTTAGCGGAGCTCAGAGAGGGGATTGTGGCCCCAGTGCAGGAGGGTGTGGGTAGATATAGGATCAAGTCTCTGCTTCCATCTCTACAGTTCCATGAGTCTATCTCGGAAAATCTATCAGAGCCTAAAGTGGGGAGACCGAATACTATGACTGCTAATCAGGGAATGACCTTGTTTTATTCATCTTTAAAACAATGCTTCTTACAATGAACACCTTAATTGTACATAGGACAAAATGTTGAGCTACATGAAAGTACAGTGCATCTCAGAAAAAGCTCAGTCTGATTGGCCTAAATACACTAGGCCTGAGAAATTAAATAGCATTACACCCTGGGGCAATCATAAAATAAAGTTCTCAGCTATGATGGATATAGTAGAACAGTAGTTTGTTAAATAGCAAATCTTCTAAGCCAGACCACCAAGGCTTAAATCCTAGCTTTGCCAAGTATTACCAGCCGCTTACCAGTGGTAATTGTTAACTAAGTTATTTGCACTCTTGCTGCTTTGTTTCCTCATTGATAGATTGACGCTAATCCTAGAATCAATGCCCTGTGATTGTCTTGAGAGTGAATTAACATAAGACGTGTGTACAATACTACCTAACATACAATACGTGCCACTTGTATTGTTAGCTATCATTTCTATTACTATTACTGGAGTCGGGGCAGGCAGGCTACACTACCAAGCGGTGTAGTGGATGGTACCGTATGGCTTTTATGCTGAGATCGTCCTGGAAAGTGGTACCAGTGTTAACACTTATTTGTCATGGGACTTCAAAAAAAAATTTTTTTAAATGAACTTCAGTTGCTACATCTATAAATTGATAAATAAAAGGCACTGCAGAAGCTTACAAGTGTTCAAAATTGGCATCACCAAGCAACTCTGAAGAGGATGAGAGACAGAAGCAGACAGGATCTCAAACAGGTGACTTCAGTGGGTCCATTGTGTACATAGGCCCCTCAGTCTCCTCCCTCAAGCCATTAGCCATGTGGCCCCTCTTCTGCTTGAGTAGAAGCCTAGACCTTTCCTATGTACACAGATCGAAGGAGGAAGGCTACCGAGGTACACCCCTTGCCAGAGGCAATGGGAGTATTTCTCCCCAGTGAAATTCTGACAAGCCCGACATGCCCCTTAAAAAGGCCTACAAAAGTAACAAGGAGGCTCCAAAGAGTATCATAGTTTTGACAATCAAGAATCGTGCCCAGGTAGACAGATTCTAGTCAAATTTTTAGCGTCCTATTTATAAATATGAATAAGCGTGTTAGACATGGAAGTTATAAAAGTTTTTTACTGTTAAACACAAGTTATTTAAAAATTAATGTTTATTACTTGTTTATTATTCTGGTTAGAAATCTCAGTTAAAATAGTCAGAAGGCCAGAACAGGGAGCTCTCATGCCCTGTGAGACAGCTGAGCCCAGCAGGAAGAAAGACCTCCTCTCCTTTCCTGGCAAGAGCTCAGCCAATGAGAAGCCACTATACCTTGAAGTCTCAATTCCTCCAATAGACTGTTTCCTATAGCCCTCCCAACGTCCTTTCTCTCTTTCCAAGAGCTTTCCTCTCTCCTTGTTGCCGTGGACTTGCCCTTGGCTTGCCATGGTTGCAGACCCTGAATTAACCCATTTTTGCTGGAGAGAAAACAGTCTGTTTTAGATCAAAAGGTCATTTAAGAGAGATAGCCATACAAAGTAAAAATTTTTAAAAAGGAATTAATGGGAAACAATGAAGATTCAAAGAATGAAATAAACCACCCTCAACTTAGTATCTTAGTAGGTTGTGAGGGCTTCAAGGGTACTTGTGGTATAGAAAAACAGTTTTTGACCTCCTATTAAAAAAAAGTCTCCAAACTTGCCTTCCCTATTTCTTTCATGGTTTGATTCCACCCCCTCCCCCCCCCCCATAGCACCCTGCACTTTCTAAAAAAATATCTACACCCCCTCGAAGTCTTATTAAATCATTTAATCTTCATTACAAACTTATAAGTAGATTTTATTCCCAACTTACGGTTGGGGAAATGCAGTCATGGAGAGGCCAGGTAACATGCTAAGGTCACAGAGTCGCTGAGTATCCAAAACAGTATTTTAATACAAGTGGGCTGGTTTCAGAGTCTCTGCTTTAAACACTTTGCTCTGCTGCTTCCTCTATAACATTAGTCCCTTAGGGTAGTTATTTCCCCCAACACACCCACCTGTTAGATCTCTAGTACCTAGAGGAATGGCTACGCAAGAGGGTGGGGTGCTCAGTATATATTTGTTGAACGAATGAGGAAAACAAAAATGAAAAGCCAGTATTTACACAGAACGCTACGTTAAAACAGTATTTATAGTCGTAAATATATAAATATTAATTTAACCCAGTGTTCTACAGTAATAGGGGGTGATATGGAGAGAGGCAATATGTACATGGTAAGGTAAGAGACCTAAGTCTTTATAGTAGGAAGGCAATATAAAAATGCATATAATTGGAAACCAGAAATAGTGGTATTTTAAGGCATATTGGTCAAAAATACAGAGGTGAACGCCGGAAGAAACGAAACCTCCCAAGGGTGAGAAACACTGCCTCTGGTGCAGCGAGTATCATGGCTGGGGTAGGGGAAGCAGCTGCCAGACAAATGGAGCCCCCTCTCCATTCAGGATGGTTGCTCTGGGGTGCCAAAACCCATCCCCAACACTGTGTGAGAAGACGTGATAAAGCACTGAGAAATAAACAGACCATTTCTCACAGGAACATTGGGATGATGAAAATCAATAGTCATGCAAGGTAGAAGATCCTATGTTTACTATGAACATATCTCCTTTAAAGCAAGCCTGAGGATGCTATAGTTTCACTGTGGACTTAGAAATTGACTTTGCAAACCTGTTTCCAGGTTCTGTCCCCAAACTTTTTACAAACAAAATCAACAAACTGCTTTACTGTTCCTGAGAGGCTTTTTGCCAAAGGGTTGCCTTTCTAATTAAGCCCTCCAACTCTTTCACATGCTAATTTTCTCCATTAACTTGTAGATGAAGTGGTTTCAGCTGTTGTGTGAATCACACAACAGGGCTTGAGCTACAATTTCAGGAAAGCTGGATTTCAAAATTTTGCTAGTTTTTATTAGAGAAGCTTGAGTATTCTAATATAGCACCATTTTTTTTTCTTGGTAGTTAATCAGAATTGTATGGACTGGCCTAAGGGAAAGATGATGATAAAAGGAGATCAGCAATGAAGATGGGGTGGGAAGTTGGTTAATGATGGGGTGAAAGTTCTCTGGAGAACATTTGTGGATCTCCATCCTTAAAGAGCTCATCACAGAATGAAAGGGAAAAACCATAAAAAACTGCAGTTACTGAGACCTCTGGAAATGTTACCTAAACTAACATCATTTGACCATATACAGCATTTGACCAGACCCAGAAAGAAATGGAGAAACAAATTAGCAAAAGGCATGCCAATCTTAAGTAGAATTAGGATTCGTCTCACTTAATTCATTTAAAGATAAATTAAGTCCTGACTCCAAAACTTGAACTTCTTAACCTCTGGACACCTCAGTTTCTGTTAGCAAAAAATGAGGGTAAAAGTATTACTGGTGTCATTGAATTTTTGAGAGATAAGACCTTGTGTTTTATATGTTGCGTTGTTATTAGAATATATGTAACCTATTTGATTAGGGGGAGACGGGTTTGGCTGCTGAACGTAGAATGCTATGCAAGCTAGTCTATAACCTACATTGAAGGAACTAGCCTTTCAAAGCAATGGCTCCCATAGTCCTAGTTTGCAAACCTGTCAAGAGGTGGGAGAAATTTCACATCTTAAAGGGGCAGAGAGAATTTACAATTGCAAGTTTTCTAAAGTAAGCGCTGTAAGAAAAAGGAGCCCAGGGACCTCTAGTCAGGAAGAAACCTGTTTGAAATTTAGTCCAGCTGAAGAAACTTAAGGTGATCTTAATTACCTGAAGCACTAAACCATTGCTACGGTTAGGGAAAATAGTTTGTGTTCTATAGCCCGGCCCCTCCACTTACCAGCTGTGTGACTGAGGGCAAGTCAGGTAACCTGAGTTTCAGTCTCCTCATTTGTAAAAAAGAAAAAAACAAAAAAAAGCAGCAGTAATAGTACTCAGGGCCTGGCATAGAGTAGCTGCTCTATAAGTATTAGTTATCATTGTTATTTCTTGTTCCTTTCAGTATCATTGTATGGTCACTTGTTTTGCACTTTAGTATGTTTTTATGCTAGACAGGGTGAGGAAGAAACAAGTTTTCACCAGTTAGAGTAGAAAATAATTGTGAAGAGCTAGGCTAAAGGACACTGGTCTGCAGGAACTGCTCGTTTCTCAATAATAATGTTGCCCTCTGAAATTTCTTGAGGCTACACCTTCTTAGAACTTGTGCTGAGGAGGCTTGAGCCTAGTAGTAAATTGTTTCAATGCTATTCCTCCAAGAGGCTTCAAGCACTGTGACCCCATACCCAGCCCACTTACCGTGTGGTGTCTTGTAAGTCTTCACAACGAAGCCTTGATGGAGGAGGGGTGACCAAAGTCCCCTCAAGCCGAGTCCTCTGCTATCCTCTCCAACCAGGGTCCAGCGGGAGAGAAGACGCCCACCACTAACGAGCACGAAATCCCATGGGTAGTGCCACCACCCGTCCCTTACATGACTCTTAAGGAAAGCTACTATGTTGTAACCAACTCCTAGGAGATACTCTAAGAGGCCCAGGACAACAATCAAACAGCAACAGCTGAGGCCACCTTTAGTTGAGGCTTCCAAATGGTTCAAAGAATCCATTACCTTGAGATGCTCGCTTCCCAAAACAACTATGACCTTTTTGTTTGGTGAGCAAACGGCAGCATACGTCCCCCGACCTCACTCTCTCCCACTACAGACATCGAACTTCACCAGTTCATGATTCCTTCTCAAATGTCAGATTGAAAAAGAACCCAAATCCATAAAAGAGAAGCCACACGAGTTATTTTCCTTCCCCCCACCCCCGAGTCCTTTGTCAAATAACAAATGTTGATGTATTAAAATTACATTATTCCATTGAATTATTCCAGTAATTACATTTTCTAAAATTAAAAATTTTAAAAGCATTCTAAGATTTTTAATGGAAATAAACTTGTTCAAGCTGTATAAAGAGATAAAAAAAATTCCAAACCTTGATAGAAAAAGGTGTTAGACACACTTAAGTCACAATGCGCCTTCACAAGTCTTTCTCTTTTTAATTTAACTTCATAGACCCCCATCTCCCTGTTTATCACATGGATGTAATCATTTCTACTAAAAAGAACACTTTATCTCTCAGTTAAGCAAATCCCCCTTGTAGGTTTTAAAAAAATAGCAGATTAAAACAATACGAACTTAGAACTTTATAGTTTTAAATGTCAGAAATTTGCAACTGGTCTTACTGTTTTTCCAGGCAGATCAGGCGTAGACACGGCATTCTTCCCTCCGGAGGCTCTGGAGGAAAATCCACTCACCTTGACTTTCTTCTTCCATCTTCAAAACCAGCAAGAGCGAGACTAGTCTTGACCACCTCACTACCTCGCTGCTTCTCTCTCTCCCTCTCCGCCTTCCTCTTTCACCCTATATAGGCCCCTGTGATTATATTGGCTCCACCTGGACAACCCGGGCTACAGGCCCCTTCACAAGGTCAGCTAATTAGCAATATTAACTCCACCTGCCAGCCTAAACCTCCTTCCCTGTGTATCCCAACATATTCACAGTTCCAGGGATGAAGGGGTAGACTTCTGTGGAGCACCTTTAATCTGCCTACCGTAGGGTGGTTAGGAAAGAAATGTGACAGAGGAATAACAGCCTCCCAGGTTTGCCATCCAGTAGAACCAATCTGACCCATAGAGTTGCATGAATTCCAAGGCACGTTCTCAGGTGATGATACTTAACAGACTGGAGCGTCTGAAGGCTTGAAAGAGTCCATCGCCAACAACAAAGCTAAATCAAGGTTTTAGGGGCCAAGAATCTAACGTTCAGAAGGGTGAAACTGGATTTTTAACATAAGGCCTTAAATGGACACTTCAGTGATGTTTATAGAGATCAGTGAATTGTGCTGAAAAACAAAAGTGTTATTGGTTATCTTCAGTGCTATGCAAAAATATGGGTGAGTCCCACGTACTCTTTAAACTTTCAAGTAATTTGTAACAAACCACCAAAATTAAATAAACCAGAAATACTGAATAAGCTCTACAAACAGAAAGCAAGGCAGGATAGAAAGTATTAATGCTAAGCAGCCTTTGATTTTCACAAGATACAAAGCAGCTGGGCAGACTCAATACAGTTCCTAACTACTTCAAGCAAGAAAAAAGTTACTCCTTTAATCAATTCCATTTGATAATCTCTTTATCTGTGATCATAGCAATACAGAACCCACTTTAGGCTTTTATAAAGAAGAGAATAAACAGCAGATTATAATAAGATGTATCAATACAATGTTATGTATAATGAAAGTAAACTTTTTTGTGTCTGTCATGGAAAGCTCCAACCACAATGGAGGATTAGAAAGCTCTGTCTACATGAGAATCGTACAGTATTTTCCTTTATAAAGCACTTGAGTCTTCCAGCTTTACCTTGTGATATACTTAGATCTGTCTAATGGAATCAGGACAGTAGAAAAAGATTATAAATGGAATTCAACTGGCCTGAACTATTTGAGAGTTGGGCTTTTTTATTCTGAAGACCATAAAGGGGCTCTTTATTATCGTTATTGGGAGAACTGACATAACATTTCTGTTGTGATTTTGGAACGCCATAGATTATTCATTTTTTGATGGAAGGAGTTATAACACCCTCTGCTTTCTAAATGTTGGTTTACATAATGGCTCTGCTAGATTATAGAGTCATTTCAGGGACAAAGGCAGGATTTTAAGTTCCTCAAAAGGAATTATTCACTGGACAATGGTTGTTGTCAAGCAAGATTAGACCTCATTTTTTGACAGATTCTCACAGGTAAGTGTTCCATAGACAGCAAACATAAAATTTTTCTGTGCCAAGGCATTTTTCCCCCCTATAGCTAGACTGTCCTTCTTTTCACTGAAAATTATTATATGAAATAAAATCTGTCTTCCTGAGTTTTCCATTAAAAACACCGATTTGTAAGCTCCAGGAAGATGGGAATTTTGTTGTATATATGTTTGATACAAAGAAAAACACGTTGAAAATGTACAATTTATATTTAGCAACTGCAGGGAACATCTGTTAACTAAGGGACACATCTATTATTCAAGGCAATCAGCAACATAACTATTCCATCATTTGTCTGAGAAGCCTGAGCTTGGAGTTCCGAGAGAAATCTCTCCCTCACCTTTGGGCTGCTGCAGAGGACAGCAGAACTGTGGTCTGTAACAATCAGATTCTTGTCAAGATTATTCCCCTCTGTGGTAGCTGGACTATAGCTGAGATAAACCTCTGTCACTCCCCTCCCATCCATCATTAATTGGCTGGATTCCTTGCCAAGTGATTTTGGTGGTTGAGCCTAGGAGTGATACAGTACGGGGACGAGGTCCAGAATGTTTAACAACTAGGCCAGTGAAGGTATTATCCAATTAGAATGAACCCTGACAGAAGCTCAGGGTCCTGAGGTCCCCTGCCATGCCAGGCACAGTTTTTAGGTCCAGGACCAGAATAAGGCCCCAAAGGAGGCACTAGGGTTGCTTGCGTCCCCAGAGGACATTAGCAGAGCTTAAGGCAGCAGCCACCTACTGATCTGGAGTGTTCCAAAGTTTTAACAACTAAACAATACCCAAACAAGATAAATATAAGCTCTAATATAAGCAAAAGAAAATTCATTATTTCTTTGGGTCCAACACCCACCCCCCACCCAGATGGGAGGTCCATGTAGTAGGCAATTTCATTGTAATGTAACAAGAAGATGTAAAATTCTCCCTTTTAAAGATATTGTGCTTCTTTAAAGGACTGTTTTAAAGAATGGAAGTGTCCCAGTGAAATTCAGTAAAGCTATGCATGGATTTTGCTGTATTCACTCATCACGCCTAGCAATAGAAGACTGTTTTTGAAACGGTGTAACATATCTCTGCGGGAAATAGAGCATGATGGGAAATGCTCACACATTAGAGGTAGACAGCCCTCAGTCAAATCATGGTCCCATCAGCTAACAGCTCTGCAGCCCTGGGCAAACTCTTTCATCTCTGTTTGCATTGCTTTGTGTAGCCACAAGTAAGGACACTGAGGGCTGCTGCAGCAGCTGTTCCCACTTCTGGACTCAGATCCTCCCACATAATTGCATGGCATCTTCTCAGGAGGCATTTCCTGGCCATACTCAGAAAAAAATTGCTACCCACACCATGCTATCATCTCTAGCACTTGCTACCTGCCAAACATGCCTAACTATATTTTTCTTAATTACTTTTTGACTGTTTCCCTCAACTAGAATGTAAATTCTATTAGAATCTTTTTAAGTCACTATTTAGTTTTATATCTCCAGTGCCTAGAACTATGGTTGGCACATAGGAGTTGATTCTATAGATCTATGTGTTGAATAAACAAGTCATCTCATTAATATTGTACATGTTCTCATTCTCTGAATCATTTAGGATGTTCTGCAATTTCAGAAAAGTTGAATTAAACTGGTTTAAAGACAAAGGAAATGGGCCATTCTTACTAGACTGGGAATCCTGCACTATCTAAGTTGAAGCACTGTTTTTAAATGTTTTACTCAGCTTTCCCTTCACTGTTCTGCCAACAAACTGAATTCACTCATGCTGTCAAAAAGGCTGCCAGCAGCAGTTGGGGTAGTTTAGTGTCCTATTTAAATCAAAGGGAGATGATAGAGAAAATCTCTCATATCCATGGGATAAAAGCTGCTTCTCTGGATCAGACTGAGCTTACCTGACTCAGGAGCTCATCCTTACACATTACTTTTCAAACTTGAGTGTGTATCAGAATCACCTGGAGGGCTTATTAAAACACAGATTGCTTGGTCCCTCTCCTCAAGTTTCTGAACCAATGGGTCTCGGTTGGAGCCTAAAAATTTTCCTTCCTAACAAGTCCCCGGGAGATGCCAGTTGCTGCTGTACCGCACTTGGAGAACCTCTGTCTCTTAACCAGTCTCAGTCTTCAGAAAAAAAGCCACAAACTGCTTGGCTAAAGCCTGGGTTTTTGAACCAATCACTAGTAAAAGGGTTGGAAAAGCCAAGGTTAGCCTGAATTTCAGGAGCCACCCTTATTGCTGAGGGCAGGATCAACTTCACCTGACCCACAATTAACTCTTTTCAGCAATGAGAACTGAACACCAGATCTCAATAGAGAATTGTCAAAATTTTCCTAAAGCACTTTTTTTTTTTTTTTTTTGGTACGTGGGCCTCTCACTGTTGTGGCTTCTCCCGTTGCAGAGCACAGGCTCCGGACGCGCAGGCTCAGCGGCCATGGCTCACGGGCCCAGCCGCTCCACGGCATGTGGGATCTTCTCGGACCGGGGCACGAACCCGTGTCTCCTGCATCGGTAGACGGGACTCTCAACCACTGCGCCACCAGGGAAGCCCCTCAACCAGTTTTTTAAATGCCTGTGGAGACACCTAAATAGGGAAAGTGTCAGGAACAAGGAGAAGCAAATGGATGGGTTCTGGATAGGAAACTGACACCCAAATAACACTTTTCATGTAACTGGCTTTGCAGAAACATGCAAAATATCCATTGTTATTGTTTATCCTCCTCAGATTACCCATGATCAAGAATTAACTACCTGAATTCAGTGGATTTCTTTTTCTTCCAATACCTTCTACTTTGCATATGGCAAGAGTCAGATGCCTTTCAACGCTCTTCCACTTTTATTTTATTCATCTGTGTATTATACATTTGAGGACCTGCTTCCCCAAGCTCTAAACCCTACTCTGGGATAACCAGTAGAAGATAAAACATCTTGATATTTAAGGAGTGGTCATTTAAAACTCAGCTTATGGTGCATGGTGGAGCCAATGACCTGGGGACTCTGTAAAATACAAAAGTCTATAATACAAGTTAGGATGCATTGAAATCTAAAAGAAAGACTGGATTAATGTTGAAGTCTGTCTGATTTCTTTACTTCATGGGCCTCTTCTCAAAGCCATGCTATCTCGACACCTGCTTCTAGATCATTTTCATTTCTGACTTGAGAAGACACCTTTGCTGTATTAGGACAAACAATTCAAGCTTATTTTAATGTGATGCAGATCCTCTGCTCCTCCCAGAGGTTTGCCTTCCCTTTGAGACTAAGAACCCACCTTGCAATCAGAACCCTCTCTTTCATATATCATATATATTGTTCTAATAGATCTTAATTTTTGTAATATATTAACTCTCTACATCATGACCTGTATATTTTAAAAGATTATGGAGCACTGTTATCAGTAATTATTTTTACTACTATTAGAGACTGGAGAGGTTCATTCATTTGACTGAAAGTAACAGATAGCTGTCGATAAAATGGCGGTCTAGTACGAAATTTATTCAATCAGATTTTACTCACTTGGAAGAATTAACTCTTTTCAGCAATGCTAAGGAACAAATGAGAACTGAACCCCAAATCTCAATGGAGGATTGTCAAAATTTTCCTAAAGCACTTTCTAAAATGCCTATTGAGGCACCTAAATATTTTGAATTACTCAGTAGGAAATCAGAATCCATTATGAAAAAAGAAACAAAGCTTAACAATTACCATGATGCGAAACTGAAACTTTGAATCTCTATTGTACATAAAGAAAAAAAAAATAGGTTCTCATTGTGGCAATACTGATCTGCTAACCATCTCACATGTGGTGGATGAGAATGCAAACATAAGTTTGTTTACATGAGATAGCCAGGCATTAATTTTTACAGTTAATGCAGAATTCTCAGTTGCATTTTATCTATATACCTACTGTGTCAAAAGGTTGTTAGGAGTATAAACTGCTATTAAACACTCACAGATTTGGGGTCAAGTTTATTACCAGCAGTCATTAGGAGGCCAGGAGATGTTAGTTCCAATTTCTTATATTCTTGTACATAGGCAAAAACTTATTATAACCATTTTATACAGAAAACTGTAATTCAACATATTTAAACCTTTCACCTAGCGTCACAGAGCAGAGGCTAAACTTGAACTTTACCTTAATTGCTTAAATGACTGTTCTTTCAACTGGGTGACGTTATCTTCCCACTTATAATCTGGCCACTTAAAATTCTTCCCAGTTCTAAAATTTTGGTATTTTATGGTGAACATTCTGAACATTCTCTTTAGTAAAAGAACAATTCATGAAATTAAAATCTTACTATGAGTGGATGTGACCCAAGACTGTTCCAAACATTTATTTAAATTCAAGGCATTCAGAAATAATTGCTCATTAAAAAGTTTAACTAACATATGTCTTCATTTCTTATATCTAGATTAGTTGGGACATGTGATATAATTTATGTGGAATAGGTAAGAGGAATGGTTTTGCAATAAAAGATATATTGGTAGTTTCTTTGTATATTAACCTTGATTTCAGGATTGCACTGGAGGTGTTAACGTTACTCTGTCTCTGATTATATGATTTTAGTTAACTTGTGGCTGTTTTCCACTGTGGTCAGAGGATATACTCTGAGTTATTTTTTATGGCCCAGCATATTGTGAATTTGATATATGTCCTATGGATCTGTAAATTACATTGTTAATGTCTTCTGCATCCTTACTGCCTTTTATCTGCTTTTTCTTTCACTTATTAAAAAGTTACGTGTACACCTTCCACTAGGACTGTGAATTTGTGTATTATTTCAGTTGTGTCAAGTTTTGCAAATACAGAAATGTTATATATTTGTGCTAGATTGACCCTTTTAGCTTTATGAAATATCCCTCTATTTTTTAGTGCTCTAAACTCTATTTATCTGATATTAGTAGAGTTATACAGCTTTCTTCAGTTTTTGCACATTTTATCTTTTTTCTATCCTTTTCATTTTTAACTCTACAATATCTGTATATTTAGGGAGTTTCTGGAGAACAGAGCTGTCTGGTCTATAGATGGCAATTAGATGAATGGCCTGCACCCTATTTGGAAGGCCACCACTCTGAAGAAGGTAAAAATAAATCAACCCAGTGGGCTGAACTCTATGTTGTTTGCTCCTGTACTTGGGTTGTTACTCACTCATGGGCAGTGGCCAATGGCCTGCCCATATGGTCAGCCAGAAGGGCCAAGGAAAACTAGCCTGCTAAATGGATACTCATCTGGGGCACAGCCCTAAAGAAATCACTCTGGGAACTTAAGGGGGCATGCGAAATAGGACAGGTCAGCGCCCATCAGAAGTATCTCTTTCCAGAATCAGAAGGCGAATGAAACCAGCAGTGGACCTCTTGGTGCATTCACTTGGGGCGGCCGCCTGGGTCCATAAATGAGTGGACACTAGGGGGCTGCAGCAATGCAGAGATGGGCTCAATCTAGACATATGCCTGTTGCAGCCTCTGAAGCATAAGATGCCAGAACACTGTTCTGTCTGCCAGCAAGCGAGGCAGAGATTGCAGGTGGCTATAGGGCCGATTTGCCCAGGAGGAAGCTCTGCACACAGCTGGCAAGTCGGACTGATGCCAATTGCCCCCGGAGGCTACAAATGGGGCCTAAGAGGAATGGACACTTATTCTTGACTGGGCTTTGCATACCCAGTGGTAGACACAAGTGTTCCAAGTACTATAAAAGTACCAGAACAGAAGATATGCCACCGACTTGAACGGCCAGGACGCAGCTCCTCAGAGTAACACACTTTATAGCCCATAATGTATAACAATAAGCAGAGAGATACCAGCCTCAGAGTAATGGTTTCACAGGGAATTGGATTTGGCTATTGAAGCCTTGGTTGTCTAAAATGGAAGGAGATGAAAGCAATAAGGGGTGCCTTTCCTGCCTTCATGAGTGTGTGTTCACACTCAGAATGAGGGTAGCCAAGGGACTGTTCCCACTAGATAGCTGCCCTTACTCTTATGGAAGATTTCAGGAAGCAGAGATGGGGAGAATGATGGTTTGAGTCTGCTATTCTTCCCATGGTGGTACTACTATACTTTTTTTTTTTTTCTGTTTTCCCCACATGCCCTCAAATTTCTTTTCTCTTACCTAATCCAGTGGTTCCATAATCAGGGCTGCAACTCTGAGTATAGGAAGTAGCAATGTGTCAGCCTGACTGGGCTAAGGGCTGCCTGGATCGCTGATAAAACATTATTTCTAGGCCTGTCTGCGAGGGTGCTTCTGGAGGAAGAGATGAGCATTTGAATCCACAGACTGAGTAAAGAAAACAACCTTCCCCAATGCAGGAGGGCATCAGTCAACTCACCGAGAGCCTGAATAGAGCAAAACGGCACAGGAAGGGTGAGTTTGCTCCCTTTACTTGAGCCGGGGACGTCCATCTTCTCCTGCCCTGAAACATCAGCACTAATGGTTCTCAGGTCTTCAGGCTCAGACCAGGACTTACATAATCAGACCCCTGATTCTCAGGCCTTCGGACTCAGACTTACGCCGTCAATTCCCAGGTTCTCAGGCCTTCAGACTCAGACTGAATTGCACCACCAGCTTTCTTGGTTCTCCAGCTTGCAGAGAGCAGATCAGGGGCTTCTTGGCCTCTGTAGCTCATGAGCCAATTTCTACAGTAAATTTCATATATATCCCACGGGTTCTGCTTTTCTGGATTGCTTTAACCAATACAATGGACATTTTGGGTAAGTTTGGACATTTTGGGTAAGTTAATAGACAAATATATTGGGTAAAAATTGAGTAAAAGACTCCTTAGGATGTAATACCAATGGAAAATGACTCACTTGAGGAAAACAATGGATTTAACTAATCATCAGCTAATTTCTATGCTAAACAGTTTTGCACAAGTTTATCACAAGGAACAAATAGTGGTGAACCAAGGGAAAAGTATGAAAATGTATGTAATGGCATTACAGGATAGATTAGAAGTTTTTTTTAAACCTAACCTTATCCCACACTGTCTCATCCAAATGTTAAGCGTATTCGTATAATACTATTGCTGTGTTTGCCATATAAATGCTTGACCAAATGTAGAAGCCCAGACAAATATGGTTGTTTTACTCTAAGAAAGCCTTGGCCAACAGTGAGTGTGCCCTGGGCAGTAAAGAATGCGACCTCGCCTAAAGAGAGATCTGGACTTTGGTCCTGATTCCTGGGAGGTAATCTCTAAACCCAAAAGGCTTGACAGTCCTCCAAGGTCTTTTGATTGCTTTTAATTTGACATTTCTAGTTCTGCTTCAGCAGAAGTATGGGTCTTCTGTGCGCTACTCCATTACATCTGTAGGGGAAAGTCTACGGTGTATTGATTATTTCATATTACAGGTGGGAAAATTAAAGTTACACATCTCTTAAAATATAGCTACAGATTTGAAAACTAGGTGTCTGTGATCCAAATCCTGTTATATTTAAAAATTACCTAGAAACTATTATTTTCTTTTTGGTGGAAAGAGGAACACTATGGAACATACCAGATATGAATTGTTATGTTATTTGAGATGGAGTAGTTTATCAGATTTTTACATACTTAAATTGTATTTCCTAAAATATATTATGCTGTACACCAGAGTTTTGCAATATGTTAATAGTTGATATGGAAAAAAATTCTATTGCCAAAGTATTTGGAGCCAATCAAGTTGAACAGCATTCAATACAGTTGGCCTTCTGTATGGATGGATTATCCCACATCTGCAGATTCAACCAAACACAGATTGAATTCAACCATGTGGAACCTGAATAGGGAGGCCCAACTGTACTCTGCTATTTTATATAAAGGATTTGAGCATCGGCAGATTTGGGTATCTGTGGGGATCCTGTAACCAGTCCTCTGCAGATTCTGAGGGATGACTGTACATTTTTTCAGAACCACTTAATAAATTAAAGTAGTAATAACCACTGCAAATACCAAAGCCCATAGACAGTGTACAACATTTCTTTGAGACTGTCCAATTCCTATCATTTGATTGACCTAAACATTACTCAGATAATGGAGTCTATTTCTGAGATCAAAATTATATATAGAACAGATAAACAGAAAACACAGACCCGGTGGTAGAATCTTCACTGTTGATGAATAAACTAGTATTCAATCTTTGTATTGGTGGATGTCTCGAAACAGTCTTTCCAGGATTCAATACTGAGATATCAGAACTGAAGGATCAAAAGACTAGATAACAAAATAAATGTAAAATCAATTGCTGGAGCTTATTTTTTGTTTTAAAGTAAAAGGAAAATAATTCAAATATAAACAAATTATTCAACTAAAATTAAAGGATCTGCGTTCCAAATCTAATTTGCCAACAGTTAGTCCTATGGGATTGAGCACTTTATTTAGCCAGTTTATAGTTTAGTTTCTTCATTTCTAAAATTTAAAAAATGGATTATATCATTTTCTAGTTCAAACATTTTGGGACTTTTTTTCCTGTAAGTTAAGAAGTGAAAGGCACAAGGTCTCTTTTGAAAAGTTGGCATAAGAGAATAAATTTTTAAAAACATGCCTCAGAAAATGCTATCATGGGAGACAATGGAATCCCTTTGTCTATTTGTTTTTCTGGAATAGTTTCAGTAAAAATAATTTGACTGAGATGATTTAGTTTCTGTCACTCTTGAAGAGGGGAAAAAACTATAACTACTCAAGTCAATTTTAGATTCCCAGACTCTAAGAAGCCAATAGAATAAAACGTTAGTTACTTGAGTTTTACAAATGTTGCACTAAATCTTCAACATACAAGCAGCAGTACTGCCTGTGGCATCTGAGAAAGGAGACTACCACCTTATTAGAAAATCTTAGATTTTTAATGACCATATTCCCAAGTGTGTTAGTGTGAAATCATTTTTCTGTCCTTGTTAGAACATTTGGTGTAAAAACACTGCAGCAAAATGATAATGCTTCACATATTTTTGAAATAGAATTGAACTCTGTAGTAATTGACTATCTGATACCCACTTACTTGATTAGCTGTCCATTAGCATTTTCTACTACTTACTGCCTCACTGATCTGTCTGAAACTATAACCACTAAGCAAAATACAAAACACTATGAAAGTGAAAGAAACATGGCATGTTATGAATGCTAGATACATTTCAAGTGGGAACGTTATGTATGTGATTGAGATAAATTATTACTGCACTGAAAATAAAAATATCACCCAGGCCTCTGCAAATTATACATGTGCCAAGCCAGAGTCACAGTATTTCCAAACCATCATTCTTAAGATAAAGAAACAAGGAATTCTTTTTCACATTTTTCATTCCATCTAGAATTACGTTTGAAACTGTTTGATGTTTGCTATAATCTAGTTCAAAATCTTTACTGTATAGTTTATATGAGGTCCTAAGTGTTAATTTAACATCTAGAGAGAAAACTCAGTTGGTGATCGAATGAAAATTAGAACATAGGTAATCTGATTACTAGTATAAAAATCCTGCTACTCGGGCTTCCCTGGTAGCGCAGTGGTTGAGAGTCTGCCTGCCGATTCAGGGGACACGGGTTCGTGCCCCGGTCCAGGAAGATCCCAATGCCGCGGAGCGGCTGGGCCCATGAGCCATGGCCGCTGAGCCTGTGCGTCCGGAGCCTGTGCTCCGCAACGGGAGAGGCCACAACAGTGAGAGGCCCTCGTACCGCAGAAAAAAAAAAAAAAATCCTGCTACTCCATAATGTTGCCAAAATGACTTCCATAAAGTAAAATCAATTTCTTTTATTCTAGTATCTCACTGACATCAAATACACCATAAATTATAAGGTGCACTATTGTTTTATGTACTATAAGGGAAAATTCCCTGCTAAATAAAATCTGACATGATATCATAATTACAATTCTACATAATTTCATCATTCAAGACTCATGTTCTTAAATTCCTTTCATTTATTTCAAGGCACCTAGTAATCTTTCCTAACTACAGTTGCATTGTACTTGAATCAGTAATAAAGCAAAGCATAGCTTCATCTATCTGTGGGAATCCTCCTTCTTAGGTTCCCTAAAGTACTTGGTTTTTGCTCTAAAAGAAAAACATGAAATTGAATTATTTCTTCTAATTCTAAATGTTTACAAAAACACCAAATACAGGCATCACTGCTCTGTTTCAGTGACTCTCTGCAAACACATTTTTTCTTTGTTTTAATACTGAATCATTGTGTAATTCTCTTGAAGATATTGCATATGACAGTTGAACTTGATACATGTAGTATCCACCACGCACATCATTCAACTGAAGAGACAATGTGCCATGGCTGCCACTTGGCCAGTAGCAACTTGAGACTCCATCAATTATAAGATTTAATCAGGTGTCAGAAATGTGACTTAGAACTGATAAAATACCACTCTCAACCGTCTGATTCATCCTTTTCTGTTGTTAAATTTTACATCGTAGTCTATAACATTAATGTCTTCTCTTTGACAGCAAAAGGCATAAATAATGGCATCTCAAATTTCTGAAGAATAAAGATCATGAATAACCCAAAGCCTGCCAATTCATTGGCATTAGATTTCACTAGATTTCATAGATGATGTTCAGTACATGCTTGATGAGAGGGAAGATGAAAGAATAGGAGATGAGAGGTTTACCTCTTGCGTGTGTGTGTGTGTGTGTGTGTGTGTGTGTGTATATTTGTGATGTGTCTGTGTGTGTGTGAGCATGTGTGTGTGCACATGCGCATATTGCCCTCCCTGCACTCCTCTCATTTCCTCTGGGAAAATGTGTTCTGTGTCCTTCACGTTGAAAACACTTCTTCTCTTGCTCTAACCATGAGGTCAGACTAGGAACCAGCATCTTTTTAACATGACTCCCAACTCCATAGCTACAGCTATTGATCTCATGATGCCACCTGACCAAGGCTAGTCCAAATACAGTATCACATTCCCGGGATAAGATATGATTAGTCTAGTTGTGGGCATGTGACCCAATACAGACCAATTAGAAACTTTCCCCCAGGGTTTTTTAATATGTAATTGAATCTTAGAATTTTGTTTTCCTTTCTGTTTGGAAAGCTATGAGGATACAAGCACTCAATGTCAGAAATCATGATTTTAGCCTTGTAGGAGCACAGACTGAGATAATATGGCTGGCACACAGCAAAAAAAAAAAAAAAAGAAGAAGAGAGAAAGAGAGGTAGAGAGAAAAATCCCAACTATTTTAATTCTCTGGTTCCTCTTATTGGGGGCCTTTCATAGTTTATGTGAGCCAAATAATCCCCCTTTTTGCTGAAGTATGTTTGAGTTGGATTTCTTGCATTTACAACCAAAATTCTGGTTAATACAATTATTTAGAGAACTATGTGCTTAGCATATGTTTATAATTAAGGCTAATATAATTACCATTCTTTTCTGTGACAGCAAGTGGCACTTAATCACAGAAAGGAAAAGCACAATATTTTAGGGTTCATAGAAGCTAATAAAACTTCAATTGAGGTTGCTTTTTTTTTTCTTGAGTTGTCTTCTGAACTCATGTTTTAAAAGGAAACATGTGAGCAAAATTTTATTTGGCACTTGAGAAAAGTGAAATATAAAAGAAAAAAAAATAGAATGGATTCAGAGTAACATAGTCTTCCCTCCGCAGACTGAAAAGTGTAGCCATTCATTCTTTTTGGCTATGTTATTATATAATCAAAATAAAGTTTGGCCAAAATGATAATTACAACTGTGCTTCATATTCTCAATGAGAATACATCAAACAGAGACTTAGGCAAAAGCAGGTGTTTTACAGCTTGACGTACTGACAAGATCCAAGTAATTCTGTTTGCTTTCAATTCTTGTAAAAAAAAAAAAAATGCAGGCTTTTACCTATGCCTATTTTTCTCAAGGGAATTCCTGAGACACAAACTTATATATACTAGCCTAGAGGGAATACTGTGGCTTAAAAAAACCCCAACTATGTTGAAATTGCTGTAGAATGTGTCCAAATTTCTGCCTGAATTTCCATATAAAACTTCAGTCATTCTTTGACTGATGTAATCCGTCCATTCAGTACAAATGAGTAAATCTCTTGGGTGTATAGAGACTTCCAAGACAGATTCAATAATACTATTTCCTTAGTAGTGTTATATTCTTCTGCCTTTAATACTGACCTATAAAATGGCCAAAAATAGGAATTTTAAAAATAATAATGATAAGTGTTCTCCTTTGAAATTATAGGCTTCTAACTGAAAGTAGACAATATTTCATTTCAAACAATTATGAAGCCAACTTTACATTTTTATAAAAGAAGCTATTTTTCACTACTGTATTTTATTTCAAATACGGAGAATTAACCACTTTCTGACACTGCAGACATATGTATTTTGGAGTTGAATGAGAAGTCTATCGATTAATTTAGTATGTTACTTTTGCTTTCAAATTAAAGGGATAGTGATATTAGAATTAACAAATTAAATCTCCAAATATTTTATATACCTTCTACGTTGAGTGGACTACAGGCTAGAAGCTGCTGGTTTTCTGGAGCAAAATGCACCGATCTCTGCAGAGAAACAGAACAATGCACTTCTCAAATGCTGTTTCTGGTTCTTTGACAATACAGTAAGTCCCCTACATATGAACCTTCAAGTTGGGAACTTTCAAAGACGCGGACGTGCAAATGCATGTCCAATCACGAAAGTTAGTTCACGTGTCTGGCATACATTGTCAGGTGCGTGCATCCTCTACAAGTGGTTGAGCCTTTGTGTATTTCACTGTACAGTACTGTATAGAGTACAGTCGTACAGTATCTTCATTTGAAGCCCAGGATGTCCAGAAGCAAGCGTAAAAGCAGCAGTGATGTAGCTGGTACTGCTAAGAAGCACCAAGCAATAACGATGGAAACAAAAGTGAAAATAATTGAGAGAGTGGAGCGACAAGAGGAAGAAGTAACTGAAGAACCAAAGAGATTCATGACACAGGAAATGGCAAGGGGATTTTCTTAATTGCACAGGATCCGAACGTAGGACGGTACATGAAGGTTGCAGCAGCCATTCAGAATGCAATCCAGTGCTACCGTGTCATCTATGATGAGCAAAAAAGAGCCACTACCCAGACATCACTGGATCGTTTTTTCAAGAGGGTAGATAGAATTGAATCCAGCAAGGAACCAGCACCTGTGCCATCAGCGTCAGGCGTGAGCGACATTGCAGCTTGCCCTCCATCTCCTATTGCTGACGATCCTTCAGCTCTACCGTCTCCCACCTCCTCTCCCTCCTCCAGTCAGTAACTCTTCTTGCCTGTTCCCTTGATGCCAGCCCCTGGATGCCAGCTGTTGTACTGGACTACTGTACTTTTCAAGGTTCTGTACTATAAGATTAAAAATGTTTTGTTTGTTTATGTATTATTTGTGTGAAAAGTATCACAAACCTATTACAGTACAGTACTATACAGTCGATTGTGTTAGTTGGGTACCTAGGCTAACTTTGTTGGACTTATAAACAAATCGGACTTACAAATGCACTCTCGGAACAGAACTCGTTCGTATGTAGGGGACTTACAGTAATGGTTATGTATTTATTTTTTACAGAGGTAGTCACATATGTGGCAATGAGAATCCAATTCTAGAAGGGTTTTATTACCTAGCTTTAGAATTACCCAGCGGTATGGAACTCTAATTTCCTTTGATGAGATGTTGTCATGACAGTTGACAGCAAGTTATTTTATCACAGAAGATAGCGTCAGTATTTGTTGGTTCCCCCTAGATGTTAAGCACTTAAAAAAATGAAATAAATATATATAGCCTACCACATTTACTTATCATCCATAAGTCAGCCACCTCTACGGTGTCTCGATTTTAGTATGGAATTAATGGGATAGGATCTGGTTCAGAGTCACTGTTTTCCATCTCATTTTGAGCCTGTGACCATTACTCTATTTCTGAGATGGAGATGTGACTGCAGATTATCAGAAAGAGCTTCTTTGAATCCTTTTGTAACTGGAGTTTACCTGCAAAGATTATACCAATGGCCACCATGAACTAGAAATTAAAGTTGATCAGGCCAGGATAGAATCTATGTCTTTGGTATAAAGGGCTACATAGGTGGCGGTCTTCCTTCTTGATATCAGTTTTAAAAGGAGCAATTATCTTCCTAAATTCTGTCTTTACTCATTGTCTCATTAATTGTTTTACTGATTTACTCATTCATTCACATCAGTCTATCGCTCATGATAGAAGCAAGAGTAATATCAGAGTTAATTAGATCACACACAGTTTTGAACCCCAGGTCATACATTTGAACCTCAGAATGCTGTGGGGAAATCATTACCTTATCAGTAAAGAAGTGTTACTAATTAATAAGGAGCATATCAATGACTCATAAGTCAACCTGTCAATGGGAGAAATTTTTATTTGGATGTCTCTTATTAGTAGAATCAGTTCTGGATGCCAGGACTATAGTGGAATACAGCACCAGTAAGATTCCTCATGGAGATAATACTTGAGTGATAAGAGACACACGATATACAAATACATAATAAACAAACACACAATGTGACATCTTTGGATTGGGATCAGTTCTCTAATGGAAAATAATAGGGTGCCATGATAATGAGGGGTGGCTGACCTCTTTAGATAAAGTCAGGTGATTTCTCAGAGAAGGTGATATTTGACCACAGACTGAAAGATGAGAAGAAGCCTCAGGTCCAAAGAGCCAGGCTCCAGAATTCCAGGAAGAGAAAGTAGCAAGTGCAAGAATTTTGAGGCCAGGATTTGTTTGTCATGTTGAGGATCAAAAGGAGGTCTTGTGGCCTCATGTCACGCAGTGGGTCAGAGCAGAAGAAGTGGAAGGGGCAGATTGTCGCACAGAGTCCTGCAAGACACAGTAAGATGTCTGAATTTTATTCTAAGAGATACGAGGGTGGCATGGATGTGATCTGAGCAATGATTCAACCTTTGTAAATAAATCATATTTTCAAACTTCACTCTTACCACCTTCCACATTTTTTTCTGAGAAAAAATTCAATCTAATACTACGAAAATTAAGACAGGCAGCAAAAGCAACCTATTATGCAATTTTCCAAAGATATTTTCCTGGGGGACACATACACCCCATAGAAATAAATTGGAACTACAGAATCAAAGGTGAACAAAAGTTCTACAGCAGGTTATGATTTTATACAGGATTTTAAATGATTAATGCTGACAATACAATTTACCATAAATTTGACAAAGCAATACATGTTTCTGAAACAAAAACAGACCTGTTATAAAAAATGACACACATGGTGTCAGTAAAACCCATCATCAGGAGGCTCCCATACAGGCTGATTGGGACAGGCATCCTCGCCACTACTGGTCACACCACATCATAACGTTCTACTATGGATATGACATTCATATATATATAACAGTTCCTTTTCTGGATACTATGCTATTTCAAATGTACTGTATTCTTGGTACTCACAGATTTCAAGTTAACAAGTATGAAGTCTCTAAGAAAATGGCTGGCTTTGGGAGTTTTATTCTCTTATTGTTTTATATCCTTAGAACCTCAGAGAAGAGAAATTGTGAGTGAAGTAAAGAAGATGCTTATAAAGCAAATCAGGGATCTGTGAGCGGAGGTGCTTTAATGACCTCTTTGTGTGAGAGAGAAATGCCCAGAACTGCTATGCTCGCCACTGTCTTCAGTACTATTCCCACTCGTCATCTTCCGAGCTCATTCACCTTTAGTTGTACAGTTGTTTCCACTGTATAGTTTTCAGTATCTTAACACTTCCCGTATAGCAAGCCCACCCAGACAAATATTATTTTAACTTAGGATCATGTCACACGGGATAGCATCCTTCCTACTATATGCAGATAGAAAGGGGATTGATTATCCCGCTTTCACCCACTGCTTTCTGTCCTGGCAACTGCATGCTTCCGTCTTTGTGCTTTGTTTATCAGTAAGATGAGCCACTGTTGATGTTGAAAGTTCTCCCAGTTACCCTGGGTCTGACGTGGGGAAGGAGAGGAAAGGGCAGAGTTACAGCTTTGATGTTGGCATGTTAGAACGTAGAAAACAGAGTAGCTTAGCAGCTAGAGAAATGTTGCCTTTGGATCATGAATAGAAGGGCCACAGCAAAAGTTTTACAAACAGAAGTAAAATTTCTCTAAGACTCCACGACTAAAATCTTTAGTGAGTCCAGTTAGTTTTTAATAAAGTTTTCCACTGGAAACTTATTTTCAGATTGTAATTCTATTTTAGGACTGATTACATATAGAATAAAAAGCTAATCAAACCTCTACTTCTACCTGTTAAAAATCATTTAAATTTTAAATACATGTTAAGCATGTACATTTATATATTAAGTGCTTTTGCACATAGAACTCTTCATTTCTATTCATATTGCTCTGTAAAAGTGAAGCATAGGTCTTTAAAATAAAACATTACCTCTAATTAAATCTTATAAAATTATTAGGAGCTATCAGCATAAATGGTTGTAAAACTGACATTAACATTTAAAAATTTTTTGACAAACTATTTAATAATAGATACTTAATACTTTATTGATAGGATATTATTTAGTATTATTTTTACATGATGGAATACATCTTTGTTTCTCAATAAATTTTACACATATAGAAATAAATTGAGAAGATCTTACCAATGAAAAGTAAAATTAATTTTCTCTAATTAGTTCCTCGCTATGCTTCCCTTGCTCCCTGAGTTCCTGCCCCACTAGCTCTCTCAGTCTCTGGAAGCCTCAGCAATTTCTTGCTGAAGGGTCTGTGCTTCCTTATCAAACACTCACATTCTCTTTAAGCCCAAATTCATTCTTCAGGTCATGTTCAGAGTCCCTTTCGGAGTCTAAGCACAGCAAGTCCATAATAAATCTATGTTGGATGGATGGATTGATGAATTAATGAAATCCTGGAATAAGCTCAGTGGCCAGGAAAACTTTTCAAAAGGCAAATATTTTTTATTAAATATATTAATTGGTTTTTTTTTTTCTTTTTGCGGTACGTGGGCCTCTCACTGTTGTGGCCTCTCCCATTGCGGAACATAGGCTCTGGACGCGCAGCTCACGGGCCCAGCCACTCCGCGGCATGTGGGATCTTCCCGGACCGGGGCACGAACCCGTGTCCCCTGCATCGGCAGGCCGACTCTCAACCACTGTGCCACCAGGGAAGCCCTATTAATTGTTTTTTTTCCTAAATGAAATATAACGTGCAAGTTGTTACTTAGGGATTGTTCATGGAAATCTACTTTTCGGAATTATGGCATTTTCTGATGGCCTTCCATCTCACTTCGGTTTCTGATTCTGCATGAGCTGTTTATTCTTATGCCCTTCTCTTCTTCACCATAGCTATTGACACCTGTGAACATGGCAGTATGAGCGTATGAGTGGGAATATAACGTAGTTATTAAAGGCACTGGATTTGACCTCAAACAGATTTGGATTTGAATCCTCGATTTGAATGCCTGCCAACAGCAGGAGCAAGTTAATATTTGTTTCTTTATTTAGGATCAATACACTCCTAACTCAAAGGTTTATTTTAAAGATTAAGTAATGAATATTAACGTAATAAATGTGACACATTTTTCATAGTGCCTGAATGAATTCTTTTCTACTCTTCTGTAAGTTTAAAATACAGGCATACCTCATTTTATTGCATTGGCTGATATTTTGTTTTTTATAAACTGAAGGTCTGTGGTAACCCTGCGTTGTCAGATGATGGTTAGCATTTTTTAGCAATAAAGTATTTTTAAATTAAGGTATGTACATTGTCCTTTTAGGCATAATGCTATTGTACACATAATAGGCTACAGTATAGTGTAAACATAACTTTCATAGGTACCGGGAAACCAAAAATGTACATGGCTCACTTTATTATGATATTCACTTTATTACACTGGTCTTGAACAGAATCCAAAACATCTCTGAGGTGTGCTTGTCCTACATACTGTTTAGGTCCTGTCTTGTTATTTAATCTTAGGCACTAAGCAGGCACAGCGCTGAATTTTTAGAAAAACACACACATCTTATGTCTGTATATAGACTATAACTCAAAATTATTTTATCATATAAATGTATAGACATAGTTCAATATCAAATTACATTGTATTATTGATTTATATGGAAGGGCCATGCAGCCTTATGACTCAATTTTCATATGCATTCTAAATTCTTATCCTTGTTTTTAATTTGTGCCTTCCTAAATTATCCTTAATGCAATACCAATCTGCACACATCTATAGCAGAGATCTTTATCAGACTGCTAATAATGCTTCTCTGATTTAAGGTTTAGAATTTTCAATGATAATTATCATAAGATAACCTTATTTTCCAATAATAGAACTCTCTGAATTTGGGCCCCTTTAACTATTTAATCATGACCTTGTGATCTCCTTCTCTCTCTACCTCAGATGATAAGGAAATAGCCCTAAAGACTACACTGCTAGAGAAAGACCATCAGAAAGGAGATCTGGCAGGCAAGCTAATACTAGGTCAGAGACAGCATAATATATGCCCTCTGCTAATCCCTTTTTACACTTGAGATTTATTTTTTTCCTATTCTTTTCCATAATGCATACCTGCATTACCATATCATAATGTGTACCTGCAGCCAGCTACAGCAAACTGAAACTGATTTCTAAATTCATAGAACACTTACCCGGCTATGAGCATTATGCAATTTCTGAAGGGGAAGGTGGTATTTCAGTAAGAAATGTGCAAAAACCCCTTGTACGGCAGGTTTGAGGCAGCGGAGGGAGACTTGAACTTGGAATCATGGGATTCCTGTTTGTATCCTGGCCATTTTTAATCTGCTCGGGGAATTAGGAGGCTTGTTTTAACTCTTCCTTTTCCTCACCTGAAAATAATGAAGCATCATACCTAGCCCACAGTGATAGAACTGGGATTAAATCTGTTTCTGTGCGGTAAAGCCCACCAGACACATCACATTGCCTGAACCTGCAATGTGCTGCCAGGAGGTGGCTGAACAAGGACTGTCCCGTCAGAGACATCCGAGAGTTCCATCACAACCACTCGTGACGAGGTGGAGGGATTCAGGCAAGGCGCTTAACTGAGTATCAGGGTGGTTTTTTTTTTTTTTTGTAGTTGTAAAATTATCATTACCTGTACTTTATAGGGTTGTTGAAAGTAAATGGGCATAAAGAAGCAACGGTACTTAGATGGGCTGCAAAAACCATAGTTACCTATAGCTCAATGTGGAATGCAAGGTTGGGGAAAGAGATTGAAGGTAAGCATCTTGTTGCTGAAATATTTTCAGCCCCAATTAAGCCTTGATACTAAAAATCATTATGTAAATACCCAAGTTTTAAAATTAAATTTGGCTTATAATTGACCCATTCTGGAGTATATGTTGCTGAATATAATTTTTTTAAGAATGAATAACTTAATAAAACTATAAAGTCATAAACATTAAAATGCTTCACATGTTTTTCATGGCCTAAGCGAATATTTATAATTAGATTAGACATAATATGCCTGCATGACTGCTACCTGTAATATGTACATTGACATACTATGTCTTAAGAAGGATGTACCATGGTGCTACCCGAACAGGGTATGACTGTTACTATTTCTGCTGAACACTGATGGGTGGGAGAAAGTAGGTGATTTTGGAGCAGGGTTGTCACAGATAGGATGGTAGGGCTTTGTTCCTGGGATCACAAGAAAAGCAGGTGGTCAGCAACCAGCAATGCATTAAACAAAAGTTGTCTAAAGACTATACTTAGAATGAAATGTAAATTGAGTCAGCCCTCTATCTGCGAGTTCCATATCCGTGGATTCAACCAACCCAGTTCGGAAATATTTTTTTTAAAAATCCATAAATTTCCAAAAGGCAAAACTGAATTTGATGTGTAGCTGACAACTGCCTAAATAGCACTTACATCGTATTAGGTATTAGGCATCCTAAACAATCTAGAGATGATTTAAAGTACATGGGAGGATGTGTGTACGTTATATGCAAATACGATGCTGTTTCATATAAAAGGCTTGGGCATCCTGGGGGGATGAGGTGGGGGCAGAGGGCTGGATGCTGGAAGCAACCCCCCAGCGGATACTGAGGGATGCTGGCGTTTCCCAGTAAAGACTAAGAACCTCGTTATAAAAGTACTAACATAAGGAAATTGGCATTCTTCCACCTTCCATCCCCCTGTTCTGCTTTCCTTGCGTTCATCTAACAAAAGTATGTTAAATTTCTGCTGAGTTTTGGCTCTAGATTAGTCATTGAGTTCACCATGGTATTAAACATTGGAAGTTTGAAAGGAATATTATGTCTCTTACCTTTAAGATGCACATGGTCTGGTAAGACGAAAGAGATAAGTGAAAATAGAGTAAAACACCGTTACCTGTGCAACAAAGCCGTATAGTCTATAATGGGAACACAAAGAATGAACTAGTTAATCTTCCTGGTCAGTAAGAAGCTCCCAGGACTTCCCTGGTGGTCCAGTGGGAAAGACTCTGTGCTCCCGATGCAGGGGGCCCGGGTTCGATCCCTGGTCGGGGAACTAGATCCCGCATGCCACAACTAAGACCCAGTGCAGCCAAAAAAAAAAAACACTCCGCAAACAGAAGGTAGTAGAGATATCACTCAGGTACAGAAGAAGAATCAGAAAGAAAGAAGGTCACCAGCTCCTCAGAACTCCAATAGTAGTGTATGTATAGAGCTGCTGAGTTAATTCATTTAGAATGAGAATAAAATGGTATGAAGTTCCATTTCAGAATTTAAATACAACTATTCTCAAGATGTATTTTATCATGTTGATCAAATCCATAGTTAAAGGATCCTCTCTTTTCTATCATCCAATATAGGAAACTGTATTGCGTAGATCTTCCTTTATGGTTCTATATATATATATATATATATATATATATATATATATATATATGTAAAATAAAATAAATGTAAGCTATTGTTTTATGGTACACCAGACATTGAGTCCAGAATTTGTATTTTCAGCAATATAAATGTAAATAGGCTACTTTGATTCCATCTTAAATTATGAACCAGGAAACTTCGTTATTTTTTAATAGAAAAAGTAAATATTTTATTTCAACAGAGAAATGTGTAGAATGATATAAAATTAATAGTATTCTCTAAACTTCTAAGGAGCATAATATTTAATATGTTTTTAATAAGTTCTCAATAAAATTTCATGATTATAGTGTCAGATAAACTTATTTCAGGTTTAAAAAAGTAATAATGGAAAATGTGTGTGCTTGTCATACAAACATAAAATTATTTGCTGTAAAGTTCAATAATCTGCAATCCCATGCCTGAATATAAAATAAAATTAAAATGAAAGCTTTTTAGAATTATTTCCCAGCCAACTAAAATTAATGAACACTACTCTCTCCTACAGATATCTAATTTCATAATTACCAGTACTTCCACTAAAAACTATTTTTCTCCATTTTCAAAATTAAAAATAAACTAAACCCATTGCTGAGTTTTCTATTATAAGACAATTAGGAAAAAGAAATGTGAAAAAAAGGAATGACTACTATAATTATTCACTGTTGCATTTACTTATTAAATCTATTCCATGAAATTTTGAATAATTTCTTTAAACAATGAGCTCCATGTCTTTTTACTTGTTTTGTTTTGCTTTTATTTTATATCATCATTTATTGTCATGTACTTAGTGAATATGAATGAAACAACTTAGTGAAAAATCAAAGGTACAAAATAAATACATACACAAAAGAAAGACTTTTTCACTCTTTCTCATCCTTTCCTTTAGTTTTTCTCTCATTAGGTGCCATTTTCTACTCCCAACCGTGACAATTAATTAATAGAGGGTTTGTTCAAAGCTGTGCTTTTAGCAGCGTGGTTTCCTCCTATTGTATTTCTTTACAGATAATCAATTTGAGCCTCTTTAACTGTCAGTAAGTCTGTACAGTCTCCTTTCTTTCCTCCTGTTATCAGCAAGTGATACCTTTAGAGCTAGATGGGATCTACCTAAATTGTCCCCAGGGAAGGGGGTGGAGCAGTGGAATCAGCCTTTTGATATTATTCATGCTGCTAGTAATTTTAAAGAGCCCTGTTCTTTCAAAGTAGTAATGACTGACTGATATATTTATTTCCATGAGACTGAGGTGAGGGAGAGGAGAAAAATGGTGCCAAAGTAATAGGTATTCAAACCACATTATGAGTAAATGGGTTTAAGAACCCTAGTGGGATTTCTATATGAAAAAGTAAATAAATAGAAAGCCGGCCACAAAATTTGTGGTTAGAAAGAGAAAAAAAATCTTGAGGGGAGTGAAGAAGAATTTATTTCACATTTAGTCATAATGTTCTTTACATGAGTAATTAAGTCTGAGAATATTGTACTGAACAATGATGATAGATTCCAAATGAAGCATTTTCCTTTTATTCTCAACAGCTGTTCATTTTTACTTAGTGTGCACATCTTTCCCCAAAAAGACAAAAGTAAAATTATTCTTTAGGAAATTAATCACATGCATCTCATTATTTCAAGTAAAATGTTCTAAAATCCAGCTTCTTCCTGGATGGAGAATAATCTCTTCACTGCACCCACCTCAGAATGTCGTCAATGAGGAGTGCAGTGCCACCTTCTGGTAGAGAGGAGGATTGCTTCTTTTTGTCTAGAGAGTTACCTGGTACGTTGGAATCCAATTTTGGAAATGTGGTAAGGTAGGTAAACAATAATCTTAGGCGTTTGCTTCATTTGCCTTAGTATAATGGCATGAAATGTTGAAATTCAGTCCATTGATGATGTGATCTGGTGTAAAGTCAACTTAAAGTATGTTTTTAGTTTCCTTTCAATAGGAAGCTAGCACTGTGTGAAACAGTAAGCCTTAATTTCTTATATTCAAAGACAGCAAATGTTTTTAAAGAGGTACTAGGCAAAGGAACATAACTTTCAAGATACAACAAACATGAGAGCCTACTGCATTCTGTTCTAAAGTTGCACGCTTACTTTATCTTGGTGGTGGCTGTGATGTATGCATATAAATACGGATTACATGGAGGATGTCCATACATGCTGAGTGAACAGTTTCAGAAGTACATTTTTACATAATTTGTGCATAGTGATTTTCCACTGAAACATGCTTATACATAAATTACTTCATTTGATCCTCATAACAACCAGTGAAACCGTCTATTGCAGATGAGGAAATTGGGGCTCTAAGTGGACAAGTCTCTAGATGATGCAGTGAATAGTGAATCAGAATTCAGACCCAGGACTCTGATCAAATTTTGATATTTTCCACAAAGAAACATTTCATTGAATATCTAAAAAATTGTTCTTCGTAAAAGACTGAAGATTTAGTTTTCTTAAGCTCTCCTGAACATTCACATTCACTGCCCCAAGCCAAAAATATTCCAACCAGTTAACTACTAGGAAATATATTGTATTTGATTATAGCAAACTATATATTATATACTATATATCTCTGAAAATATTTACCTATCATATATATATTATGTATGACATATTATATTATAAATGTCTATAGAGCTGCTACTAAAAGGTTTAAATAGACTGATGAAATTTTAGCTTAGATTTTCCTTGCAATTACAGTATATTATACTCTACCCAATAGTAATGTCAGTACTCCTTTGACCCTTCAGATAATATGATTCTTTACCAAATTTCACAGCTTACGTATCAGAAACATCAAAAAAATTATTAAGAATCCATACTCACAACTTCTTGATTTAAAAATGATTAAAAATTATAAAATATCTATAAAAATTCAAAATATAATTTTCCAAGTTATTAGTATTTATTATTATAACAACTATATAAGTAGGTAAATTTTAATTATACTATTTATTTTATAAAATCAACAAGAATGATTTCTTTAAAAGGTCAATTTTTTCTGGCTATATTATCCTCAGAAGCAACTTTATTGGGATCTGGGTTTTTAAAATATAACTTCCTTTGAGCCCCCTATTTCGCATTCATTTTTTAGCAATGTCTGATTACATTTAACCTTAAGTTAATATTTCATTACTGCTCAAAGCTCTGTTACACTTTTTCTCTCTGAATATTCTTCATTAATTTAATCACTATTAGCATTCAGAATTCATATATTTTTGGGCTGAAAAATATTGTTATAAAATGAAAATAATACAATACTTGCTTTATTTATTCTTCTCTAGAGTTCACTGAGACCCTAATAATATTTGCATCTCATCATCATTATTAAAGTATTTACATTAGTAATCAATCAGCATATCCTGATTTGGTTACAACACAGCAGTATAAGTTAATTGATAATGATATAGAACAATTTTCAACCTCAAAATGTGGGGTTAACTTGGAGTTATACTATTTTGTGTTCTGTTTCGTTTCTTCTTAAGTAGAGTTAAATTTATTTTATTAAACAATCGTCAGAAAATATGGCAGTTTGATGAACTCAATTAGGTCTGAAGAGCGCTATCTTTGTAAAATTGAAAAAATTAATGCATTTCTTATCATTGGGGTGAAATTGGGTATTTATTTTTGAAAACTTTCTTAATAACCTTTCTATCAACAGTAAGTTAACCATTTTGTTTCTTTCTTCAGAGAAGTGAGGAATGGTTTCTAGTGGTTCACAACACTGTGAACATATATCTTACTAAGTTTAAGAGAATTGATACTATAATAATATTTCAATCTAGAGAAAAGGTAAGGAATACCTATTCCTATACCACCTTGGAGATCAAAATTATTCTGCATTCACTTTTACCCATATTACCACCTTAAAAGGAAAAATGTCCATGGACTTACTAAGGAGATAATAAAATCAAATATTGTGTTTTATCCCACCAGTTCTAACCAGAGCTGATAAACGTTCTTGAATGTTGAATGAACCTGGCATACCAAACTCTGCCAAACTAAGAACTGTTTTCTAACCAATGAACAATGGGGCTTGATGTAACCAACTGTGCATAGACTTATGAACTCATTCTGTCCTATTGCAAGTTTCCATTACTTAATTTGCAAAATTACCATGAACTTCTACTTTTTTTTGAGCATAACCGTGTTTAACTATGACTTTATTAGGTGAATGCTTGAAAGTATTCAACATTAAATTCAATTAACTTCACATTAATGTTTGTAAATACATTATTAACAATTCTTAAATATTTAAATCAACTGACTTGAAGTACAGAAAGCTTGTTCTCAAATAACTCTTTTGAGGTGACATGAAAAAAGTCTATGACTTGAGTCCAGGTCTCTAACAATCACTATATCATCACTGGTGAACTCAGAGGAGCCACAGCTTCAAGGTTGAGAGACACAGGTCCCTTCCTGATCTTGCCAGATGTGTTCATGGTTTGACCCATGGCAAAGAAAGTAATAACCACCAATATCTCCTGCGTTTGTAATGCATACACAACCATGCATTTAAAAATCCCTGCTTTTTCACTGTTAGCAAATTACTCAGTGAATTTCTTCACTGGTATATGTTCCCTTGCCAGGCATATTAACAGACTTGACTTTGTAAATTTCTCTGTTTAGCTCTGGTGGCTTTTGTTTTATTGCATTAAAATCATTGTGTGTACAGTTTCAGATTAATTACCAGAAAAAGAATAAAGACCTGAAGTTTTAGAATTGGAAGGCACCTTAGAAGTCATAGACACCCTTGTAAAAATATGGTAGACTAAGATTATTTAAAACCTCTCCCATTAAACACAACTAGATATGTTGAATAAAAATAAAACAAAAATTATTTTAAATGCATAGCCGAATTTTCAACAAAAAATAATCCTTAGGTTTCCTAAAAGAAGAAGGGATTTAAGTCTAGGACAACAAATGTTTACTCTATCACTGAGGCTGTGCTGGGTGTTGAAGATACGAGTGGTGATTATTCTTGGTTACTTAAGGGCTCAGTTTTAATGCAAAGACAGAAGCTAAAGCCTTAAGTCTGAAGAGGAAGCAGGATGTTGAAAATGAGAACATTCCACAAAGCTAGGACCCTCAGGGGGTTGCATTTGCGAAGGTCTTTGAAAAATCCCAATGGCACATGGAAAAATCAAAAAGTCTGCTATGTTCTCCTGGGCTCTGGAGAATTCTTTTTCCTGAGATTTTGAAGGAGCTTAAATCTTCAACTAATGCAGTTTTGATGTTCAAATTTATACTATTTGTGTGTATGTATATATACATACATACATGAGCGATTTCCCATTAAGTCTTGGAATAAGCTAACATAATCATTACACACGCTCTCATACTGAAGGCATTCTCAACGGGGAAAAAAAAGGCCGAATCAAAGATGAATTTGCAATAAAAATAATATGCCACAAATACAAGACAGCACAAAAAGTAAAAAGGCAAGATGAGAGCCACAGAATGTGAAATAATAGATTGGTAATGTGATAAAAAAATACAAAATAGGTTTGTTTACAATGATCAAGATTGAACTTTTATAAATTATTTTAAAAGTATAATATATTTTAAATTAATTGCATCAGTAGTTGGATTAAAACATCATTAAGATAGGGTCAGGAGTCACTCAGTTTTTCTAGGTCTCTCCCATGTATACATGTTACTAAACTTTTGTTTGATCTTCTCCTGTCAGATTTTTAATGTTTCATGTCAATTTAATTCTTAGACCTGCCAGAAGAACTTACAAGAATAGAGGAAATTTTCTCCCTCCCCAACAGTTGGCGTTGTCAGCAGGCTTCAACTTTACTTGCTGGACTTTACTTGCCCCAAGGCTGCTGCAGTTAAAAGATCCTGGGACAAAGGACAAAACCAGCAGAAGCAGAGATTGGCACAGCACTGTAAATCAACTCTACTTCAATTTAAAAAATAAGGGGAAGGTGGCGGAAGAGTGAGACGCGGAGATCACCTTCCTCCCCACAGATACACAAGAAATACATCTACACGTGGAACAACTCCTACAGAACACCTACTGAATGCTGGCAGAAGACCTCAGACCTCCTAAAAGGCAGGAAACTCCCCACGTACCTGGGTAGGGCAAAAGAAAAAAGAAGAAATAGAGACAAAAGAATAGGGACCTGCACCAGTGGGAGGGAGCTGTGAAGGAGGAAAGGTTTCCACACACTAGGAGCCCCTTCGCGGGTGGAGACTGCGGGTGGCAGAGGAGGGAAGCTTCGGAGCCGTGGAGGAGAGCACAGCAACAGGGGTGAGGGGGGCAAAGCGGAGAGATTCCCGCACAGAGGATCAGTGCCAACGGGCACTCACCAACCAGAGAGGCTTGTCTGCTCACCTGCCGGGGCAGGCGGGGCTGGGAGTTGAGGCTTCAGCTTCGGCTGGAGCGCAGGGAGAGGACTGGGGTTGGCGGCGTGAACACAGCCTGAAGGGGTTAGTGCACCACAGCTGGCCGGGAGGGAGTCCGGGGAAAAGTCTGGAGCTGCCGAAGAGGCAAGAGACTTTTTCTTCCCTCTTTGTTTCTTGGTGCGCGAGGAGACGGAATTAAGAGCGCCGCTTAAAGGAGCTCCAGAGACGGGAGCGAGCCAAGGCTAAAAGCGCGGACACCAGAGACGGGCATGAGACGCTAAGGCTGCTGCTGCCGCCACCAAGAAGCCTGTGTGCGAGCACAGGTCACTCTCCACACCCCCCTTCCGGGGAGCCTGTGCAGCCCGCCACTGCCAGGGTCCCGGGATCCAGGGACAAATTCCCCGGGAGAACGTACGGCACGCCTCAGGCTGGTGCAACGTCACGCCGGCCTCTGCCGCCGCAGGCTCGCCCCGCATCCGCACCCCTCCCTCCCCCCGGCCTGAGTGAGCCACAGCCCCCGAATCAGCGGCTCCTTTAACCCAGTCCTGTCTGAGCGAAGAACAGACGCCCTCTGGCGACCTACACGCAGAGGCGGGGCCAAATCCAAAGCTGAGCCCCGGGAGCTGTGAGAACAAAGAAGAGAAAGGGAAATCTCTCCAAGCAGCCTCAGAAGCAGCGGATTAAAGCTCCACAATCAACTTGAGGTACCTGCATCTGTGGAATCCCTGAATAGACAACGAATCATTCCAAACTGAGGAGGTGGACTTTGAGAGCAAGATTTCTTGTTATTTCCCCTTTTCCTCTGTTTGTGTGTATGTGTATGCTTCTATGTGAGATTTTGTCTGTATAGCTTTGCTTTCACCATTTGTCCTAGGGTTCTATCCGTCCGTTTTTTTTCTTAATAAGTACTTTTATTTTAATAACTTTATTTTATTTTATCTTAATTTTATTTTGTCCTCTTTCTTTCTTCCTTTCTCCTTTTTCTCCCTTTTATTCTGAGCCCTGTGGATGAAAGGCTCTTGGTGCTGCAGCCAGGAGTCAGTGCTGTGCCTCTGAGGTGGGAGAGCCAACTTCAGGACACTGGTCCACAAGACACCTCCCAGCTCCATGTAATATCAAATGGCGAAAATCTTCCAGAGATCTCCATCTCAACACCAGCACCCAGCTTCACTCAACGGCCAGCAAGCTACAGTGCTGGACACTCTATGCCAAACAACTAGCAAGACAGGAACACAAGCCCACCCATTAGCAGAGAGGCTGCCTAAAATCATAATAAGGCCACAGACACCCCAAAACACACCACCAGATGTGGACCTGCCCACCAGAAAGACAAGATCAAGCCTCATCCACCAGAACACAGGCACTAGTCCCCTCCATCAGGAAGCCTACACAATCCACTGAACCAACTTTAGCCACTGGGGACAGACACCAAAAACAACAGGAACTACGAACCTGCAGCCTGCAAAAAGGAGACCCCAAACACAGTAAGATAAACAAAATGAGAAGACAGAAAAACACACAGCAGATGAAGGAGCAAGATAAAAACCCACCAGACCTAACAAATGAAGAGGAAATAGGCAGTCTACCTGAAAAAGAATTCAGAATAATGATAGTAAAGGTGATCCAAAATCTTGGAAATAGAATAGAGAAAATGCAACGAACACTTAACAGGAAACTAGAAGAACTAAAGATGAAACAAGCAATGATGAACAACACGATAAATGAAATTAAAAATACTCTAGAAGGGATCAATAGCAGAATAACTGAGGCAGAAGAATGGATAAGTGACATGGAAGATAAAACAGTGGAAATAACTACTGCAGAGCAGAATAAAGAAAAAAGAATGTAAAGAACTGAGGACAGTCTCAGAGACCTCTGGGACAACATTTAACGCACTAAAATTCAAATTATAGGGGTTCCAGAAGAAGAAGAGAAAAAGAAAGGGACTGAGAAAATATTTGAAGAGATTATAGTTGAAAACTTCCCTAATATGGAAAAGGAAATAGTTAATCAAGTCTAGGAAGCACAGAGAGTCCCATACAGGACAAATCCAAGCAGAAACACGCCAAGACACATGTTAAGTAAACTTTCAAAAATTAAATACAGGGCTTCCCTGGTGGCGCAATGGTTGAGAGTCTGCCTGCTGATGCAGGGGACACAGGTTCGTGCTCCGGTCCAGGAAGATAACACATGCTGTGGATTGGCTGGGCCCGTGGGCCATGGCCACTGGGCCGGCATGTCTGGAGCCTGTGCTCCACAATGGGAGAGGCCACAACAGTGAGAGGTCCGTGTATCACAAAAAAAAAAAAAAAAAAAAAAAAAATTAAATACAAAGAAAACATATTAAAAGCAGCAAGCGAAAAACAACAAATAACACACAAGGGAATCCCCATAAGGTTAACAGAGGATCTTTCAGCAGAAACTCTGCAAGCCAGAAGGGACTGGCAGGACATATTTAAGGTGATGAAGGAGAAAAACCTACAACCAAGATTACTCGACACAGCAAGGATCTCATTCAGATTTGATGGAGAAATTAAAACCTTTACAGACAAGCAAAAGCTGAGAGTTCAGCACCACCAAACCAGCTTTACAACAAATGCTAAAGGAACTTCTCTAGGCAAGAAACACAAGAGAAGGAAAAGACCTACAATAACAAATGCAAAACAATTAAGAAAATGGGAATAGGAACATACATATCGATAATTACCTTAAATGTAAATGGATTAAATGCTCCCACCAAAAGACACAGACTGGCTGAAATGGATACAAAAACAAGACCCATATATATGCTGTCTACAAGAGACCCACTTCAGACCTAGAGACACATACAGACTGAAAGTGAGGGGATGGAAAAAGATATTCCATGCAAATGGAAACCTAAAGAAAGCTGGAGTATCAATTCTCATATCAGACAAAATAGACTTTAAAATAAAGACTATTAGAAGAGACAAAGAAGGACACTACATAATGATCAAGGGATCGATCCAAGAAGAAGATATAACAATTGTAAATATTTATGTACCCAACATAGGAGCACCTCAATACATAAGACAAATACTAACAGCCATAAAAGGGGAAATCGACAGTAACACATTCATAGTAGGGGACTTTAACATCCCACTTTCACCAATGGACACATCATCCAAAATGAAAATAAATAAGGAAACACAGCTTTAAATGATACATTAAACAAGATGGACTTAATTGATATTTATAGGACATTTCACCCAAAAGCAGCAGAATACACATTTTTCTCAAGTGCTCATGGAACATTCTCCAGGATAGATCATATCTTGGGTCATAAATCAAGCCTTGGTAAATTTAAGAAAATTGAAATTGTATCAAGTATCTTTTCAGACCACAATGCTATGAGACTAGGTATCAATTACAGGAAAAGATGTGTAAAAAATACAATCACATGGAGGCTAAACAATACACTACTTAATAATGAAGTGATCACTGAAGAAATCAAAGAGGAAATAAAAAAATAACTAGAAACAAATGACAATGGAGACACGATGATCCAAAACCTATGGGATGCAGTAAAAGCACTTCTAAGAGGGAAGTTTATAGCAATACAATCCTACCTTAAGAAACAGGAAACATCTCAAATAAACAAGCTAACCTTGCACCTAAAGCAATTAGAGAAAGAAGAACAAAAAAACCCCAAAGTTAGCAGAAGGAAAGAAATCATAAAGATCAGATTAGAAATAAATGAAGGAAACGATAGCAAAGATCAATAACACTAAAGGTTGGTTCTTTGAGAAGGTAAACAAAATTGATAAACCATTAGGCAGACTCATCAAGAAAAAAAGGGAGAAGACTCAAATCAATAGAATTAGAAATGAAAAAGGAGAAGTAACAACTGACACTGCAGAAATACAAAAGATCATGAGAGATTACTACAAGCAACTCTATGCAAATAAAATGGACAACCTGGAAGAAATGGACAAATTCTTAGAAATGCACAACCTGCCAGACTGAATCAGGAAGAAATAGAAAATATGAACAGACCAATCACAAGCACTGAAATTGAAACTGTGATTAAAAATCTTCCAACAAACAAAAGCCCAGGACCAGATGGCTTCACAGGCGAATTCTATCAAACATTTAGAGAAGAGCTAACACCTATCCTTCTCAAACTCTTCCAAAATATAGCAGAGGGAGGAACACTCCCAAACTCATTCTATGATGCCACCATTACCCAGATACCAAAACCAGACAAGGATGTCACAAAGAAAGAAAACTATAGGCCAATATCACTGATGAACATAGATGCAAAAATCCTCAACAAAATACTAGCAAACAGAATCCAACAGCACATTAAAAGGATCATACACCATGATCAAGTGGGGTTTATTCCAGGAATGCAAGGATTCTTCAATATACGCAAATCAATCAACATGATACACCATATCAAATTAACAAATTGAAGGAGAAAAACCATATGATCATCTCAATAGATGCAGAGAAAGCTTTCTACAAAATTCAACACCGATTTATGATAAAAACCCTGCAGAAAGTAGGCATAGAGGGAACTTTCCTCAACATAATAAAGGCCATATATGACAAACCCACAGCCAACATCATCCTCAATGGTGAAAAACTGAAAGCATTTCCACCAAGATCAGGAAAAAGACAAGTTTGCCCACTCTCACCACTCTTATTCAATATAGTTTTGGAAGTTTTAGCCACAGCAATCAGAGAAGAAAAGGAAATAAAAGGAATCCAAATTGGAAAAGAAGAAGTAAAGCTGTCACTGTTTGCAGATGACATGATACATAGAGAATCCTAAAGATGCTACCAGAAAACTACTAGAGCTAATCAATAAATTTGGTAAAGTAGCAGGATACAAAATTAATGCACAGAAATCTCTGGCATTCCTATACACTAATGATGAAAAATCTGAAAGTGAAATCAAGAAAACACTCCCATTTACCATTGCAACAAGAAGAATAAAATATCTATGAATAAACCTACCTAAGGAGATAAAAGACCTGTATGCAGAAAATTATGACACTGATGAAAGAAATTAAAGATGATACAGATAGATGGGGCCATATATCATGTTCTTGGATTGGAAGAATCAATATTGTGAAAATGACTCTACTACCCAAAGCAATCTACAGATTCAATGCAATCCCTATCAAACTACCACTGGCATTTTTCACAGAACTAGAACAAAAAATTTCACAATTTGTATGGAAACACAAAAGACCCTGAATAGCCAAAGCAATCTTGAGAACAAAAAACGGAGCTGGAGGAATCAGGCTCCCTGACTTCAGACTATACTACAAAGCTACAGTAATTAAGACAGTATGGTACTGGCACAAAAACAGAAATATAGATCAATGGAACAGGATAGAAAGCCCAGAGATACATCCACGCACATATGGTCACCTTGTCTTTGATAAAGGAGGCAGGAATGTACAGTGGAGAAAGGACAGTCTCTTCAATAAGTGGTGCTGGGAAAACTGAACAGGTATATGTAAAAGTATGAGATTAGAACACTCCCTAACACCATACACAAAAATAAGCTCAAAATGGATTAAAGACCTAAATGTAAGGCTAGAAACTATCAAACTCTTAGAGGAAAACATAGGCAGAACACTCTGTGACATAAATCACAGCAAGATCCTTTTTGACCCACCTCCTAGAGAAAAGGAAATAAAAACAAAAATAAACAAATGGGACCTAAGGAAACTTCAAAGCTTTTGCACAGCAAAGGAAACCATAAACAAGACCAAAAGACAACCCTCAGAATGGGAGAAAATATTTGCAAATGAAGCAACTGACAAAGGATTAATCTCCAAAATTTATAAGCAGCTCATGCATCTCAATAACAAAAAAACAAACACCCCAATCCAAAAATGGGCAGAAGACCTAAATAGACATTTCTCCAAAGGAGATATACAGATTGCCGACAAACACATGAAAGAATGCTCAACATCATTAATCATTAGAGAAATGCAAATCAAAACTACAATGAGATATCATCTCACACCGGTCAGAATGGCCATTATCAAAAAGTATAGAAACAATAAATGCTGGAGAGGGTGTGGAGAAAAGGGAACACTCTTGCACTGCTGGTGGGAATGTGAATTGGTACAGCCACTATGGAGGATACTATGGAGGTTCCTTAAAAAACCACAAATAGAACTACCATACGACCCAGCAATCCCACTACTGGGCATATACACTGAGAAAACCGTAATTCAGAAATAGTCATGTACCAAAATGTTCATTGCAGCTCTATTTACAATAATCCGGAGATGGAAACAACCTAAGTGTCCATCATCAGATGAATGGATAAAGAAGATGTGGCACATATATACAGTGGAATATTACTCAGCCATAAAAAGAAATGAAATTGAGTTATTTGTAGTGAGGTGGATGGACCTAGAGTCTGTCATACAGAGCAAAGTAAGTCAGAAAGCGAAAGACAAATACCGTATGCTAACACATATATACGGAATCTAAGAAAAAAAAAATGTCATGAAGAACCTAAGGGTAAGACAGGAATAAAGACACAGACCTACTAGAGAATGGACTTGAGGATATGGGGATGGGGAAGGGTAAGCTGTGACAAAGGGAGAGAGTGGCATGGACATATATACACTACCAAACGTAAAATAGATAGCTAGTAGGAAGCAGCTGCATAGCATAGGGAGATCAGCTCAGTGCTTTGTGACCACCTGGATGGGTGGGATAGGGAGGGTGGGAGGGAGGGAGCCGCAAGAGAGGAAAGATATGGGAACATAAGTATACGTATAACTGATTCACTTTGTTATAAAGCGGAAACTAACACACCATTTTAAAGCAATTATACTCCAATAAAGATGTAAAAAAATAAATAAAAATTAAAAAATAAAATTTAAGAATAAAATAAAAAAGATTGGGTCAAAGAGAAAATTAGTAAACTGAATAATATACATGAGGAAGTTACCCAGAATGCATAATGTTATTTTAAAAAGATGATACTTATCATAGTGGCTAAAATCATAAGGGACCTACAAACAAATAGCAAAGCATGTCTCTGACATATATGAAAAACATCATAATACTTCACTGAAAGCCATAAAATTAGACCTAAGTGAAGAAATATACCATATTTATGTTTGGGGGAATTAATATTATAAACATGGTATGACTCCTCAATTACTGTACAAATTAATAGCAATACAAATAAAATTTCTCACAGTGTTTCCATATATTTTGATCTTAAAATTCATATATATTACCCAAAATTCCCAATAATATTAAAGGATAAGAACAGAGGATGAATCCTATTATATAATCAATTTTTTTCAAAGATAGTAGTTAAATAAGTATTATATTGGTACAAGGGTGAATGGTTAGGCTAAAGAATGGCATACACTTATATGAGACTAATATTGATACATAACAAATGAAAAACTGTAGATCTGAAAGAAAATAATGAATGAATTAATGAGTGGTGCTGAGACCATGAATATCTATATGAATAAAGAAAAAAATGGGACTCTTTAATAACAATCAAATATATTAATTCTGTTTAGCTGAAAGATCTAGTTGTAAAAATCATTTTTTAGGAAAAATTGAATAAAATATAGAAGGACATTTTTATGACACCAGATTAATGAAGATTTCTTAAATGTGACAAAAATATACATCATGGAGGAAATGATTAATAAATTTAAACTAACTTAAAATAAAAATCCATGCCTCAAAATAAAACCACATTTCTTTTAAAAAGATGAAGATATATACCTCTGATTAGGAGTAAATATAGTCAAATCATATAACTCACAAAATAATAGTATCCATAATATACAGTAAATTATGGAAATTAATCAAAAAATGAAAAATACATAAAGACAATTTATAGAGAATTAAATCTGAATAAACTTATAAGGTATTCAACTTCAGTACTATTTTAAAAAATGCAAAGTAAGATAAAAATGAGATAATTTCAATCTACTTTAATCCATTTTGGCAACAATTAATTCTGACAATATCAAATGATGTCAATACTATGCAAGTATTTGTTCCTGGTAGAAGTATGAATCAGCGCAAGTTCTCTGGATGGTAATTAAACAATACATAGTAAAGGATATTATATTTACTATCATCTACCTTAAAGTTACTGTGACATAAATGCAAAAGGGAACATGTTCAAGGAAGCTCATTGAGTTCTTTATAAAAGGGAAACTATGGAGGGAAATGTAGAAAATTCAGGTTTATTTGAACACTGTTCTACTACAGAGAAACTCAAAGAAATGATCCTATATAGCATATATTGACATGAATAACCAGCAAAAACATACTGTTGCAAACCATAGGTAAATAATGATAATAATTCTGTAAATTTTGAAAGAAAAACAGGTTTATATATATAGCATGGCTTATTCACAGTTTTGTTATATGTAGTAGAAAAAAAAAATCAACATCAGGCAATGATGAACACAACTTCAGGTCAGAGGCTATATCTGTGAGAATAAGGAGACAAGTGACAAGAAGTAGCCTTTAGCTGTATGTGCTGATTTTACTTCATAAAAAGCCAGAGAGAGGGAAACTGACATTGGATTTAAAAAACAAGTGTTAACTTCTATTCACCTCAGTTCTGGGTACTAAATTATTTTCTGTCCTTTTTTTGTGTTTGATAGTTGAGATTTTGACATTTAAAAAAAAGAGAAAGAAAAAGAGGTTCTAAAGACCATCTTCTCATTTTATAGAGAAGTAGGTGACATCTGGAGAAGTTAAGGGATATGCCTGATTTTATAGAGGGTAGTCTGGAACAGAACCCAGGCCAGGAAAATGCCCCAAGTGTTTTTAGAGAGTGGAATGCTATTAATGTTATGCATTTTCTGTCTCCAAGTTTCAAATCACAATTAGGGAACTGTCAGTCCCATATGTCAATGCTCTAATGTGATGGTCTTCAAACTCTCTTCCAGGGAACCCCATTTTCTTCAAGGGGTTCCCTGTTTGAATTTCAGTTAAAGCTATCTGTTTACCCACATAAAAGTAGACCCTACATTGGGTATTTGGTATGGACTCCAGAGCCAAGAACAGGGGTGTCAAACCCTCCCATACCCTTTCATGAAGTGCTTCACCTCCCACAAGACATAATAAGTGACTCTAACTCTGATTCCACTCCATAAGGAATGAAAGAGGCTAAGAGGAATGAAGCTTAGGGGAGGGTTGCTGTGTATGTGCTTTAACAACCAAGACAATACGCCAAATGTGTGGTAGTAGGTCCATTTATAGAGTACAGAGCTTGAGGAATGTAGAAGTTAGTATTTTATTGACTCCTGAAAGAGTGGCACTGTCCAATAGAAATAAAGTGCAAACCACAACATAATAGTAAATTTTCTAGTAAACTTTTTAAAATTTTAAAACACAGATGAAACGTGTCAAAGTATATTTTTACCCAATATGTTAAAATATTTTGCTCTTAATAATAATTAATAATTATTAATAATTATTAATCAGGTAGTTTACATTATTTTTGTCCATTCTAAGTTTACACAACTGGTGTGCATTTTACACGTGTAGACTATTTCAGTTTAGACTAGCTACATTTGAGGTGTTCAACAGCATGTGGCTACCATGTTGGATGACACAGGGTTAGAATAAATAGAAGGTTCTTCAGTCTGCCTGGAAAAGGTAACATGGACTGACTGGAAACTTACTGTACTTCTAACAGGAAAGGCAAAACCATGTGTTCTTGCAAAATCAGATGTGGACCCTGCAGAAGGGAGGTTTGGGGTCGTCCTAAAAGGGATCTCTTTTAGGGATCTTTCTTACACTTTGAAAGTGTTAGATGTCTCATCAGGAGCCAAGGCAACCATATGCAGCCCACAGAAAAGAAGCACTGCTAAGGTCAAGGGAGATAGAAATCCCCCTTTGGAAATGTTTGGAAATTTCCAGGGAGGACAAAAACTCCCTATGCAATGGGTTCTGTGGTGCCAAAAAACACTGCCCCAGCTGATACCTACCTCTCCTCTGGCTTCCGATCCAACTCTGAGAGGACGCAGAGTATGTGCCAAAGGAGTGGAAGAACTGGTGGATAGAATTAAGAAGAAAAAGAAACTGACCTCACTCTTCTATTCCTACTACAGGCTACCAAGGCTGGGTCAGGCTCACAGTGGGAGAGGGAGAGCCTTACACTGGATAAATGTTTAAGTTCTGATTACCAAATAGCCAGACATTACTGATTTTAGACTGCACTGGAATTTTAATGCCAAAATAAAATTCTACTTGTTTATTATCTAAATGTGTCTAGAAAGTCTAGGAGGAAAAACATATTCAGAAAGAATGTTTAACGGGGAATGGTGAGAAAGAATAAAGTTGGTATCTGCTTACACTCTACCAATTCCACTCTGTTCAATAAACCAATTTTACCTTCATTAAAATTGTAATAAAAACAAAGTACACTCATATGTATCATAAAATGAACATGAACACATCAGTGAAGTATTAATTGCTTCTTCCAGGGATGCACCCTATAAGTGAAACGATAGTTTTTTCTGCCATCTTCGTTTCAATGATGAGTATCCTGAAGTTACAAGGTAGACATTCAATTGTTTATCATGTGCAACTATGCATGGCAATCAGGATTTTCTTAAACACTGCAAAGCCCCTCAAATTACATGTCTATTTTATTTTAAAAAAACATATATTAAGTAGAACATTGGCATTACTCCTAATTTTTAAATGTTGTGTTGACTTAAATTGACTCATTATGCTTATCAGTTGACTTTAATATAAGTAAATATTAAAATTTTGAATTTAGTAATTCAATTTATATTAATAAAACATTGATTTGTCAGTTTACAGATAGGATTTTTAATTATTGTTTAAAAATGGAGTATGTTAAACAGTCTTTTGAAAATCACTGATATATTGATAAATCACTGGACTAATATAGTAAGCTTTTCAACTTGGGTCTGGGGAACTAGCATATTCCTGAGTTACCTTCCTCTACTGCCCTTGAAGTTTGAATATAATTGTTACAATATAGCTGTAAGGAAGTTATAATTGGGGAAGTCAATCTCTTTCCAAATTAATTCTATAATATACTTCAAAATTATTAGCTTTGAATTCCTCTCTTCTTTTGGATTACTCATCCCTTGGCTTTTTCTACAGCAAAATATCTGAAATGTTAAATATCTACTGTATTGAAGAAAGAAACCACGTTTCTTAACTTATTCTCCAAATTTAGCTCTTGACTCTCATCTTTCCCAAACAAAACTTGACACCTTTATTTCTACCCCTTGATTTTCAACACAAATCTTCTATCCTATATATTTAATCTCCTTATTCACTATCCCCCAGATGTTCTGTTCAAGTTCTTATCACACATCTTGTTTCATGTAGGACATAGTTCTATTCTAATTTAATCTACTGCCTTGATAAAGCCCACCTCAAGTTTATTTTCACCATTTTGCCTCCCTCTAAACTCTATTAATACAAGCTCACATTTCAAAGAAACAGTGGGATACACTATATAAGCATCAAGTTTTGGAATGAGTGAGGGGTATCTGAGTTCCCATCTGCGGTAGAACATCTATTGTTTGCATTTTCCTGGTCAAGTGATTTTTAGGGTTTCATTTAAAAAATCTTCTAAAGTCCTAATAATATACATATTATTATCATTTACACAATATGCATACATAAATTTAATACATTCATAGTTTAAAAAATTACCTCAGCAAAACTGCACTATCTTAAAAAAAACCTTTCATAGCACTTACCATGGGATATAACAATGATTCATGTATTGAAAAACATTAATTATCTAGCACATCAGGAGGGAAATGATATTTATTTTTTGTTTGCTTGATTGAATTCATTCATCAGCCAGATTTTCCCCAAACACAAAATAATTTCTGAGAATAAATTAAAAACCGTGGGGCTTCCCTGGTGGCGCAGTGGTTGAGAGTCCGCCTGCCGATGCAGGGGCCGGGGGTTCGTGGCCCGATCCGGGAAGATCCCACATGCCGCGGAGCGGCTGGGCCCGTGAGCCATGGTCGCTGAGCCTGCGCGTCCGGAGCCTGTGCTCCGCAACGGGAGAGGCCACAACAGTGAGAGGCCCGCGTACCTCAAAACAAACAAACAAAAAACCGTGGCAACTGGTCTGAGTTTTTAAAATCAGTAACGAGAAATTATGTGTTGTGGGTCTCATTATTAACACTTTTTTAAAAGTTCATCTCAGTAATATCATATTTTTTTCCCTGTAACCAGGATTAACTTTAGAAAACTTTAAAAGCTAACTAGTTAATGTAGATTTAGGAAAGAACAGCAGCATACCACCTGTGGCAAGCAGGTATGAAATTATGTTTTTGACAGACAGGTCATGAGTTTAAGACAATTCATAGTAGCTGAAGGAAAACAGTGTTTTATAATGCACTTTCCCCCTCATTCTATAAGCAATACCTGCACATTGTGAACAATTAGAAAACAGAGGTAAGAAAATTAAAATCACTTGTAACCATAATACCTAAAATAATCACTGTTAACATTTAGGGAATTTACTTGTGCTCTTTATATATGTAAATACACACATATTCACAAAGAGAAAATTTGACTCAAATTAGTGATAAAATGGGTTTTGCACTTTCTTTCATTTTATTAATTATTATTTTTCCGTGTCTCAAAATGTAATTTTAAAGGTAACATAACTCAATAGTTGGAGATGAGATAAAAAAGCTAATTTTGACTTTAGCATTAATCAAAAGGGATTTAACATTTCTGCCAAGATTGGGTTACATGTGGAACCTTCTCAACCAAACCTGTCATTTTCAATCACAGGCAGGGGTCCCTGAACCACCACACAGAGCAAAGCCAACTGCCAATTAGGAAGACCTGCCTTGGACACTGAAAACTAAGCCTCTAATTGGTTGGAGACATGAGACACATTTGGGCATATTTGTTACAGCAGTTTATGTCAGCCCAACTGAAAAAGTGTGGAATCAGTAAGAGCCTGGCTTATGATTCCAATCCAGCCCACACTTTCCTTTATTTGTCCACAGTAAAAGCTGTAATAAAATATATTTATAGAATTTTGTTTAAATTTAGGCTTGTAATATCTTTCATCATCTAAAGTTCAGCTAATTCACGTATAATCTTTCATTTTCCCTTTAAGGCTTCAAATTTGAACATTTTATCTGTTTAATCTGTAATGGATATTAATTTGCTGTAAAAAATTCAATCTTTCCCTGGGCCAAAAGGGAAAGTACTATGATCACATAAATCATCAGAGTCAAATTTTTAAAAAGCACACAAGAAATCTGAAAAAGAAAAGAAATAACACTGGGTTCTGAATATTTTTCTCTTGAATGCTAGATTTGTCAACATAACATTATAGTAGGAAAAATACATTCTTTAGCTAGTCATATTCTACAAAAATTATGAGCAAATATGGTGATGAAGAATTACAGATGTTTTTAATCTCCTGTGATTAGATTATTAATGATTAGATTATTAATCTAATAATGTGAGTAGACACGTCATGGTGGATCAGTCATGCAAAAGACTGGCTGCTAGACCCAACATTAGGACACATTCAGTGGGTAAGCTCACACTCCATAAATACCCTGAAAAAGCAAAGCCATGAGAAAACCCTTCCCTTTAGGCATCTGCATTTAGCGATGTTCCCTGTAAAAGAGAGTAGAAGAGCTCAGCACACTTGGAAACAGTTCCAGTTTTACTGTCTTAGAGAAGATCGAGGTATGATCCCTTCTTTCTTTTCTCTTTTTACTGAAACATTTTTAAAATGGTGGGGAGTATGTAGAAGCTTTTGATTTCTTCCAGTGCTAATTCAGGAATCTTGGCCCAAAAATGTCAAATCAGTTTTCATTTAACTTCCAGAGAAAGTATTAATTACTCATTGTGCAAGGAGAAAAAGATGTTAATGAACAAGTGTAGTCATTTGACCAAAATACATTTCAGGCTTAATGTAAAATTTAAGTAGTCTGTGGTAGAAAAGCTTTCTTAAAGAAAGAATAAGGTAGTTCGTTTTGAAAGAAAACCTGAAAATGTTTATGCTAGAAGCAGTGTAGGTTTAAAATGCAAATTAACACATTAATTCAGGAATTAGCAACTGTTGATATATACTAACATAGTTCAAAGAAGATTTGACATAAACATAACATGCATATAATGCATAAAATGTATTAACTCTAGATTACTAATATATCATAAATTATTATATTGCTAGTATATATGTATGTGTGTATATGTGTGTGTGTTGAACTTGTGGCATATATATGTAGTTACATAAAATACACATGTATACACAAAATATATGAATTTAGATAAATATATACATGTAGATAAATAAATTATGGGCCACAAGTTTAATACACTAATAGGCAAATTAACTAAAGTGGCAAATACCTCCAGCTTCTCAGTGGAATGTTATGAACAACTTTTTACATAAAGAAAACTCCTTTCCACAACTGCTGACATGTTTTTCAGGATTTTAGTTTGACTCCTGCCAATTTGAATCCCTAGACTGGAATAAATGCAGAGCCATCTGTTCTGACGTGGCTGTTGTGACAGTTCTAGGTTCACTGAAGCAATTGTTTCTATTACCCTCGGTACTCATGATATGCTTCACTTTGCAGCATCCCTACTGAATAAACTGTACTTAACTCGTATCACGAATATAATCAGGTTAAGTTCTTGGTAAAATTTCTGTGTGCAAGAATAGCTTAACCCTTTCAGCTCCAAGCCTCCAAAAACGTATGTTGGTGGTTTGAACTTTTTATGCCATTCCCAATGACTTTTGCAGATAGAGTTTTTGGGGTATCTCTCATTATATTAAACATTATGTAACCTTAATGTTTAAATTGAGAGAAGAGTAGGGGGCAAATTTTAGTGTATCAAGACCAATTTTTGTTGAGCCTTGTTAATTCATTTAAACTATATGGTTCTGTGGGAATGACTAGGTGACTAGTCTTTTTAAGGTAGTACGGTTTAAAGTAGGAGGCTGAGTTCGGGCATTTATTCAGAGTGTTAGGTAGAGATCATGAAAAGAACAGCAGACAGAGAGAGTGAAATGAAGGTGATTTTTGTTGGCATAATACAGAAGCTTCCGGGCTGCAGTAGATCATGCCTGATCTGAATAAATTAATGGTAACTCGAGTAAGTTTCCATAAAATGTAATAATGAAGAACACAAATAATGTCCTAGCAGCTCATTCTGTTATTAATACAACTTTAGAGGTTTTACAGGATGACAGAATATTAAAAGTGTAAAAAAAAAGCTTAAATAGGCCAAGATTTAGGTGATTTATGCATTTATAAGAATATAAACATTATATGAAGGTAAAGCATTTAAAAGATAAGTTTTCCATAAAGATACCTTAGTCATTTGAAATGGTAAATCAAATGAGATGGGGTATGCTAATGCACCATTGATGATATAAACCACACATTTTAAGGTATTATCATTATATTAACAAAAAAGATACAGAAGCCCAGCCTAGATGATAAAAGTCAGGTGAGAAGAAGATGCTCAGGTTGCCAGACGCTGACTTAGGAGTCGAGAACCAAGAAGTAAAGATGGAAGCCTGAGATACAATGCAAAAGCCAGGGAGTTCGTGGTTTTCTTAAGCTGAGAATCTGTACACCAAGTAGGTAATTTAGATGGAAAACAACAAGTCAGTGACAAGAGGTATCCCCAAAAAGACAGAGAAAATTTTAAAACTGATGGAGATCTTGAAAGATGGGAGGTGACTTTTTTTTGTTTTTAACCACTGTAGCTATAATGGCTGGACAAGGCAATGCCTGGAAACATTGGATAGCTAATAACTGATGAAGGGATGAATAAGTCAGAGATGAATAGATGAGGAATCTACTTATGGATATAGATATACATAAAGAAGTAGTGCATAGCTAAATCTCCAGTAAAGGTAAAGTGGAAATAAAATTGTGCCTGTTTATGGGAAATCAATAAATTGGTGGCTGAGAATGGAATGAATAAGACTGGGAAGAGAGGGGACTGGGCCTAGGTCTCAGCATTTGGGGGGAGGTTGGAGGGAATTTGGAAAAATGGGGGCTGGGAGGGAAAATCCTAGGGTCGGTGGGAGGCAAGACGGAAAAAAATGGAAAGGAAAGACTCAGAAAGCCAAAAAGTCAATGAGCCAAACAAAAATCAGAATCCAAAGTTTTGGGGTCTTGGGTAAAACTCTTCATTTAATTTAAAAAAATGAGTGTTAGCTATTCATTGCTCAAAGACAAAGAGCAGTATCCCAAGCGTTGGTGAAGAAGTTGAGTCCTATCTACGGTTGAGAACTGAGTGCCTAGTGGTGAGGCGCATACATACGATGAAAAGGGCACTCTTTGCTTCTGGCCCTTGTTCAGGTTCCAGTGCCTGGAGACGTAAACACTGCAGTGTGGTATGAAGCAGCCTTGAGACAGGAGAGCCAGATCCTGAACGCATTTTATCCACTGAGAGCCACTGCGTACAACAGAGGTTCTTAAAGTTTGATCCGTGGACCAGCAGCATCAGCATATCTAAGCACTGGCGGGAAAGGCAGAGCCATTGGTCCCACCCCAGACTCCCTGAATCAGAAAACTGGTGCTTCCAAGGTACATTATATGAGAGTCCACAATATGATGAGACACAGCTTTGAAAAGAACTATTAGGTTGGTAATATGGTCTTGCATTTAGCCTCTAAAGAGGTACATAGGCCTGGTTGCGAAGAGATTTGTTTTCTTTGCTTTGAGGAATCTTACATGCTGGCAAGTGCAATAGTTATGTTGTACGCTTGCTAGCATAAAAAGATTTCTAACGAGAATTTCTTACAGTGTTACAGTTAATAAAGAACAAGATAGTTTGTGAAAGAGAACTATTTTTGAGTTTAAAAAAAACGAAAAGGAAGTACATTTTGCTAAACCGTAACGTGCTAAGCACACAAGCCCCATCTAGTGGCCTTTGTACCAAGAGTTCAGTCAAGGTTTCTAAAGGGCTACAAGCCAACTATGGCTCTTACAGATTTAGAGTCAGCACTTAGATGCCTGGACTACAGCATGTAGGCATCATAATGTCATATCCTCTTTGCAAAACACTCCTCAAGTTTTGTAGAAGCTCTCCTAAATTTCAAAACTATCTAGAATTGGAAAAGGAAGAAAACATTTATTGAGTTCCAATTATGTCAAGCTCTACATTAGATGCTTTTATATATTTGTAGACATATATGTGATAGAGATAGAGACAGAGTTAGAGATAGAGACAGAGACATACAGGGTGGCCATTAAATCTGGAAACATAGGTGAATATGTAAATATTTCACTAATATTATAACATAATAATATAAAATTATCTGTGGTTTCAGAATATGTCACTGAAAGAAACAAAGTTCTGGAGCGACTCTTTTCATAGTCACACAATATGTTATTCCTATGGTACCCTGTGGTTAACTCTGCTATAGCATTTTTCATTCTATGATATTGCCAATTTTTTCTCTTTAAATACTACTTTAAGGTCTTTAAGGAACAAAACCATTTTTTATTCTTGGCACCAATCATAGTGCTCAATAAAGTGATTAATAATTGTTTGTTAAATGAATAAGTGCATGGATGAATGAACTATAAGAATGAAGCGGAAGATGAGTTATTTAAATCCTCGCCCTTCTATTTCATATTATATATATGTATATGTGTGTGTATATATATATATACACACACACACATAAGTATATATTACTTTCCAAACAGTGAAACTGAACTTTATTAGCAAGTATGGGAGTATCCAGAGATGTCTTCGCATTGTGTTCTACCTTCTACAAATATTTGTTACTCAATAAAAGTAACTGCTGATGAATCCAGGATCTTAGTAAGGAGAAATGGATATTTACAGAAATAATTACAATGTAATATAACATGTGAAAAGTGACATGCAAGTGACAATGACTTTTTGCTCATTGCATTTACATGGAAGAAATGACTTTCAGTTGGAGGCAACAAGGAACACTTTATTTAACTGACTCATGAAAAATTTTAGTACAATTTGAGTAAGATTATGATGGAAAGGTATTTCACAAAGAGGAAGAACTTGAGTAAAGCGTTTGTTGGACATTAGCCACAGCTCCCAGTATGTTCCTGGCACACTGTACATGAACAGAAGCAATATGGCAATAAAGCCTTGGAATTAAGTGGAGTCAGAGCAGGGCACATTTGGAGCCTTTTTTGCAAGATTCCGGGTGACAGACTTCACTTCTTAGAATCAATACATCTAAGGACAAAAGGTACTAAGAAAAAGAAAGTCAACAAAACAAATTTAATAACCTGGTGATAGAGGCAGATTTTTATTTCTAACATGGATAATCTAAGGACAAAAGGTACTAAGAAAAAGAAAGTCAACAAAACAAATTTAATAACCCTGGTGATAGAGGCAGATTTTTATTTCTAACATGGATAATCCTATTTTGAATATATGCTCTAATTATCAGTACAAATGGGAGTTTCATTGCACTCATACTCAGTTCACAGATCACCACATATATTCAACGTAAGATTTCCCCTCTGGATTGGTTTTATAGATTAGTTCCATCAATAACCAAGAATTAATCATTTTAATCAAAATAAGCCTTGGTGGTGATACAGATTACGTGTAACGAGAACCAAAGTATTGCTACTTTGACTCCTAGTGTGTTTCTAATATTATTGACAGGTATAATCAAATTTAAATAATTGATCTTTTTTCTCTTTTTTAAAAAGAAAACCCTATAACAATTAGAGTTGTTTTTGTTTAATATGGAGGAAAATGGCAAGAAAGAATCTCAATTGTCTTAGGATTGTTTAATAACTTAGCATTAAACTACTGAAACTGAAAGAATTAGTTTCAGATATCACGCTTCACGTTTCAGGTTTCTATGGAACTATAGCATTGAGCAAACCTTTTAAAGCAACATATAGGATGGTACCTCTTTTAAGTAATGAGAGGCGCCATCTTTTTATAAAAGGCTCTTTCTTTTCCAGAAAATATTTTCAAGGTGACACGTCACTTAAATGAAAGGAGCAGTAGACTAACAAGGGAGACATAAAATTTATTATGACTATAAAAAATATGAAAAATTTCACATCCACTGAGAAACATCCTCTCTTCTTTTTTTTACCACCTTATTTTACCCACTAGAACTCTTTCAAAATTGAGTCTGCTTCTTAGACCTCCCAAACCTTAACTGAAGTTTCATCTATGAGCCAATTCAGAGGTTATGTTTGGACTGAGTCAGATCAAGATGGCAGAGTAGGAAGACCCTGAGAACGTGTCCTACCACAAACCTAAAAACTACAACTACATATAGACCAACTCTCTCTGAAAATGACCTAAAAACTAGCATAACAGCTTTTCTACAATCAAGGATATAAAGAAAGAACCGTATGTATTCTGATAGGTAGGAGAAGAAGCAATTTAGCCAGGACTCATACCCCTAGTGGGTGATCTAGAAGAGGAGGGGGATATCACAGGTTCAGGGATCTTTCCAAGGAGCAAGGGATTTGTGCTCCATATGTGCCACCTCAGCCCTGAGGTCTGGTACGGAAGATGAGCCCCCTTAGCTAATTATGAAAACAAGTGTAGCTTACCAGGTGTTATGGGAAACCAAGACTATGGTCTTGAAGGCAGTGTACAGACTTGCTCACTCTCAGTCTGAGCACAGAGCAGCAGATAGAAAACTGACTTGATGATCTGGGTGGTCTGCCAGGACCACCCCAGTGCACTCCCCATCCCACACTGGGCCTTGGCTCTAGCCTCTCTTGCCCCAGCCCTACTCCTCACCAAGGCAGTGACTGCCATCACTCCATGGGAGAAGCTGCCACTCATGCCAAGCTCTGGCTCCATCCTCCCTGGTCCCATTCCTCACCAAGGTGGCAAGAACCAATGCACCATGGAGGAAGCCACAGACAGCAGGGCTCTCATCAGATCCAGTTCTCCCATCAAAGTTACTGGGCACATACAGACTGTATAGGGACACTCCCACACAAGGACATGTCTTCAAGACTGGGATGGGTAACAGTTTCATCTAATCTCATAGAAACATACAGAGAAAGTCAAAATGAGAAGACAAATGTTCCAAATGAAAGAGCAAGATAAAACCCAGAAAAAAATCCTAATGACATGAAGATAAGTCATTTAACTGATAAAGAGTTCAAAATTATGGTCATAAAAATGCTCACTGAACTCAGGAAAAGAATAGAGAAACACAGTGAGAATATCAACAAAGAACTATAAAATACAAAAAAGAACCAATCAGAGCTGAACAATGCAATAACTGAAGTGAAAAATACACCTGAATAAATTAACAACAGATTGAGTGATACAGAAGAATGTATAAGCAACTTGGAAGACAGAATAAATCACACAGTCAGAACAGCAAAAGAATTTTTTTAATGAGGATAGTTTAAGGGACATCTGAGGTAATATGAGATGTACTAACATTCACATTATAGGGATCCCAGAAGGAGAAGAGAGAGAGAAGGAGGTAGAAAGTGTATTTGATGAAATAATGGCTGAAAACTTTCCTAACCTGAAGAAGGAAACAGAGACTGAAGTCCAGGAAGTACAGAAAGTCCCAAACAAGAGGAACCCAAAGAAACCCACACCAAGACATATCATAACTAAAATGGCAAAAGATAAAGGGAGAATTTTAAAGGCAGCAAGAGAAAAACAGAGTCACACATAAGAGAACCCCCATAAGGCTATCAGCTAATTTTTCAGCAGAAACTTTACAAGCAAGAAGGGAATGGCATGATATATTTAAAGTGGTTAAAGGAAAAAACCTACTGCCAATGACACTCTACCCAGCA